>NC_088101.1:48308667-48923762 GCF_036370855.1 Dromaius novaehollandiae | reverse complement strand
TTTGCGTAGAATGAATGTAATGAAACAAACCTGCTCTTTTTAAGTGGGAAAGTATGTTAGAAGCCTCCATGTGTCAATAAGTTTGTTTAATATTGTCAGAATATTAATGAACTTTCTTTTTTTTTTGCATTTTAATGACATTATGTAGAAAGAGGGCAATTATTTGCATTTGTTTTATGCAACTGCTTTGACTGTTTGTTTTTATTTTTTGTCCCTTATGAATCACTTTCTGAAATCATTTGATGTTTTTCTTTTGTTAAGAAAAACTGAGGAAACACTAGTGTCTTTTCTAAGTGTCTCTATGGTTGTTGGAATAGAACAGCAGTTGCTCTGTCAGTGTCAGTGTTTATTTTAATCTCTGAATTAATTTTCTTAGGTTGCTAGGCAATTTTACTTCATAGTTTTAATGGAAAAATGACTAATTCGGGGTGCACTTATTTCAGAATCTGCAATCGTTTCCTTCAAAACTGACATATTTAGAAAGTAAATTTCTCTATGGTAAAATGAGAGACAAATACTAATGTCAGTGTACAATTTTATGGGTATAGCTAACAAAATGACCAAATTTATTGTATCTAGTCCTATATTTGTTTTACATTCCAACAAGCCATTGTAAATCTAAGGTATTCAGGAAAGACAGAATTGTTTTTTATATAGGTGGAGTGAATAAATATCCGCCCCCATGTCTGACACTTTGGAAATTTCCAAGGGCAGCTCATGGAGGTGGTTACATCGTATTTATTCTGAGCTGGTGCCAGTTTGAGCCCTTCTGTATCCATAATGGAAAAGACTTAACAAGTGCTTAAATATCTCAGTTATTCAACCTGCAGATACTTTCAGCAGGTCATGCTTATTACTTAGCAGGGCAGGGAAGTAGATAAATAGGTATTAATATTCAAAGTAGTGATAACTATATTAAAGAAAACCTAACATTCTGCAGTTCCATAGCTGTTTTTCATAGGAGAAAACAAGATGCTTTGTGACAGTCTCTTTAAATTTTAAAATATTATTTTCTGCTATTTCAATCCTATTCTTATTGAAGGACAAACATAAAGGAGCAATAACTTTAAAAGTTCATGGCTTCCTCAGTATCAAGATAGTTCAGAAGAAATGAATGCATACCTGACAGTAACAAAATAAATAAGGCCTATGTTTTTGCACTATCATCTTGTGAAATACTGTTTTTTGGCTAGTTATCTTAATTCCACATTATATTTATTTGCTGATGAACTGCACAGCTTGGAAATGAGTGAAAACTATCCTACTTACATGTAGGAGCAGAAAATGCTAATAGTGTCTTCTAGTAGGCTCTGTACTTCTGACAATGGTTCCAGGTTTACCAGCTCAATTCCCTTAGCTCAGTGCTTCATTCTGGATGCTTACGTGTCCTTTATTTTCTTTCTCCATAGTTTACAGTAATTCTGTCTTCTGGATAGTGACCACCTTTCTGGTAGAGTTAGTGTACTGAGGACCACATCTGATTAGATTTATCTGAATGATTTATTACTGCTAAGTGATTTGAATCTATTTTTGTCCAATCCACAAAGACATTGTATAGCACTGAGGCAGAGAAAACTGTGAATGCCATAGATTTTAATTTTGTATCAAGTATGCAATTTTTGTAGTATCTGTTAATACAACTAGCCTCTGGCAAAATGTTCCAACTGTTGTCTTACAAGTTTAATTTGAGCTGCAACTGATGTTAGTTAGGCAACAACAGAATTCAATTTTAGAACTTCCCAATGGGATTTGAATGAAAACAAACTTCAAAGATCATGCAGTTGTAAGGATTATCAAGATCTTTCAAAAGGATACTGTCAAAGAAAGGATAGGTCATTTAACTGTATTCTTCATAGAACAAGGTGTTTTTTTTCAGCAGGTCATTACATATGAGATAATAAGGTGGGTAGATAGCCAGAATGTTTGCAATTCTAACGATATTATACAATGATTTTTTTTTAAGGGTCATTTGTATTAGATATGTATTAGATATTGGGGAGCCCTTCTTATTTTTTTAGATGAGAGGTGGCATATACAGCGAAAATTCACAAGATTATATTGACATTAGTGAGTTTTTCCAGCTCATCTTCATCTGTTTTGCAACTTAAAGCAGTACTGAGATGACAGTCTCCCATTTGTGAAAATGGGTTATGAATCTCATGCAGCAGAAGTGTAAAATGTTAATAATGTGAATGAAAGCAAACTTGTAGGACAGATGAGATAAATTTGTTAATGAACACAGGCTGTATCACTTACTTGATAAGCCGGTTCTAATAACAGCTGTTTTATTGTGATATTTAACAAAATACAAGCAGCAAAAAACCAAATCAAAACAAAAATCCCATCACAGACATTCCATAGGTAGTTCCAGTTGTCTCCAGCTTCAGTAGATACAAACATGATCCATTTTCTGATGTTTGTCCAAAGTCACTTTCAGTTACAAATAATTAAAAAAGGAAAAGGATCACATCAGTAATTTCCATCATGCTTAATAAACTGATGAATGACATTATTATGATATAGTGAAAGTATCAAGAGTCATGTTCTTGGCTTTCAAAAGTATATTCTTCTTCCAGCCAGTAATTCATAAATTATTCTTTTTGAAATACAGTTTTGTTAAAGTTATTAGAGTATGATTTAAGATCCTGGATTGAGGTAGAAAAGATATGAAATTGAGTATTTGTATCTTTTATGTCTTTCAATTTGACCTACAGAAATTGCCACAAAATTGTTTATGTGCCTTTGAAAGTCTTATTCTAACTCACTATGTCTTAGTTCCTCATCTGTCAAAAACCATATAAGATATAACTTCTCATTTCTTCCACTCATTCTGTGACTTGTCTATTGCTTTAGTAGGTCAGAGTCTACATCTAGACAATGGAAATCTCATCTCAGCTGAGGCCTCTAGATATTACTGTAATTCAAAAAAATAAAGTATGCAAGGGATTACCTAGTGATTTGTAAAAAATTGCAGCAGGTTTTAATTAAATGTTCTTCTAATGTTCTCAAATGGATGGAATAAAGGATTACTGAAGTATCTTGTCTGAACTGTCCTACTTTAGAATTTCTAACCAAATAGTTTATTTAAATGAACAAAACTAAGGGAGTTGCAATCATTATGCATATGGCATCTGTGTTGTTAAAACGAAGAGTGATAGACCTTCAGTTTTTAGCAGTGACATAATCTAAGACAGAGTGCTGTGATATACATATGGTAGATGTCTGTTCAGTATATAAAAGAAATGAACAGTTTGGAAAGTTGTAACCTCAGCCCCTTCCAATAGTACTGGATTTCTTAGCAGTTATAGATATGTTATATGAAAAGTCCAGGACGGTTTTGATTCTACTAGGAATTGGTTTTTTATTCATTTTTCAGAAGTAGTACACAGAAGTGATGAATGACTTTCCAAGTTGGCTCATGTTTACTTGCTTGTTTGTTTAAAATGATCTATCTTCAGATGAATGGCTATTCTACTTTAGAAAGGTAATCACAACCTTTTCATCTACTGAACTGGTGAAAAAGATTGTTAGGTCTTTGGCAGCTGAAAACATTGACAACACATGACGGAACGTAACCACAAATACGAAGAAAATTTCAGACTGAAGTATGGAAGGAGATCAGCAGACCTAATTCATAGAAATATCCTTAAAAGATGGTTTCATAGAGGTATCCACTTTCTTTGAATACATTTGGTATACTACCTACACAAGGAAAGGCACTGATCATCTTCCCCAGTGATACATGGGATGAGTGTCCCATCATGTTGCAGTGCCAACAGTCTTTACACAGAACTCTGAGCTCAACATCTAATTTATCTTAATGGAAAAAGTACACTGGCTTGAGCTCTGCACAGCTGTAGCAAGATTTATTTCTGCTACTTAAGCTATCTTGTTTAAAGATAATTTATAGATCTTTCTAACACTGCTGTCTGCTGACCAGGTGTACGCTTAGATTAATTGTTGAACTAGGCAGCCCTCTGCGTATGATGACCATCACTTCATTTAAAGTCTGAAGTTCTGCTAAGTAGCAGCCCCTGAAGTCCTGTGATACACTCTTGGAAACTGTGTTTTAAAAGCAAATTTGTAGCCTTCAGGACTTCAGAGAAAAAGTTATTCTTAAAGTTACATATTGGATACATATTCTGTCAATAGGATAAAGGTTATCTGGAAGCTGTGAATGTGCTGGTGGCTCTGCCAGCATGCATATGCCTATCCCCATTTTCATTTGGGTATTTCCAAATAACTTGCAATATTATTTTTTCTTTTTCTATGGCAAGTAAGTGTAGCCCTCAGGCTTTGGTATTTTAGTTTTAGGATCAAAGCACATGATGGATGTAGTCTTTGCAGCTACATGCTCAATAGCAATGAACAGCAGTTCTGCCCTCCTTGGGGTCTGATTGCATACAACAAATGTCAAGATTAGAATGACTGAAAACAATGGCAAACTATTATCAGCTTTGCTGCCCATGAAATTAGAAAGAAATTCTGTGATTACAAATAAAATAGATGAAATGTAATACATAAAGGTCTCTGAAGTTAGACTCTCTAGTATGTGGGCTGAAGAAAAGAGAATGGAACTTTACCTTCAATATCCAACAGCTGAGTGTTTTAAGGGCCAGGTAAGCTCGCCAGAGATTGTTAATGACAGTGCTAAGAAGCGAGTCCACTAATGCACTTATGCATGTACCAAATCCCTGAAGGAACATGGTTTTCAGGTTGTGTATGTGTCTTGTCAAAGCTATTTGTTTACTTACGCTATCAAGAAGAAAAAGTGTTTGTTAAAAGTTTGCCTCTGTGAGGAAAAAAAAAAGCTCTGTGGCTTTGTTTCTGAGGCTAACCATCAACTCTCGTAGAGAGATTCAGTGGGAAGTGACTGCTCCAGCCCTTCAGTGAAAGAATCAGTACCTCTCTCTTACTGCTGTATTCTGAAGACTGAAAGTTTTCTTCGTTTAGGAATTGTTTTTATTCAGACCATTGTTTTATTCAGACCATATTCAGACCTTTCATGACAGGCAGAAAAGTAAAAAATAAAAAGCTGAATGGGTGAGTTTTTATTATAACCAAATATCTGTATGTAGACTAGCCATAATGTATTAGTGCATTTGGCACTGCTAGTAGTGATTATCCATATGCTGATCCAGACACTTTCAGGATGAGCTCTTTGAATTAGTACCCTGGTGACTGTAGAAGGATAAGGCCTGTTTAAATCCTGTATGTGACTAGAAAATATTAAGAAGTTGCTGTGACTCAAAGGTAGATTACCAAAAGCCAGCATAAAGGTTTTATTGATGTGAATTTGGAGTGGTTCATTGCTCACAAGTAGCAAAACCCTGTGTAAATTATCTGATATAAATGCCGAAAAAAGTTATTTCAGTAGTGAAGTGATATTCATCAATGAGCTATGTTATATATGTCACATATATTATGCAAGCAGAAATACTGACATTTTGAGGGAACTTTCTCTCTGTTGGCATTGTTTTCCTGCAAAGCGAGCTTTAGCTCTGCAAAGGCAGCTTTTTATGCAATACATTCTTTTTGCAATATATTCTGCATTTTAGAGTAATACAAGTATAGTAGAATATAATATAAACATTTCCTTAAAATGACCAAAAGAGAATTTTTATACACACAAATTATAATATCTTTTAAAGGTCAGTATTCTGAAATATTGTTCAGCTAAGTACTTGATTCTGCTAGAAGTGTGAGGGGATGATGGGGGCAGGGAAGGAAGGAAGAAAGAGGATATCTCCTATTTCAAAATATTTCCAATTTTTAATTTTTTTTCAAGCAAATAGAATTGGAAGGAAAGCTTGTATGATCTTTTTACAAACTTTATACAAACATAAACTTGCATTTAGGAATTCAAATATTTTTGGGAAGAGATTATTTTCTGTAAAAATCTGTCTAATCTTATGGCTGTTTTTAATGAATGCTGAAAGTTTTATTCTTTTATATTCTGTTTGATTTTCCATATGAAGTATCCTTTACATTGTGACACGCATATGGAAAATGGCAATCTCTCCATAAGTAAATACTGCCATTCCTGAGAGACTGATATATTGTTGGAAGAGGCAGTAAATATATGGCAGATTGATTTAGTCATGAAAACGCATCAATGCTTTTTTTGAATCTTGAGTGGAAGCAGATGAACTAGTAAAAAGTCCTCAGAAGATGAATGTAATGTAAAGGGCCTGCAATCTCACCTAGATATATTTAATGAGTAGGGGGTCATTGTCATTTTATTATGTGTTCACTCATTTCTCAACAAATAATTTACAGAATATATTTTTATGAAATAAAATTCTCTTCACTGTAGCAAAGCAAAGCAGGGGGACATCTCCTCCCCGCTGCTGTACTTAATTTCCTTGGGTGGGTTAGAGGAAGCTAGAGTCTCCATTCATAAAAGTTACCATGTTTTACAAGGCTGTGGCACAGGTGTAATGCAGCTGTGTTTTAACCTACCTGTTGCTGCGCTCTGGAGGCAGACTCTTTTTAGAGGGTCACAACTTCACATGCTCACTGAATACCATAGCTAAAGACAGGCTGTTTAGGGTTGAGGTGCCCTAGGAGTAGGCTAGCTGAAATTCCTAATGAATAGTCTGGAGATTAGAGAGAGCGCAACTAATGAGGATATGCAAGGGAAAGGATAGAAAGTGGGGACAGAGAAAGGCTGTACATGGTGTGAGGCAACAGGAGTTAGAGTTTAACTGGGACATGAGGAAGCCTCTGCTGAAGAAAGACAGAAAGAGTAGCTGCTAATAAAGATCCTGGAAGGTTTTCTTGTCTGCTCTGAGAGAAATAGCAGGCAAAAAATTTATTTTTTGTCTTAATTTCCCATTGTTTTGGAGTGTTGGGGATTTCACCATTTTGTCAGACCTTACTCATCTCTGTCAACACGGAGAAATTGTAGTTTTATGGACCAAAGTAGTACTTAAAAGTGAAAGACTAGGAAGAAGTGAAACAGAAGTCTTTTCTTTCTTTGTGGAGGCTGTGCAACTTTCAGCAATGAGCCTAGACAGAAAGTTGTACTCTTCTGCGGTAGGTTTCTCATTCACTGAGTCCATCACTCCCTCTCCCTTTCCAGCAGGGACCGCATTGACTGCTGTGGCTTATTTCACCTTAAGCTCATTGTCATCTCTGAACAATTTTAAGTAACATGTTTATTATATGCCATGGCCTGGATTTCTGTGTTTACTCAACATTTTTTAAAGGAAACATTGTTCTGCATCACACTGGTGGTGATAATTCCTTGGTGATGTACCTCTTGAGTTCAGGGCTATAGTACATGTTGGGTTGTACATGCTGTGCAATAACTGCTGTAATTCATTTTCTGAAAAACTATACTATAGTTGCCAGAAAAGCTGGAAAGGTTTGCAGAACAGATTGGGTTTTCTAAATTCTGAGGGACAAACTAGGTCCTATAAATCATGATGAACACAGCTTCAAGCAATTATTTGGGGAGAAAATGCATTTTGTAGAATATTTGCCTTTGTTGTGAAACAAGGATTAGACCGTTGTTTCAGAGTCATGATATCAAGCAAAGCAGTAAGACTGCATTTCCTAGCATCGTGGGTAGAGCAGAGGCGAATGCTGGTATTCCTCATCGAGTGAAATTACAAGGGAAGAAAATGGAAAGTGACTGCAGCTTTCCCATGCTGCACTGTTGTCCAGAGCCACACAGATCTTGGGGTGAACTAGTCTTGAGAGGATAAACGATTGCCGTTATTCATTGCCACTTGAGAACAGAAGAACGAAGGAGTGAATAGGACTTTCATCATGAAGGATTTCTGAGCACAGTTGCGGTACATAAGGTGGCTGCTGCCTGGAGTTGTATGCCGTGTCTCCTTATATTATTGAAAGTTCTAAGGACTAGCAATAGGATATTTTATGTAATGTTACATGTAGATATCAGCTTTTTTTATTTAGAGGAAAAAATCTGAACGTTCATAACTGTAGAGGAGAGCTTGAAAATGTGAAGTGGATGCGCTCTGAAGGCACAGGAACCAGAAAACAAGCAAAAGAATGGAAGCTCCATTCTCAGAAAGATAAAAAAATCTTTTTGTTTTACTTGTTTAGCATCAATTTGGGGGGCCCTGTATATGGTGGCCTGATTTTCCAATATTTATGGTTTGTGATAATTAATGTAGCTTTACATAGTTAATTAGCTTAGAGTAGCAGGGTCAGGGCTTGTGACCCATTATAGTTGCTGCTTGGGTCACAGAGCTGTCCTTAAGCTGTTCTTTATACAGAGTCACGGACTTTCTGGCTCCTAAAGCAGGTGTTAAGAAGACTATTCAGAGCATGTACTCGGAGGCTCTGTGTCTAGGGGAAAATGCAGTGGGTGGATAGATATTGTATAACATTGGGTCATTGTATCTGTTGAATGAAGGCCTTCTGTGCTTGCAGCAGCTGGATAGTGAAGTACCTCTGAAGGATTTGAGATTATCAAGGTTGTGTGATGTTAAATGGATGAATGAGGGTGTGGGTAGCTGCTGGAGTTTCCAGTTGCCAGCAAATAAGGTAACTGGATGATTTAGAAATGTTTAGTATAGAAGGGAAATCGTTAGAATGTGAGGGCATTCATCTTTTATTCTGTGTCTACTGCATATGATATGATATCCACATGATATTTTTCTCCTGCCATTTGCTGTGGGAGCAAGAAACTGAGAGAAGAAAACTAGAATCACTCCAGCAGCCGTTTCTGTAGCAGTTGTGCTGAATCTGTACAAAGCTGTGTTGGGGGTGGCATTGGCACTGAGACTTTAGCCAAAGAGGAAGCCTTGAGGAGTTTAGCATTTCCCCCAGGCAACAACGAAAGGGAGACAGAAAATGCTATGTCTGCTTTTAGCTGAAGAGTTCCCATGAACTCTTGGCCCTGTACCACTAGTTACCTTGCAGTGGTGTGTAGGATGTGTGCATTAATTTTTTAAAAAACATTCCTTTGCTTTGAGCAGTAACTCTTAAGTATAGCTCAATGACAAAGCTGTTTTTTGGTGATATTATGCATTGCCAAAAGCTGAGTGCAGCATGTGTAATCAATCATAAAATGTTCCTCTAGTACAAAAAAGTGAATTATCTTATTTTTACTGCCCTCAGCCTTTGGCTTTAGGAAATGCAGCACAGTGTCAGGAAACATTTGTTACTGTTGAAAGTGTTTTGCCTCTGTTTCTCATGGAGCTAGGAGGCACTGGCCTGGGAACTTGCTGCGAGTTTTCCCAGAGCTGCTAACTAGGAAGAGAGGCCAGACTTAGGGAGTTTTTTCCCTCCTCTACACAACAATGAAAGCAGACAGAAGAATCTGGTTTTCCTTTCCAGATGTGGTTTAAGAAGTGGGGGAAAAGCTGATATTTATTTGGAAAGCTCCATTTCCACTGAGGTAAAAATTTTGAAATGCTGGGAGTACCTGAAGGAGCCATTCTCTAGCCATTCCTTCTCTCACAGTAATTCTCATTTAGGGATGTGCGGAGGACAAACCTAGGCACCTGCTTTTAGTCACTGGCACGTGGTCTTGGGGGGAAAAAAAATTGAAGCTTCACACGTCCTGCGATTACAAATGGCAGACTGGGTTGTGCAAATTCTCACTGAATTGACAAGAACTGCAAATCATGGTGAGCATTTTATAAAGCAGCAGATATGCCTTCTGTATCTCAGGGCCATCAGGCTTTGAGGATGGTGCAATCAGTTCAGGATAATCCTTCCAGTGTCATATTTCATTGGGATGCAGCTCTGTAGGAGAAGCTGTGCTCTGCCCCCAGCTGACATGGGCTGGACTCCTGAGAGCATGAGCTGCACAAACAGCAAATGTGCCACAAATGCACATGTGCCACAAGTTCGATGGAGCAAGTCTGAGGGGTTTTTGGGAATGCTTCAAAGAGTACATCTCTTACATTAAGTCCATCCCATTGCAATATCAAGTCCCTCTTGTAAAGCTTAAATGAGCTCCTAAAGTCGTTCAAAGAAAAGCTTGCTAGATTCCCCACCCCTAAGGGCAAATTAATGTATTTTCCTTTAACTTCACTCTTTGGAATAGCAGGAGGTTTTTGGCTGAAACTTTAAAGACTTCTGCCTAAAGGGGCAGCCTCCATGGACAATTTCATCCTAAATAATTGATTTACTAAAATGAGTAAACAAAGCCAGTGTTTTACCATGGAAAATATTGCCATAATGTCCCTAAGTTGGAGAGAAGCTGAATGTAAGGAAGAAGGAAAAGAATGGAAATTGCAAAGCAAGTGGCTAAGTGTGTTATCTGTATTACAGGTGTGTAATCTCTATAAAGAACTATAGAATGTGGGTTGGATAAAATATATATTGTGGGAGGTATTAGTAATATATATGATTTATAAAACATTTTAACAATTTTCAGACATTTTGAAGAGCAAAAGATAGAAAATAATGTGCTGTGTAGGGAAGATTATAAACAAAAATGACTCACCTGAGAGAAAGAAAGGAGAGCCCATGTCTGTCTTTTGCATGACACAGTAGCATGGACCTAGGGAGTGTTCTGGACAGATGAGAATTGGGATTTAATTAAAAAAAAAAAAACAAAAAACCCAGAGGAAGGCCTGAGTGCTCAGCAGTGAGAGATGAAAGGGATATGTGCATGGGAAAGGTTGGATGGAAGTGAACCACATACAGTCCTTTCACCATCTCCATAAACTATCTGAACTGTTAGACAACATTGCGGGAATATTAAATATAAGCCAGAATTGCATTTTTATCTCTTATTGATACTAATTTTTCTAGAATAAAGCTTTCACCTCTAAGTTTGTGTGATCTTGGGCAAGCATAAGGAACTTTTTTTTTTTTCCCCAAACAAAGTTCAAAAGGGTGTTATATGGACACTTCAGGTGCCTGCAAGCAAGATGAAGTCTGGGAATCTCTGAAATTTCAGAATGTTGCTTCTAGTTCATAAGGGTCAATCTAAAGAATGGTTTGAAGATGTGGAGAGATACCTACTCTCAGGTGTTTATTAGTACCCTTCTAGCTGAGGCAGCGTAGTGGACAAACGGTCCATGTCTCTTGATAACATCCTATTGCTGCAGTCTGACTAATATGGTTCATACAACTAGTACATACATACAAAATATTAGGAATAAACAGATAAACAAACCCTCAATGGTTTAAAAAATAGCTTGTCGTACAGATACTGCAGCAGGCTGCAGCTATTTTTTGCTCTCTGCATGGTTCCTCAGATAATTCTATTTGGTAGCTGGTGACACATGCTTTTAAAAAAAATTTGTTGACTCTTGTTTAAAGCGACAGGGTAATACTGTTAGGAAACCAAAGTGTATAGGTAAATATTTATTAAGTATATATTTTTGCATCTGGTAATATGCCATTGTGCATATTTAGTTCTCTTGATAGTTGCCAGTGTCTTCAAGTGAATTATTTAAATTGGAATAATCTATTTGCAGAGAATGCAAAGAACAGAAGGAAACTGGGAAATAAAGGAAGGGAGCATTAAAGCTTGAAAATATCTGTAATAAAGCCGTGTAACTAACCTGCATTTAGTAAATTTTAAAATATAAATTTAAGGTATAACTGCCTTGCAGTTTTTGATGGTTTCTTAATGATTCGTGCCTACGATGGCCAACTGTACAAACTCATTCTAAATTAACCCTTGCATTGTTATACTTTGGAATAACATTTGTATTTTTTAATTCTGCCCAGTTCTAACCAAGAATGCAATATACAAAAGATGTTTAATTCCCATTACTATTACAGCAATATTGACTCTAGTTTGTGAATGTAGATAAAAAATAAATACACAGATAATGAATGCAGATGATTACGGTAGAAATTTCTCGATAAAAGCAACAAATACATTGGCGGATTAGAAGGTATTACAGCTCACTCTGTTTATAGTGTTCTGGCCTTTCAAACTGACTAAGATTTTGTTCCAGACATCTCTGTAGTTCAGTCTCTGGGATTTAATCTCCGTAATGTGTTACACTCGCTATTGTCCCAGTGAATTTGTTGACAGACGGTAATTGGGTCAGTGCATTGAAATGCCTGCTGTAAGCCCCGAGTTCTGCCGCCCCGTTGGCAAGGCAACTGCAGTGGTCCACGAGGCATGCGCAGAGCCCGCGCCCGGCCTGCCGCTCCCAGACCCGAGCGGCAGGCAGGAAAAAGCCCTCGGATGCTGAAGTGCGCGGCGCATCCTAACAGTCTCTTCTTCCTTTCTTCTTCGTTTCTTTGTTTGTTTGCCTTGCAGTGATGTAAAAACAACAGGGGGGAAAAAAAGAGAGATGTGCACTTCCACAAATAAAAAGAGGCAATGCACAGCTATTGAGATTATGTATTGTGGCTCTCTTCTTGGTTGTGGTAATGGCGTATTATTTTAGTTTTGAGGGGGCTTTGAATAGATTATACATCAGCTGGATCCAGTTGTTTTAATGCATGACGAAAGAAAGATAAATATTTCATAACTGCTGTAGATCTTGTTCTGATTTGCCATTTTCTCCCCCTGCCCCCATACCTCCCTAAAGGCAAGAAAACAATGAAGTGCTGTATTTGATAAATCTATTAACAAGAATTCCAACATGGGTGAAATTATATGTATGTATGGGTCCATTTGATACTCTTCATTGGCTAGTTTTTGGAAGCCTGATATTACAGAGAAACTAATTAAATGGAAGAGAGAAATGCCTCATATAACAACACAAAAAAGGGGCTAAAATCAGTAGACAGTCAGTTCCAGTGTCCATTGTGTGCTTTTAACTTTTCTGTTTCCTTAAGTTCTTTAAAACAAGCAATTTGGAGATAGTTTTGCCTAGAGGCATATCAGATGCTAATGAGCAAAAAGAGTACTTCTTTTTTCCCCAAGCTAAACACATTCTGCAGGTTCTTTGTTTTTTTTACCATCTGAGATAGTTTGTGGCAAATCAATTGATTTATGTAACTCATCTGTTCTGCAGTCACCAAATTTCTTAAGATTCTTTTATTTCATTTCAAGAGGTCTGATTTTAATGGCCAGGTTTTTTTTTTTCATAGGAGAGATCACGGCCTCAGTGTCTTAAAAATCTTTTGCAAAGTTAGAGTCTCTAAGTGATGGGAAAGGAAGTGCTGGAGTTTGATTTAGTCTGCATAGTCTGAACTTTTCTGGTGTGAATGAATCTTTTAGAATACAGCTTGTCCTGTAGTATATGCTCAAGAAGGCATGATGGAGATGTTGGAAATGGTATTTCAAAGTAAAGCTGAAGTGAGTCATACAGCTGGGATTAAAGTCTCATCTTTAGTGTTCTCAGTCAGACATTCTTGCTCTTATTACAGAAGCTAAAACTACAGTTAAATAAAAATCACCTGACGATAGCCAGCTTTATTTAGGACCCCACAAGATGGACTGTACCTGTCTGCACATTTAACAACAGTGAAACTTAGTGCAAGCAAAGCTAAGTATGATAGTTACTTAGGTAAAATAGAATTGGAATACTGTGCCTACACAGAAATTTCAAACAAGGAGAGAAAAAAAGCCTTTATGTCGTTTAGAAAAAGAATTCTGTTTTGTCTCATCAATATATATAGAAGTGTGGAAGAAAGTCATGTGAAATTAGTTGGAGGCTTCAAAAATATAATTGGAAAAGGCTTCAACATTTCTATTTTAAAAAATCACAGGTATATCATTAATTGTTGTCAGACTATCTTGACCCAGTTTTGTTCTTATTTAAGCAGGTAGAAATTTAAGGAAAATGCTTTCATACCATTATGCTTATGAAATGTTTTCATACTGAAGATTCTGACCTCTGTAAGTTAGGAAACTTCACTTCAAAGTAAAGAAGATGGGAATTAGCAGAATTGGTTGTTGTTTTAGTAGCTTTTTTCAAATGGGTAGAAGTTTCCAAACTTCCACAAGAGAAAAATAAATTGCTAGCATTTTCCGTTTATCTGCTGGAGTTTAATAGTAATTAGCATTTATAGTATTGCTGTAATTTGAATCCTTTGGATAGAGACCCAAGTGGAAATTGCCATTTTATCTTTATTTTTTACTATAGGTTAGTTTAAACAAGGCTTTCAACATTCAAAGGATATCAGTGATAACTGAATTCATACCAGTTTTGTCAGAGTAGTCCAGACACAGAAGAGATTGATTTGAACATTCACAAGTTTATAGTAATAACTGTTAATCTAATTAAGTGATTTCTACAGTTGAAGCAGGAGCCTGAATGCTACCACTAAAGCACTTTGAAAAAGGACTGTGAAGGGAAAAGAAGGAATTTTATAATGGAATGGAGATTGAAATCTTTATCCTGGCCAAGTTAAGGCATCAGTGAAAGTCTTGCATCTATAGGAAACCAGGCTTCATTAGCTATACTGCTCCTAGGGCTACTTGTTCATTTGCTTGAGTCTAGTTACTGATAACTGGAAGGGATAGGATTAGACTATTATCTTGATGGGCACTGGTGAAATTGTCTATTTTTGTAGAATAAAAACTTTGAGCTGAGGGGAATAGCATGTTCTGTGGCTGCAAAGTTCTTTAAAAGGAAATGTAGGAGGGAGAAATTCCAAAAATTATTTTTCTTGTGGCAGCAGCTGCAGCAGGGGTTACAGGTGCAGCAGCTCCTTGCTCTCTTTTGCCATTCATGTTAATAAAAGGAGTTAGGCCTCCCTGCATCTTTCACATACGTCTCAGCTATTCCAAAAAAATAGGAAATCCAATTTCATAATGCTACACATCTGGACCTCATGTAGCATGCAAGTCTGTCACCTTCACAAATCGTGTGCTCCCATCCCCATCGGCTAATCAGTGGAATTATTTGTGCTGAAGAGTTAATTCACTTTGCAGGTAAACATTTCATGCTTGTTACCTGCAGATGTTTGAGAAGTATGATGAAAGAAATAACTACAATTTGGAACTCTGTTAAATAAAAAAAAGTCAAACTACTTGAGGATTTCAGAAGGCTTTTTTAAAGTGTTCAGAAGTATATAATAAGTAATGGCATGCTGGACAAATAAGAAGTAGGTAAGCTCCAATTCAAAATACTTGAAAACTGAGGATGGGCAAGATGTTTATAAAATTGTATTGTTTAATGAGGCTGGATGAACATTGAGTGGAGACCCAGTGCAGTGCTAGTTTATGCTCTGGATATATTTGTGGAAAAAGGAAAACAATGTGGAGCTAAACTGTTTTTGCCCTGAATAGTTTACATGAACCATCTTTTGAGTGGAAGAGTTTAAAACTTATTTGATTATTGTCCTATTAATAATAAAAAGTTACTTAAGGAAAAGGATAGAAGATTTTGATATTTTTAAATGTCATTACAGTTTCCAAAGTAGTCAAGCTGCCTTTTTTTAACCTTTCACTTTTGTTGCCTAGTAATTGCATTGGCAATTAAAAGCTTTTTTTAAAACAAAAAAGGAAACTAAAAGCAACCATACATAAGCATTTTAAAGGCCATCATAAATGGATTAGCTAGTCTATTTGTCCTTAATGGTCAAAAGAGTAGAGAAAATTCTTCTATTCATTTATTTGGGGTGTAACTTTGGAGGAACTCCATGGCATTTGAAAGAATTACCTATTCCTTGAGAAAATGGAAAGAGATCTTGTCTTAAAACTTTTCAGCTGTTCACTGCTATTTTTATGAAGGGATTACCTTTTTCTGTCCATATGGAAATTTTCAAATCCTTTTTAGTTTCTTTTAGTGGTGTTCTTCTACACCCACTTTTTCTTACATTCTCAACATTTCTTTTTCTACTGAGCAAAATAGCTAGACAAGCTGCTGTTCAGTTCAACCAGTGTAGTCCTGTGATTTGAACTCTTTTGTCCTTGTGGCTAAGGGCCTAGTGCTGCTTTTACTGAAATTAGTGGTAAAACTACATAGACTTCACTGCTGCATAGTCAGACCTTAAATTGACCGCCTCTGCTGTGCTTAAATTTCTTCAGGTCCATAAAGAAATGCATCATACTGTAAATAAACTCTGCCATAAGCACAGTCATTCTCAGGAGTGCTGCGGATTTGTAGAGGCTGTGCTTAAGGAGTTTATTTTCAAGTGGATGCACAAGACAGTGGAGGACATATGGCAAAGTCTAAAATCTCCCATCCTCTCTCACTTTTATTTCCTGTTGGTATCATTGCTGCTTTCAACTTGTGTGTGTTGCAAGTTTTCCAAAATGAACTTCTAATTGTCAGAAGACCTGGGAAATTGATTTTGTACACCTTTGCGATTGTCCCTTCCTCCTTTAGACAGCATATTTACAGATAACTAGCTTCTAGCATGATGTATGTTAAATACTCATTCATTTCTGCTTTGACAGATGGACAGCAGTGGGCATCCATAAAGTTGGTGCCAACTCCCAATCAGCAAGGTGTGTTAAGGATAAGGATATTTTTGAGAGATTAAGGAAAAATAACTTTCTACCTCACCCAAAAAACCCAGCCCGAACCAAGTGCACCTAAAAATCCTAAGACTTTGATTTTGACAAGCAGTTTACTGCAAAGTTAAATAATATGACATATTAGTTTTTCATAAAAACCAGAAATGTATTTTCCAAATCAAACTATTTCAATTAAATAGTTTACCTGTAAGTCAAGATGAATTGTGTGCTTTTCTTCTTGACCTCATTGTCATATCTTTCAAATAGCCTATTAGAAGTGAAAGGTAACATGCAGGGTTATTTAAACTACTAAAGACAAGATGTGAGTAAGATCTTTCTGTCATACTCCCTGAGATCTGGAAAGGTAGGACTTCTCCTTACAGAGTATTTTCCAATTATATTTAGTTTCATTGGTGGTTTTGAAAGTGCAGGATGATAAGACTTCCACTGCATTCTTGAGGGGATAGCTCCATAGCCTAATGGATTTGAACATTGCAGGGACTACTTAAATTTTTCTTTATTTTAAGATATTATTGAAGTTAATGGAATACTATTAAAGAATCTCTCCCCGCATTTCCTATTTGCATAGTAGATAGAAAGTTACTGGAACATATTCCATAGTTGTCTGTTACTTTAAGGTTTCCTTGGAAACTCAAAGAGCCAACCTTTCATTTCTCTTCTGTAGCAGGACAGAATAAAAGCTGAAGCATATGAAAGGAATGAGAAGAAAAGCAGTTGTTCTTACTGTGATGTCTCTCCAATATTTTTTTGGAGTGGAGATGTTTGGACCTGACCATAGATGCATCAGAGTTCATATGCAGAAAAAATATGATTGCATTTACTCCATTTTTACATGTATGCAGCCTTAAACCACAAATAAAAATCACCTGTAAATTTGAATATTTTCTGCCACAAGATACTTAACAGTCATTCTCAGTGGTTTGTGTCAAGTATTTAAGCTGTGGACTTCAAGAGAGGCTAATGTTAAAGTATATGTAAGTTTTATAATAAATACAAACTATCTCTAGTCTTTGCAAAAGACAGATGTGGGAATGCAAACTGTCTAATACCAATAAGCAGAGTCAAAAGCATCTCATCGGCTTCGGATGTGAACTGGGGGGAGGCTGCCTGGGTTTTGCAAGCTGACAGCAGTAGTTTTGTGTTGGTTACCATAGATGGTAGTGGTACGTCTTCAAGCTCCCGGCCTAAATTTCTGAGCTGACCATATAAAAGTTAGAAATGACGTAACATAAGGCCACAGGATCCAGGCGTCCCCAGGTATCTTTACAATGATTCCCTGTGTTTATCAAGTCACAAAGGCGACAATTTTCAACAGGTATGCTTAAACCTACATATCCAAATATACTTGCCTGAATCTGGACCTGAACATTTAGGGCCCTAAGGAGTTGGGCAGAATTTAAGTATGCATGTCTGCAACTCTGATCCTGACTAAACCTCATGAGGTTTCACTTAATCCTTGAGGATGCTAAAATCTTTATGTACTAAAATATTTCCAGTGCATTAGAGGCATCCTGGAAGTGGAGCTGCCAGTAACTGGCTCACTGGGTTTCGTATCTTTGTGCAGTTCATCTACATGCAGAGTGTTACTTCTCTTACAGGTTTCAGCTTGCAAAGTGTGATCTGAAAAAGCCGCAGAGAAGGAGAGTGCTAAGTTAATGGTGAGAGCATGTGCTCAGGATCAGTTTCTTTCTCACCCTCCTCTCCCGGGTCCCCGAGCGGATTCTAACGGTCATGCTGGAGGTCGTGTTGGAACGGGGCCCCTTCCATCTCTGTTGAAACTGTTGGATTTTACTGAAAATAATTAAAGATTCAGTGGAATAAAAAAAAGAAAAAGAAAAAGGAACTTTAAAGAGAGCATGATGATGAAGCCTAGTGATTGCATGCATATTTTAAATAAGCTGTCACTAAATAAATTATTGAAATAAAAATTTCAAAGTCTGCTTTTTGTGCAGGGCTATTATGGCTTCCTTTCCGAAGCCTGCCACTGTTGCCCTCGCCAGGGCCAGGGAGAGAATCTGCACACCTTACACAGGAGTTCTGGATTCTCCCATAGAGTTTAGATACCAAGTCTGTTTTGGGCCTCTCTTGTAGCATGTGTAACTCTAGATACCTGAACTAAAAAACCCTTCTGTCGCTTTCAACAGCAGTATAGCGATAGTAACATCTATATATCATCATAAAGGTATCCTGGAAAAGCATTTGGAAATGCAATATAATGCATGCAGAGCCCCCTAACAGTACAGCTGATACTCTCAGATGCTCAGCTTGTGTGGCTGTTATTCCTTTAAAACCTTTAATGAGGGTTTCAATTCAGCATGCGTTCTCAGTTCACTCTTTTATATAACATTAAGATACATGGGACAATGAACTCAAGATCTTAATGGGAGCATTTTGTATATATTATTAAAGCATTTACAGTCTATTAGGTTCTGGCCAAACATATGTTAAAATGCAGCCTCTTGCCTGAAGAGCTTAAATCTAAATTGGTGCTGTAAATAAAATATGAAAGATGAAGATAAAGCACGTGCTTAACACCTTCCTCCTGCTAATATTAAGCATTTTTTAATTTTTTCCTTTGAGATATTTGAAAGAAAAATAAAAGTAGTGTTTCATAGTAGTTAATGGAGGATATTTTAGCATATAACTGCTGAGGGAAAAATAACGCTCATATAATGAGTGGGACATAGCAAATGAAACAGTGTTCTTCTATCTTCCATGTTTGAAGTTATCTTATTTAGATCTCATTATAAATGCAGCATGCATAAGTGAGGCTTGAATAATTCTATGAGATGTGTTAAAGAAGCTCTTGAAGTTTAAATTGCTCATTTGTGCTATCATGGTCATGCTAGTTTTTTGTGTATTATAAGCACATTCCAAGTCATTTTATGAGACTTTCAGTGACTAGTAATAAATAGGACAGGGAGACTGGGAAGAAATGGCTTAATTAACATGAAAAATAATTTGAGTTTAGAAATGAAGCAAACAAACATGGAAGAAGGGGAATGTCTTAAAAGCCTATTCTGTACTATTACAGCTATACTTACTAGTTTCCTGACGGTCTGAACTGATGTTTACGTATTTCGTTCTAGTATAGCTCTCATCACATGGGTTCATACCACTGCTTATGACTTGCTTGTGGTCAGAATTCCTCTTGTGCCTGTCTGGAGTACTGCAGTTACACCAAGTAAAAGTCATCATTATTTGCATCAGTAATTTTTAAAATATAGCCTTATTTTATTGACACTGTCTAGAAAATATGAAGTACTTCAAACTAACTAAACTGAAGATGTTTAGTTTGCTATTAGAAAATACATGATTAAGAGGGCACAACAGTTTGTTTCGAGTATAGAATAACATATTTAATTTGTTTTCGAGGCAAATATCTTAGTCAAACCCAGCAGGAGCAATGTTCAGTCATAGTGGTGATCTGTTGTCAGTGTGCCTACCATTTAATTGTCTAATGTGAGTTGCACAAGTACCCAATATAAGCTAGAATAGGATCTCATCCCTGATGTGGCTGCTGGACTGTACGACCAGAGCCTGTTAATTTCTAAATGAGCTGTACGAAAGCAATGTTTTGTGTGAAGGTAAATAATTAGCAGTAGTTGTGGCTGGCTTGTATTTTTTTCAGATTTTTTATTTAACTTTTATTGTTATCAGTAACTGGATCTTTGTCTCATGTGATTCTTTGTTGGTCTATGATTCTTGTTCTGGCATTATCTGAATTTTCTGAGCATGCTGCAAGAAGCAGCTGGATGCAGTGGTCTTTGGCGGTTTGGAAGTTAATGCTTGACTCTGAACAGTCTGGAGGTCCTCTGTAAATGTAGTTATTTGTATCTTTGTAATCTTTGCAAATTTTCAAGCTGTTTTGATTTTGCATCATTAAATCCAATTTATAGAGTTTCCTATAATATACAAGATCACATTAAGTATTTTAAATCACCTTCATATCCCCTTCCAAATTAGGGTATGAATACACACACTGCTGAAAAGTTGGCCTATTAAATGAATAAAAAGTTACCAGTAACCAGCAATACTGGCTGAAGTGCTATTCCTATGTGTTATGTATATCTTACATTATTACTCACCAGAATTTACAAGTATATGGGATAAATGTGGATTAGATCATTCGACTTATACCCAGAATTTTTGACTAGTTAGGCGTGCTTATGTTTGGGAATACTTGAGCAGAAGTGATGCAAATATTTAAGACTGTGCTTTTCAGAAATTGTTAAGCAATTTATAATTTTAGCCCTTCTATTGGTTGATTTTTTTTTGCATCCAGCTTTAGTACTGCAGTGGTGTTTTGCTTACTCTTGTACTTTTTTATTGAACTGGACTGCAAAAACAGGTAAGTTTCTCAGGAACAGCATTCTGCAGCTCTTATGATGGTGGCTAGCTTTCCTGTTCTTTTAAAATTGATTTCTGAGGTTCTTGCCCTCAGCTAGTGAAGTGTAGCAGTGCTTCACTGCTCAATTCAGAGTGCTTGCTTTCATGAGTTAACTGATAGGAGAAGCTAATGCAGAAAAGCATATTGCCCTTCACCTCCTGTATAGTGCATCCTTGCAGTCTTTCAATTGATTTAGTCTCTGCTGCATCAGGGCACTGAAGAAGTCCCAAACCTGCTCCTTAACCCAGTCTATTAGTCTGGTAACAGCTATGCCACTGATCTAAGAGGGAGCTTGGACAGAAATCTTACATTACTAGTGTGAGAAAACCACCAGGCAAATAACCTTAATCTTTACTACATTATGAAGCTGAGGCCCTCGAGTTAAATCACTTTAATGATGGTAACTGTTTTGTTTGAAGAGTTCAGCAAAAAATCTGTGGCTTAGTGAACTCGTGCTATGTGTTTTTTCAGAGTTGTGCAATACGAATGCTGTAAAAGCCTAGAGAGTTTTTGCTCCCATTTGTTCCTGGCTATGAAATGGCTGTGCAAGGGCAAAATTGGATCCATTAATTTTTAGTTTATCACTTTACAGTTGGAAATAGTGAAAACAGTATTTTCGTACTTAAAAATTCTGTAGCTCAGACTGCTTGTCCTCTGAATTTTGGACTTGGAAATCTTTCTCATAGGCTGATTTATTCTTTCATTGTATTGATTTTTGTAATACTTGGTATTCAGTGGTTTTCCTCTATATATTTGATCCAATTAAATTTTCTGTTAATGTGCTCACAAGTACAGAACTGTGATAGACATATTGACACGGTTGCATGTTGATTGATAGAAGGTCATCTTCAGATAGAAGATTGATAGATTGTCATATTGACTTCCAGGTTTGAATTTTTTTCTACAAAGTTTGCATTATCTTTTTAACAACTGACACTTCTCTTGTTTTTACCACTGCAAAATTAGTGCATGTGGTGGTGATACTGCTGGTTTGTACTTATTAAAAAAGAATCAAATGCAATTCTTTTAGTTGATTTTTCCGTTGATACAGTCATCTCCATTAAGAGTATTCTATGAGATACTTTGCATAATGCCTGTATAATTAATTTAACTGTCAATGATTCCTTCTAACTTCAGAACTGCTTCAGTTTTTCGAGCATAGTCATCAGTTCATTTCCAGTATAAATGTGACTAGTGAGAGCCATATTTGTTAAATGTTACTGGAGTTCATCAAGCCACATTTATTCTGAGCTGCTACATATTCCTTTGTTCTGTAATATACAGCTGGTGTGAATTAACCACTGTAGTTTAGAACTCTTAAGTTGTAGCATTTTTATTTATTACTCATTTTAAATTGTAAGAGCTCAGATCCTCTGTAGTTGTTGTTGGGTTTCTTGTTTAAGTTCACAGTTTTAAGTAATAGGTATAAAAAATAGCTTTGAAAATCTTTGTTGTTAAAAAGGGATAGATAAGGCTAGTCCAAATCTGTACGGATAAACTCACAAGTGACATGTCTTGCTCTGTGTAAATTTTCAGAGACTTGCACACATAACTGTGTTTGTGTAACTGTTGGACTGGGTGGAAAAGCTTGGGTATGTAGAATGACATGTTTTTGGAGGGCTCAGTCTCACTTCCATCTTGTTATTTTTGTATCTGAGATAGTTCTGTACTGAAATAATTCAAAATCTGTTGTACATAGCTTATTCAGGATACTTAAGAGATCTTGGTAATGTAAGAAAATCATGGGACTTAACCAGTCATGGTATAGCATATGGAGTAAAGAGTATGGGACAGATCTAGTAGCAGTTCTACACATTTCCAGGTTTTGGGCAGTTTTCACAGTTTCACTTGTGTGTTTTTAACCCTATGAAGATAACAGTTGTTTAGCTTGGTAACGAAATTATGATGGATCATATTGGCCAAGAAAAGGAGCTGTCTTGGGTGCACTCAGGAAGAGAGAAAATGACTGTGTAGATTAACAGTTAGGGCATTGTGAGACAGGCCTAAATCTCCAAGAGAATTTATCCTCAGAAAATGCATTTCATTTTTGAAATGACAAAATAAACTCTTTCAAAACTTCAGATTTATCTTTCTTTTGGCCAATAGTATTTCCTGAATTCAATTTAAATTCACAAATACTTTTAACCAGGTGAAACTGTTTTCAGCGCATCAGTGGTAGGCCAAAAAATGTTTGTCTAGCTGTATTTGAAATTTTTCCCCACTGTAAAGGCATGGGGTGGAATATAGAGAGGCAGCGACTGGTGAAAACCTTTGAAGTCTCCAGTAATGAGTGCAATCTTCTGAGACCCATGTACCATGCTTTCTACTTCCTAGAGGTCCTTCCTACCTACGCAGTTACATTCTGCCACAATTTCAAATGCGAATGCAAAAATAACTGGTCTGGGCAAGTAAGTTTTGTGAATCTTGCAGTGTTACCATTTTGTTCAGTAATTTTCATACACTGAGGAAGGATAAAGAACTGTCTTTGAATCTGGAGGTGACAGCAAACTGTCTGACCAGACACACAGAATCATTTGCAAGACCACTATAGCACGGCCCCACCACGCTCTGTTGAGTGCACCCGTCATCTGTTTCCTGAGACAGGTGGGACTGCTCTGCCTAGCAGGAGTAATCATGCATTCAGATCAAAGAAAAAGACAAACGTTTTTCTTGCAAAGAAGTTGGAGGAAAGGATTTGGTGATGAAGCTAAAGAGCACACATATGCTGGGTGTGGAGGCAAAGAGTTGTGCTTTAGTACCTATGTGGTAGTAATTTACAGTAGACACAATTTACTATCGCTTTCAAATTCATATTGAATTTTGTAGATATGCAGTGTTGCAGTTATTACAAACATCAGAAGTAATGCAAAGCTGCTCTGTTATGTGCATTCTAAATCTGTTGATATTTGAAATGCCTGGCATGATAAATTATTGAATATGTTTATCTAGATTGACTTTTCAGGGCTCGATAGTAAAATAGAGGAATTTTTGCATGAAAGTTGCTTTGTGCTTTTCTTGGTTTCCTAAGAAAAATCCCCACATTTTGATGCCATTCTGTATGCACAAAGTACTTGTGATATAATCCATTTAAATCCCATCTATTTAATTTGAACTGTAAAATCAAGTGATACAGTCTAGTATTCTACCTGCATTGGGATGTCTGGTATTCTGTCTGTGTTAGCATATGGTAAAACTACCATTTTGCACAGATTTCAGCTACATGTGGGAAGCACCTCATTCAAGGCAAAACTAATTTGCATTGATAGCTTAATCTTTAAGAGCAACCTCTTCATGTTCTGTTTATGTCAATAATCCTTACACTGATACCTCTGAGACCCATAAAGATTACTTGCCTCTGTAAATGTTATCATTGGTGCTGTGCTACTTTAGGCTTCATTACTTAGGTTTGTTCTGTGCTTGGATAGCTTTTTTAGATGATAATGAAAAAAAACCTGTTTTAACTAATTTTTGGTCAGCTGGGGGGTATTTTATTTAAAATACAGTACTCAGTGACATTTATTTGCTTCAATCACCTTTTATGTGATTCTAAAATTTTATAATTATGACATTAGCAAAGCTAAGTTATAGCCTGACTGGACAGTATGGCAATCAACTGAATGATCAGAGTAAACTCTATGTTTAAAAAAACCTCTGAATTCTCTATGGAAAATGTAGGTCTAAATGTATTGTGAGGAGAAAGAAAGTCTGTATTTCCCTTCCCAGATGATAGAGCTGTACATTTCAGTGATTAACTCGGCTGTTATTTCTGTAGCATATTAGGTTTCTAGATGCTATAGCATAAATAGCTCTTGTTTAAAGTGGATGAGGAGAAAATGTGAAAATTCCAATTGCAGCTGAGTGGTAGTACTACTCTTATAGTAGTACTAGTCTTATATTGCCCGTTTCAAATTTTTCCAGGATGAAAAGCAATTGAAACAATAGTCATTTATTCACACTTCACCCTTGAAGGAAAGTCTGTCTGCAGACTAATAGAATGGCTAATTTATTCAAAGACAGTTCTTCACTTTTTTAAAAGCCTATCCTTGTAATGTTTCCAGGGTCAGTATCTGAATAAGTTATACACTAACTAAATTAAGGCATTACAGAAATACTTCTCACATCTGACTTTTTGGCAACATATCCAGATTTTATTTTTCTGAAGTGCACAAATTAGTCAGTCAAAATCAGGCTATCTACTTTTTCTGAGCCCCATCTGGATTCACCTCTTTTGTGTTCCTAGCTAGCTGAGTCACTGTTTGTATGCCAAGTAGCATGATAAATACTCAGTTTGTGTGAGTTACAAGAAAAAAGTGACAATTTTTTCACTCTTCTTATATATTAACTGGCATAGTGTGGCATAACTAATTGTGAAAAAGGTAATTTTCCTGCCTTAAATTGCATGTAAATGAATTCTCACTCAAACAAATAAATATTTGGCCATGGCAGGTAAAGAGCATTTAGAGAATAAAAGGAATATGTTCATACTTTATATAAAGACACATGAATGCACCCATGTACACACATACCCAGATTTGTAGCTCTGTTCCAGCACAGACATATAACCTTGAAGATTTTAAATTTAGTATTTCTTCTTTTTAATCTTTTTAAAAGATTTACATACAGTTCTTATGGTTTTCAGGGTTAGTTTTATAACATTTTAACTTTGAATTTTGCAAATGAACCTGTTCAATGTTTTAATGAACCTTAAGTATCTCCTTTTGAATAAGAAGCTCTATTCATTTATATGTCTTATAAATGTGTAAGTTTACATGTTCCTAAAATACACTTTCCTCAGTAATAGGTGCTATGGAATTTTACTGTTTGGTGGAGTGCCAGAAAGCAACATCATCTGTGCTTGGTTTTGAATTCTGCTTAGGGAGGACAGATTGCAAAACTAGGTCCTTACTCATATTTTGTCCATCTTCAAAGAGGCCAGAGACAATAAACTTCATGATATCAACAGGTCAAAATATCTTTTGGCTGCAAAGTATATGATTTGTTCTGGCAGTGTTTCTGCTTAATGTCACTTACTAGCAGATGAACTTACGTTTGAATGTTTAATTGACCTGGACATACAGATCCACGCTTTGTGCTTCTAAGCATTCATGTACAAAGATACAATGCAGTGTGCTTCTGTGGCTGCTTCATGTGGGCAGCCCCAGTTCATTACCATAAATACAAGTTTCTACTCAAAATTTCAAACTTGGAAAATAAACCGGGCTTTAGAATTGCTTCAGAAATATCTAGTACTTATTCATGTATAGTGATCGTGATTTCTTTGGGCTGATTCTGCTAAGTTTTAGTGCATCTTTGTTCATATTTTAGGTTTTCTTTAGTTGAGCTTCCTCATTTATTTGCCTTTGTATTCTGAATGTGTTATGGTGTTGCCCATAGTTGGCTTCCCTTTGGTCAGATGTTGCATTCTACCCTGTGGCTGTAATGGAGAAAGGGTTGTTAACAGGTTTGCCAGGGAGAATTAATTGTATGCCTATATACCTTTACTTTTAAACATAATTTTGAAACATCTGTGGTAATTTCTGAGAAATATATGTTTTTGCTTCATTCACAGTTAGTGTATTATATTTTTTACCTTCTAAGTTTTCTTTTTAATTTGTCTGTTGTAGATTATTTTAAATGGGGTATTTTCTTTGGTTTCCTCTGCATCCCACAAATAATTACTGCCCAATGGGTATGACCTTTAAAAAGCTTTCTGAGCTTTTAAAACAACTGAGTAAGGGTGTCTTAAAAAGTATTTTTGATAAACTGTGAAAGAGTTCCTGTAATAACAGTTATTTTGACAATGGCCTGCATGCTCTCTGTTAGACATTACAGTGCAGAAGAATCACCACCTTTTCCCCCAGTCTTAATTTTCTAAGATTAGTAATTTTTTTTCTTGTGACTTGCATAACATCTTTTCCTTTCACTGTGCCTATTTTATGGTTGCGTTACAGCTATAGCTTCATATTATGGATGGATGTCTATATCTATTGAAAAATCATCATCCTCTGAGTTCAAAAAAAAATGATCAGTGGTAGATAATAAGCCAGTAACCTAAGGATGTGAGAATTGTCTAATGAAGGTCACATTTTTCAACTCATGTGGAACAGTTTTTCTAAACTAAAATTACTAAAAGGGAAACTTTTGCCAGCAGTTATCAGATTCAAAGTATCTAAGATGTGGTAATTTCCTACCCTATTTTGAAGGTGAGTTTCAGACTGATTTCTTCCTTGCTGGTTTAGAGCAGTGCCTCCCTGTTCTGAAGAGAAGTGGGGGTGTTCAGCATTCCATATAATTAAGTAAACTCTTCTCAGAAAAGATATGGATATGGACATAAAATCCCAATATAAAGAGGGATAAAAGTGCTAGTGTATGTGGTTGTGAGTCTTATTGTCCAGTACTTCTGGAAGTGCAATTTCTAAAAATTTTGAACCATTAAAAAAGTTATAAATTAGGCACAAAGAATTTTTTACTCAACTTGGTTGAGTAAAATGAAAATTGTCACCCAAATTATTAAATTAGCTATGAATGCTATTAGATATTAACCTGATAAAATTTAATTGTATGAGAATGATTTCTATCAATTGCTATGTAAATTATTATTTTAGTAAATGTTCCTTAACAGATTATTGTTCCTAAAATGTAGTCCTTAGCATTAAACTATAAATAATTTATAGTGAGTCACTTGTAATTCTAAAGCTCCCATGAGGCACATAATTTTAACTACTTTCTCACTGTTATTACTAGTTCTTGTAAAATAATACCTTATTCAGCACCTAGTTGATACCAGTTGGCTGACAGCAGCAAAAGACTAAGGCTGATTTTCCTTAGAAGAGTGCCATACAGGATTATACGTATTTAAATATGCTTGCTGTTATAAAACTTCTTCTGGTGTCCGTTGAAGGTGTTTAGTGGCAGTGATGCTAATGGCAACTCTCCCCTCCCTAGTCCTGAAATGATGTGCTGGAAGTTAAGGGTCTGCCTTTCCAGAGATAAATGGCCTTAATGAGACATGAGCTTGTAAATAAAAAGGATAGCTGATAATATGAAGGGCAAATTGGTGTATAGTGAGTGACATCTCCAAATGTATGTCTCAGTAAGCTGTATTTTTGCCTTAATGTAAGAAAAATACTGTTCCAAAAAAAAAAAAAAAAAAAAAAAGGGAAGTCTTAATACAGATGCTTGTAACTTATTTCGTACTTAGGTTTCTCCAACTACTTCTACACAAAATGGATACCCCTGCTGAGTTAGCTTTCTGGAGGAAAAAAAAAATGCATTCTGTGCCGCATCTGTGCTTGCTAGGATAATGTTCACTGTCCCTCAGCAAGGACCCTGAATTGATGTGACAATGAACTCTAGAGATTTTGACGACAAAAGGAGTATTTCTGAATTGAAGATAATTCAGAACTTCCAACAGAGACAAAGGTTATTTAAAAAAAAATCTACATGCAGAGTCTTAAAAAGTATCTCAGCGCATATTTTAAAAATACCATGTTTAGGGAGAGAAATTTTGCTGCAAAGAGATTAAGTCAGACTTTATTCTGCCATAAGGCAACAGGATGGGGTAAGTGACCTCCTGAAATCTTGCCTGGTCCTACTCTCTGTGATCTCATGACTACAGCTAGAATATATGTGAAGATCCAATTTTTTAAAATGTCTTTTCAGCTATGAAAAGCTGCATGTTTCTACGTATTTGTTGGAATGTTCTATTTCTTTATGTAAAATATTAATATAGTGTCTTGGAGGCATGTATTCACTACTTACAGCTTTTAAAGCTAAGTGCTTGTGATAGTGGTTGTTAAAATGTTCTTTTTGCTCAGGACTTAAAAGAAAAGCAGATTCATGGAACTAAAACTATGCAATATTAGAAATCCAGGTCTGCTAAAACACAGGTTTCAGATAACACTGTTCAGATAAATATGTTTTGCCACATCAGCCTAGCAAACAAAGTATTGTCAGACAATTATCGCCAAACTGATTACATTTCAGTATCTGGCTCTTTTTTCCCTTTTTGGATGCTATTTGAAGTATGAGTAGTATGGTACTGCTGCTAAATTTAGAACCAAAAAAATCATATCCTTCCTTAGAAGAATTTTGAATTAGAAAGAATTTTCATGGCCATTAATTAGATCACAATTTGAAATTTAGAAGAAAAGCCAGAAGAGCAATATTTTGGCCAGACCTGAAATATGGCCAAGGAGTACCAGTTTTCAAATACTTGAAATTTAATTTTGATAAGTGTAAATTGCAGTCAGAAGTAAGTGTTGGCTCAAGACACAAGAATTCAAACCCGCTGCTTAGAAAATATTAATAGTTTAGAAATATAGTGCAATTTTTTAATTGGCAACTGAAAAGATTTTAAAATCTTTTTTGTTATATAGGTGAAGTTGTCATTTCTGGTTGTGTACTTCAGCACACAACACTGCTCTGCTTTGTCAGCAAATAGAGCAATGGTATTTGCAATATATGCTCTATCTGTAGTCTTGTTGCTATAGAAACTCTTGCCTTTTTCTCCTATATCTCACGGAATTCTAAGTTATATAGGCAGGATTATCCTATCAAATTGGTTTAATGCTTTTGTATGAATGCCATTAACTAGCTACTCATTCTTCAATCATTTTATAGTTCATTGTGGACAAATACTGCTAAACTGTTTTTACAAATTCACATTGTGTGGTGGTGTGTTTGGGGGGAATGGAGGGACAGGAAAGAGGAGGGGAAGGGTGTGAGGCTCCAGTGAGATTTTCATTAGCTTTGCATAAAGTATACAAGGCCAGGGGAAGTAAGTTCACCTTGTTATCAAGACAAATGTACATTTTGTGGTGCAATAGTAAGTTGTAAAGACCGCGCCATGATGGTCTGTGTGTGGCCTGAATTATACAAGGACATTCAGAAAATGTTTTTAAATAATTTAGTAAGATTTTTGCTTGCTTTGATTTTTCTGCAAATAAGTCAGAATATTGTGTTAAAAAAGAAAAGGTGGCTATGCCAACCAAATGGCTTCTAGGTGAGAGGATTTTTTTTTAATTTCTATTTTTGTAATTTCAAAATAATTTTTAAATTGAGATATAATTCATATTTCTAAACAATTTGTGTAGCAGGCCCAAAGTGCTTTAAAAATGAATTGCATAGTAATGCAATTTTATCAGCAATTTTGACAAAACGCACTTGTACATTGACAAATAATCTTAGCATTTGTTGTTTAAGGAAAGTACACCTTAACATCCTTGTAGATAAGAGAGTTAAGATACAATGAGATATGCCTATTTTGATAAGTTTATTAAAGGTGTCATTTATCTAGCTGTCAAATGATCTGGATTTTACATACATATGTTTTGTCTGATTTTTATCTGCTGGAATACTTTTGACCTGTAAATATTACAGTGAGGTTGTGGAAAGAGATTTTCTTGAACTATTTCAGGTTATTTCAACCTTCCTATGTAAGCGATGTCCCAAACTTACCCTTTACTGAGGTGATGGGAGATTAGCATGTGCAGATTTGTAGAAAAGCTTTTATTACAACACAGCTCGTTATTGTACATTAGCACACTGCATTGTAGCCATTAGAGAAGTATTTCCCAAACTTTGTTTTTTGGGACACGTTTTCCTTAATTACAAGGGGTGGCCCATGGTGGATCTCCCTGGGCTGTCCTGGCCATGTGGGGAACAGCTGGACAGCAGAGACCATGACAACAGCTGGGTCTGTTTTAAATGGCATCATTTTAAAAGCTGGAAGTTTTTATATGTATAGCTTTTAGACCGGTATTGGAAAGCTTGGCTAGTATCTTCCGTTGGCTCTTCCCCATAATCTCCCATTTTCAGTGTAATTGTCAGCTACTGGCACTTCCTCTTTTTTAACTGAAGCTTTTCATGTCTCCTCATAGAGGCACACAGACCAGGCTTATTTTATAATGAGAGTAAGAAATATTTCAGTTTTAGTAGTAGATCAAAGGTACTAAAGTTACTGAACCTCAGCCACTTTCCTCAAGGGGCTATGTACTGTGATTCATACTAATAAACATAAAATTCATTTCTGAAAAATGTTTATTCTGAATTTTGACAATATTTTCCTAAATACTTTCTTTTATTATTGCACCTTTAACCTTTCATTTGTGATCTATACAAAAAAATCTAATCATATCACCTAAAACTTGTATAATTATTTTTAAATACATATGGGAAGAAAAATAAACCTGTACAGCAATGATCCTTCCCTGTGGGATTTCTTTTGCTTATATTAACTGCACAGATGCTTGGAGATTTTTTTTTCTGATAGGTATGTATTTTTCTGTGTTCTTCACATTCATAGGAGATGCAATATATGCAGGGATCATGTCTGTTTCTCAACAATAATTTATAACATTTGGATTTTAGAAGTTTTTCGCTCCATTCATTTAAACAAACAATTGATGATAGAAACTGATTTTGCAGCCTGCTTTCCACTGCATAAGATGAAGTAACTCAAGAAGAATCACTTGTTCGAAGAGAATATCATGGTTGTTGCACAAGAACTCTTCTGCTGCTTTTGTATTTTTTGGTTCTGTATTGTGAGCATGCTGCTTCTTCCTAAGAAGAAAAGGTAGCTAAGAAGGAGCTTCATTTAATGGCCTGAGGGGCCAGTATTTCATCTCTCTGTTGGGTATAAGTCAATTCTTTAGGCCATTGTATGGCCTTGATTTTGAGATAAACTCAGGTGCATGTGATGCCCACTGGTTTTTCTCAGTGCTCTGAAAGAAAAGCAAATAGCTAAAACTTGATATTGAATTAAAGTATCTTATAAACAGTATTTGCACTTCACTAGCTTTTCAATGGGAACACTTATGAGAGAGTGTTCTGTATACTTACAGCAGACTTGAAATGGGGACCTGGGGAAATAGCTAACAAATGTCTACAGAAGTAATGAAAAACAAGGAATTCAAAAGATATGTGAAATAACAAAAATCTGAAAATAATTAATAGGCTGCAATGGGGTTGGCTCTATTAAGTGTTACTGACATTAGTGTTTCAAAAGCAATTCGTGAATCTTGAGTATAGCTCTGCAGTGCAGGGATGCAGGAAGAACTTAATCACTGCACTGCACAAGTTTACAGAAGAGCGCTGAGAGTGAGGAGCTGCCCCTCTGGGGACTGATAACTTCTTGTGAGCACTGAGGCTCGTGTTTGCCTTAGGGATCCTACTTCTCCCATGTTCTTTAAGAGCACTCAGTGGCTTCTAAGGAAACACGTTTATTAATGTTCTCCAAAACAGTTTTGTGTGCTGTGTCACCGCATCCTGGTAAAGAGGTTTGACCTGCTGGGTAAAGAGGGAACCTGATGTATCTTGTGACCAATAAGTGGCAGAACTGAATCAGATCGAAATGTGTTCTTGTCCTAATGGAAGCCTTGTGTTTCCTGACAAAATTTTATGGCTTTAGGACAGATTTGTACATCTTTATTGTAGCATTTCAGATAATTAAGTCAGTAAATCTTTTAAGTGGAGATGTTAGCATACTGCAACTCTTTAAAAGGAATTCACTTTTTTTTTTCTTTAGTTTAGTTGTTTAGTTTAGTTTGGTTATTTTGCTTTTTGTTTAGAATCGTCTCTACCTTTGCATAGGCTGAAAATCCCCATTGCAGGGTTGCAAGTTTCATTATAAGGAAGCCAGGATTGTGTGATGCTTGTGTGCATGTTTTTTTTTTTTTTTCCTAATCAAACCACACAGTGTTAGAAGTTCATTTTTGCAGACTGATATATAAACACTTTTTTTACAATGATGCATAGACTTAACATGTTTAATTAATCCCCTTAAGAACACGACAGTTTAGTTTTAAGACTTCTTTTAGCTTTTGCACTAAAAAACAGGGGTTTGAAATTTGGTAAGTGTCTTTGTACAATACGTTCATATTCTTTTCAGCCTTACAACAGTTGGTGAATGTGCATTAAGAGATCATCTTCCTGTCCCCCACAGGAGATCACCTCCACACAACATATGCAGCATTTATCTGCCAAAATTCAGAAGTCTTTTGAATAGAGCTTTTCAAAAAATTCTTCCATCTGGAGCTCGTAGTCTTTTCCAGAGATTCCACAAATTCTACTAAATGAAATTTCAGGACTCTTTAGGAGATTCTGTAGTTATAAAGGAAAAGTTCCTTTGAGTGTTGGGAAATAAGAAGCCAAATGCTCGTTATTTTAAAGCTGCATGTGTATGGATGTGTGTGTCTGTGTTTTATATATAGGATGAGTTTTACATGGATGCAAAAGGTAAATATTGTATGTACAAACATACAGAAATAAAAACTGTAGCCTAACTTTTTTTTCAGTTGTAAAGAAGTCAGTGACCAGGACTGTCACAAAAATGATATACATTACCTGGGAGATTTAGTTTGTGGTGTTCTCAGCACACCATTTAATTGATAATATTCTTGATTCCAGTTCATTCTATTGGGAAATGAAAACTTAAAATTTTAGGTAGAGAATTTGAAAAGGAGAGTCAAAGATGGAATGGCAAAATAAACGTAAACTGCAAATTCGCTATTCTCCTCAGACTATTCTCTTGGTTTATATACACAGTATCTAACTCCCAAGTTGCCTAGACTGAGCGAGGAAGCAGAAGAAGTGACATTATGAATACTAAACAATCTCTTCAGTTCAGCTCTTTGGCTGGGAAAATTTTAACCTTTTTTCTGCTAACTCTGCAAAAGTATTCTTTCAGCACTGAAAATGAGTACAAAAGACTGGGAAGAGGAAAATAGTAGGGAAACTGCTTTGATCTTATGAGTTCCCTAGAATTTGGACTGTTTATTTTCTGTGATGATAATTTGGAGAATGACAATTGTGGATTATGATAATGGTCAATGTTCACAGACTGAATAGGTGCAATTTGAAGTTGCTTTAATTGAAATTATGAGGTAATTTTAGAGTTACATCATATCAGCTGACTTCTCTTAGCCAAAGGCTCATTTTATAGAGTACTTGTTTCCTAACAGATTTTGACAATCTGATTTTTAGAAACAGTTGTCTTGGTAACCCATTCATTTTGCTTACATCTATGAAGAAGCAAATGAGAAAACATTAATCTGGCTAGAGCTGTTTCTTAACTCTTCCATGATTTACTCATTTTTATTTTCACGTCAAGTAACACGCAAGCTGGAATGCAAAGTAATATAAATATGCAATATGTAACACTGAATAATGTTGTCTATGTATCTCACAGGCAGATGTACTATCCTCACTTACTCAGTACATAATTGACAGGGGCTTTAATTACAAGCTCTTCAAGGCAGTGACCTCATTTTCAAAGACATCTGTAAAGTGCCATGCACAATGATGGTACTATCTCAATCGTAACAGAACAATCCTGCACAAAGTATTTTGTGAAGTAGGAATGCAATTCCTTCTTAAAAAAAAAAAAAAGAAAAAGAAAAAGAAAGAAAAAGAAAAAAAAAGTTGTGTGTGCCTTTGTTTGCATACTTGCTTAATTGTTAGTTTTTCAAAATGTGTTTGCATTGAATTATTAATTCATATCGTGTGGTCAATGTTTTTCATGTGTGTTTTATTCTGACTACATTAAATTACCCTTACTATGAGATGAGATCTTTTCCCCTTAATTTTGTTGTTGCAAAAAGCTAATAAAAGGGTGGGGGGAGAGGAAAACAAAAAAGCCTTTGTATTTTCTAAGATGCAGTGCTCTTCGGGATTTAAACTTGCTAGGAGCATTGAATTACAAAAAAATATAAATATGCTCTTTTAGCAGGAAGATTATCCAAAATGATCAGAAAATGAACTCTTCTCCATCAGTTTCTCACTGAGAATTACTTGAGACTGCATGAAATTAGGACAACTAATAGCTGTATTTTCCACCTTCTTGTGTTCAACCTAGAATCAGTAGCTATAATAACATGTAGCAGTATATGAATTTAAGAATTTGGAAGGAAATTTGAAAAGCATTGAGAAATCTAGTTAGTAAAGTGAAAGATGAGAAAGAAAATTCTGCCAAAATGGAACACAGTTGAGCAGTCTTAAAAAGCACCCTGGTTAAGGCATGACTGATCACATCTCCAAGTGAACAGAATGAAAGAAACAGGAAAAAAGCCAAGTGCCTTCATGATACACTGTTAAAGATGCAAGGCTGAGAAAAAATAGCTTCCAAAAGAAAAGGGAAGGCAACCAAGTAACAATAAAAATAATATGTGTTAGTTAAACTGGTAAGGAAAAATATAAGAGCACAAAAGCAAAATGAATTCATTTTAGTAAAAAGGTAAGGGGACATATGAAAGGCTTTTGGAAAAGTATGAAGAAATAAAGAGAAAGTAGAATTAATATTAAATAAGGCAGATAAAATTAATGATAAAAAATGGCTGAGTGCCAAATCCTAAGGTTCTAATCACTTTAATTTTTTTGTTGAATTTCTTTTGAAAACTGTAACAAAAGTGGGTCTTGCTTTTTCTTTCTCCCCTTTCTTTCTCTCTCTTCTCCTCTCCACTAACTCCCACAGGAATAGCTCGTACAAATTAAAAAAGAAACAGTTGTTAATAGGTCTTAGATTTCAGGGAAAAGATTTTCTTGGTTTTATTGTGGGGTTTCATTTTTCACTGCCTATTTCTTGAGATGTTGTTTGAGCATGTGGCTCTAAAAGGTTGTTGCACAGCATTTTAGAATGAGCTTTTCTTAACAACCAGGTATGATACTTACCTCAGTTATACTTTTTTTTTTTTTTTTTAATGGTGAATATAGGAAATTACTGTTTCTCCCTTTGTTATGACAGTATTCACCTTGCAGATCCAAACCACTGGAAACCAGTAGAAACTGAGAAAAGGGGAGGAGGTTGCAGAAACACAGCTTGCACAAAGTTTATTTATTAATGGCGGTTTTATAATTAATTTATAATACGCTTTCTCTTATTCTGAATATGGCATACAGACTTCCCCAAGACAAAATTATTCACTATGTCAGTGCTGAAGAGCCTGTCATAGTTCCCTTCTGCGCGGTTCAACCCGCCGCGGTGGCTTGTAGATCCCGTGCTCTAATGTTGTGTCTTGATGACTCTTGAGATTTAAGGATGTAGCTCAATATTTCAGTGAATACCAGAGTGTCTCAAATGCTGTCTGTGTCACTTTTGCCTCTCCTGATCCCTGCTCTATCGGCTTTCTACCTGGTCTGCGCAGCTCCAATGGGGACCCGCTTTGTTGCCCTTCTGATTCAGTGAAGGGTGTGCTGGGGATATAAGGCACTTGTTAAGGTTTCCCAAGGCCCAGTTTGTAATTTCTCCGTGTTCTTTTCTGAGGAATTCCTTGTTATTATCCATTCCCTGAATTCCTGTTTAACTTAAACAAGATTAGGTAAAAATGCAAGTTTAAACATTTATTTATACCACTTAAAACAGACAACTTACAAAGGATTACTTAGATAACCATAAGAAAAACATAACTACAGTATGAGAAAGGTCTGTCTCTTCCTCCTTCATCTTATTTTGTTTCCTTCTTAACAAAATGGCAGTAAGCATTTCAGCATTTTTTTGTGCCTTTTTATTTGGTGAAGTGTTTAGCTTTTATGGCCAGTCTATCCTTTTCAAGTCTTCTCAGGGATCTTGACTGATTTAATCATTCCCCTGAAATTCCTTCATTTCTTTCCTTCAATAGGAGACAGTTGTTGCTTGTTGTGACAACAGGTTTGGGGTGGCTGTTCCCCAAATTCTTCCTTTAGTGAAAACCTCTCTCCCTTAGTGAAAACCATACTCCTGGTGGCATTGCGGTAGGGAAATTTTAAAGGCCAGAAGACCCTTATACTTGCTTCTGGGTGCTATATACCCTCCCTGTTTTGGTATGTCCCCACAGGACATGAGCACTCTTTAGATTGCAGTGGACATGCAAGTCGTGTGAATGCTGTGCATAGCTGGCTTGGTGCCCAGAGATATTCAACTCTGTGGATTTGCTTGAGAGGAGAAATTCCTGGTGCTTGGGCACATGGCTGTACATTGCATTACTGGGTGGGCAAGAATCTTGACTTTACACACACAAATTTACTATTTAGATATTCCTAAAATAATAGTTTTAATATGAGGGACATAAAATACAAGATCACATGCAGTGGATTGAATATATATTAATATTTGTTTAGAAAGATTGGTACTACTCTATAAAACATTCTGTTGCCAGTCTTTACATTACTACCTCATGCATATACATTATCTTTTTCCTTCCCTTAATATACCAGATATTCCAGTCACTCAGAACAAACTTGTCCTCTCTGTTGACCAGTAATATAAAAGGGACTGTAGTTTTGGTGACTTCTTCTCTGGTACGTATTTTAAGTTCTAGCCTTCTTTTGGAGTGGGTCTTTGTAAGCAGGCACATTTGTAGGTAGTGCTGTCTGATCAGTTAAAAAACCTCCCAGTAATTTAGTCCCCTTTGAAAGATTAGTTATTACTCCAAGAAATGTAAAGAGGTATTCTTTTTGTGTGCATGCTTAAATTAAAACGCGTACTAAAAACTTAAACCAGTTTTTTAAGCATGCATAAAAAGTGTCACTAGAAGAATTTTAGGTATTAAAAAAAAGCAATTTAATTGATAGTTCTTTCTGTCTAGTCTTGCTAAGAAACAAAAATCTCACAAGCCCCTGATTTTACTTTCTGGGTAGCTCAGTAGTCAGAAATTTGACCTACAAAAGAAGAATAACTGATGCTCAGTGATGGATTTTTTGTTTGTTCTACAGGTATTAAGAGACATCTCAAGAATGAGTCTTTGCCTTTACCTTACTTTCTTGCTTGCCTTCTAACTATACAAAGATCATGAGATACTGTATGAATATCTGTTCTTTTTTTTCTTTTCTGCTGTAAATTCACTTGGCAGGTTACAGAAAACATTTTATCACTGACAGAGATTAATCTCTGAATAGGGGAGTCAAAGATGCCTACGTATTCCTGACACTCCACTAATGTTTTGGATGTTACATACTGCAAGGCTTCAAGATGAGCTAACTTCCCATCTGACTCCAATAACTTGGCATCAAGTCACTTGATAGGAATAAACCAAGGTTTCAGTTAACTGGATATGTATGTAATAGCTTAAAATTCCTGTATACTGAAATGCTATAGCAGGCTGTTTATGGTTTCAGGTGGCCTTGAAAAAAACATTCAATTATATAAGCTTTATGTAAGGCAGAGTGAATTTCCAGCTTATTCCATCCACATGATGCCTCACTGTTGGCTCTCTGGAGTATGTGGTTGTCATCTGTCAGGAACATGGAATTGCAGTGCAGTGTGATATCTTCTGGATGCATCAACACTCTCCCTTATCTGGCATACACTCTTACGTAGGGTGGCCTCCAGAGAAGCCTCAAGGACAAAACAGCTGCCTTACTGTAATAGCCATCCTTGAAAGTACATCCAGAGTTGACTGTCTGGTAACTTGACTGAAATTTCCCTTTGGGAAGGTCTGGTGCTTGCTGGATTCTTTAGGGTGCATTTCCCCGCAGTGTGGATACCTCGGGGAAAGCTATGCCACCAGCCTCACCTGGCTGACACTGACAAAGAGGTGACCTGGATCCTTCCCAAAAGGATCTGGATATCAACTGGTAGATTTGTGGGCAGTCTGAACTCACTAGGGATGAGATGGAGACCAAATGCCAATCCCAGAGGTGCTCACAGAACTTGACTGGTTTCTGTGAATGATCCAGCAAATATGATTGCTTGTATCACCTTACCATTTGAATCGAACCTCAACATGAAAGCCAGAAATGAAACTTTGCCTCTGTATTCACAGTGAGCAAGGGAACTCATTTGTGCATTTTGGAAGAGGTTCCCAGCGTGGAAGAGTTTGGCCAAAGTCTTTCGTTTTTGTGAGTGCAATCAAAGCTAAGCAAATGTAATGTTGGTCCAGGCTCTTATGTCAGAGTAAGCTCTGACATAAGCTGGATTTTTACCAAACACCTATGCGTATGTCTAGATGATGACAAATTTTCATAATCTTAAATGTGTTAAGCTTGCCCTATCTAAATCTTCTAATTTAAAAGTCAGTTAATACAGTCTCTAAAAGCTATGACAAAATTATTTTAACTGAAATTATATTAAAAATCCAGTACTTGCTGGATCTTGCAAATTGTGACATGCATTGAAACTGAGGGCCTTTTTAGGACAGAAATGAGATTCTGGTAACTGCAAATTCATAGAATATAATCCATGATGCAACTTTGAAGCTTTACTTTAAAAAATATTCTGTATTTTTGTTCTGTAAGTTTTGTATTTTGAGCAATACATGTCTCTCTCCACAGTTTTGGATGTGGTGTACCAATTTGTTCCATTTTTCAAGGAACTCTTTAGATGGTCAGTTATGTAATCATCTAGAGGTGGACAGGTCATCTTTTGCACATGGGTCTGAGCAAATCTGTTACGCCAGACATCTGTAATCTGTGATCACATCTCCATAATATCTTTACTATTGTCTGAGCTGAATGAGGGGATAGTGACTGCTCAGGATAAAAGCTGAAATGAACTAACCGGTGTCTATCAGCTCTCTTAGCTGGCATATGTTTTGTTCCCAATCTCATCCAGTAAAAAATAATTCCTTAAAGCAAACAGATTAGTGTGAGCTTCTCTGTTCTGTTTGGAGAGTTTTTTGCAATGCCTACAGGCATGCAGTAGCAAAAGAAAGTGTCTGGCCATCTAACTGAGGTGTAAATGTCACTGAAGATAGGGCAGAAGTCATTTAGGCAGAGATTTTTTTTGAACTCCCATAATCACCAGATTTGAAAGCAATGCCTATTGTTGTATCTAACTAGTCTATGTGCAGAAGCACCGCCTTCCCCTGGGGGTAACATCCTGCCAGAAAGCCCCAGCCAGACTGATTTGAATGGAAAGTGTTGGTTAGTAGAGGGTACATGGGAAGTGTGGGTCAGAGAGCTCCCGAAGTTCTTCTGAACTTTGTCCTAAAGGTTTAATGCTATTTTAAAAGTCGGTGACTTCTAATATAACTGTATATGAAAGATTAAGACAATTTTTGCCCTCACTAATGCACACTGCGTAATTTAATTCACATCAGTAATCTCACTGATAGCACATTGCTTAATTGTATTAGCTTGGAGCTCTGAAACACGTTAGTGAAGAAATACAAGCATTCACACACCTCTGGCCTTGAAAAGCAAAACTAGAAAGGTTCACAGTATTATCAAACTGTGTAATCTCAGATTTTTTTCTTCTTTCATCTTGTTAAGTAGTTGTTGATGAAGCAAGGAAACATTTATATATTTTGTAATAATAATCAAAATGACCAAAACCCTTTTTTCTAGTTTCCTTATATATACAAAAATGTGCTTGTAATAAAATTTTGGTGATTCTCTTTTCATATTATGTGAGAAGTATGAATATTTAATCAAGTACTGGTTATATGTTAATATGTTTCATCAGAGATGAAGCAATTTTCATTTATGTCAGATGCAGTCTTTGTAAGGTACAGACATCCTTTCTGTCTTTTATAACTGCACATGCTTGTGTGCTTGTCTGTTTTACAATGTGCATTTATAGTGTTTTTATAGATGCTATGGTGCATTGAAAAGATAGCTATCTGATGCCCAAAGAATTTTACAGAAGGGCCCACTGACATCAGTTGAGTGTATAATATCTTTGCCAATATTTTTGGCAGTCAGTACTTCATTAGGAGTCTCCTATTTATTCATAAGACTTTTTTCTTACCACTGCACTGTCACACAGTCCTGAGTTCTAAATTTCAAGAAAAGATACTCTTGCAGGAAAAGCTTGTACAAATAGGTTGTGTTAAAGAGAATTAGTAGTCTGGTCATGTCTCGAGTGACAGCTGAAGTGAACCCAGTCAAATGCTTTCAGTTATAAAGCTGTGCTAGTCGCAGCTTGTCTATGAATTTGGTCATTAAGAAGTTGTGTATAAAGAGAAATAACTGCTGCTTCTGAATATTTATATACTAAGCGTTGGTGGAAGATGATGTGTTTGAATAAGTGACCATGAAAAATAAGTAAATGTTTAAATTTGATTTCAGTTTTTAGCAATGACTCAAAATTCTTCTCGATTATGCTTACATTAGCATTCACTGACTGAAACAGTGATACTTAGCTCGTGCTGTCTTCTGCCTTTATTGATATGAGGAAAAGAACTTAGTAAATATTTTTCTTTGGAATTTATATTTCAGAAATGAACTATTAATCAGTATAGTACAGAAATATGTGTCTGTTTTTTTTCCTCTTCATTAGAACTAGAAAGAAAACTTTTTCTTTTCATGGGTTCCATCATAGCTTGCTACTTGCAAGGCACTTTAAGTGAGATGAATATGATCATGAGTAAATTCTATAAGCAGCCTGATGACTTCACGTCTGTTTATGCTGTGTTGCAATAAAGCAACTACCATTACAAGGCAAATTCCCAAATTAAAAAAAAAAAATCCAAAATAATCCCAAAGCTTTCAGATAACAGTTTTCTTCTTCCTTATTTGGACCATTTCCACTATTTGTGATGTTCCCTAGTGAACACAAATATTTATAAAATCTTTGGAGGGATTGTTTCAGGATGAGGGTTTGTTTTTTGTTTTCATGCAGATTTGCTTGGGTGATACATCACATATTAGACTGTCACGAGCAGGGAACATATATTCAGGGAAGCTTGCAGTGTTCACAGTCGGTATCTGTGATTATTTTCTGGTGTTCTTTACAGCTTCTGTAAAACTCCATTTCCATAAAGAAATATAGTCTCAGAAACACATTTATGCCACATGTGAAGAGTTGGGGTCCTGCTGTGTATTTGCTATAAAGTAGGTAGTACTGTGGTTTATTATATTTTGCAGTCTTGAGCTTCAAGAAATATGCATATGATAACTTTATTCTAGTTTGTCTACCTCATGCTAGAGATTTTTTTTAATACTCTTAAGTGCCAATGAGCCTTCTGTATTCTTTATATGCAGCTGTCGTTTTGGCAGAGTTCTGAACTTTCTCAAAAGATCAGTTGATGATTGAGTTTTGTGTATTACCAATTTGTAAAGACCCAACCCACTCCCTTCAGTCTTATTGAAGAATTCTGCTTCCTTTTTTCCTGTTAAAACAATACTTAGATTTCTCCTCGTTCAGCATTTTCAACGTGTTTTCTTAGCATTCTGCCAGCAGATTTCCCAGTAAAAATGAGAGTACAGCTGGAGCAGAATTCTGTTTTGTGTTGAGGCCTTTTTCTGGGTTGCAGCTGTAGAGAGAACTTAAAATAATTCTTCTATTGGACCATTTCCTTGGAATATGGAAGTGAAATTTTATGCAGTCTGCAACCTTCTGAAAATTCTCTTGGTAAGAATTCTAGGTTCCAGATCTTGTATTTAATGTGCATTTTAGGCAAGCAAAGCTATTGCTAGGGTTTCAGTTGTTGCTGAGTCTGTCAGGATAGAGTAGAGATTATACCATCTTTGATATCTTCTATTAGCACATGCCTTCCTTGAGACAGGAGAGAAATGTTGGATTTGTTACCAGCTGTGCAAGCCTGAGAAGTCCATTGTGAAGACCTCTCTCAGTTCTGCTAGGTATGATATTGATATCATTTAGAGATTAAAATAAACTAATTTTATCAATAAGATCAGAAAACATCAAGTGGTTCATAATGCAGACTGCAGGGCTTTTATCTGTGTTACCCACTGAATACAGTAATACTGATATTAATGACAACATAAATTAGTGGTATAACATTTGAAAGAGTGAAGATGGATGCTTTCTTAGCTCTATCAAATTATACCTTTAATCTTTTTTCCTAAGGGGCAGCTGATGCATAAAGAGTGCTTTGACACATCAAGAAATCAGGTATCAGGAAGCTATTTATTTATAACAGCTGTGGCAAACACAAGAGCTTTACTGTCCTAGTTACTCTCCAAAGTACATTCAAGGCCTTCAGATTTTTTACACCAAAAACATGGAGAAAAGTTGGTATCTCAAATACCATTCTATGGTAATCATAGGGAAACAATGGCTTTCTGTAATTTTTTTGGCGAGGTTGTCGAATGTGATTGATGTCCAAGTGAAAATAATAGAATAGCAATGACTTTTCGACAACTGTCTTGATGCTTGCTTACTTTTGATTGAGGTAATTACCCCAAATGTTGTGTTTTATTGTTGATTTGTAAGATCTTGGGCATACAGATTTTCACACCAGTAATATCCTGAATTAGTGGATGTTGAAATGCTGACAAATTAAAATATTTGCATGCTTAAAGAGTTTTAAATCTAAAAACCTGTTTAGTGACTTATTTACTCTTAGTATATGGCTAGTGATGAAATGATGTCATATGAAGTAGAAGAGGAGTAGAAGCTAGTAGAAGCTTGTATCACTAGCTTTGCTTTTTCTTCTTGATGTACATTTCGTGCTGCACAGGAATTTCATATTTCAACTTGTTACCACTTTATATGTCAGATATCATGCATCATACATTTCATATATGAAATGAAATTATATTTCTGATTTTGAGTGGAGTTTTTTTCAGCAGTAAGAGATAGGAGAGAGTGTAGCCAAGGCTCTAAAAGTCATTTTCATATCTAACAACAAATGAGCTACTACAACAATGGAACACATTGCTTATAGTATGGTGATTGATCTATATCTGGTCCAGATTCTCAACCAAATATGTACATACTGTATTCAGTGGGTCAGTTGATGATACTTGCAGACAGGCATAATTCTTGGGTTTTTGTTTCCCTTGATTTGTATATTTGCTTCCTGCCAATCTTTCTGTCTTATTCCTAGAAGCTCCTCCACCTTTGGAGACTTTTATCTCTCCTTTTATATTCGTGAATTAGAGATAAGAAGAGAGGATATACCTTTATTGGCTGTTTGAGGAGTGATGGAATGTACTGAAAAGCTGATCCAAATCAATTCCTTATTATGAGAGGTAACAGCATATCCATCAGTGGGGGGGTTTTGTGATCAAGCTAAGAAAAGGCTGATGCAAGTGACCTGGGCATGACTGATTTGTTGTCTGTGACAGTGGAAAATGGCCTAGATGGCTTCTGAAGGCCTTTTTATTCTTATTTTCTGTGATGTGATAGAAATGAAAATCTCCACATCTCAGATGTGCTATACTCCGTATAGCTGTTCCAGGCAACTCTATTCTTGCTCCAAAAAAAAAAAAAAGAAAAGAAAAAGAAAAAAAAGAAAAAAGAAAAAAAAGAAAAAAAAAGAAAAATGAGTTGAATCACTCAGCATACGTTACTCCTTCCATACCTTACAACTCAGTCTCATCAGTATGCAAACACTTGAAATAACCCATATCCCATTCTAGCTCGGTAGGTTACTATATTTCTTTTAATTGCATGACAAGAAGGAAAAAGATGGCACAAAATCTGCTCTTCACAGTTTGTGAAGTGCCAGAAGCCTGTTTACTTTTATGGCTATGATAGTTGAGAAAGCAAAAAACCCCATCTACTCAGACATAGCTGTGTAGGCCACATTATGACCAATAGAACTGTTCTGAGGAGTTCAGCAGTTAAATCCTTCGGACAAGCAGAGAGTGAAAGAAAAATCTTCAAATCTACAGTCTGATCAAACAGTGCTTTAAAGACTAAAATGAAATCAGCTCTAAGAGGGAGAGGCAAGATTGCAACAACTGGGAATCCATGCAATTTGAAATTTGAGCTAATTGCTCAATTGTAAACCGTGAAATATCTTTAGGCCATTATCTTTAAAATCGACATCTGTCCTACTAATCTCACATGGTTACTGAGAAATTTAGTGCTCCACTTCTGTAATGGAGAACATGTAATTAACTGCCCAAAAGCAAACAGTATGTTAACAAAACCAAGGAAAAACTTTATTTAGGATAAATAAACTCTCTGGTGTTTCCTTGCCAAGGTTATCAAGAATATTATTAAATCTCTCTCAGTCTGTCTGTTGTTATCTAAGAGTCCCTTATATTTTGATGTCAAACCAGGATATTCTGTAAAACGTCCCACTTGTCCCTGAAGACTTGCTCATGACCTTGGCTGGGGAGTCAGTCACACAGTCCCTCTTTTAGCTTCACTTCAGGGCTTTGACATTTGACATGCAAATATGACAAATAAAATAAGGCAATAAGGCAAAATGGCAATAAGACAATAGGGAATAAGGCAAATACATCTTACAAAGATCAAACCCCTTTATCTCTAGGAGAGAAAGAACTTTTAAAAAATGATGGACATGGACTGTCATTCAGGCTCTTTTATTAAGCTATACTAGGCCTGGACCTCTCTTTGAACTCTTGTACGGGCTATTCCAGATTAACATGCCAATGATGCACGTTATGCTAAGCTAAACTCTGCCCTGATTTGGCTTTGCAGTCATCAAGATACATGGGTATTTTGTGGAAGAAATCAGTAGATATTTTATGAGGAGCTCTCAGACTCATCTCAAAACACACGTAATATCAACGGAAAACAGAAAAAGTTGGCAGAATTTTGCTAATGCTTTAGTATAAGACAAGGCTGAAGACTGAAAATAATGCTCAGCTAGGCCAGGGCATTGCTTAATCCTGAATACACCAAATGCTGCAGTGAATTAAAAAACCAAACCCTTAATTTTCTTCTCTCTTCAGCTAGAGAAAAGTGATTATTGTTACTATCTTAAAAGAAAGCTACTGTTTTATTCAATACCATGTTTTATAAACAGAAGAGAATAATGCCTCCCAACCTCTTCAAAACAGAATGAAAAATTCTGCATCATATTCCTGGACCTCAAGCATGTTGAGAGTGTAGGATCTGGAAAAATTGTATTCTTTACAACCTCCAAGAGAGTTGTGTTTCTGAAAGATGCTGACAGAGAAGACTTTGTCTTTAAACAAGTACTAAACCAGAAGAAATTTCATTAATGTTCTGAGAACATAATTTTTCCTTTAATGCAGAAGTAGAGATCCTATCAGCATGGCCCTGTTACACTAGACTTGTGAATACCTTAACTGAATAAGGATAATTTTGGTAATTAATAAATGTCCTATTTGTCTTTTTTATTTTTACTCATTGAAAGTTGCTCAGTAATTTGTTCCATAGGATACCTACTTTTGCTATAGCTATTCTGGGATTTTCTGTTAGGAATGTCATCATTTATTTTTACAGTAAGATACAGAAAATTTAATTTGGTCATTGTCACATGCAATGACACATACATTTATTTTTTAAGAAAAATACCAATGGAATGATGTTCTTGCATCTCAGTATCAGTATCTTTGAGTAAGATCTGCTTGAAGAAGAATTCAAACCTTTAAAAATATACATTCCAAATATACACTGCACCTGGCTTGATAGTCAGTGTATGCTCAAAAACACTGCTTTTGAGAACTATGAATCAGGTCATCTTGGTGACTCAAAGTATATTTCCCCAATCAAAGCTAAGTTGTTTTGAGTAATAGGTTTTTGACATCGAAAACTGTAATTTAGAAATATTATTAGACCACTATTTATCATTGCAGAAATAAAGGTTTTTGACTTTTTTTTTTATCTTAGCAAATCAGTGCTCAGAAAATGACCATGCACAAGAACTCACTTCATCTGAATGCTTTATTTAAAGCTGACAGTTTAGGATTAGTCAGTTCTTTGTGTGCTAACATATAGACTCAATAGAAAAAATTAGTTCTCATATATTATTAGTAACTTACAACTCCTTGAGAGGATGAGAGATTCAGCTGGTATTTACAAAGATTTTACGATTTAAGGTTAATGGGCTATGTATGTTTATATTTTGTCATAAGAAAATCACTCCCAAGCAGTAATTTTTATAACATCTGAAGAAGGGCAATGTAATTGCAGGTTACTGCGTCTGCAATTCATCTCTTCTTGTTTCCTTCTGATTCCGAATTTCATCTTCCTTTATTTATTTTTTTTTTTTTTCTAATTGGGCCAGATCTTGAACCCCTTAGTAGAAGGGGGGAAAATGGGTAGGGCCACTGAAGTAGGGCCAGTGAAGTAAATAAGAGTATTTATGAGAATGACTAGTAAGTTATTGTAAATTCCTAGGACATTTTTATTCGGTTTTCAAATACTTGTTATTGGCCATCTAGGACTTTTGTTAGGTTAACACACCTCAGAATAGATGTTATCACTTATCTGCTATTGCTTGTCCTAATACTTTCTTGGCTAAAGACTGACTTCAGAATATTTTTTTGAGAATTTTACAACTTAAAATATATTATTATTTAGTGATCTTTTTAAAGCTTTTTAGATTTTTAAAGCTTCTTTATGATTTACCCCACAGTAGTCTCTAGCAATAATCTTCAAATAATGTGGTAGTCACATTGGGTAAATCTCTCAGAATTAGACCAGAGAGCCTGTATGTCTCATTACTAGAACACAAGTGACAATTAAATAATTTAAATTTCTTTGCATACATATTTTTTGTGTTTTAACCTCACCACAAAATGCAATTTTTTAAGAGAGGTGTTGTATCAGATATTTTGCCATCAGAATAGGTTTGTTGCAAAGTAAATTAACCAATATCTCCTCCTCAAGGAGAATAATGACCTCATGTTGCAGTTCTGATTGCATCAGTGCTCAGTGTACCAATGACAGTGAGTTATTTTTATTTCTAGCTATTTAGAAGTAGGAAAGAAGGACCTTAATGCCAGAATTTGTTTCTTTTTATTCATTTCTTTGCAGAATTTTTTCACAAGTGTGCTTTATGAATGCTGATATTTTTTCACTTTGGCTGGGTTCTGCTTGATTCTTTGTCTTCTAAAAACAAACTATTGACAGCAGTTTTAACCTGTGTTTCACTGGGAACAAATGCTTTGGCATCTGACCATTAGAACAGATTTTCTCTGTGACATACCCATGCTATAGAGATCATGCCAAAGCCTGGCATTTCAGATAGCTTCCTTTTCAAGAGCAGGTGTTCATTTATTCCACATCATTCCATCATTCTGCAACCTTGGCAGATGAGCTAAAATTCAGAACTAGTGGGGGGGGAAAAAAAAAAAGAAAAGAAAAAAAGAAAGCTCTTTGGTCAAGCTCCATAGGAGAAAACCTAATGCTTGGAGCCTGAAGCAGAAAATCCAGAAAGAGGAAGAAGGAATGTTTTGTTACATCCCAGGTCATCTCTTGATGTGAAGTGGGGATGTAGCTGGGGAGAGTGGGAATAGGAAGAGATAATGAAATAGACCTGAGCATGGGATCTCATTAGCTTGTCTGGATGCTGTACCTGTCCAAGGAACATTACAGTACCTTGCCTATGCAATTACTTGGGTAATTTATGTACTGATTGGGTTTGCCTGTACAGCAATCTTGAAGGATTAATAAAAGTCACTTTTCCCAGCATCTCTTCCAACCTCAGCAACGCTAATTTTTTTTTTTTATTACAATAGAGTTCTGTTCTTTGTTAGAGTAAATTTCACTGTCACTCTTCTGTTAGAAGGCAAAATTTACTTGAATATCTGGACTTTATCAAAATTGTTTTAATTACACATAACGTAAACCATGAAAATTTGTCATTAGTGCAAAGCATAACACACATTCATGAGATCTAACAGAAAATCTGTGCTTGAGACATAAGTGTAAAATATAAAAACATACAAATAAAGCAAATATTCCCAGGTTGTGCAGTTGCATGGATATTGTACACTGGAGGGAAGTAAATATATGATGAGTTTCATACTGTAGTAAACTGCATTTTCCATTTATTTTGATTGCCACGATCTCTGTTCCCTTGCTTACAAAACAGTAGAAGTACTTTATCTTAAAAACATTCCTTCACTTTTGAACAGGCCATCTCAAATTAAACTAACAGCAACAAACACTTTTGTATTATGATTTCTTTATTTACCCTTTGGCCAGTGTAAATGTTAAAAGCTGTTTAGGAGTGTTCAGTCAGAAAAATAAATAACTGTAGTTTATTAAGTCTACTGAGAGAGAAAATAAACCTAATATAAAAGCTACAATATATGCATATAAAGTCAAATTCAATACAAGCCACCTGACTGACCCACCTGCTCTCTGGACTGAAGATTTTATGTCATGGTGCAGAATCTTCTTGTCAAAATGATAAGAGAACCAACTAGATATGTCCAGAGGACCTATTGTAAATTGATGGTCCAGAAAGGGAGGAAGAAATAAGATAAAATATGACTGTAGCTCTTGGAGACATCTCTGATATTGTTTCACACATAAAAAAAATCCATTTTTTCGGGTGGTTTTTGGAGATTGTGTTGTTCTATGATGATACTAATGTAAAACAAGTTTGGGTATATCAGTGTGATTTAGAATCACAGGAATTACTGTGATGCGGCCATTTCCAGCTATGAATATTAAGTTCCAAAGGCTCCACTGGTCTTGCTGTTTGGGACATGTTGAGCTGCCTCTGTTTCTGAGATGCTGTGCAGGGAGTATGTTTTCTGCCCTTCAGAATTTTGGACTCCAGAAATTTTCCAGCAAGATGAAAATCAACTTCAAAAAACCATGAAAAAACAGCTACTTGTGAGAAGTACATATCTGCCTTCTGAAATAGTTCAGGTGTCTACTCTGAATTTAACCACAGGGCCGTTCTCTGCAGTTTTGTGTTATACTTTTGAGCAGTCATTCGTCTAGAAATGAGAAAAGAAAATTTTGCAAAGAAAATTTAAGCAAAATAGATATGTTCTTGCAAAATATTCTATTCCCATTGAACTGGCCTTTTCCAAAACAGGCTTTTTAGAAAAATTACTAACAAGCCCAACTATAATTAAAAAAAAAAAAAGATATTTTTAGATTATCAGCCTGCCTGTAAGTTCTCTTTAAGGATTCAAAACAAAAATGGGTTGTTGTAGTTCTTATCATCCTACATGAATGTCTATGACATTTTTCTCATCTTCTGGAATCCTGTCTTTTTTCTTGATATTGTGGGGAAAAATCATTCATATTAAGTACTCAAAATATGACAATTATACGTTGAAATAAAAGAGGACTAAAGTATCTCTATGGTCTTTAATGTGATTCAGTTTTGTTAGAGGCCTTGAAAACTTTTCGAGGAGAATGTGGAATTATGTTTGAAACTTTCTAACAAAGTTTTGTATGATAGATTTTAAAAAACATACATTCCTCTTTGAAAGAAATTTAGGAATATTTTCTCTTCCATGTTTTGTTTTTTCATGTTATGTCTTCTTGTTAAGAACTTTTTTCCTCCTAAGTCTAAACTCAGATGCACAAGCTCATGAAATTTTGAACACAGGGTATAATTAAAAAAAGCAGTCTAATGAGTTTCATAAAATTTAGCTTATATGGTCCTGTTTTTTTTTCTTGTTCTCCCACTACAAATCTCTCTCATGGAAGTGTAGTTCTGTCTACATTCCTAGCCGTGTCTTACTTTGTCACAGCCCTTTTACTTTTTTTCTGCAGTACATTGGTTCAGGATATACATAATCCCTGGAAAACAGCTGTGAAGCTGGAGAAGATAAGCAGGGATACTGGAGAAGCCATGCACTGTGAATCTAGTTGTGAGAGCTCTAGAGGAAAAAGAAGGGAGACTAGCTGAGAAACGCTTGGGCTTCGGGGGGGAAGTAAAGGGCAGAGGACTGAGGCTCTGATAGCTGCCTGCGCTCAATCAAAGAGAAGTGTTACTATCTTTATTCTATTGCAGGTAGGAAATGCATTGACGAGTAACCCTGGCTTTGGTGATAAAATTTGTTTCAGAGCCTATATCATGAAAACCCACGTGTTTGTTTGCATTTTAATAGAGAAAATAAATCATGACCACATTTCTAGCCTGAGTTTCTCTCTTAGCATCTTATTTAATGTAATCACACCTGTAAGTATATGTGTTCCTACAGCTGTTTTAAAAGTACTGGAGCTGTGGAATAAATTTGAGTATTACTGGAGACTTAACAGCAAATCTTCTAGATTGTGCAGCTCCCAGAGACTTTCAGTAGTATACTCCCCTTTCTTACATGCAGTTGTCACACAAATGCCTGTGGCTAAAACACAACATAGTGAAAGACGAGTACAGATCTGGAAATGCAAACTGCAGGAAGAAAACAGGCTCCAACATTTTAACTGGTTTTGGCAAGTGGTTCATATGTTCATATTTTGTGGGCAATGTAGCTTTAGGTTTGTTTTTCATTTGCTGAGACAATGATGTTACATGATTATTACTGGAAGATTCTTAAAACTTCCTTTTTTCTGCACATAAGAGCTAGCAGGACTTGGCATATTAGCATTTCCTAGATGCTTTGTTTAATATTTGGAACCCTTTGAAGACATAATTTAATTTGAAACATTATTTTAAATATCAGTAGTAATAATGGTTTTGTATCAATAATAATAATGGTAATTTTAAAAGAATATTTTAATAATATTTACCTTGTCTTTGTAACACTAATACATTGATGATTGCAGAAATAATAGTTGTCTTGTGAGAACCTGTAATGTTGTGTTGTTGATGACCTTTAAAACATTCCATCTCTGCTGAATAGTAATCAGCTGAAGGTTCTCTTTATCCCTCACAAAAGACAGTCCTGGAGGTCTCCAAAACACAACATAGAAATAATATCTGTAAAGTGGTTTATTTTTGTGAACAGGAAAGAGAGCTTATATACTTTTCTAATGAGGAATTTATGGAAACTGGAGAATTATAACCTTTCTCTTCACCTTTATGATAAAGAATACAAATAGTTTGTCTCAGAAAAATTAAACTGGAAGATCTTTAGTGTTTTTTGAGGTCTGTCTGGCATTGGACTGCAATGTCCAACTGGCCATGAGAGTTCTTTCAGGCTGGGGATCTGCCTGTATGACAACATATCTCAACGCTACTCCACAGATAAATATTGTACCAGACTCCCAAATAGTGCATGGGCTGTTTACTCTGGTGATAAGTACAAATGGAGCAGAACCTGAACCAAGGTTTTGATGATAATTAACTATCATTCCAACGTAGTTTGGAAGCCCACTGATGCAATGCCATTCGGCAGGAGCCTGTCTGGTAGGATTCTTTGAAGCTGTACTGAAGTTTAAAGAAAAAAACCTAAATACTTCCATCAGCAGAGATGTGAATTGGTGCATGCTGGAATACCATCTACTCTCCAAAAGAATGGATTTTTACTAGAATGCAGTCAGCTTGCCTGAAGATGCAACCTGCTGTGTGTTTTGCAGTTTTCCTTTGTTGTATTTGCCCTACCATGCTGAATACTTCAGAAGTCTGCAACTTATTTATTGAACTGGTGGGTCTGAAGTGCATACCTTCTGTCTGGAGGAAAAGGTCACTCAAGTTCTTCATCATCATTGTTTAAAGTATTGATCTTTTCATGTCTTTTTAGAATGATTTTTCTCAGAAAATTCTATTAGTGGAAACAGAGGAAACATTTTTGAGCCATTCAGACAGGCTTATATATGTGTACTACTGCCATTTGTGCTTTGTGGAAGTGGGCAGTTTTCTGTCGTTAGAGGAGGTATACTTTTAAATTCACTAGGAATTTTCCCTAGCTTACTGGAACTTGTTGGCAGAATGTGCTGCCAGCCTCCATCTCTTTATGCCCTCCTAACCTGCTGAAAAGCTTTCTTTGGTTGGAGGTGCTCATGAAAATGATGATGTTTTGGCACTACTTTTCTGCTTTCTTGTTGACATTGTAGGCGTATGAAATTTACATGTTTTGAGAATGTAACCAGAGTAACATGTACTCAATTTAGGACCAAGTGTTTTGAAAAAAGTAGAAGTCTTGCATCGTGCAAGTTTCTCATGTTACGTTTGGTAGTGTATGGAAACTGCAGAATTTTTTCTTTGCTTCAAGTACCTCATCAGTCCGAACTTCTCTTAAAGGGAAACATAATGTCTCTGCTCTCTTCCGGTGGCTCTTGAAAAACACTGAAAATCATCTGAACTGTGCCGACACTTGGTTTTTTACAAACAAATAAAATGGGTATATCTGTGTTTTGGAATACATGAAGTTCTGCATTAAGTCAGCTACCTCACTGAGAGGCGAGCTGGGCAATGGAACCTGCCAGTTAGGTCCACTGTGTTTCTTTCCCCTCTCCCCTCAAATGTTACAGCCGCCTCAGCCCCCCAGAAGGATGAAAACCTATTTCTCTGAATTTCTGTTACTGAATTTAGTACACCACATTTAGTATATCACTAAGCATTAATTACTGATGTTATTAAAGCTGAAATTAATGCCAATTTGAAGATGTATTAAAGCTGATCTGTAATTCTTGTTCACTTTGTAATGCCTATATACGTCCTATTCTGGTCACATCTTCATGTTCTTCTCTGAAGATAGAGAACACACGAAGTTTCTGTCCATATCATTCTCATAACGTTATACAGTTTCTTGCATCTTGCCAGTTGCACTTTTTTATAGATGTGCCATTCTTCCATGGCTCATAGAGGGCAACTCTCCAAATATCCAGGCGTGGTTCTGCCGATTCTAGTAAAGGGTTTCTGGAGGCCACTGTGCGTGACCATAGGTGATGTTTACTCTATTTGATTCAGAAGGCCATTGGGCTACTGCTGTTCTTCAGTACCACCCTGAACTGTAGGAATGGAGCTTTCTGATTTCAGGAATGGGATTCTTTCTCCTTTTGCAGAGACCATCATTGCTCTGTCTCTTTACAAATACTAATCAACAGTTATTTTCATCTTCTGAATTCACAACATTTATAAAGTTTATAAAGTTACAGTCTCTTGTGTTACAGGAGAAGCACTTGTAATCTCAGAAAGTACTGGCAAATATTGCCTTAAGAAAAAAGGTTGTTTCCATTTTATTTACATTATCTTATTGTCTCTTGGATTACTTAAGGACTCCTTCAGTTTCTACTTTGGGTACTGAATTAATATTTACAGATCTATGAATATAGTGTGAAATTTTGGCTTCACTCAAATTCTGCTGTAGTCCTAACATTACCACCAGCAGAACATGCTGTACTAATCTTTGGTACAATACCTTTAAGGTTAACAAAGTTATATAGGATATATTTAGGCCATTACATACAACAGGATAAACTTTTGTGCAAGGACAAAGAGTTAGTAAATGCTGTAGACTGGAAGACTGTTAAGTAAGGCTCAAGGCTGTATGCAAGTGCTTGTATGTGTTATCTACTCAGGATTCTTTTTGGCTGGTGCAGATCTAGCTGGAAAGCTATAAACAGACAGCAGTTGACAGCTTCTTATTGTCAAAACGGAAGAATTATTTGGTGAGCAGAATCCCACTGGGCTGTTTTCTGGGTCTGGTTCTATTCAGTGTTTTTGTTACCCAGATGAAAGAACAGCATGTTTGCTTAATGTCTTCACAGAGAGTACGTAGCTCAGTACCAGACTGCCAGGATGCTGGAGAACAGACTTAAATTTAAAAATTATTTTGACAAATTGAAGAAATAGTATGGAAAAATTAAGGAAGCTATTCGACAAGGTCAAACACAAGGCAGGGCTAATGAGCATGCAAATAGAGGATATTGAGCAGTTGACTAGCATAACAGTTTTGTGAATCTGTGGCTTCTTGTGGATCACTAAATAAGCAGAAACTTGTACTGTCATGTTGTTAAAAAAGATGAACTCCGTAGCAGGAAGCAACGATTAGAAGCACATTCTGTAAAGCATATGAGATGGTCCCTTTTTTTCTGCTAAACGCTGGTATGACCTTGGTTGAAGTACTCTGCAGTAATTTGCTTAGTTTTGGGACCCTGAAGAGTTTTCTTTAGTGGAGGACAAGAGAAGGGCAAATAAGATAAATATCTGGCAGGAGTGATTCTGAAGAATCTGAGGATGAACTTAGTCACTTCATTAGGTCCCTTCCAGCATGATGATTGTATCCTGGATAACTCATGACTTCTGCTTTTTTTACTTTTCTAAATTTTTTGTAAAGCAGTTATCACAGACTCTTTAAGGAAAAAAATATTGTTCTTTTTGCTAGTGGCCATAACCTAGCCCAATATAATTAATCCAAGATTGAAAAGCAATTGTAAAAGACCATTCTGAAGTTGGATGTAACGTACCAGTATGCTCCCTAAATTAAAATGGAGTTGAATATCTGATTCCATTTTCTACAAGAATACGTGAAAATCATAGGTAAGAGTGGTGACTAACAATGATAGGAGCATAATTTCAGAAATTTCTCATGATATCTATTCACAGCATATGGAATTAGACTTCATTATAATTGTTACAATAGCAGTTAGTTAGAGCACTTTTCATAGTGCTCCCTGATGATGCTTGCCTGAAGCTTAGACAGCTCTGAAATCTGCACTTAGGAAGGGGATCATTGGCTTTGGAGGGAAATTTCATGCATTCTTCAGCACTCAAGTGCTGTTAGATTTGGCTATGTGTAATGAGAAAGACTAAAGGATTTGTCTTTACTAAACTAGGGAAAAAACAATTTTAATCCTTACCAACCATGTTGCAATGTGATCAGCAAAGTATGTGTAATTCAAATATTTTTATCATAGCATTTTATCCACAAGGTGTTTGCGGTTTGTCAGTGTTTTGTATGTCTTAAGAAACATGCATTTGTGACTTCATATGTTAGATAATATCCAGTTCATAGAATTGAAATTCTCAAATCAAGTGTTTCAAAAAATTAAATAGAAAACTTGTCTCATAGTTTCTATTGTCTTCAATTACATCTGATTGCAAACTCTCAATTAAAATGTGAATGCCATTAACTTGTCTTTTTCTCTTGTGCATAGTTAATCTATTGTTTTGCTTGTTGGTCTGACCAGAATAGCAAGAGTTCACACAGAATTCAAGAAAAAATTGTGTTATTCTTAATGGAGGACTCCCCTCACCCCCAACTGACTACCATCAATTTCTTGTTCAATAAGACAGGTCACTAAAAGGAAACATTTAACCTGATGAAAGCTATGTTGAGCTCTTTTCAAAGGGCAAGGTACTTTTCAGCACTGTAGAAGCCAAGGACTAATTTGCAGATATTGTATTGCTGCCTTGCTTGCGCACAGCCTCTGCCTTTGCATCTGGTGCTAAGCTTTTTTCACTTATTTATAAAAATAAATAACCAAGAGATCTTCTGATTTATTTATTTCCCTCCACCTGTAACCATGTCTGTTTACTTAAGGGTATCAGAATTTCAGTGTAGAACACATAAAAGAAGGAGGCACCTGTGCAGGGAATGTGTGTGTTAAGTATTGGCGACATGATGATAAATAATAGATGGTATTCTGAAACAGAGTGACAATAACCTCACTTAATTCAAAATGACAGATTTTTTTGAGTCTTGTTCACTTTACATGCATTGAAGATTTGATCTGCAAAATACATCTCTTCCAAACTCTTGAGTATCTTTGTAGGTGATGTTTAAAGCTTTCAGTTCTTGTGTTGCATATTAGTAGAAGAGGTTGTCCATGTAGCTGGCAAGTAGTTCAGAGTAAGTTTGTTTGGGGTCCAGCTAATACATCCATTCTAATACACACATGAGAAGTTCACTGCTCTTCAAGTGCCTCCAGAAACAGCAGGTACTGCAAGAGACAAAGTAGCAAGGTTATCTTAATCTTGATCTTTTGTTTTAGAAGAGGTTATCAGTGAAAAAACAGCAATAGATAATTGCGTAGTGACCCAGTCTGTCCTGTCCTGTTTCCTCAATGTCTTAAGATACAAGGAACAAGAGTTGTGCACGCTGTATAAAATTTAGCTTCCCTGAAACAGTTGAAGTTTTGAAATCTCAGGCTTTTTTATGAATTGTTAATCCAGGAAAAGCACTTGGCTTGATCAAAAGCTTACATTTCAATACTATCTTTTAGCTTTAGCTTTATTTAAATCTCTCAGGAAAAAATAATTTTAAAAGAAAAATTGCTTAAATTCAGAAATCCATTTTAAAATGTTAAAACATTTTTAAAAAGAAAAATCTTTGAAAAATGGTGAAAATCATGATTTCCCTTCAAGCAGATTTGATTTTAATGACCATCATTTTCTGGAGGAGTTGGGAAAAAGCATTGCTTGAAATTTGGGATGCATCCGAGGGCAGGCAGAATTCCTTCTTGCCAGGCTGCACAGCTTTGCGGAGCTCACCCGCTGCCTCAGACACAGTCCAGAGGAGGTTGAGATAAATGGCATCACTACTTGCAGTCTGTGCGAGTGACGTTAGGCCACAAGAGTGGTTGATTCTACGCTAACTCTTCCATTCTCAAGTTTCTTCTCTACTGCAATTGTGGGTACCCTGACTGTGGCCTCTCACCGTACTGCAGGGAGCAGCTGAGGGCAACACAATGTTGTTCTTGCCATAAATGAGCAGTTTTCCATGTAAACGTGGATCAAGTGTGTGCCTGCAGTAAGGATGTGGCTGAGGCATACACGAGATCCCAGAAAGTAGGAAGCATCCTTGGGTTCTCAAACCTAGACATAATGGTTGTGAATTCCTGCCATTATCCCCCAAATTAGAGTGGCTCTGCTATGACCTGTTGTGAAAAGATTTTTCAGAGTGTTTGGCACCAAAACTGCACTCCCCTTGTATAACTTCTAGCCCATAGTTTAAAGCCCAAGGATTCAGAAGTTGGTTTGTTCCCTTTTCTTTTTTCTTTGGAGTGAGAGCATTGTTTTTAAGTGAACATCAATAAATTAAGAGTCAAGTTCTGCATAAAGTTGTATCTAGTACGAAACATTGAAATAACTGAGGACAGAATTCAACCTTTGCATTTTATAAGAACCATACATGGAAGGCACCATGCTGTGATGTTATCTATAAATTAAGATGGGCATGAGTCCTCTACTTTGCTGGTTTTTTGTCCATCTTTATATAGAGAGTCTCAATAGCAACTATAAATAATTCATTTCCTCAGAAGAATTAACCATGGATTTTTTTTTATTATTATTATTGTACAGACATGAAGAGGAGACTAGGAAGTAAGCCGTGGCAAAGCTGGAAAAATGAGTGGGGGTGGAATGAAAATCATAACTCTGTACTGCAGATGAGAAGTCTTGTAAAGATGATATTTTCTTTATCATGAATTTTAAAATGGCACTGCATTTCTTTTGTAGAAGAAATACATTAATAAACCATCTGTAAAATATTAAATATTTAAGTTAGCAAAAAGAATTTGGAAGTATTTACATGAAAGTTGCTTGATTAACATTAGTTAGAAAATTTCTATAAAATTAACAACTTACAATATTGTTGAGTCTCCGAAGAAAAGACCATGAAAAGTATAACTTGTAATAACATAGTACAACTCAAAGTTCAAGTTTTATATCCCATCTTTAACAAGTCAATACTTTAGAGGACCTAGATTTATTAGAGGGCCCCCTTTCAGAAAATACTACATCATAAAAGCCACTAGTTTTCCAGTTGTTTTTTAAAAATATGGAGTTTAACCCATGTTGACATAGATACTTATGGATAAGTATGATAGGGATACTTACAGACAGTACTCTTTTTCATTAGCAGATTTTTTTTTTCCAGATGTATGCATCCCTGTTTTATTTTTTGTCTCAACTCTTCGTCTGTTGACCTTTTTACTTGTACATTTTTTTTTATTTCCCAGAAGGAAAATGTATTGCTCTTAGCATAATGTTAAAATAAAGATACTACAGAAGAGCTCAGTAAGGCTTCCTGAGTCTGTGACCTTTTTTAAATACTAAAAGTCTTACTTCTGGAGATAATTGTGCTAGCCTAATTAAATTAGTACACAAAGGTTGCAGTGAATTAATTTTGACAGCTTCAAATTTTAAGAAAAATACTGCTTTATAAATATTGTGACTTGAATTTTAGTATAAAACTTAACATACTTTCCTTTTGATTAAGCAGTTAGTCTTCCCAGGGTATATTTTTTCTGAAAAAACAGATAAGCTTTTTTTTAAATAAAGGCATAATGGTAAACTGCTTTTTCAAGTATCAGTTCATGTTATTCAGTTCCTGTTTACTGAATGAATAAAGAGACTTATGGCTTGAAGATAATAAAATGGAAACAAATCTATTATTCACCTGGTAGTGTATGACCATAGTCACCATGGGACTTATAACAGCAATGTTAGGTAAAAATCACTGCTGTAAAAAAGACAAATGTCTGTTATTTGAATGGGTAATAACAACTATGTGTTCCTAAAGCAGCTGTTGTTTACTCACTATAGTGACCTTGCTTTAAACCACCAGTGTATTTGATACGATAATGTATTATATTAGAAAGCTTTTAAGCTCAAACCTTTTGAGATCATAAGCAAAAACATCTGTATCTGAAAGGCAGACTAGCACACTAGCTGGAAGATTTTTCTGGTTTAAATGAAAAACACAATAGAATAAATAGAAATGTTTTAAGTAAGAAAAAATCCAGTACAAAGCTTACATATTATTAATAGAATTTTAATAACTTTGTTATCAGTGCCAGCGTCCAAATACTTTTGTGAAATTTTCTTTTGAACTTGCTTTATTATATCCATGATTTCTTTATGAGTATGATAAATTGGCTTTTTGGTTTTTGCTTTGTTCTATTTCATTTCTTTTTCTGGAATTGCTTCAATGAGGTAATTTGCAGGAAGGCAGATTCTTTTGCTTGTGAAATGTGAGATTAAAGAACATCCCCTCGCAGTGGGGTAACTACTGAGCACACACCCTGTAGAGCTAACCAGCAGAACTGAAGATACATGGTAAATGAGGGCTGATGGAGCTAGTCATCATGGATCGTGGCTGCTGGACAATGCCTTCTTATTTCACAGCTGACCTTTTGTTTTCTGTTTCATGTACAGTGTTTCCTTTCCTTGGTATCTGGAATTTGGGAGAAAGCATAAAAGTTATAATAATTACATTCTAAAGTCAACATAAACCCTATTAAATTAATACTCGATTTCTTTCTGAAAAGCTATTCGATTGTAAGATAAAGCCCTCTTAAAGCAGTCTTATGTAAGGGTTAGGTTGTATAGGAGCTCATATTTGCTTCTCATAGGTGATCTGGTTTGGTCTCATAGTCAATGATTTAAAAAATATATATAGGCGTCTGTCACCATTGTGATAAAAAAGTCAAATGACAGCTTTAGTTTTATTTTTTAGCATGTTTCCTACTTTTTATTGCCTTTGTTTTTCCACAGATGTTTTCTTGCCTTTCCATGCATTCTGTCTTAAAAGTAGCTCTCTGACTTTAGATTTCTGGGAGAAAAAAAGCCTATGACATATAGTAACTGTGTTTCTCGTTCTGTGCTCTTGAAGAACTCTTTGCACTGTCCCCTGTTACCTTCTGGTCCTTCAGTTTAGCTGACCTTGCTCTTAGTTCAAAAAGTTGAACAGAGCAGAGTATAAGTAGAGTATTTTAATTTTGCAAAGCAATTATTCTTTCAAAAATTAAAAATATTTTCATTGGGAAAAGACTTATTGGCAAATAAACTACAAAAAGATGGAGGGGCAAGAAGACATCTAGATAGAAAAGAGATTGAGATTTATTAATGACTTTCGGCATCCTATCTAGATCGAGTTTTGATTAAACTATGAACTTTAATAAAATGAATCATATCTAAATATCTAACTCTTGAACCATTGTGAAACTAGAAAGCAAACAGTCTTTCATAGCAAAGCTTCAGTTGGATAAGCAAAGTGATATAAAGGATGATTTGGGAGTCTGTGTTCCTGTAATGGAACATTCTTCTCTGCCTCTCATATGTTGGTTGTAATTTCTTCTTTTTAGGATTTTAATATACAAGAATAAATGTTCTTTTCTACTTTACATAGAGAGTAGGAAGGAAATGTTTGCTTAATGCAGACTGATCTTTCACTAGATTCTAATCTGTCTGGGCACGAGCCATTTTCGTTGATACAGTTATTCATTCTCTTACTCTTAAAAATTGTCACTTCACTGAATTCTTGCTGAGATTTCTGTTCCTGCTGTAGTCAGTAATAAATGCTGTTTAACTCTAGTGGGAGCTGGCTCAAGTTTTAAATAAGTAGTCTTTTTGAAGTCAATGAAAATTGCTATTACAGATATTCATGTTCAAAAGAAATATATAGCTTACCTGGAGATCTTGGTACAGACAGTGAGATAAGGAAAGATAAGGACTCTATTCTAGTGCCAAGTTTTCAATTTTATGTCAATAGTAAATCATAGCCTTAGAAAGGGGGTAACATGTAGTGATTGATCCACACAGACTTTAGTTATGACCTGTACCTTTAAAGGTGTTATCACTAGAAGAGTGAATGTATAAATTTGCATTAAGTAAATTGTATCTTTAAATTATTCATTCTAAATGCATTAACACTTCTGTCTGAGTTTTATTTAAGTGCACAAAACTGTTTACTGGTAGATTCAAAATGTTAACTTTTACGTTAGCACCACTGAGATGATTCTTTTTTTTTAAATGTGGTTAAAGGGTTAACTACCATCCAGAGAATTCTGACTAGCATGTGTAAAAGTATAGATACATATTCACGTATATATTTTGAAAAATATGCAAGATGGCATTTATTAGTTTCTTGGAACTGCCTTCCTTATAACTGACTGAGTCATGACTGGATTATTCAGGTTATCCTGAAAGAATGCCAGTAAAATTTTTGTAACAGTCAACCCCATCATCCTCTATTTCTCCATCTCTTTTTCTTTCTGTAATGCTGGCAATGACAGTCATATATAAAGTTACCTAATGCTTCCATTAAATGATGATGATTTTATTTCCAGACTAAAATATTCAGAACATTCAAAATTTCAGAGTGAAGCTTTCCATACTCAGGTTTTTTTTCTATTTTAGTTGGAGTTATTCTACCATTTTGGATAATAAATACACACTAAAACTGTGTGTGTCTGTTCCATTGAGTAGTATCTCAGTGCCTTGGAGAAGAGTGGAGGAACTGGGTAGTTAGAAGGATAAGGGAGAGAAGAGGATGGTGCCACTGTTGTCCTAGGTGTGCGTGCTGTGGCGTGCCAGTTAATCTGAGTGCCTGCACTGGCTGCAGCTCCCTCTGAGGACTCTAGTGACCAGGCTGCATCTGTGTTGTCCCCAGAGCAATGAGCTTTCTCCTGCCCAGCTTAGAGGAGACTGAGGGAGACTATCTACTGCGGTCGTTACTTGGGGTTAATAGCTGTTCAAGGGGTAAGAGTAGCCTGGACGGAGACAGACTGAGGGCAAAGGGAGCAGATCAGGTCAGAGAGAGGCTTTGGAGATGAAAGCAAAAGAGAGCAGGAGGACATAGGATTATAAGGTGTATGTGATGGAGGAAAAAGGGCAAAGGCTATGTGATGCCAGGTAAAAGAAAGTTGTAATCACTACAGCACCCTACTGTCCAAGTTTCTTGAGTTTCTACAGCACTACACTACCGTCAGCTAATAGCTGTATAACATACTCACCTTGTCTACTTTGATAGTGGTAAGGTTTGCGAGACGAAAGAGATCATTTAAAGCAATTGAATGCCCTAAGGGCAAATTATATCCATAAACTTCTTGTTAATACATCTTGTACAGATGCAGGAAAATTTGCTGAAGACAAAATACTCACGACTGACCTCTAATTCTATTTTCTTTATTTCCACATGCTAAGCACATGCAACTGCAAATGACATTAATAAACCATGCTTTGATTATATAAAGAGGTATATAAATGTAAGTATTCTGAAAAATCATATTCATGCTATCCTGAGCTCAGTACTAAACTGAAAAGTTACTTGGCCAAGTCTGTTTGTTCCTCTGTTCTGCCACCTGAGAAAAGGGGATATGACCTTCTCTGAAATGGGGTTGTTATAAACTAGGAATACCATTTTAATATGCAATGAGTTTGTTCAACATTCCAATTAAACAGATGAGTGCACACAAAATTCATGGAGAAATGTTCTCTGAGTTGCAAGATGATGTGCTGAAAAAAAGAAAAGAAAAAGGAAGTGGCTTAAAGTCCAGTGGAGCTCAGCTTGTTTGTGAATGAGAAAAAAAATCCTGAAGATTTGTGTTTGGATACATACTTCATAGTTGCTTTTCATTTGGGAGAAATAGCTCTGTTCAAGGATGAGGAGAAGAACTGATTTCTATGAACTCTAGGTTAGAGGCATGAAAAGGATAATTATTTTCCAGTTTTGTGATCCATTACAGTGTTATTCACTTCATAATGAGACTACAATTCCAAATGTTGCATAGAATTAGTATGTGTTTGCAAGATGTTTTAATAAGCTCTTACAAACTCTCACTGTTTACAGCAGGTCAAAAACATGGTATAGTTATCTATAATAGTTTCCACCATCATCTATACATTACGGTTACATATAACATGTTCATAAGCTGTTTATTAACAATAATGAGAATGAAGGTACAAATCTTAAATAGATGAAATATAAAGTACCCATAATGGTCAAAGCATTACTATATGTTCTTAGTGGGAGGAGCGGATGAAATTCTTCAAAATTTGTATCATCCCTGTGCAACTAGTTTGCTTCATTCCTGTCCCTTTCTGTAGCTTTATAGTGATTTTGAAGGTGACAAATGACATTCTGCATTAACTCAGCCAGCAGTCTTTTTAAGATTAAATAGGCTGACTGCATTATGCCTGACTGATTTGTATTTCATGCAGGGACTTCTCTATGTCCATAACTTGTATGTTGATTAAGTGTTAGATGAAAATATGTCTCATTAAACTGCAGTAAACCTAATGTACTGAAGAGTGTATAAAAGCTAATCACAACACAGTTTTCTCTGCATTTTCATAATCATCAGTGTCCCATAAATGTGAGTATTCATTTGTATTATGTAGTTTCTTTAAAAGGTATGAATGCAAGTTTTTGCATATATACCCATCAAATATTTTAATTAATATTTTATCTGGAAATGTTGCTTTAATTTATTTTGCAAACTATAACGGTGCCTATAAAAAGAGAAAATCTTCTCAAGCATGCACAGATCCCCTTTCCAATACTTTCACTTAATAATCAATTCCTCTCTCACAAGAAGTGTTACCCACTTTGACATAAATAAATGGAAACAACATGGTTGTTTATAAATATCACATATGTAATGTTTTATATGAATGTGAAACAAAGACGGTGTCATGTTTTATTGCTTCACCTTCTGATTTGTGGTACTTGCTGTGCTTGTTAGTGTGGAGCAATAATACAATCAAAAGCTGTCAGTGTTACAAGGATCCATAAAAATGGTCAGATTGAGTGAGAAATACTGCGCTTGTTTTGTTCACAGCGTTTGGGAAGCCGCTATGCTAAACCTTCGGCAGTCAAAATTGAGAAAATCTTCTATTCTGTTGTGACTTCAATAAGATTAATATTGCCGCTATAAAACAATATCAGCATAGAACCATTCCATCATTCAAATACGTGTTGTCCCTCAAGCAATAGCGCTGCCACTGAGCCACCACTGAGGCTGCCTGTGTTCTGCAGAGCATTATCATAACTGGAAGTGACTTAAGCTAATTTTCATGCGATAAAGCTGGAAGGATGCATTCAGAGGAAGAGACTTGGCATTGGTGTTTTGGAAAGGCAAAATTAAGCTTACTGGTTTTTAGGCCCTGCTTCTCTCTTACAACTACAGGCACTGAACTGAGAAAACTATGGCTCCAGTTCCTTCTCTAAATAAAGGAGAGGAGACAATTTCAAAGTGCAATTAGGTGCATAGGCGAGGTGCAATTAGTGCAAAGTGCCATGAGGTGCAATCATAGGCGACCTCTGCAGGCACCCTACACTCCTTTAACCAGCAAGTATCTGGTCATAACTGAAGTGTCCTAGTGTCGAAAATTTGGTAAGAAAGATCCAGGCTAGGTTGTGTCCACTCTTATAATTATTCTTTATATAGCAGCACTAGGATCTGATTCTTGTTAGATCTTGCAGCTACTTCCACAATATAACTGTTAAACAGTATAAAAAGGCTTAAAGAGCAACATAAAAGGTGGTGCCAGTTATGGATAAAATGGCAAAGAAGATGAGAAATGATTGATAGGAAGGCCCTCAAGTAGTAAAGAAGAAAAAAAGATAAAAGATATATTTGGTGAGACTTAGATGTTAAAATGTTGTCATGGATGTTTACTCAAAAGAACAAAGAATTCAGACATAGGCTGAGTCTGTACTGTTTGGAAATATTCATGGTGTGATATCACCTAGTTCTGAGTGTTTGTCTCATATCCTGTATATTTCACTGAAGTTACAGTGTTAATTTGATTTCAGGTTGATGAGACAAGCCACATGTTTACAGTTAAGCACATACTCAATACCTTACTAAATGGAGCCTTGTGTCAGCACCTAAATAGTAACTGAGCCAATTTCCTTGACAAGCTGCGAGATGTGCAGCCAAGAGCCTTTTCTTAAATTAGTTCTTTGTTACAATCACAATCGACAGGGTTTGGAGAGGTGGCACTGATATGTTAAAGGAAACCTGCAGTGTGCAGGATAATCAAATAGCTAACAAAAAAAAGGAGGGGGGAGAAAAAGGAGATTTAAATGATAACAAGAATAGCTAGTATGCTGTCTGATTAACAAAGAGAATGAGGCATTTGGCTTTAAATGGGTACTTGCAGTCAGATGAAGATAGTTTCTCTGTGCTGTTGAGAGCTGTAGAGTAGGGAAGAAAGAGATGCAGAGTAGTTCTTTGTGATGTTGTGCAGCCTCCGCCGAAGCTTGGGATTCACCTTCGCTGGTGAAATCTAGCCCTTTGGTGGTGACTCATGCTGAAACTCTGTACTGCCAAGCCTGTCACAAGAGCTCAGATCTGCCTTTTGCCAAAAGGCACAAATCACGTAGGTTGCGTTACAGTACTCTTTCGTTAATGTTTTGGCATCTGAAAATCTCAGCATTCATTAGAAAGTTGACCCAGAATATTTTGGTGCAACTGAGGAAGCCATAAGCGACTTAATCCTTGAATAAAAAAAAGAAGAGTACAGACCAGTATGACAGAATGCGAGTTTTCACACACACTTCATGATTACTGTCGAAGTATGAAGACATAAAAGATGGGGATGAAATTGCTGTATGCATTTGTTAATTCCAACTTACTTCTGTAAATATACTCAATAAATAAATTTTTCATTTCAGTCTGTTAAGCGCTGCACTTTACGAGAGAGGTGTATATCGCTATCCAGCTGTGTTTCAGTCACCCAGGAAGAGAGGCTACATGTAGCTGCTTTTTTTTCAGATTTCAGTGCAGTTAAGGAGGAGGAAACAAAATAGAAGAGTGTTTGTTACCTGTCAGATAAGTAAGTATATACATATAATTCCTAATCTATAGGGGAAAGAAGGGAACTCCTTTTGCTTGCTCTATAAGTTGCTATGCTATATATTTTGGTGGAAATGAAAAACGTATTTACTTATGTTACATGTGCCTTTAAACTTAGTTGAAAACTGATTTTTTAATATTGTTTAGCTCACTTAGATATTAAGTACATCTTTAATTGGTCTTTGAAAATTTGTTACATGAGGTAGTGGTAATACAGAAATTATAGATAGCTCTGACAGGTGGATTTACTAAATATAGTTGTTGTTTGAATAGCTCAGTACTTTTCTATAGCAGGCTTCTTGGAACAGTATTTCATCTCTTTGTCTAAGAAGCATATTTCATATTGCTACCACTGTGCATTAAACTAAATTATTTGAAATCCATTTAAGCAATCCATTTGGGATTTAAGTACCTTGAATATAACTGAACAAATGCATTCAAGATGTATGACAAAAATGCAAATCTAACTTATGTTTCTGATACAGAGTATCAGGATGGATTATTAGTGGTATTCCTAAACTGAAAATTTTTTCAGAAAGAAAAGAAAGAACTTTACAATTTGTGTATGCACATAGAATAAAAAAGGTATTGTTAAATGGGCCTGTCAAGCAGGTCTTTGAAGGTATTAGTGGTGTTTCCCATTAAAAAAAGTTGGTTTTTTCATCTTAGGAATTATCGTTGGTGCTATAAGGAAGTTTTGCAAACTTAAAAGAAGCCTTGCATTTCGTGATACATTTGAGTTCACACTGGACTCCTGACCTAAGTGGGCTTTAAAATCCTAAGATTTCTCCAGGAATTGACTTAAAGCCACTGCAAGTCTCACCAATTTAAGATAAATTGATAACAAGAATTAAATGCCTGTGTATTATTTAGAAAAATGCTTTTTACGTCAATGTATTTGTAAGTTTGTACTTTTCTAGTACAACTGTGCTGGCAAAAAATGGAAAATATATGGTACAGGTAATCTTACGCTGGCATGAGGTGAACAGCCAGTGGATTATTTTCATTTGACTTTTGTGAGCCTATTAAGAAAAAAATGATGTTAGACAGAACTGAGCTGAAGTAAGAACTAAGCTAGGTTGCTTACCTTTTGACCACTTTATTCCTTTTTTTTTAAATGACTGTTTACAAGTTTCCAGATATATTCCGGAATTCAAATTATGCTGAAGGAGGAACTATTCCACCTTTACTACTTCGTTTGCCAGTATCTCAGCATTCAGCTACAGAGAAAACATCAGTTCTTAAAGATGGTAATAAAATTATATGCATTTTGACACTAGATGATTCCTTACACACATTTTCAGTTTGTGCCGGTTTTTAACACTCCATTTTTGGACCACTTTATTGCATTTATTTCGTTCAGTGATGGGCTGAGTTTGTGGGAGCTGCCTGCAAATCCAGCACAACCAGCCCGTATCCCTGCTGTATCAAGTTGTCATTTGGGTCAGTGGGATCTTACCAGCCAGTGTGAATTAAAGTAGTTGTGAGAATGCATGACTAAAGGTGTTTGAATCCATTTCCAGAAAGAATAAATAGAAATAAGTCAAAATAAGACATATAGAAATAAGTCAAAAGTCATTCACAATTCCTCTTAGCCTTGGTCCCATGTTGACTGCAGCAGCTGATGCGCTTATCCACCATAAAATGACTGCAAAGGCTTAAAGAATAATGTTTTGAATTTCTGTGCCCTGCAAGTTAGCTAAATTCCTATCGCACTTAACAGATAACAAGTCAAAGTAGATCCAGTTATGTTAGTGAATTTAATGTGCAAGAGAAAGAGAGGATATCTGCATATCTGCATAATATTTTCTTGCTATTAGGTAGCCTTTTACCTCAAAACCTTTTTGGGTTTTTCTGTGGGCAGTATTGTTCCTACTCTTTTACAGATTATGTTGCTTATAGTAGTCTGATCAAAATACCATTAATTTTTTTCACCATACTCTTGGAAGCCAGGATGTTGGACGTAATTTTGTGGTAAAAGTCATTTTTTGTTGCTTTATAGGTAATTCTTTAATAGGAAACCTGTTTTCAGATAAATTAAAGAAGCAGCCACCTCCTGAATAAGAGGGAGATAGGTACTGCAGTTGTTAGTGTTTGGTATGGCAAGGTGATAAGGTTCTCTTCTCATTTCCAGTAGTTCTTGTGCGATGGTGGAGGGTGGGAGCAGAGCGGAGACATGCCCCAGGAAGGATGCTGGGCCACAGGTGGAGGGCAATCGTGTGAGACATGTATGCAGCAGTTCTTGCACAGTTTTTTATTACAGCACAAGGATGATCTTTGCTGGGCTTGTCTTTGTTCTGTATTTGGGACAATATCAAGAGAGCTGCATTGCTTCTGCCTGGTGCTCTGCTGTGATGTCCTTGGTGCCTGCAAGCCGGTAGGCTTTTTTCTTTTTTCTTGGGTAAAATTAAAACACAGTTTGAATGAAGACCAGAGGAAAGTTTGCAGATAGAATACAAATATGCAACTCAAAATTCCCAATTCCGTGTGCTACTTAGAGCAAATATTTTGATCATACAACTTGAAGATAGGGAAGCGCAGATGCAGTTTTTATAAGATGGATTTCAGAGCCTCAGAATACACACATGTGTATTCGATGAATATGTAGTTTAATTTACTTCACCATGGAGACAAGAAGTGGTCAAAAAGTTATTCTTAGAATAGAATAGAAATTCCTAGAATTTCTACTACCATGCTTATATATAAAAAAGCTGAAGGAAATTATAATGAGCTTGACTCATGCATTCAAATGCAATATTCAAGTATTTAGTATTTTTGTGCAGTAAGGTTTTACTTCTGAGGCAGGCATTTCTAAGCATAAATTCACTACTAGAAATTGCAGTGTTGTTTAAAAATCTTCTGGAGATGTGGTGCTGTTGAAAATAGGGTACTGTTTTATAAGCAGAATATTAGAAAAAAACAACAACTAGGAATTTATTCTACTTACTGTTAATTTGTTTTGCTGAACATTTCTTGGGCATAGGTCTGTAAAATGCCATGGAGAACAGTTTCAGATCAGGAAGTCATGCTACCTGTTGAATAATTTCTTGGCTTTTTGGCACTAGATTGAGTAAAATGTGTTGCTTTTTGTTCAGCACTATGTGTTTTGATGGGTGTACCTATTAATTCAAACATTACATAACAGTAGCTTTCCTTCATAAGGTTAAGGATAGCTTAGCAAAATTCACAAACAAATCTACACATTTCATGATGGTCTGTGAAACTGTGTTGAACTGGAGTTCATTGGTCATGAAAGCTGTGTGACAAGTGGTACAAATTTAGATATGAAAAAAACCATGCCTAGCTAGGCATGAAAGGCAAGGAAGATTTTTGTACTTTGTTTTCCATTTCAAGTCTACATAGTCTCTTTCAGAGAGGGGTTTACTTGGGCTTTGCTGTCTCTCCTAATAATAAATAAAAAGTCTTTAAGAAAGAAGTTTGATTAAAATGTCGTTAAAATATTATATGATCTTTCGAGGTACTTTTTAGCTTTGGATATGTAGTTATCTGTAATTAAACAGTAATGGTTAGACTTTCATCGAAGCTCTAGCTAGAAATGCCTTGTAGAGGAGAAACAAATAAATTCAAAGAATCCCTTTGTATTCTCTATGGGTTTTTTTTCATTTTTCCATGGAGCTCTGGAGTGGGTCGGTTTTCTTAACAATGTACGCAAATGAGAATAGCATAATAACATTCTGAGATTGGTTCTGACATCACTGATTTAAACTTCACTTTCACAGACTTACATGAGATGTAGGCCTGATTCTTTTTTTTTAATGTACTGATCACTCGCGCACAAACAAAGAAATGATTCTGGTGGTGCGATTTGGGTCCATAATTAGTACGTAAATCACAAGGACAATTTCTTTTTCTCCTCCAATATGCAAATCATTTGTGTCCTTAATGTAAAGAAAAGATTGTATGCATGCACAAAACCAAATTATGGTTGGCCGGTTTACTTAGAAATGTACTAGAAAACTTGCACACAAAAGGCAGCGTAAACTAGACAAGGTGTGCATGGATTATCTAGGCAAAGCCTGTCTAAGGACTGCTTTACAAGCCTTTTACAGCAGAAATTGTGAATTGTACTCTTATACCATGAGTATTCCTGATACAGACAATAAAAATTGTACCAAAAGGAGCAGAGGTCGTTGTCTGTGAGATCTTTGCTGACTGGAATGTGGATATATGTAATCCGACAGTAATGTGTACTATTTTGGTAGACATAGCCATTATTTGGAGTTTGACATAGCCATTATTTGGAGTTTGACTTTACCCATGTAAAATACAATTCTTTGTCTTGTGATCTTCCATGTATTTCCGGATTGCGTTTTCTCCTTGGACTGATTTATGACCATGGATATGATCAATACACTTCTTCATGTTGGACGTTCCAAGAAATGCATTTTAGGTTACTTCCTATAGTTTACGGAAGGTTGTTTGTATAGCTTATGTAAAAATAAATCGTTTCAGCAGAACTAGATTTTAACGTGAGGGAAAACATTGGTAAACATATGCAAAATCAATAAAATAAATGCTGAATTCTGTTGCACAAGATTAAACAGGCTTATTGTGCAGAGTGAGCTGTTTGAAAAGTGTCGAAGCCTGTATTTCCAGATGAAAAGAAACATCAAAGCAGCATACACCCTCCTTTATCTTCCTGATAATTTTTTCTGTGGCTGTGGTTTCGCTGCCTTGCGAACGCCACCTCATTAAGACGGTGTTGGGAGCACTGACTGACTGTCTGTCTCCCTGAGATGGATATGCACACCGTGCAACCGAGTCACGTCCTGTGCACCACCGGTGCACCCAGGGCTCGGCAGCAGTGTACTGGTTAAGGTAGCATTTCTGTTATTAAACAGCTATTTTCACATTCTGCACAGTTGAAAGAAAAGAACTGGAGCAAATGTTACGTGCAGCACATTGCTTTCTGTGGTGTATGAACAACGTGTGATATGCATTTAAAAATCTTAGTCCTGATTCACCGCTTTTGTTTATTTTTGTCTTAGTTTAACGCAACTGGAAGTACTGGAATTACTCATGAGGTAGTAAGAAAGGCAGTGGGTCTACAGAAGAGGTGTGTAAATGGGCAAGGCCTTGAGAATTTGTGATTATTTGAAAACTACATATGGACAGAGGAATTTTTCTTCTGATCAGTTTTTCTATCAGTGATGAAGTCTTGAGTTGATACAACATAGTACTATTAAAAATTTCCCTCAGAGGCTTATGAGCATGTAGAGTCTTAATGTGAGAGGAACAGAAGCATTTTATTTCTTGTTCACAGAATAGAAATCTGATCCAATTACTTTTCAAGATTAAAACAATTAAAAAAGAAGGATTTTTTTTCTGATGAACTTTTTAATTGAATTGCACGCTATTACATCTATCACTATTTTATTGTATTATACTGCTTTTACTGTGCTATACTATTTTACTGGATTTCACTGTTTCACTGTAATAAACCTGGAGCAATATTCCTGCCGCTGGTTTTGCTGTAGCTGGTGAGGTCGGGTTGTGCGCATGGATCTCACTGGACCTAGTGGGTCGGGGCCGCAGCCTCAGGGGGTAGCGCACAGGCAGCTGTTTCCTGATAATGCTCCTTACAGTATTACTACAGAAGTTATACATGAATGTGATCTTAATCAGATTTATTCTAATTCAGACCGTGCATATTCTCATGTTTCTTTACTTAGCTCTTCTTGTTCCTATTTTGTCATTTCTTTAGCTTGCTGTCTCCCTCTCTGTCTGTCTCAGAAGGTGAAAAAGAAATCTTTAACACATTTCTCTTTACTTTCCCTGCCCCGTGTCATTGCAATACTGAGAGGCGCTTGCCTCACAGTCCACGTGTTCTGGCTAATGTTTAGGTCTTGCTTACTTTCCCACCTTTGTCCTCATGGCACCAACTATATCACTCCCATTGTCACTCTCCCATCTTCTGCCCCCCTCTTTTTACTCTTTCATACACCGCTGGCGAGTGTACAGTGTTACTGCTCTCCTGAGGCCTGCTCCTTCTCTTTCTCTGTGCTGAGAAGGGCAATGAGCATTTTGTGAGAAGCTCTGAAACCACACAGTTGCCTATGTTTCCTGTGTTCCTTGTTCAACGTATATATTTTGCATACGTATTTTTTATTTTTATGCCCTTTAGACAGCAGAAGGACACTTTTCCATTATTTGCATAGGCATTATAAACACTGAGGAATTACCTATAGCTATTGTAAACATAGGAAGCAGAACTGAAGAGGTTGCCTGATTTATAGGCATGCAGAATTAGCTACTCCAAAAGCATTTACGCTATTTCGTAGCCTGTTCTAACACCCCGCCACTGATGGAAAGTCCACAGCCTTCCCAGGTTATTAGTGCCCGTAGTCTACTGATTGCTGAGGAAAGACGCAAATCGTCCGCTGCACATCCAAAGCCCCGAGCTGCCGAACACGGGGAGGGATGTCGATGCAGCAGGATGCCTTGGACTGCAGGAGGAATGTATCTTGGGATCAAATGGGCTCAGGAAAAAAAGGAATGCCATTCCCAAAATATTGGAAAGCAGGACGGTGTGGCAACTGTACAGGCATGTGATGGGTGCTGGAGGTGGGTGGCTTACACGACACGTTGCCTACCCAGTAAGTTTTTGGCAGAAGAGGATGAATTTGTACATTTTAAAGCTGGTATTTTACAGATGGTTGTGACACAGTAATTTGTCCTTAAGTTAAAAGACTAGTCTTAAGCTATATCTTCTTTTCTGTTGACACAACCAGCATACATACATGGGAATTTTCCCAGCTTTTGAAGTCTGTTTGTCTTGCACTTTACACATTTAAATATTAGTATATTTTTTCTTTTATTTTTACATGTGTTATCCAGCAGTTCAAACACTGCCTTTCTTAGTAAAATGCCTATATTTACAAAATCTCAATAGAAGTTTAACTGTATAAAAACTCAATAATAGTAATAATAATAATAACAGAGATTTAACTGAAATGTGTGTATATTTGAAAATGGCTGAAACTATTCTCTCGAGAGATTCTTGATATTTATAAATAACTGCTAAATATATATACATATTTTAAAAATAAACAGATTAATACTTATTCACAAAAAGCAGAAAATGACTGTTTGAACAGACAGGAAATATCTACTTTAGTTATCAGACTAAAGGAAATAAGAACCTACTAACTTACAGGACAAAATATAAAATGACGTGTCGGAGCTACATTTAATTTTGTTTTTAAGATAGAATAGCAGTATGAATATAGTATACATAATAGAAAATTAGCCCACATGGAGCTCCATGATACTGCAGAAAGACAGCTCCTGCTATTTCAGTTTGCTAGCTTTCAGCAGTATAGATATACTTTATCTAAAGAAAGGCATTTTGTATGTTTGTTTCTAAAATATCTCTTGTATTTCTGTGATGTAGAGTAGCCTAAAGCTTTTAGATTGTGCAACGATATATTGACCTTTACTGTTGAACATCCTATACTTAATTTTTAATTTGCTGTTGTCTTTATAAACTTTTACAATTTATATGTCTCCTTTTCTTTTCTATCCAAATCCTGTATTTGTGACATAAACTGGTAATGCTTAGGAGAAAATAAAGCTTCTGGCTACTAAGTCAGTGCATTTCTTCGGAATTTTCCCCTGTTCCTGTTCAGCTTCCTTAATAGCACCAATGCTGTCTGCTTAGGCTCTGATGGCAGCACAAAAGATTGGCCTGGTACAATTCAAGAGCAATGACCCTCAGTTAGGAAGCATTGCAGAGGGTAAAATAAGAGAGGAAAATATTGAGAGGAAATTCAGCTTCTACTGTTGTTTCTAATTGTGTGCCTTTTTAGCATATATTTTCATCTTGTATTGTGAGGTATGTGAGTGACACACAAACACTTGTTTATAAAAAAGAAATTGAATAAGCCTATGGTGATGGAGGGAAATGAACTGGATCCCTCTCGCTATGGTTTTTCTGTTACTGAGGATCCTCCTTAGGAATCCAGTAGCTGAGCAACAGGAATTGTGAATATAGATATAACCTAGGTTTGACACTGTAACCTGCTCTGAATGAAAACACAAAAGTTTCTTTTTGTTTCTTTGATATAATATATTAACATATAACTTCCTTTTCTTGTAGGGTGCTTTGAGTGTTGCATCAAATGCCTGGGGGGTATCCCCTATGCATCTTTGATTGCTACCATCCTGCTGTATGCAGGAGTCGCGCTCTTCTGTGGCTGTGGACATGAAGCACTCTCAGGAACTGTCAACATTCTGCAAACCTACTTTGAGATGACAAGATCTGCAGGAGATGTTATTGATGTCTTTACCATGTAAGTTACTAATTTCTTTTAACTGTTTTCTTTTAATACTGCTTAAAATTGTGCAGGAGACATAAATTAGATTCAAGAAAATGTACTGCAATAAAAATTAAAAAAAAGTATGATTTTATGTCAGATAAGCTGAGCAGATGAAATTTTGACAGAGCTGACATTTTTACTGTGTACAAGTAATATGGAATAGAATTTAATATCCAGTAGTTATCATAAGCAATGTAACACAAAAAATCACTTCATATATTCATGAATCTGTTCCATACAATGTTTGCTTACATCTTGTGAAAATTTCTTTGCTGAAATATGCAAAATTTTCTACTGAATACTCCAAATAGATGAAGCAGGAGTGTGCAACAAGTAGCAGATTAGTTCTGGGAATAAATGCAATAAGAAAGTAACTGACATGTTATGAAGAACCATGGGACTTGAATTTTCAAAACTTTATTGCCTCTGGCTATCTTAGAATTCAACCAGTTTGAAGTTTTCGTGCCTTGTTACTCCTGAAAACATATATTTAGAAAGGTTTTTATGAAAAAAACTGCAATATTACTTTTGTTGAGCATCTCCTTTAATTTAAAATTAAATGACATCTTCTATCTTCTTTTCTCTTTATAACATTTCCTTAGATATCTGAATTCCAAATTCCTCTTTTTGCTGCTAATATTTCTAACTGAAGCTGAAGCATCCTATCCACACTTTTGTAAGGGTTCTCTTTCTTGAATGTTTGTGGAGAAGTGATCTGCCAGAGGTCATTCATGAAAACATAGACATCTTACGATAGATACTTCCATGAAAATGTCAGCTCAGTGCTTAGTAGCGACCAAAAAGGAAATCAAATACCAGTAACTACCGGGAAAGGCGTAGAGAAACAGAGAACATATTTTTGCCACTGTATCAATCCATCTTTCATCTGTATCATGAATACTGCATACAGTTCTGGTCCCCAGAACTATGGTGTCCCAAAGAAAGGAAAAAACGATGATTAGAGGTATATCTTGAGTATACTAGGACTCTTCACTATGGAAAAGGGTGATGAAAAGGTGTTGTGATAGAGGTCTGTAAATTCACAGATAATGTGAAGGAGATACATAACGGTAGATTGTTCCCTCTTTGAGAAAGGAGGAGATACCAGTGAAACCAGTAGAAGCCAGGTTCAGAAGAAAAAAGAAGTGGTTCTTCAATTGCTGTATAGGAGACCTGTGAAACTAATTGTATATGATGGATGCCAAACGTGTATATGGGTTCAAGGGAAGACTGGGTAAGTCCGTGGAAGATAAATCCATTGATGGTTTCTAATGACATATAAATCTACCCAGCTAAGGAAGTCCCAGAGACTGGAAGAGCACTGGGAGGAAGTATCCTATGGACTGGAAGAGCACTGGGAGGAAGTATCCTATGGACTTTCCTGTTCTTATTCATCTTGAAGCCACCACTTACATTCACTGTTTGAGATGGGAAAATGGACAAGATAGATATTTGATCTGACTTGGTGCCAATATTTTTATGGTAGCTAGAATCAGAATCTTAATCTCTTGACTTGTGTGGTGCTATATTATCACCATCCTTCCCATGGCTTCTCTGTGAATATTCGCAGTCTTGTTTGTTGAATTAGTAGCCAGCAAGGGGAATGTGCTGAATAAATATGCCGCTGCTATGCTACCTTGAAATTTCATTGGCTGAGGCATGAGGAATTTAGATGTTCTTGTACAATATTGTATTGGGTTGGTGGGAAATGTGTGTCTTCTGCTTTGCCTTTTTTGGCTTGTCGTTTAGAATAATGAGTCTGATTTGACTTGGCAGCTAAGGTTCATTGTTATCCTGAATGAAAGATCAGTCATTTTATTAGGCTCTAACTTATTTTATTAGTCCCTAGGAAGCCATTAGTGCAGAACAGCCACAAATCGATGCCTTCTCTTCATAGCAAGTTTTCCAGCTTCTCTCTGTCAAATGCTTAAGTGCAAGTATCAGTCAAGGGCCATAGTTCAAATGCAGATAATTCACTGGAAATGATTAAGGAACTGTGAAGGTGAATTTTTTTTCTTGACATCTAATTGTTTGGCTTTGTCCATAGATTTTTGGTCTGTTCATCTGTTTGTTTACCTAAAGACTTACTAAAGCCAGTTCTTTCACTGGCAGACCTACAGGGATTGAAGCTTCAATTTAACTTCAATTGTGAATGATGTCTCTAAAATAAAGTCTTAAGGAGAGAGGGAGCAAATATTTTGACTAAAAGCAGATGAGCCATTGTCAGTAACTGGATAAACTGTGTGGTTCTCAAAGAAATTTGCACATGTCAGTTTTGCACCTGCTTAAATAGATATTACTCTGCCTTTTAAGATAATTTTGTAGGGAGAGTCTGTGCTTGATATTTTGTCACAACTATTGATTAACAGTTGGCAGTACAAAAGCCCTGTGGAAATTATATTGTTTTGAAAGTCAAAAAAGCAGAAAAAATATGTAAATAGAAACACACAGTGTGGTATCTACATTCTCAAAACCATACATAATTGAATGGAAATAAAACATATTGCTTTAATGTTCTGATTACATATAACAATTTAAAAAAACATAACGGTTTGCCCCATTATATTATACTTTTAAAGTTGTTTATGAGCTTTTGGCTCTTAATACTTTTAATGCTCTAAAGTGTCTCAGACTAACGTGGAGTCTGTCCATTAGTGATAAATGCGCTAGGCAAATTTCGTAATGGACTGCAGTGTGTTAAACTCCATTTAATCATGCTTATGGTTTCTGCCTATATTTTTGTTATCATGGTGGGTTTCAAATATCATTCAATCTAAAGATCAATCTAAAGATCAATCTCTATCTAAGAACTATATATATAGGCAGTAGGAGATAAGGGCTTTTTTAGCTGTGCCCACAGCTGTATTTGTTCAGAACTGAAACAATACAACTCACACGCCATCCTTCATGCTTTAGCTTTGCCAATATAGCTACTCAGTGCAATTTAAAAGGAGTGGATGTCTATAGAGAAATTATCACTTCTCTCCAGGGCAAAAAGGGGATCTGAAACACCCTTTATGTGCCTAAAAGGAAAAGCCAAGGTACCTAAATCTGAGAAAGCCGTTAAGTGCATGTTACAGCAGCAGCAGACTCTTGGTGTCAGGCACCACCGGCCCTCCCTGTCTTCCCCCTGGTGCTCCCAGCCGCAGGCCGCATCTCAGCCCAGCCGGAGCCGAGTCCCTGCCCCGCAATGCTGTGGTCAGGTGTTCAACCAGGAGCACCAGATCCATGGGACAGAAGGGGAGTGAGCGAAATGGAGTCCGTTAATTTGGCAGGGCAAAGGTGGATTCTGGTTCCAGTTCCCCGAGTTATTGTTTGAGTTCAAGTAATACATACCAGCTGCAGTTCCTAACAAACACTCACATCTGGTTTTGGAAATACTAATAGTTAGTGTTTGTAATTTTGATATACAAAAATGAAGAATAAAATTTTCAACTGGTGTTAAAATTCCTTAAATATATAAACTAATTTACTTAAATGTATTGTTTTCTTTCTAAGTGAACATATGGAATGATCATCATTAGTGATCCTAGGGTACAGGAGATGTCCTGGAGAGAGGCTGGGTGGAGTAAGACAATGCTTTAATAGCGAAGCGCTTGTTCTGGACCAAACAAATCCAATCTATAATATGGTGCTAAATAACAATAAGTTCTGAAAAGTAACAGTGATTTATTTAAAAGGATTTTGTCTAAAAGTGGATTCCAGTGGAACTGTATTATAGCCCGATTTGAATTTCTTCAGGGTGGCACAGGAAAAACAGATATTATAAACTCTTGGAAACGAAAATAATTCAAATGTATCTAAATGCATCAGAACACATACTGTACAAGCAGGTATTCATTATGGAGAGAGCAAATCTTCAGAAGTCACAAAGCTGAATGGTGTAGACTCTTCTGTCTTTACACAGTTGTTCCCAAATCCATAAACCTTTAATAAACTGGATGATTATAAAACCCATTTTGAATTATCAGTGAGTGACATTTTTATCAGGACTAACTGCTAATTATATTGCTTTCTCAAACATTTCTGTGAAACTTCATTTGACATAGCCCCAGACTTCTACACTGTTAATAGTATCACTGTAACATGGGTATCCTTTTTTTTTCTCCACGTAAAGAAATGTATGTTTGGAGGATTAACCATACAGAAAAGTCATGAGCTGTATTTGCGATGTGGATTCTTTCGGTGGATGTAGGGTGCTTGTGTTAGCTTCCTGTGATTCAGAAGAATTCTAAAAAAATAAATATGGTTGTTAAAGTTATTCTGAGAACTGCCTTTATGCTATTTTAACTGTAAGAGGTCAATGATTTCTGTTGCCCGCTTTGTTATGTTAGCAGCTCTGTAGTCTGCTTGAGATGGATGTGATAGTCAGTCTTTCAATAACTTAAATAATAAACTGCAGCATACGGTATATCTACAAAGTAATGGGTGTAAATAGGTTCACTTAATCACTGACTTTGACAAGATTCCAAAGTCAGTAGAAATAGATGGCTGATTGTTGAACTCAAAATTGTTTACTTTTATAGTGTTTGGAGCAAATTCCAGAGGAGGGTTTTCAGGCAATCCGCAGCACAAGGTACATGGTTGGTGCATTTCCCAGCAGCATCCTTTTGCACTTCATTCTTTCTAGTATACAAGGCCAGTTAGTACCATGTGTCATATGTTTGTGAAGTATAGGCCATGAAACAAGGGAATCACTTTTAAGAGTATAAAATGAGGAAACCTTCCTGAAAGAAACATTAACAACATTTACCTGCTACAGTCAAAGCTAATTTAGGTCATTGTACGTTCACTTCCTTTTAAAGGTGTGATACCAAATAGTAAACTAAATGAAATTGCAGTTTGTAAATCTGTCATCACCATGTTTGCCATTGGAAATGTCATGGACACTCCACTGTAGCCCCTTTCTTACAGCTAAAAATTTCCCTCCCTTCAAAATGCTAAAGCCCTTGTTTTAAATGCTCTGAAGTACCCTGGTTTGATGCTTGCTGATAACCACCCTGTCAGTAAGTGTATAGTCATTTTTTATTAGAAGAATGTTATTTAGTAACAAATGTACATACGCACAACTGTTTTATTTTTGGAAAAACAAAAGAACACCCCTAGAAATTTTTAAATTCCGCTTCACAGTGTTTGAAAACAGTGTTTTGAGAGGTAGATGAATGGATGCTATTCTCCTCTTCTGTTTGTTTTTGTTGGCTTTGCTGTTATCATAAGTTAAGCATCAGTTCCACTAAAATAAATATTTTATTAATTACTATTGTTACATTGATTGTGGTGAAACTGTCACATTTCTTTGAATGTAATCTCGCTGTAAGCAATTTTATTTGCCCTAAAAGAAAATTTTATTGTGTCATTAAAAATTATTGTAGAAAATTTGAGAGAATGTGTAGAACTGCTTAACTGTAATCTTGAAGTATATACTGCCTTTTTGGAGGCATATACTGCCTTTTGATAAGGATTAATTTCATAACGTGGTTAAGCCATATTATCCAAGTAGCTATTTAAACAATAGATTACTTTTCCTTTAAATATCAAATTAATTCATTATTTATGTAATCTAAAGTTTCTAGCTTCATATGCATACCATCAACCTTAAAAGAATCTTAAAAAGTAGTAGTTTGAAATCAATGATAAATATTTTTAAAGTATACTTGTTTAAAATTATAAGAATATTTGTTTTTAGATAAATTTTAATGTTGTATCTGGTCAATAAATGTCTAAAAATATCTTAAAATGATTATGTGCATACAAACATCAGGAAAAATATTATATTTTGCAAATGCAATGCTTAGAAACTCTCCTTAAAACCCCTGTGTATTGGTACCTTGATAAATTTGGGATGTGTAAGATCTTCTGTGATAGCAAAACATTTTTGGCTAATCGTATTTCACATAAGTATTACAGAAATCTTATCTTGGTATGTGATACTGTGTGTCTGCTGTGCATGCTGCATAGGCTGATAATCATCTTGCACCTGTAGGGCAATCTGAAGTAAACCCGTGCTGCTTTATAAGTGTATTGAGTCACTGTGTAATGTAAGTTCCTAAAACAAATGGATGACAGTGGGATGAGGAAAACTATCTCACTCAAACCTTTTTTCAGAATCCAAAGAGAATCTACTGTATTTTGAGATGTAAGCTCTGAAGATGTATTCTAGAGATAACTGGAGAAGTTATATGGCTATATATATATTAGAAAGTAGTGTAGCACAATAGAAGCAGATCTGTAGACATGAATACTTGGTGCTAATAATTTGCTGTTCACACAGCACACATTTTAGGAATTTATTTTGGGTTAGCTCATCTGCTACAATAGACTGAGTATCCATTAGCGGTTGGAGTGCAGTAGGTGCACTCCTGGAGCATACTTCCCATTTAGTTAAATTGGAAAGGAACCACGTCGTGCGCTCTGAAACACAGCGTGAACCAAATCCCAACAAGTGGGGACAGCTGGGGATTCACTTAAAAAAAAAAAATCCATTCCTGAGCCAAAACGCTAATGGGGATGAACCCATAATCCCTACTGCTGTAAAGTTAAAGGTCCATTCACTGAGGCCTGTCGTATAAAAAAGGCTGGTAACTAGGCTGGTGAGGGTTTCCACTAACAATGCTTTTTGGGTGACTTTGCCTGGATTCTGACTGTGTGTATAAGAAGGAAATTATCCTTGTGAGAAGGCCTAACTACATGGTCCATGTATCTTGTTAGTGATAGGAAACCCCAGAGAGAAAACGATACTATTGGTATGCATTTTTCATTTTAAAAAGTACAACTTACCTAGGAAAGACAGCTGCTATTTCACTGGAATGGTGCATAAACACATCTAAAGTAACACCGGGCAAAAATAACGTATTAAAGGTTACATGCTGAGTGTAGCAGTCCAGAACTGGTATCATATAGTAGCTGCACCAAATCTGGCAAAATATGCCAGTACTGGAGAATATGGCCTTTGCGGGACAATACAGCGATGAAAAGTCACCTTTACTACACATCTAGCTGTATTATGTAGCCTAGTGTTCTGTATTTGATAAAAGCAAAACCAGTAAGTATCTCTATAAGCAAAATGGGATTTGGGAAGTACCTGCAAAAACGTGGTCCACATTTGACGAAATAACTGAATAAGGAAATTCATGTCAGTGCATGTGTATAACAGCAGAAAGATGTTAAATAAAGAATTTCTTGGTCTTCATCTGTGCAAATAAAATCCACCACTTTTAGGCAGGCAGCTGTATTATTTAATACTGTGTTAAACATTAACTCTCTTGGCTGTGTGCAATTTTAGGTTGGCTATAATCGCTATGTGCCTGCAGTTTAAAACATTTGCAAAAGACCTTTCTCAGCAGGTAGTTCATCTTCGTATGATTTTTTTTCCTCTCCCTTTCAAGTGCTGTATTTCCTTTTAGATTTAGTTTACTTAATACAGTATTACACATGTAAAATGGAAAACATATATTCCTTTGTAATCTATATATTGCTAAATCTCGCTTCATGTACCATGAAACAGGTAATTTACCTTTCCCTAGAGGGTCTAAAAGGGCTAAAATTAACTATTACCATCCCAGCTTGGAGTTTCAGTATAAGTTGACACTCTTATGCTGTGGGTATGACTCCAAGCTTGCATTTGTAATAATGAAATATTCACAAATCCTGTGGTGTATTTTTGCCCCGGTTTTCCTATTGTATATTGCTAAGGAAAGTTGACTGTAAATTCAGTATGCATCATGCACAATACCATCATGTAATTCTGTTAGACATCTGCCCGTTACAGTGTGTTAATTACAATGTGGTTTTGGCCTTCTGCAGGCAAAGAAGGTTCTGGATTTGTTCTGGAATTATATTTAAAAATGTTTCTAAGAAAGTGGTTGTTAGTAGAGGTGAGGAGGCAGAACAAGGCTAGGTAGTCAGAAACAGTTTTATGAGAGGCACCCTCATCCATTTGTCGTAGTCAGAATTGTGTGTTTTGGACTCAGACGAGCTGTGTTTATTTAAATTTTTGTGCTAGATTCTTTCCAGTTCCAAGAATGTTGCAATATTCAGAGAAAAGAACTGTGGTTTAGGCTACTCTTATTCCTCTTCCGTTAGGTCACAAATTTTATACTGTTTCTAGAGGTGCTCCATGAAATACCCCCTCATGTATGCCTCTTCGAGGAAAGAAGCAACCATCAAACTTTTTGAAAATGATGACTTTGGGTTGAATTCTGGATCCTTGTATGGAGTTGTACATTATCCTGCAAATGAGTCTGACTTTAGCTTTAAGCAAGCAATTTGATATGATTCTATACAAAATTTCTTCCAGAAATACAGAACCAAAAGATATATCACTCAACCTATTTTCTTTACAATACTTTTTATTTCTATTTTAGTCAAAAATACTTTTAAGGCTTTCATTGCTCTTATCCTCTTTGTCTATGGTTAGTCCTTTTTTTCCTGCAAACTTTAATTGAGCATTCTGTACTTCAATTTTGTTCTCTTCCCACCTGTATATTGGAAGTTTAGACTGTATTAACCTAATCTCTGAAGCTTTGCTGACATTTTCTTATTAGCTTCCTTTTTTTCTTCTCCACACTCAGGATATTTTAGTCTCTTTTACCTTTTTTCTGCTGTAGTCTCACTTTGCAGATAGTATATGATTATTAGTAAATCCTCCTTTTCTCCTGTTGGCTGTATGTTTTTCTTCTCAAGTCTGTCTTTGCTTGTTTCTCTACCCAAATCTGAATCCCAGAGGGACACACAATGCCATTGTCACCTCTTTTTGCTAACAGTTCTCCTGTGCTTCATGGTACTAACTGCCTTCTTTGCTAAAGCTGTTTAAGTGAGTAACATCATGAGCTTAAACTAGGAAATTGTTCCCAGCTGGTGTGCAGCCCAGCTTAAGAACCTCTTAAAATTTTCCATGGGGCAGAGCTCTGCAGATTCTGTACTAGCCTTCTTGCTTACAAACAGCACCTTATATCTTGTCTCTCTTCAAAAAATACATTTGCAAAACTGTTCCTACAAACTTGAGATAGCTGGAGGTGGCAGGCAGCTATCCAGTCTTTTAACATCTCTTGGGATCAGTCCCTGAGAGGCCAAGGGGATCATCCTGCAGGCCAGTACTGCTCTCTCACACAGTGACAGACATTGCTGTGCATTCTAGAGGTGTCAGCTGTTCAGAGCTCCTAGTGACTGAAAAAAATAAATCTAAAAATGAAAAAGCCCGGCTCCTAGACTGTATGCAGTGCATTCCCAGCAAAACTGACCTCCACCGATGGTAAAAGTTACATTCTGTGCTCCTTTTTCTAAATAGCGTATGCCAGCTATAACTGCATTTTTAAAGTAGGAATTGTACTGTGTTTAATATCTTTGGCAGCTATGTTATTTTCCTTATTCTGTTTTGTTTTGCTGGGAAATAGGTACATTTGGCTGAATCTACTTGCATTCAGAGAGTACAGGTACAATTTGTTGTCAATTATGTGCTATTTGACACCTGTCGTCTCTGAATGCCATTATCTATATTTGGAGAAGTTAAGTTATAAATTCAGAAGAGAAACTAGAAGTAGAATTATAAATGCTGAAAAACTAATTTCACAGTAACACCTGGTGTACTGGTGGACTAGACCAACCAGAACCACGGTAATATTAGACTTCTATCTTTTGCTCATGCTGAAATGATACACACACTATTCAAATGTAAAGGTTTTCTGCACAGCATGAGAATCAAGTTTCACAGGGCAAACCAATGGGGTTTTTTTGTTCTTGTTCATTGCAAATAAGTGTCTGCAATGCATTCATTTTTTAACTGAATTAGGGAAAAAATCTTTAGCTAGAATGTTGATTGTTCAAAAGCAATATTAGGTAATTTTGATAGAAAGCTATATATTGGTGTGCACCAGCTGGATACTAATCTTTAGCATTGGGGGTAGAAAGTGTGCCATGATTAGACTGAATAGTGTAATCATCTCAGAGTTCCTACAATTTATAATTCCTTTTAGGAAACAGTAAAAGATATAAAAGGTCAATGTTGACAGTTTTTCTTGATTGATCTGTTGGGCTACTAAATCCACTTATGATGGAACAGTACTGGTTTACACCAGCCAAGCACTAGTTCCTCAAGCCTGGGACATTCTTACTTCCAGACATAGTTCTTAGGAGCTAAAACATAATGGTGGGAGATGGAATAGTGGCAAACTGATTTCATACAAATACCAAGCAGAAAATCATGTTGTTTGTCTCCCCTTTCACCTCTCAAATTATTAAAACCACAGCAAGTGATCAGCATCCATAGCCAGAGAAGTGGAGATCTTTGCAAAAATCTATGATGATTGTTTCTCCCAAAAGCAGAATAATTTGTTCTAGGAAAGTCTCGTGGGAAAGAAAAGGTCAGAGAAAGACAGTTTGGAGAATTTTCAGATAGTATCCTATTTGCAGACAGCCTGTTTCATTCTTTCCAAAGCCAGATAGCTTAATGATTTAGTTCTGAGAGAGTAAAGCTACTTTATGAGAGCAATCTAGCTCACTTTGGACTCATGTTTTGTATGGTTAAACTTTTATCTTTTTTTTGATAATGATTACAAATTTTTTGAGTGTAGTTAATAAGAGTAATTTAACAGCTGAGATGTTAGATTACACTTTAGCATATCTACATTTGTGCACAAGGAGCTTGATGGTGCTCTGTGTTTTTTGTTATGCTGGAAGACATACCAGTTAATCAAAATAGATTATTTTGACCGTAATATTTATGTGTATATCCCATGAGTACTTTTCAATATCTTTTCAATCAGAGAAGCCAGTTTTGGCTTCTTGCCTCATTAGCAAGTAGGTATATCCTTTCCCATCTGCTGACACCCACCTTGCCTGGAAAGCCTGAGGTAAGACGTTTTTGCAGACAACTGAGTAGTCCCCTTCAGCTTAGCAAACATGTTTCATTTTAAATTTAAGTATTTTTTTTCACCAAAGAACCACTGGACCTTCCAGGATTATTTCACTAGCTTTTTGATTGGTCAGGTAATTATGAATATTGAAGTCCTTTTGAAAGAGTGTGAAATAATCAATATGAGCCCATTTGATTGAAAAAGTCTAAACTGCAATATAATACCCATTTGTCATAACACTCTTTTCCCAAAAGCCTGCTGCGCATAGACATGCAGCAGTTTAGGTTTACTTGCTGTGAATTTTTTATCCTTGAATTTGCCCAAGCACCACCAAAATACACAGTAGGAAATCTGCAACAAAGATGTTGCTCACCAAAAATGTTTTCAGCCACCTCTGACTTGTCTCTGCTGGGAAAGTCTGCTGTATACTCAGCTACAACCAGTTTGTTCTTTTAAGGTGTTAGCATTGGCAGCTTCCATCAATGACTTCTGTAAAGGGAAGAAAGTGTTTTCTCTAGAGCTATGTTCATATTCGTCTTGTTGGACAGACTCCAGATTCAGATTAATGAATTAGGAAGTCTGCTTAGTATGAAATAATTAATGACCAGCAGTAGGAAAATAGTAAAAATTGAAACTCTGTAGTCAAATCAGCTTGATTTAAATCATCACATATTGAAAAAAGAGTGAAATTTATGTTTGTATTTTTAAGATTTCTGGACATAATGTGAAGAAAATCTGATCTGGAATCTATAGAGCCTCTACCAGATTAAGGATGGAAAATATGCTTTAGATTATTCTGTAAAAAATATTTTTACAAATTTCAAGATTTTTTTCACAATTAATTTACTTTTAGATAATCATCCAGTTTATTCTAATACTGTGTATGAGTTTTTGTGTGTATATATAGACTTATATAAAAATATATTCTGTATATGTGTGTTCACATAAGTTTGTATTATCAGAAAACTATGTTAGGACATGAGGGTTGCATGAATAACTTGAATTTTTTAAAATCAGGATTGTCTTTGCAAACTTCGTTCACTGTCTATTTATATAAAGGCTTCAAGATTTTAATTATATCATTATATACTATCCATAGGACTCCTGTCTTCTGTAGTCAATGGGTATTCTAGATTTCTTGTTCTTCTTCTGATTTAGAGTAGCTTTAGTCGTCCCCTAATGTATATCTTTCAAATCCTATCAGGAGCACAAAATATGTCTTTATATATCTTTTTGTCTCTGCTTCCTCTGCTCCTTAGCCACTCCGGGCGCTCAGTCCTCTGCTTTGTCCCTGCTCAGCTCGCCCTTTGGCTCCTGCTCCTCGCCCCTTCTGCCTTTCCCTAGCTCCCTGGCTGCTCTGCTGCTCTGTCCCCAGCACTTGAGACTGCACGGCAACACAGATGGCCATTAATCTCCCTGAGCTCATTCACCAAGAATCAGATTTTGTTTTTAAAGAAAGGCATCTCCATTTACAAGGCCTACCTTTTATTACCTATTACAATTTCAGTGAGGGATCAAAGTTTATATGAACTTTATTAGATGCTGGGGAATAATTTAAAGCCAACACAGTCTCCAAAAGTTTGTATGATGAAATGTTACCATTGTAATCTGCTTTCTTTAAGTATAGCAGTCCTGGTAGTTATATGGCAATACAATTCTATTTGACTTTTAAAGAGGTAATAAATGAGAGTTTCACAATTTTCCTTTATTTTTTGCTCTTTGCATCACACCAGATCCCTCCTCCTTGGAATAAGTCTGGTTATTTTATATCATGTAATTAGATCAGTAGAGGTTTTACTACTTCTCTTTGTAGAAAGAGTGTGAGGAAGAAATTGATTTCTACATTTGGTTAGTGTATAATTATTCGTATTTTCCTTGTAGAAGGCTTAGAGGACACTTCTTCCTTTAGTTACACATAAGGCTGAGGAAAAAGCCGGGAAGGAAATCTTTTGGTACGCTTTTTGATATGAGCAGCTCAGTGGGAGGTTCAGCACAGATGGTTTAAAGAGCTGTTGCAAGGGCTGAAATAGTCTCTGGACCTTCCAAAAGCCTTAATCCCTCTAGGTCTATGACAGCTTGTAATTTCTGCTGGGCTGAGCACACTGAGGTCTGCGAGGAGCTGCTGCTGGCAGAGCTCTAGTGCTCCAGCCACTGGTGGATGTCACACTTTTATGAGGTGTATAATGTAGGAACTGGAATTGATCATATGGCATACTCATAGGATCACTATCTGTTTATTTCCTACCGTAGGTTCATTTTCATCAATAATGTCAGGAAAGGCTCAAAAACACATCATTTGGTTTTTCTGTTAAAACAATGTTACACTGGCTGAATTACTATAAAATCAGGAAAATGGGATTTTTATAACATAATCATCAATTACTGAAATAAATTTCATCTTTGCATCTTGAATGTCTAATACTGTCTATAGCATTAAATTTATGTGTGCATCTTGAATAGCTCATGTATCTATCTATTCCATACAAATGTCAACTCACCCTAGTTTTCATGTGGCTATGAAAGAAAAAGTGATGTGGAAAAAAGTTGAGAAGACTTTGGTATTGGAATGAGTTAGGAAAAATCCTATCCTGTCTCCCTTCCAGAACCCTTCAGTTACACCTTGTGAAAAATACTATAATAGATGCCAACAGAGTTCATTTATTATACTTGTTTTCTTGCCATCAGGTCATCAGTTTAACTGCATTTTTGTGACCCTGTTCAAAGCAAGCTTAATATACATTCAGTAAAACCATAGTTGCATTAATATATCTGAAATATTAACCATACAGTTGAATCTGAGTTTGAATCTCTTGCAAACCATTCAAATTCAAAGATATTTTAATGAACTTCTGAACTTTTGTTATTGTAAAATATATACTGAGAGATGTCTCTTGGGTGGAATTTAAAAGTATGATCCTAAAGAAACCGTATTATTTAATTTTTCTTTTCATAAAAATAGAGTCATTAATCCTTATCTCTAAAGAAACTTCCAGTTTGGGGAGTTGCATATTGAAATTTTTCTCACTCATCCTAGCACCTTGTCACAACCCCTGGGCATGAGGGATCGCTCAGGGGGGAGGCAGAGGCTTCTTGTGCCACAGTCGAGCTTCTGGACACTGCTAGGCCACGGGACGGCCCAAGGAACTGCCTGTGCAACCCATGGCCCCTCCAAGGCTGGTCACGCTGGGACCAGCCCCGGCTCCATGAAATGGTGGTCCTAAAGCGCTGCCATAGAGCAGCAACACCTGACCTTATTGCTATAGTTCGAGCAATACCTATTCCTGGTTTGAAGCTGGGGGTCTCTTACGATGCTATTATTATTCTGTGTCAGACACTTTGTTGATCGAGGCATAAGTGGAAAAATAATAATGCAGAGAGGACAGCAGAGTTTGAGACTGCGATTTAAGAACTACCTGCATGTGTAGAAGGGTTTACTGAAGATTGTGACAGGTGTCATTTCATTATAGAAAAGATACTCTAAGTGATGGGTACAATGTGTTACTCAGGGAATGTGTCAGATTCTTGCTTCTTTTTTCTTTTCTTTTCTTCTTTGCTACTCTGTCTGGATGAAAAAAAATAATTAACTCGCTTTCAAATTATTCAGACATATTGTTCCATCTTACCTATACAGATTGCTTTTTACATTTTATTAAATTAAATGGCCCTATGTTTTTTGTATCAATGCTTTTTATTCCAGAGTTCACTCCTGTCTTCAGCTTGAGTTATCACTACAGCACATCAGCACTTAAGTTGACTCCAGAGTAGAAACTTTGATGCTTAGAGGGTCTCATTTTTCAGAGTCAGATTTAAATGGTTATGCAGACAAATAACTTTTGCTGTTCCTATACAGGATTGACATCTTCAAGTATGTGATATATGGTGTAGCAGCTGCATTCTTTGTATATGGCATTTTGCTGATGGTGGAGGGATTCTTTACAACTGGTGCCATCAAGGATCTCTATGGGGATTTCAAAATCACCACTTGCGGCAGATGTGTCAGTGCCTGGGTAAGTGGATAAGGCAGCCTTTGTACTTAAGACAATTTCAACATGTTTTATGTATTTGTAGTAAGTTATGATGTTTCATTTGGGTTTTGTTTCTTTAATATTTTCTGATAGTTCATTTTAGTGGTTAAAAATCCTAGCAAAGGAGAACATAGAAAATTAGAAAAGGTCTCTATCACTAAGTAGCTCTGTTTTTGAAGAAATTCATTTCACTAGCTGAATAGGGCAGCTTATTCTCTCAGCAGTGTAACCTCTTTGCAACAGGACGAAAAGTGTGCAATGCCTTCAGCTGTGCTACGTGAGAAATGTTTTTCTTACTAATATTTTTACCGTTATTTTAGAAATCTTGCTCATTCCACTTTGGGACAAGCTGCAAGCTGTCATCAGGCTTTGTTTTATTTTTAAATGAGAAACAGATGGTTATTTACTCCTATGTTATCTCTGGTGTGATGAGGCCATTCACTTCTGACTTTAGAAAACCTAGATTCAAAAAGTTATTGAATGGTACTGGGACTTAAATACAGGTTTCTCATACTGATAATGTTGACTATTTGGGCCTGGAATTATTTTAAGATTTCTGAGTGGGTCTGTTCAATATCAGGTAAATAACCAAATTTTGGGAGTTTGATTTTCCTGCATCTTAGGTGAGTGGCTTTGTCACCTGGTAGCTGTTGGAGCTGGATATTTCTGAAAACACCATCAGTATCAACAAGTTATATTTTCTAATGAAAAATAAATTACCAAGCATACACAACTAACTCTGGGGTATCAAGGTATACTAAATCTTAGACTATACTGACAATAACTAATATATAAATATTAACCAGAGGAGGGTTTTTTTACTATACCCTCCCACAAATGTCAGTATTTATTAACTAGATTATGGGCTAGGAACAATTATAATCAACAGTGAATACCTTCAGTGGTGCTAAAAGCTATCAAAACTTTCAGAAAACCTGATATTTAAGGTTAAACTGGACACAGATAATCTACACATTGGAAACTGAGTAATATAGCATATATGCCATCCCTATACCAGTTTAACATGCTCCACAGAAATGCTGCTTTCTCATTGTTTTTCTTTTTTTCCTGTTGAACCGCATTGTAAGATATTGGCTTTTTGACTGACAATTGTTTTAAAGCATTTACAGAAATATATAAACAAAGATTTCAGACATTTTAAATGAAGAAAAATTATTGCATATTTATACCAAGACTGCCTGCTTTCTTCTTTTGAAAAGTAGTCTCTCACGTATACACACTGAGAGCCTCCTGAGCTGGTTCAAATTCTGCATAGAATAGGAAACTTTTCAGAACATAATTTTTCTTAACAGTTTCCATAAACGCTTGTCCTGAGTACAATGAGCAATGCTTCACCCGCCCACAGTTTTGATGACTTTGTAATAAGAGCTGTAATTCCGTAGTCTGCGCCTAGAAGAAATGAATAGTTAAGTACCTATCTTATGGTTAATATAACTGTTATGATTAATGATTCATAAAATGAATTCCTTCAGCAGGTTACTTGCCTAATCAGTAATTCGTAGTGTTTGTGTTTTACTTTAAGAAAACTACAGTTCATATAAACATTGTGCAGTTAAGATTAAGGCCATGTACTGTTTGTGACCAAAACACAAATAAGCCATAAATCCATTTGAGTTAAATACATTGCTATAATTATTATTGGGGTTAGTGGATGTTTCTTCTTTGCTGTGGCCCTTGCCAGAGCAGCCTGCGCTTTCTGCAGTTCGACTGCTGGTCGGATTCTAATGATAGACTTCAGATCCGCAGGAATACTATGTAAATGGCTGCAGCTATTTTGAGTTATTATTCTGGCTTTTGTTTCTACACAGGAATACATAGCAGTTGGTCAATTAAAACTTGTGATGCCCTTCTTGTACAGGTTTCTTTTGATTATCTCAGATTTAAAATTCTTAAGAGGAAAGTAGTATTCTATATTTGAAAAACACATCTGGAAATAGAAGATACATCAGTTCAGTCTCAATGCACTTATAATTTATTCAGTTCTCTACATCATGCAACAGTATGAATAGATAAATTCTAAAAACAGACAGATGACTAGAGATAAAACTCAAACATAATCAGTGCCCTTGTGTGTCTAGCCCAGACGGTTCTACTGCTACATAAATCTCATGTAAGAAATTTTGTAATGTATGGTTGCCAAACTGAGATAATGCTATTGAAGAGGACTGGCACATCCCACATGCTGCAAGCAAGCTTCCTCATACAAAAGGTTTTTTCTAATTATTTTTGTAAATAAATTTAAAATCTAAGCCCTCAAAGACTTTAAACAATTGGCTTCTTTTACCAGTTACTTAATTCTGATAGAAATATGTACATAGGATGTTTGTCTTTTTGAAGAATTAAAATCACAAAAATGGCTCTACATCCAAAAAAAACTTTGTAAAAATCTAATTGTGTCTGTTATTCCACATCAAATTTGCTGAAATCATTAACAAACATGACTTTCTAAATAGCAGTTTAGCATGTTGAGATCTGAAAATGAAAATGAGTTCTTTCTGCTTTATTATTGTCATCTGTTATTTGTCATTAATATTCTTCTTGTACATATGTACTGTGTCTGTCATTAAACCTAGTAGGAAAATGAAGGAAAACAATTGAACAGAAAATTCCAAGGAGGAAAAGCTCATATTAACTTTGTATGGAAAAACTAGACTTCTCACTGGAAGACTGAAAAGTAACAAATACTCTTTGAAAAGTGATTCTTTTTTTTTTTTTTGGTTACTGAAAACCAGCATCTACAGAAACCTTTCCTATTTCTTTCCTGACCGCCTTCCTTCCCTGTGCCTTACGGTTGTTTTCACTTTCCAGCTGTGCATCTCCATACATGGGCAGAAGGGAAGGGTTTTTTTCCCTTTGAAATAATGCAAAAAGTACTAACCAACCTAACCTTTCCAGTGACTGTACAGGTGACTAATCAGCTTGCAGGAGCAGTCAGTGGCTTAACATCTAAGTTATGCCAGTTCAGTCATGGGAAGCCCGTGATAGGTCTCGGCAAGGGCCTGTGACAGTGGCCGTGAAGTCTCGCTGACAACATTTTCAGAAGGAATTTACAGGGAAGAGAAGTAAAACTAAAGCAGTATAACAATGCTAGTCACATTGAGATAAGGAAGGCTGTGTTTTTAGTATTTATTTTTCCATGACTGAATATGCTTTCAGAGAATTAAAGAAGCAGTTATAGATAACTGTGGTACAACATGATTAGTAAAAAATGGGAGACAGGCTTGAAGCCAACTGTGACACTGTTCGTATATCTGCAATTCATTAACTGGCCTATTTATATTCAGCTACCTTGATCATGGAAAGCCTCATTTCTGCTTTGTCTTAGAGTGTCTGTTTACAAAGTCAATAAAAAATGAACAAAGAACCACAACCGAGGCTTTTCTTCCTTTAAAAGTTTTACTGTTATGAAAATTTTATATTATGAAATGGGAAAGCAGTTCATTTTTTCTTGCCAGAAAATATTAGATAAAGATTTCATCCTGGCAGTGGTACTTCTGCCTCTTTGTATCTTTTAGCTTTTAAAAGGTATATGGTATGTGTTGAGGCTTTACGGAAGGATACCTGATCTTCTGGGTTGGACTCATTTTATCTGCTGTGTCTTTTAGATGCATTATGTTGTTTCCAGCTGTGCCATTTATGAGAAGAGTGTTTCTTAACAGCCTGTGCAGATTTCACTTAAGAGTAGGAGTGGTTGTAGAAGTTTGTGGTATGCTTTTAAATAGTTTATGTTCAGTATTTTATACTGCTACTGCTAGATATTTATGAGCTAACTACCGGCCATTACCTACTCAAAGTGACGTAATGTACAAGACAGAAGACTTACTTCCCTTAGTCCTAATTCATTACACAGTACTGAACAATCCTATTTCTACGCAGCTTTCCTTTTGATAGAATTAAATCTTAATGATATATACCTTTGTTTTGAATACAATCTTGGATTGACTTAAATTTCAATTTAGATAGGAAAACATTATTAGTATTTAGCAGTTTTAGAAAGATGTGTCTTCATTCATGATTTTATTTTCCTTAGAAAAAGTGAATTCTCAATACATGGGATGATCATTCACATATCATTCAGCTCTTCGTAAGATCTTGCCTTTTATTTTCTGCACTCCAAGTAAGCAAGCAATCGCATGATGCCAGATGGTCAGGTTGAGCTTTCATTCCAAGAGGCTATATAGTTTTAAGATTTTTTCCATATCTTTTCCATTTTTTTCATTGTAGGTGCTGAAATTATTTTCTCTGGATTTTTAAATAACTGCTTGTCATATTGGCATACTTTCTGCTGCATGTAATCCATCTTGGATGTCTCAGAAAAATCTGGCTTACTCTACTGGTATTTGATTACCCACTGATGATATCTTTTAGGTGAAATAGTTCTGTAACTGTGGTTATCTTTTTGGTTTTCTAAGTATATTCATGATTGTCCTTTTACTTTTATTTTTGCTTTTTAAAAAAATAGGCTACTGATCCAGAATCATGCTTTTATTGCTTTTTCATGTAATTCTCTTCTTAAATAATATAAATCCTTTTTTTTTTTTTTTTTTTTTTTTTTTTGAGGGAAAATATTTCAACGTGATACAGTGGTAATATCCTTGCCACTTGCTGAGAAATATACTTTGGTCTTAACTTTATCTATGTGTAAGAAAATGAAACAGAAGAATGAAAAAAAAAACCCTTCATCTCTAGATAGACATTAATCACATACCTAAATCTGTGGAAACATTTCTGAATTAAATTTTAAATTAAGTTTACATTTGATTCTACATGTAACAGAAGGCACAGAGTTCAGTGCAGGCTCAGCTGGCTTTACAACCCAGAACAGATGCCTCATTTCTGAATGCTGGAAATGGAGATCTCATTTCCAAAAATGAGATCCCATTTCTAGATATTCTAGTAACAAAATGCTGGGCTAACAGACAGAGAGATGACATGTTTTCTTGTCCCCATACATGCAAAGTAGGAAATTCCTTAAATAGTCTCAGCCACTGGCAGGGGAAATGGGGAAGGTGAAATTCATATGGTAGTCTGGCCTTTGAAACGGCGTAATTCAAAATGAGAATCGTGAATTATCATCACAAATGAACCAGACACCAGTGGAGATATTAATTTCAGATAGAATAGACTGTGACACAGATGTGGATACACCCTACTAGGCACTTCACTAGGGTCACCCAGTTACGTGTCTACACTACTGCTCTACACTACTGCAGTAGCCAAAGGAGAGAGAGAAAGTTAGGGAAACTTTTGCAGATGGGCTGAACTCTTCTGCAGGTAACTGCCCTATTTGCAGTAAAGAGAATAGCCTATAAGTCTTTTAAATTAAGCGTTTCAGTCAATTGCCTAAATTTAGGTAGGATATATCCTGCCTGGCCGCTCTTTTTGGAGTTCAGGTGAATAACACTTGCTGTTTAAACATTGCTGCAGTTAGTAAGGAAAATAAAATAAAATAAAACATATGAATGGTTTTATATTTTTCTGGAAGTCATTTTAGGTCCAGATACTAGACCAGTGTTGGAATTTCTTTAGAGGCCTGGGTTCCCTGTAATCTTATGTTCTTGTGCTTGAAATAGGGAGGACAAACCTTTGCAATATTTCAGGACTCAACTGGGTAGTTATTAATAAACTTTCATCTTTATCCCATTACTTTTCCAGCTACATTGTTAATAAACATATGGTTTCTTAAAAAGAAAGTAGAATGCCAGTTATTACTTTTAATTTCTGTGTTTTCTATAGTTTGTAGAAATCTCTTGCAGTGACCTCAGAAAAAATTTTATTGTTGCATATTTCTAGGTGGTGACTGTAGTTGCAGTTTGTCTGATTTCAATAATCTGTCTAGGTTATTTTGTTTTTCTCTCTCTTATACTTTCAGCTTTTCCCACTCAGGGATATTGTAGTTATAAAGTCATTCTTTTGTCTGATCATCTCTCTTCTCACAGAACTTAGCATGTGTTTTTATACGCAGCCCTTTTGTTGGCTGCAGTGTGAGTTGTTTCCTTTAATAAGGGACTGTGCCAGACATTGTAATATGCCTTTGCCAGCCGCTCCTCAGATTCTTTTGTGCTTGCTGTTCCCTGACAGAATTTTTATTGTTGGCCATAAACTGGATAAAATCTTTTTGTTTCAAATTGTGCTGCGAAAGCATCTTTCGCACTGAGGATGGCATTTTTCTTTTGCATGTAAGCTCAATCAATAAGTAATTTTTTTGAGCAAAATGTTTTCTGAAAATATGCCGTTTCCAAAGTGTATTTGATTGTGAGAGCCGTTACACTTTCTTCATGCGCTTTACCTCTCTATTATCAGCCATAATAAATTGGTTAAGCTGATAGCTTTATTTTCCCCAGCTTCAGATAGTCCTTCACAGTTTTAACTGTTGAAGACTTCATCAGACGATCACAGTTTTTTCCCTGATGTGGTCCTTTGTTCTCACCTGGCTGCCTTATTCTTTTTTACTTGACAATCTAGACATTTTACTCTGTTTTATAGTGCTTTAAACCCACAAATGTCAGTGGCATTATCATAAATCACGCTTTAATGATAAAAGTTGTGTCCTTTATCCACTCCCCTTTAATTCTAGCCCATCTGTTTCTTGGATCTCTCACTTACAGTTAATATCCCCCAAATCTGCAGGGGCCATATACAGTTTACTTGTTCCCATTCACTTGTCCTTCATATGAACTGTGTCCTCCTGTTGATGCCTGATGAATTTGTAGTCACCACTATATTTCCCTGGTAATAATTGGTATGTGTTTTCTGTGACAGTGCTTGCCCTGGAAGGAGTAGGGCAACTTGAAGTGTTTTATGGGCTAAGTTTACCCTCTCCCTGCTTGTATCCTTTTACTAGCACATGCATTAGCATTCAAGCAAAGCTGGCTAGACTTAGTCAGCAAGCCGGAGTATTTTTATCAATACTTCTTTCAGCTGAGGAGCTTGAGCATTTGTGAACATGAAATAATGAGTCTGTTCACATTGTGGTTGTGAAGAAAATCTTGGTAGTGTGAGCAGTGATACAAAGATCCAGTAATATTTCTGCAGTCTCAGGAAGGTAACGCTTCTGAGAAGTGTGGAAGGCTACATTTTTAGAATCCGCTGGCTGATCACTTAAAAGCCACATTATTAGCTTTCACTGCTTAGCAAGATGGGAAACAAGTAAAAGAATGGTCCATACCCTTAATTTTCTGAAATATCATAGGCTTCTGAAGCCCCACGAAGAGCAAGTCAGCATCACATGATCTTATTTTTGACAGCCAAACATTTACTTGGATTCACACCTCTGTTTAGAGAAATTATACAAGGTTATAAGAAATTACAATATTTCTGCTTTCTAGTTTGAACTTTACTCTCTTGTCCTCAAATGTAAGCCTTGCAAACCTCCCACACAATAACCTCAGTCTTGGCAAAAAGAGAAGGCATAAACTATCTGTGTAGAGCAGTCTTCCTCTAGACTGTTATCTTTTCTGCATATAGAAAACTTGTCATCAATGAAAACCATTAGACTATGGGATGGGCTTCTTATAAACAGGGTATCAGCATCACATTTTGGAACCAAAATATCTGGAAAAGGTACTGCGAGGACCTGCCTATATCAGCAAGGAGAGGGTCGTGACGGAACAAACATAGCATGTGGTATGAACACAGCTCAAAGAAGCTGTGAAACAGCAGTATTTAATGAGGATATCTACTACATTTTCAATGTTAAAACCAGATTATTTATCTGTATCATGATTTGAAAAATATAAAACTGGTATCTTTACCAGAATACATTAGTGTGTTGCAAACACCGCTGAAAAGAAGAATGAGAGGAGGAGGCAACTAGGAGACTGCGAGAATGTAAGAATGTAAGCATGAAAACTTTGAGTCTAACAATGCAAAGGAGGTTTTTTGAAAACATTGATGTGCTAGAAAAAAAAATCCTATATGGAAGACTGAAAAATCAGATGGGAAATTTTGCTGCTATTAAAAAGCAGATAAGATCCAATGCTCTGTAGGACTTCAGAAGACTATTGGACTACAAAAATAATAGTCTTGCCTGAAGGGTGCATAAAGTGCCTAACACTAACAATTTTGAGCAGCTCAATAGTACAAAGCTACCAATATGCAAAAGAAAATTCAGAAGTAAAAAAATGAAAAGAATCGGTTTAGAAGGAAATGCTAAAATGATAAACATAAAAATCTTCAAAGAAAACCCAGTCCTGTATGAATGCAAAGCCATCTTCTGCAAACTGAGTGTATTCTGTTGTTAGTGGGTTTATCTGAAAAGCAAAGATTTCAAAAATGAATCAATTTGTTAGACAATCTTTTTCTGTATTTTTGATACAGCAGCGGAAATATACCCCCCCCACACACACACACTACCACTAAATCAATTAAGTCACAGTAAATCAGAAAGTTAAAAAGCTTTTCATAGGCAGCTAGATAGTTAAAATGAAGTAGACACCCTGCATAGAATATTTCAACCTTGAAATACACATTTAAAGGAAGTATTATAAAAATATATGTGCAAATGAAAAATGGAAGTAATAGTGAGAATTGCTTTTAATTTTTTTAATAGCAGTTTTCCATCAATCTAAAATGTCCTTAGAAAATAAATGTTAAAAACAGTTCCATAAAATGATGTTGCTTCAAAAGTTAAAAATTCAGGGATTTAATCATTTTCTTGTAACAGATTTGAACAATCTTTTAACGATCTAGGAAATGTCACATTAGCTAGTATATAGATGAATTGCAATTATGTAATTATGTGAGAAGTTATTTTGGCTGTTATAGTCTATCTGATTATTAAGAGAAATTAAGACTAATATTGGCATTTTTTTTTTGCTCTTTAAGCAGTTGACTTGAATGCAAGCCAAGAAGAATCAACCACATTACAGTAATGACATAGCATGAAATGTATCCATGCTTCAACAAGAATCTTGGAGCTGTGCCTATGAATGTAATACGACAGAGAGGGAGAGGATGAACATGTTTTGTAGAGGCAATAATAAATGACCAACAAGTGCGTGTTAGGAATGAGAGTGGTATTTTAGACCAAGCAGAAAAGACTTTGTAAGTGTATATGTGCTGCAATTTGTAGAGCATTTAGTGGTAATATTAGAACACCAGTTCTCTTTCATCTAGCAGCACTGCGTGTTTAACTAGATAAGTTGAAATATTTACATTTCATCTTTTACTTGTATTCAGGAATGAGGCACGAGGCATGAACGCGGGAGATGCTAGGAAAGACCTGAGAACATTAGAGGAGGCAGTTTAGCTGTGAACTACTTAACAGTCCCTCTTAAACATATTTGGGTTTCGTACTGCAATGTAAGGAGTCAGAGGGCCTATGAATGCCAAGAGATGTTGGCTAGGATGGCAAAGGATGGTCTGTAACATCTTAAGCATTGATATATTAATGAGTTTAAAGATATCTGTATTTTTTTCACTTGTAAATTACTTTCTCATTTGGCTACTTAGGAAAATGTGATTTATTCGGATCTAAATAAATAAGTATAGGACTGTTGGTTCTAAAGAACATAAAGTTTTTAATTATGCAATAAAGGCTGCTTAATGTCTTTAGTTTTAAAATCCTTTCCAGGGGAACTCAGCCAGTTTTCCACTTGCTCTCTCTAGTATTTACATATGGGGAACTATACTTTTAAGATGCTGTTATAAAACAGATTTGGAACAGACTGAAGTATTTATATTTATGTAGAAGTTCTTGTTAAAAAGTGCAGATCTGCAAACTTCTGTTAGATAGATTCGGAACATCCCAAAGTACAGAAGTAAAATTCTCCCAGTTCAGCTCCAACCAGGCTGATTCTTGGCTAATGTTTAGGTTATGTTCTGAACTGGCAGGGTTTCATAGTAAAACATAACAGACTTTTGGCATGATAGACATGAGAAAGCTCTCTATAGATGAAGTTTTGATCTGTGGCAAAAGCTGTAGAAGAGAATTTCTGAGCCTCGAGAGGGTTTTGGAGGGATCTAGGTTGTCGAGCTAGAGGTAAACAGCAAAATTTTGTGTGTGTCATAGAATAATAAATCTAAATGAGATACAGACACAGCAAGGTGTCCACTTTCTTAGAAGTCTTTCGGTTTACAGCTCATGTCAGGGAGTTTGTGTAAAATATGCATATGACTATAAATTGAGAGGAAGTATAAATGTAAATACTGAATCATTTGGAACAACGATTAAGTTGCAGGACAAATGCAGCTTTTGGAAATAAGATGCATTCCATCATTTCTGAATTTGTTGCTATGTTCCTCTGTAATAATTTTTATGTAGCAGGCATCAGTATCCTCCTAAAATATATCCTCCTTTTTGCTTCTGGTAACAGCATCTTTTAGGTATGATTTTGCTCCTTCTGTTCTTAAAGTCACTGAAGTAATCATAAAATTTTTCTTTAGGTGAATTAAAATATTCACAGCAAAACCAAACCAAGAAAAGTGTTTGAAAATCAATGAATATACATTTCATGGGAGCAAATATGCACAAGTTTTAGTAAGAAAGCAATAGCTGAAATCTTGATCTTACTAAAATATAGAAGATTTGGGTAACATTTTCAGTGGATTTTTACCCAGTTGTGACCACCACAAAATATGTTGGGCTGGGTATGTATGTTGGGTATATACCATTTCAGAAAGTGCTCTGAAATCACTACCTCCTGTCCTTGATCTGCTGAACAGATTTTATAATAAAATCTTTCTAGAAAGGTTGGTGACTTGCTTACTTTGATAATTCATGATTTGAAAAAGCCACTATTGACAACAGAAAGCTTGTAAAGGTTTTACTAGAGGCTGGGTGGTCCGAGGAATTAATTGCTACAAAGGTTAAAGATTTTTTTTTTTCAAGTAATTATCTCCTCTAGTTATTCCTTCCAAATGTGAACCAAATATTGCTTAGTGGGCTCTTCATGATTGTGTAGCCAAATTTCTCTGTCATTTCCAGAGTTTCTCATAATTCTGCAAAGCAGGCAGAATACAACGGACAAGATTAGGTCTTTTTCAGGGGCTACTATTAGCAGTGAAGATATAGAGTGTACGCCTCATGCATTCTTGGGGGGGAAAGGTGAGAACTGGTCTGCTTAATTATTAGACTTATTTGGGGGAAGAAAGGCTGAGAGAACGATTCTGAGAGAAATGACATAAAAGCAGAAATCTGTTGACATTCACAAGATCCAGGAGAACAGAGGTGAGGTTGTCTAGTCAACTTCAATATTGGTTTACATTTTCTGAAAATGAGTCATTTTGTAATTTTTTCACACTCTAATTATGTATCTGGGTCAACACCACAGCTATCAATTTTGTAACTGATGAATGAACCTACATTGAAATAGAATGAAAGGTTAAAGAGAATTTAGTTTTGGATTTAGGGGGCTGGCTTCTCACAGTGAAAATTGAACTACTGGGAGAAAGGCATTTTTACTACCAATGCAATACATAGTGTACTGAAGAACAAACTGTGGTACCTTTTTAAGATGCTGTTCTGCTATTTTATACATCATTTCTTTGGCATGTCACGTAGCAGAATGCTACTTCAAAGGAGAATGATCTCTTTGACTCTGAGGAGATTGAATTCTGAATTTAATTCCTCCAGTGAACAGGTTCCTTAAGCATTTCTGGCAAGGCCTCTAGAGCAAAGAGCAAAGATTGTCATAGCAGTAAAAATTATCTAAAAAATGCAGTCCTTCGCTTGTGGTCTTCAAATAAAAAATATTCACAATTCCATTCCATTGCAACAAGACATTATAAACTCACACCTCCTATTGCTTAGGTATTAAAAACTTTCTGTGCAAGGATAATCTTTGGTTTTAGGCTACCGAGAGCAGAAAGTATATTGCCTAGAACACATAGTTTGCTCCAGTGATACCAGCAATAGCAGCTTCCAGAGATGTCTATTAACTGTCAATAGTTTTAACATTAAATTTTGCATGGTAGATAATCCTGCATGAAAAGTGGGAAATTCTGCTACTTTATTCTTTATGTTTTCTGAGTATCGTGACATGAATTGGAGCATGTCATTGGTCACTTTAGTTAGAAGTGACTGAAAGAGGGAAGATAAACTTCTTCCTTGAAACTTATTTCAAATCTTTTTCTAATGTACGTTTTTAAATTTAAATGAGCATTTGACTCCCTTTTTCTGAGATACTAAACCAAATAGATTCATGTTTTTAAAAGAGGATCCCTTTCATAACTAAGCAGGCAGTTCCCTTAGCAAAAGTAGGGAGCTCTTGTGACTCCCAACAGCCATCATCTGACAGCTTTCTCCTGCTCTTCTTGTATGCCCCAGGCAGATTTTTGGGAGGCTAATGAGCTCTGTTTTTTCCTCCTTGCTATAACAGTGTTTCGTATTATCTCAGTACAGATTCCTAAGCATGCTTCCTGTTCCAGGCTACAGAGCGTTTCATCCCTCTTACAGAGCAGAAAATCCAAAAATATTAAACAGAAATTATAATGCTCATATTAAGACTGAGCTTTTTACTTCCTTGGTGATAATCCTAAATCACAGAATAGGAAGATTTCTGCATCTGTGTGGAGCCCAATCTGAAAAATAATATTTTCTGTAATATAATTAAAATAAAAAAAATAGTTCTGCCTGTTAAATTACTATACGTGTACTACACTAAGTGATATATCAAATTTATTAAATGTTATTTAGTTCTGATGTTCCAGAAGGAAACTAAAAAATAAGACCTCAGGTATAACTGGTTTTGGCAGACTCTTGGAATATTATCTAGGAGGCTGGCTTTACCTTTAAAATACTTCTAGAAAAAGTAAACTGAATTTAAAAGCTGTTCTGAGAATAAGCATGCAGAGAAACTTTTTTTCTTATTTGTAGCTCCTGCTTTAGAAAAACTGCGTACAGCTCTTTAGCTTGTTAATAAATTAAGACCAGACATAGAATTTTAGTTGGGAATTCATAGCCCTTAAGTGGCTTTACATTTCCAAGTAATTTTCCAAGTAATTATTTGTAAATGAGTGCCTGGGGTTGAACCAGATGTTGTCTTATCAGCTTTAGCACTATGTCTATAACATGGAGAGAAGCAAAAAGAAGACAATAAAGGAGCAATAATAAAACAGAAATAGGCTCATGTAAGAAAAAGTGTTTGCGTTGACCATTTTCTGTGCAATAGATGCAATAGACTTTCCATTATGTAAAGCAATGGATAAAAATCTATGGCAGCCTTCAAGACTGTGCATTTATTATTGACTCAGCTATCATTTTCTCTATCTATCAGTTGGTTTTTTAATAGGTGCATTTGGGGGGAGAATTTGGAAAGGAAACTGACCTTTACATGTATGAATCCACTTCCTGAAATCTTTAAATGTAAATTAGATGCATCAGTTTCTCTTTCAACCTAACCTTGATTTTAAGAGACAAATTAAAATGGCTCTTAACTTACAAATTGGCAGGTTAAGCTGGAGTGTTGAATTCTAAGTGAAGAGAATGGTAGAAAGAAGATACTGCAGGTGTTAGACTGAATACTTCTGTTCTTTGTTCTGCTTTATCTTTTAATTTCTTCCATCCTTTTGATAATTATTTTTGGTGCTATAAATTCTCCAGCTTTTTCTCCCGCTTTTTATTTTCATCTTTCTACTGCTGAAAGACTCATCTACCTAGGGACAAGCAGGAAAATTAATCTGAATTGAATTTTAAAGTAGATTAATTAAGCTACATTAAACCCCCTATGTAAATACTCTTCTTCAGAATTAAAATGGTTTTTATTTAATATTCTTTAAAAGTGAGTTAAGGTAAATCAGATTAAGGACTATTGTTTGAGAAGATGTGTTTTCAAAGTAATGTTACTACATCACCTAAAATTCAAATCTTTTGGGTTTTTGGATTCATTTTCCTGAGATGCTCCTTATAGACAAGCCCTGTATCTAACAGTTTTCACTAGCATCTGCAGCCCTTTCAAATCTGACCTTATTTGATTTGGATAACTAAGATCCACGTTTATATTAGGTTCTTTCCTTTATCTCCTGATTTGAGAGATCTTATATTAAAAGGAACTGGAAAGTGATTTCCATTTTCTCCTTACTTGCTCTTTAAGGTTTAATTTTAAGCAGATTGTGGACCAGCTTATTCAGCTTTCAGAAATACATCTTATTTCTTATTCTCAGATTCAGTATTTGATACTGGCTGTATAGATTCAGTATTTTGCTGTGATAAGGGGCTGGGAAGCTTCTACAAAAATGTTGTGTGCTGAAAATTTTTTGGTTCAGCAATGTGCTTAGACCATCAACATTTCTGAAACCATTAAATCTTGGGCTATTTTGATTCAGCATTTAGAGGCTGACTTATCTTCCACATTTAACCATGTAGCATTTTCTTATCCTTTCCACAGCATAAAATGAAAAGGCAATTTTTTATTGACGAATGTGTCTGCTGGTTGTCTCATGTTAGCAGCAGTGTGGTAATTTAGCATGCTTACGTATTTACAGAAGCTGGGTGTGCCAGCATAGCTACCAGCCCTGAAGGCAAGGGCAGTTCAATGCTTCCTACAAGCAGACTGCTATACTCTTGAGGCTCACGGGTGAAAAAGAAAAGATATATCCTTTGGAGTGCAAATGTTGCAAAGCATATAATTTAATGCATTTCTTATTAACAGAGGTAAACTCTCCAGTTTGTTCTGAATGATGAATTCTCTTGTATTTGTTTCAACCCCAATATCTATTTTGTCCCCCATATGAAAAAAATGACTAATATATTTTCTCATTGATTCAGTTCAAAATGGATTTGCCAGTGACATTCTGTGCTTGACGTGGATAATGATGGCTCTTTATTAGGAACCAGATTTTAGAAGCAAAAGCAAGCAAAGAAGCTCTATAGTATTTTGTTCTGTTTTTTGCATCGTGATTGATAGTGGAAGAAAACACCATAGTGACCACTTATCTTAACTATGGAGTAGTGGTGATGGCATTGAGGGAGAGAGGGAGAGATATGCTTCACAAGGCATGCATATCTCTCTACTTCAGGTGTGGTGCTTTCCATCAATCATAGGCCCAGGAGTAACAAAAATGGGAAGTAAGCTTGCATTGCTGGATGCATAATATCTTTGTTATTCCAGAAACATCATGCTAGTGCCCTGTCACTTACTCTGGCCAGATCATGAATTGATTATCAGACCAAAACCATGATATAAATAAGAACAAAAAGGACAAAAACAATCAGAAGCGCTTTTGTGTTGCTTCTATGTAGCTCCTTTTTTGTAATGGAATATCAGCTAGGTTTTGATTTACTACTGATTTTGTTTTTCCTTCCTTTATTGCAGTTTATTATGCTGACATACATCTTTATGTTGGCCTGGCTTGGCGTTACAGCTTTCACTTCTCTGCCTGTTTACATGTACTTCAATCTGTGGACCATTTGCCGAAATGCCACCTTGGTGGATGGAGCTAATCTCTGCTTGGATCTTCGCCAGTACGGTACGTAAATGAAGAACACGAGAAAGCAAGATTTCAGAAAATGTCACTTTCCTTTGCTTCCAAATACCTGAAATGAACTGTTACAGTGTTTCTGAAACAGTTTTTAAGTGCCTCGAGAAAAGGTAATGCTCTTTTATCATTTCACCCACTATCAAGACACTGAGCAGTGTATTAGGGATTCACTTTCACTGCATTTCCCGACCTAAGAAAATTGAAGCAAAATTGTCAGTCTTCTCAGATTACTGAAAATTTGGCTGTGGGCTTCTGTTTAGTCTCTCCTTTTGGAACTTCTGGAACTTGTACAAAATGCTTAATTAGTCATTGATCTGCAGAATGACTCTAATCTTGTGGGTAGGACACTGATTTGGAAATGTGAAATTCTAGATTATCATCTATCCCTGCAGAGGCTAGATATTAATGCATATTGAATACAGTATTTATCAATTTATCATTTAACAATATGTATTGAAGACAATAGAAATACTAATACTCAAAGAAGGAAATGGAGAGAGAAAGGGAGCTACAGGCTGAACCACGGAATTTAGAATAAAGTGGAGATGCACACAAACGTGTTTGTGAGGGATGGAAAATTTGGAGAAAAGGGGGGTTGGAATCTTTAAAAGTCTGAGAACTCATATGTTGGTAATGACAATTCAATTCCTTTCTGTCAGAAGACTGATGTGAATCTAGATGTTCTAGCTCTCAGTGATTCCTCAGCCCACTGAGCTTTCGGTATTCATTTCGTTATTGGGCAGTTTTGTGAGTCTAATTCTTTTGTTTCCTTGGCCTAAGACAAAATTACTATATATTTTCAATTGTCATATTGAGATATAAAAAACTGCGTATTGCTTTGGAGTGAAACAGTTTGGTTCATATTGAACATTTCATTTAATCTGAAACAAAATATTTCACGTCATTGTTTTAATGGGGGAAAAAATCTTTTTAATTCATTGAATTTTTTTCAGGATGTCAGGTGTGTTGAAAAAGCAATTATCTGTATAGATCTCATTAAGAGTCTTCATTCTTCTCTCTATGAGATTTTATTTTCCTAATACTTATGCCTATTTTATTATTAAGTTTAAAATGTGCATAGAGTACTAATATATCAATGTTTATTCTGTGCATATATTTGTCTCCCCTAAATGGTCCAGTCCACTGTAAAACATGCTGATTCCTAATAGGAAAGTATGCTTTACCATTTTTCATGGTAACTCAGTTATAGTTGCTTTCTTCAAGCTTACCTTTGATTTAGTATCTGCTCGTCAGCTAAAGCAAGCAATATAGCAATTTCAATAGCAATAGTTCTTCTTATTGATAGAAACTGTTATTATAACACAGCATGACCTTGAGTAATGCTTTTTATAACTTCTTAAGGAAGCTTTGTACCAAATCAACACATGTGAATACAATATATGGCACATTCCTCAACATGAGGACAAAGAATATTTATGAATATACCAACATGGTAAGTGCATACACTGGTTGCAAGTTATTTTCTGGCGTTTGAATACTCTGCTGATCCAAACCTAGAATTAAGATGTTTTTAAAAATGGCTAAGAAATTATTACCTGCATATTTCCTACTACAGCTTTTGCTAAACAGGTAGTATGTCAGTTTTGTGACACCTGATGTAGGAGACACTGATTTTGTTGTAATGTGAAGTTCTTCATGCGGCCAAAAATTTGTATCTTAGCTTTCCTGGCTCACATGAAGTAAGCTACTACATAGCTGGAGTACTAAACACTATGCATATTTATTCTGTTCCAGGTATTGTAACTATTGGAGAGGAAAAGAAGATTTGCACCATGTCAGAAAGTTTCATCAAGATGTGTGAGTCTAATGAGGTGAGAAAATGTGATAATATTTTTGCAAAACCATAACATACGTTATAATAGGAAGCAACTGATGTGTATGCTTTCTTCTTACTTTTAATGTTCTAATCCTAGCTAAAGTGATGGAATGAAATCCCAGCGGAAAATACATCATCAAGTACTTTTCCTACCCTTTTACCAGGTACCCAAATTAGTCAGTGCAGTTTCTCCAGCCATTAGTTTTCTAAATACACCTTTATTATAATTTTTTAAAGATTCCATTAAGCCAGGTGTATTTTGACTGAGATGTTTTTGAAGGCTAATGCATCTGCTGCACAATAAGATTGACTGTATATGGAATCACTGTTTGAAGATATTGTGATTACTGTTGTGATAGGAGAGTAATTTTTAGAAATGGCTTTGACCAACCTTTTACAGTGTGTGAAGAGAACAACTTTCTAGTATATTTTTCTCTTTGTTTTTCCCTTAGGCAAAATCCACCTATTTCAGTGCAGCTGAGATTTTTGGTGTGTTTTTAAATGAACAGGGAGGAAGACAGGACAAATAAAATGATGTTTATCTGAAACAGAAGGAGACTAAAATCTTGATTCCTCTGGAGTCAGCGGGTGTTTAGCTACCTGTTTTGTTGGGTCTTACCCTGCTTGAATAAATCTTCTTAGACTGAAGTTACACAATCTGCCTTCTTTTATACCAAAACCATTTAAGGAAATGGAACCCTTACAGTGCAGTCAGCCCTCAGTCAGGGGCTGCTCTGTAAACCAGATCTAAAATGAAAAACGACTGTAAGGGTTTGATTTGGGTGAGATAAGGAAGAAAGAGGTGGCTAACTTGGATTGTTTCAATAACCCAGTTTATATTGTAGCACTATGAACACATTTACTAGCAAAATTGAGAGGGCAGTAAATTAATATGTGAGTGTGGGAAGCTGCAGCTGACAGAGGGAGCAGGATTTTCTTAGGCTGTCTCTGCCTCTGGAGAAAGCACTGTGTCTGCTTGCTGATCTAGTTACATGGTATTGTAACTGTAGAAGAAAAATGCTGTACTATCTTATTTTTAAATAATTATTTTAAAATTATTTATTATTTCTTTTAATTATTTTTAAATAGACTTTTTTAAGGATTGCTGGTGCTTTATTCTTGATACGAGTACTATTATAACATAGGTATGTGTACAATGCCATGCAGTGCTTTCAATCTTTCAGAAAAGATATTAGTAATCATTACTTTTGTAGAAGGGTGGCACTAAGAACATAGTTATTTGCGTTGCGCTGTTCAGACTTTTTGTTCGGTTTCTATCTATCATTACCACCATGAAAGTCCATTTCTTTGTCCCCCTTTGCAGCTAAACATGACGTTCCACTTGTTCATTGTGGCGCTCGCTGGAGCTGGAGCAGCAGTCATTGCTATGGTAAGCTGCCCAACACACTTCCCGAACCCTTTAGATCCTGTGTCATCTGCGTCACGAATACTTTCTGATTCTGAGCATCAGCCATTCAGTTTGCACACTATCAGTCAGTGCTATTAGTGAAATATAATTCTATAACATAATACTCTCTCTTTTTTTTTTTTTCAAATATATTCATGGATTGCTTTTACCATAGAATGTTCTGATTACTTTTTTAAATATAAAATTCCTTCAAGTACATGGAAAAACTTTTTACCACTCCCTTGCTGGGTTCAGACAAGCATCTTCTTGAAGCCTCAAGACCATAGTAATACTCTTTTATGATCTATGCCTTTCTGGGTAGTCACAGGCCCGCCATGTTGCTGTTTTAGGAGCAGACTCCTTTTGTAAATTCTGTGCATGCGTGTAAATGTGTTAGTTCTTCTTTCAGGACTAATTTTTGCCATTTTTCCTAATGAAGATTGCTTTGATTATGATGATATTTTGTCAGTCAGAATGTTTCAGGGAGATTGCATGGGGGCTATTTGCTCAGTTTTTCTGACTTTTGTCTGCCATGTCCTCTTAAACACCAGGATTTTGAGAGTGGGGGCTCTGTACCACTGTGGGTTTGTATGGTACCCACTGGAATAGGGAATAAAAAATGACTGTTGCTTGGTACTGAGGTATTCCATAAAAAAAAGTGTAAATGATTGCTATTACTACTGCTACTAATGCTTATATTAATTGGAGCTATGCTTTATGATAGCAGTACTGTTCTTCATTGAATCCTGGGGCCATAAACTTTTTCTTCTCCTTCAAACTAAATTTATTAAAAGGGAGAACCAGAGAGTATTCAACAAAGCTAGTACTCCTGTCATAGTAGAGTTTTTGTGCTTCCCTACAGTTTTTGCAATATTTCATGACAACCTGCCACATAGCTAGTTAAAGGAAAATTACGTATTCTAATGTAATTTTTGTTTCAAGATGACAAATAATAAATACAATAGTAGAATAGTACTTTATATTATATTAATATTTTAATTAATTCACTCTGAGATTTTCCCAAAATAGACTCGATCTGAAAAAATGGTGACAAAGTAGTAATTTTTATGTATATACATTATTATTAATAGTATTATATGTTGAAGACAACATTATTTCTCCAGTGCAGTATTGTTTTGAGGTATATTCACCTGAAATGGGAAGTTGATCAAATGTTAATTTGTTCAGATAACCATTCTGCATTTCAAAGAAGATTTTTGAATCAGAATTAGCCACCAAGACTGGCTTTGGAGTATAAAAGAAATTGCAGATATTCAGTGAAAACAAACTGAGTAGGTTTTCAGTGGAAACAAATTAGGTAGGTGTATTGAACTTTTAGTATAGGATATTTCAAATAATGTTTAAAGAAGCCCTTGAAAGCTCACAATTCCATATCAAAAATGCCATGGATAGAATACACTGAGCACCGATCCACTAGGAATTCAGTTTGATAGCTCACATTTATTCACACGTTTTTCATGGGTTGCCCTTATGCAAGTATGCTTTTTATTGGATTCTGTGACTGCACAAAGCTGGTATGAAAGCACGCCAGCTATTTCAACAGAAATGTAAGTTCAGGATCTAAGTCCCTGTAAAGAGTTTAGAGTGTTAGAGCTCATAAATATATGCTTAGTGTTCTTTTAATTTCTTTTTACGCTTTATTATAATGTTTGCAATTGTGTTGTCTCTATTTAAATTTTGTAATGAATCTTCAATTTGGTAATGATCACCCTACCTTGGTGATCTCAAGTTACCTGATGAAGATGAGCACATTCCACTCTGATGATGATAATTTTCAATACCGGGGTACCAGACCATATTTATAGGTTGAGTAACGTGCTTCACACCCAACACAGTAACCCAAAGACTGTGGGCAAGACAGGAGGGAGACTTCAGGATTTTGCAGTTGGATAAGCAGATATTAACAGGTCCTCTTTCTTCAGAAGTAGATTTAGGGGAGGGAGAATATATTTGGGATCCTAAATGTCTCATATAGCAAAAACAAAGCTCCCTTTTTCCTAGATCCAACCCTCAAAACAGTAGAAGGTGGTACGGTATCAGCAGTGGGCCAGGGTGCAAAATGTGCATAAGCCATGCAAGAGGGATGGACAGCAAGTTCCCTCATATGTGCTGTCACTAGATGAATCACAAATGTGTTAAGTTAATGAAGTTACAGTCCAGTGTCTTTGCATGTGTCCACAGCAGTAGCAGATCTCCGGATTGGTGAGTTCTCAACAAGACTTCTTAACAGACAGTGAGATGAACAATGAGATTAAAATACAAGTGCTTTACAAAAAAGGAAGCTCATAATTTTATTGTAAATTTGAAAGATTTCTTACAATTGCTTACTTTCAACTAGAATATCCTGTCTGACTATAGTAGTTGAGTATTTTGTATTTATCACCAGTTAGCAGTAGTACTTCATCATCCATGCTGCATAATTTAAATAGTAAAACCAGTTTTTTTCAAAAGACATTTTAAGTCATGACATTGATAGGCTTTGCTTGTATCACTTGTGGAGATATGGGCCAGATTATTTAATGTGTTCAGATTTCTCTAACTCTGTGAGTTGTAAATGTTTGCCATGAAATTTACCAGAGAAATCAGTTTGTTCATAAATATTAAGACAATCTATCACCAGGATACTTTTCATTAATCTGTATTTTAAAAATATAATTTAGAAAAATGTAGGCATTTATTGTGAAAATGAATAAAATTGTTATTTCTTATGTCTGAATAGAAATAAAAGTCTACAGAAATAATTGTTTAAGTAATACAATTTATTTTTTTTATTTTTATTCCTGTGTCAGATAGAAACAGATGACATGAAGTGGTTTAAATATAAATGCTAGCATCTTAAAGGGTTGATTATAGGACTAGTAAAAATACTGCCTGTGATGTTTTCCAAAAATCATCACACCCAAACTGAATTTTAAGGTATACAGTTTCTTCTCAAGAGTGACCACCTGAACAGTATTCTTCCACCTAAACTTCCCCATCAACTGAGTTTAATTATGTCCTGTAACATGAAGAAACAAGAAGGGGTGGGGGGAATGTTGTGTATAAGTAGGCTAGTTCCTCTCCTCCAGTATAATTCATGCTCTTTTGAGGGATATTAGATGCAGGTGAGGGGTAGAAAAACAGTTCTTCAGATTTTGCCCGATTGAAATAAGGAAATGCAAATTCTACAGATTTGAAAGGCTGAAGCATACTTTCTCCTCCAAGAAGAAATCTAAGCGAGAACAGAGACCCTTGCAGGGAGCCTTGCGTATGTCTGTAATTGAACCATCCTGAGGCAGACTGTGGAAGCAGGCCTGCCTCAGTTTGAATAAGCCTTGACATGGCCCTGCTAGCTCCAGGCTAATCAGGTCATGGAATTGTGAAATGCAATTAGACAGCCACTTAGAGATGACCTCCTTAGTGTGACTATGTTAGCCAGGAACTTAGTGTTAAATAAAAAAAAACAAAGGTGGCAGGACTTTGAATGGTTTCAGTCTACTCTGGATAAAGCTCCAAATACTTGCTATTCTTGTTCAAATGGAGAAAGGCCTTACAGGGCTGGACATGGTAAGATTTTACTTTCAAATTGCGCTGATCACTAGGTCCCAGATTACATCGGATTGTTTAGCGTATATGTAATTATATAGTGTGCACATGTATTTGAGATTATATTCATTATTTGAGTAAAAGTAGCTATTTCCAGGAAAGTCAGCCTACTTGTAGTAAATGTGCACTCCAAAAGAGTTTTCAGTAGCTGTGCCAGAACTGTGGTTCTGTGACTTTTTAAGATAGGGATGTGAGAAAAATGGGAGTATAATGAAGGTCAGACTGTGGCCAATGTACCTTCAGAGTATTTTGTCATTGCTATATAGTTTTTTGAAAATCCAGCAAAAATGCCCAACTGCTTGACATTGGTTTTAAATTTGTCTCATACTGGGAAGTTACCGAGTAAGTATTTTGCATGGGTAAGAAGTGTGCTTGCACGGACCTGTTTTCACCGTGTATGCAACTGCAAGTTTTTCTGACTGATAGATTTTGAAAGGTCAGGAAGACGTGAATACACTGCTCAGAGAGCCCCAACTTGTAGTGTTCTCAGCAGTCTACCTCTTCCAGGCTCAGATTTGATTTTTGAATTGAAATCTTTTCCTCAAAAGAGTAGCACTGGTATTTTTATTGGATTGCAAATCATAATTGTCTGAGATGACAAAAGGGGATTGCCAGCCTGTTTCTTCCGAATTTTGTAGAGTTTTACTGTGAAGGAAATTTAAAGCATTTCATTCAGCTGAGTGAGTATTTATCAGCAGTCTCTCATTTGATCCACAAATGCATGATCCAGAGACTATTCTTGGTGATACCTTTTGGGATTATGTAGTTTGATAAGGGGCATTTCTTTTTCCTGTGTATTAAATGACCAACAGAATTTGTCCCAGAGTAACACAGGAGTGCACAGTGTTATCTCCAACACTTGCACTGTCATCACAGATTTTATTGTTAATACTTTATTAGGAATAATAAGAAACTCCTAAGGATATACAGGAATACTACTCTCTGTACACGCTTCTCACAGAGGACAGATTATTTGAATACTTGTTCCTATTTTATGGCTCCTCCACCCAGGCTGTATTCCTCAAACAGGAATTAACTGAGGGGAATCTTGCCATAGGCTAGTAGGCCAAAAAAAGCACTGAAAATAATTGTTCCTGTGAAGCCTTTCAGAATGTTTTCCTTGATCTTAATTATCTGGATTAAGAAGTGCAGAGTGCTAGCCTGCCCTAATCACCAACAGTTGTCACCAAACATTTGTAAAAAAAGCCAGCACTGGCATTTCCAAAAAAGAAAGAACATGCAGAATTGGTTCTGTACATTTAACATGAATCTAAGATATTCATAGCCCTACAGCAGCCTAATACAAATTTGCATCATCTCAAGACATTTTTAAGATCAGTGTATTCCATCTTCCATTAACTGAATACCAGTTTAGTTTCCCAATCGCCCAGGGAGGGATGACTTCTTTCTGTTTTCAGGAAATTATCCATGTGTTGAGAGAGAGATGATTACTGTAAACATAAGAGAAGCTTCCATGAGAAAGTATCTGAAAGCCTGCTAGGGGAGGAATAACTGTCCGGAGAGTCCTGGAATAAACCAGTTGGACATTGTCACTGACCATTGTTGTTTTCCAGCTGAATACAGAGCGAATAGAGCATGTTGTACTTCCCAGAGGTCAGGTAAAGAATATTGTCCTAAGGTGAGAGGGAGACAAGTTTGGAGAAAGTCAGAGGCTCCTTGCAAGCAGATCCAGCAGACTGAAGGTAGGACTTTGGGATCCGCTTTTGAAAGCAAAGCTGGTAGTCTGAAAATGACCTGAAAGGCCCACTCCTGGGAAGCTGAAGTGGGCAAGAAAGCAGTTTTTTGCTCCAACAGGCAGCCAGAGTCTAAAGCGTACATAACCATAAACACAAAGACTAGGCAAATTAACCCCGAAAGGGACTAAATGAGGAACATAAACTCTGTCTGCAGACAGCATGTGATGCCCCTGAATGAGAAAGTTTTGAATAAAGTCTTTTTGGCAGCAGCTCCTTGGAGTTATTGGAGTTGTATTAGAATTTATCACCTTTTTGCTCATACACTGCCACTGTTCTGCACATAGGACTGGGGGGACAACCACAGGTCATTAAGCTCAGTCACTGGCAGCCATACCATGTGATTTTTATAAACTACTAAGTTCCATCTCAAAGGTAACTGAGGTGTTTTACCTCCTGTATTCATAATGGAAAACATTTGCTGAATCTAATTTTTCTACTTTCACTAAATTTCAGATTTAATTTATTCAGAGCCATGTTACTACATTTATTCTTGTGACAATAGTGTCAATATCCTTTAAGTGGTGTTTAGTCATTCATAGTAATCAAGTGTCCTTCACACTTGCTAGGATAAATAAACCAAGTTCTTTGGGAGTGTGTCATCATGGCTCATCCAGGTATTTGTGATGGCTGTGTGTGAGCCAGTAGTCTCAATTAATTGGCATTTCTAATTGTGGGTTGTAGGGTTTCTTTCTCTCACTTCTTTTCAGATCATTTTTTGTTTTGTTTTTAGATGGAACACTTTGAAAGTTCTCAGTTTTATTCTTCTGAGAAATAAAAAGCATATTTTTAAATCTTCAAAATTTACATGGGACAAGAATATCATTTCTGCTCTATTCAGAGTGCATGTAAAAGTGGTCGTTAAAGTCAGACAAATCAGTTTTTTGTTCTCTAAGCATTTTTAAGAAGTAAACAAATAAAGAATGGTATAACTACATAACAGTGAAATATAATTACTAGATTAAAAGGTGTCAAATGTATTGCCCTTAGTAAGGGAAAGTTTGGTAATGGTTATATTTTGTCACATTTTGCATGGCTGAACCTATTTTTAAATTCTTGACCATTCTTCCCAAATTAGTTGTTGTTTATGAAATAGCTAGAGTTGTAGGTCAAAGAAAGAAATCATGGTTAAAAGGAAAACCAGTGCAAGCTTCAACTATAAAGAAAAAGCAAATCTCTACAGCAAATCTACAGCATATTTTCATAATAAGCAACTACTTTAACAAGTAGTGACTCAGTAGGGAAAACTGCAAGAAATAACTAAAAGGCATTTTTCCCTATAAATTTGCAGACTAGCTGAAACAGTAAAGTAGAGGAGAGGAGAAAATGCTTGGACTAGCTAAAGCAGCCAGATGAATCTCGGGTGATGAGTCCAGGAAGATCACTGTGTCGTTATATTGACTTAAGACTAATGTACGTATTCCTGTACTACACTCTCTTCTTGCTCTCAGGATATAGAAGGTGAAGGGCTTAGATACTGCCCTGATTTGTTCATTTTCAGTTATCTTTTAATTTTTCTCTAGCCCTTGCCACCAACTGCTAGTCTTGTAGCAGCAACAGCTTTCAGTTGAGTAACCCTAGGATTAGTGAAGCTCAAGGTTGGACTTTACATATTGTTTCTATACTACTTCCTAACTTAATAGTGCTTAGTCCTGTCTGATGAAATCCAAAAATCTATCCTATAGTTTTCAACTGTGAACGTGCTGCATTCTGACTCACTCCATTGTTTTCTAACCCTGTGTTACTTCTCTTGCAGGTTCATTATCTCATGGTCTTGTCTGCTAACTGGGCCTATGTGAAAGATGCTTGCCGAATGCAAAAGTATGAGGATATTAAGTCAAAGGAGGAACAAGAGCTTCATGATATTCATTCTACTCGCTCTAAAGAGCGGCTCAATGCGTACACATAAGAGAAACCTTGTCTTACTTTCTAACATTTGAATGCTTTGTTGTTTAACTAAAGGCCATCCAACCATTTTAAAAACAATTCAAAGTGCTTCTCACAAAAGGTAGTTTGGGTGACTTACATGTCACCCATGTACAATTCTTGGCTGTCTAGCACTTGTTTCTTAATTAGTTCTTACTTTGTGTGACCATTCTCTACCACAAAGCTCCTAAATAGCCTTTCCTGAATCCTTTTAAACCAATTAGTTCTGCTAGATCAAGGATACTAAACTATTGTCAAATACGAAAATGTGTTTGATTTTTTTAATCACTTTGTATGTGTTATGCATAACACCTTTTGCATTGTTTCTTATATGTTTTTGAGAAAATAGCTTTTTATACTTTTTAGTTTTAAATTCAATACTACTTTAACTACAGGTATACTTCAAAGGGACCATTGTACATGATGTACAATATATAGAGAAAACACTCTGATGACTTTCCTTTATATTTGGAAATATTGCCAGATGGACCCTGCTCCACTTGAATGAAGGTCCTAAGAACATTTTAAACAAAGGTGCAATTTCTAAATTTGTAATAGTGGGTAAAAAAAGAAAAAAAAAAGAAAAATGAAAAAAGATTAAAAAAAGAAAAAAGTGCTTCTTATCTTTGTTAACATTGTATTATTCTTGATGTTTTTAAAAAATATTCTCTTGTTCCAAGTTCCATGGGTGATAATTCCTGTTTGTATTGTGAGCATGCAGACCGTGGTGCTAACAATGCATGGCCACTTGCCTTTCGGAGGAATTCAATACCACGGTTACCTGTTAAAGAGTTATGGTATATAGACAATTGTTAATTAAGTGATATAGTTATCCATAGTTTTCTACAGAATGATCTCTCTTTAATTCAACGATGGTTATGCTAAATTGGAGCTGTTCATATGATGATGTGAGAAATTGCTGCTTAGCTGCATTTATGAAAGTAATATATCAAAAATACAGTGACCGTAGGAGTCAGAAGTCTTTTTACCTGCTTTAAAAATTTAACTGGATTGCACCTGTCTGAACTGTACGAGATATATTAAAGGAGACTTCCATAAATGTTATAGCTTGGCTTCTAGTTTTCCTACACATACTGTTTTACCTGTAATACGTTAAAGTAAGGTGAAAGACCACTACAGATCTTATTGTTTGAAAGTGTAGTAATATATTTGAACCTTTATTTTGGTAGGAAAGTGATATCAGAAATATAGGTCATTTAATTTGAAGGAATTACTTTTATCAAAAACAAAACAAAAAACCCTATTTAAAAAAAATCAGTATTATTGGACCAAATTTGGTGGTTTCTTTTCTTTTTTTCTTTTTCTTTTTTCTTTTTTGTTTTTGCCTATTTCTAATGCTACAAGAATGCTGTAAAGTGTCTTTTAAAGTGATGTAGCCTGACAAGACATTTTTGTCAGTGTTAAAAAGCTTAGGTAGTTTTGTGCACTTATTGGACCATTGTGAATTCTCTCTCAGTGTAAGTGCATTTCTAATAAAACTTCTTGAGTAAAACTCTTCTTTGTACTATTACTAGTCATGCCTCATCAGTAATTTTTAACAATTCTTGTAGTAAGTAGAGGGTAATACTATAGTTCTTTGTGGCATGATAATGCATTAAGTAGTATTAATTAATTGATTTAGGTTTTTTTTCTTTTGCTTGTTTTGGGGGTTTTTTGGTTGTGTTTTTGATTTTTTTTTTCACACTTAGGCTGTCCTACGGGGTCAACAGTTTTCTGATATGTGCAGTACCGATATTACAGTTCTGCAAAAGTATTAGGAACCTCTTTTGGATTCTATATTGTAGTGTTTCAGATTTGTGTCTTAAAACATTTGTGCTGATTTTTAAAACTATGTCTTTTAAACTCATGTAATGATGTTAATGCTTTTGGCTCTTCTCTGGTATTAGAGTTTGTATTTTCACAAAGAATGCTTTGTAGCAGGCATTACAATTAATCTGTTTTGTACATAAATGTGCCAACAGCTTGATGGTGGCGTTTTTGAAATGTAGAACAAAGTGCTTGCAAAAATGTAATAAACACACTGGTGTACTTTGTGTACTTATTAACTAGTTGTGTTGCGTGTCTTTTTTTTTTCCTATACTGAAGAATCATGGCATCCTGAAATGGAAGAAGACTGTTCCCATACCCTTGCTATTGAAGGACTGCTCTCAGTCCTATGCATTTTTTTTTGTAATGCCCACTTTTAGATGTTCCAGGAGATGGTCCCTTTAGCTGAAATTTCAGAACAAAAAGTAAAGTGATAAAATATAATCTGGAAATGTTACGTTAATTATAGAGTATGTCTTTGTCAAATCTGTGATAAAAAAATTCTCATTACAATCAATAACTAAAAAAAGAAACAAACAAAAAACAGAGAGTGGTAGTCTCATCTGTTTCATGACCCTGAATTCCTTCTGGCCCCTATACCTCTTAAATCATGCATAGGTAAAGACACCTAAATGTGTGGCCTTCCCATGATTGGAAATTCAGCCTGAGTTATGGATAGTTCACTGCGTTTAAAGTCCTGGTCACTTCCCACGTGCAGATTACTTCAAATGCACCTCTTCAAATCAGCATTTAGTCCCAGAAGTTATATATTCTAAGAACAAGAGAGTAAAATATATTCTAAGGGCAGAATTCCATAGTTCAGGAAGAGCAAGGCAGGATTTATTTTTAACATGCTGGTTATGGGAATAACTATGAAAGATTCACAGAACTGCAGTGTTGTTTGGGACAGCTTAACAGAAGCTGCTGTGGCATCAGTTTGGTGCTGAAGGCGCTGGTACCTGGATGTTAGAGCGGCTAATACTCTGAAGCCGTGGTGACAATAATACATTACCTATGTGTGTGTAAAGTAATTTAAAAGGTTAAGGCAAGTCTATACTGGTGTCAATTAATGTGATATCACTGAGGAAAGGTAATTAAACTATACATCCATAATGTGTTTGTTTCTTATTTAACTAGCTGTTATGCAGCTCCTTGTGTGCTTTTGATGATGACGGGTGCCCTAATGGCAAATAATTTTTCATCAGCAGCACAAGCCAAGGGGGTAGAGGAGCTCCCCACAGCACAGCACATCAGTCATAACTGATTCACTTCAAATTCTGTGTGTATTTGGTTTATTCAGTCTCTTCTCTTATCAGGTGACAGCCTAAGATGATTTATCTTGAGGTAGGTTGCATGGATCTTGCTCTCTATAGACAATTAAAAGTGGTTGAGTTAGAATTTCTCCCTACCCACTTCTCCCTCCCACCTCATTTTTTTGCACAAGGTTATTTTATTCCTTCAGCAGTATGTTTTTTGCCCCCCACTCCCCGCCACCCAGTTACCTCATGTTTTCCACAAAATTATTTCATTCCTCAGCAGTGTTGTGTCCGTAATTCTGTTTTCAGCACTGCTACACAAACCATCAAATCAGCATGATTTAGGCAATGGTGAAGTGCAACACAGGTGTGGGGATGAACGTCCACAGCAGGGGTGGGGAGAAAGAGACTGCTTAAGCCAGCTTCATTATGAGGCCAGTGTATCATTTGGCTGGGTGGTAAAGTTAAAAGCAGGAGGCAGTTTGATGACTTGCTAATTTCGTGTTTCTAACTACTTAATGATTTGATATACTCTTCCTTCACAAACATAACCTGCTTTCAAAAAGCTTTTTCTATAATGTAGAAAAATGATTATTCTCCCTCTCTCTGCATATATATTCACACACACATATATATATATATTCTAAATAATTATTTCCAATAATTCCATTATTAGATTTACTGAAGTTGCACATAATGTACAAAATTTTTTTTTTTTTCCACAGGAGCTAAACTAAAGCAAGAGGATTTCTAATATATTTGTAAATGTAATTGTAAATTCATTGGTTTTAATAATATATGCAATTATCAGTTGATTTAGTGCAGTTATTTAAATTTTAATATGTACATAATATTTAATATTTGAAGTCTGTTTATATAATTGTGTTATGCTTTGACTATTGACACTCTTATAAAATTCTGATGCCCTGTGGCTGCTATCAGAGTGCTTCATAAAATAATATTAGTCTGGATTACATACATTCTATGGAGCCGGTAGGTAAATCTAGAGACTACATAAATGACAAAAAAAGAATCCCTCTTGTCTCATTCCCACAAATTTGAGTACAGCAGAACTGAACATAGTCTAGATGATTTTATTATACTATGAAAGTAGATTAATCCATTCCTTCGATTTGAGAGGTTATCTTCCACCATTGGTCAAAAATATTGGTTGAACGTGACTGTGGTTACAATTCACCTGCAGTTGTTACAGTAGATCTTAGGACAGAACATTCCTGTACTATACTTACTATAATAATCAGTGACAAAAGTTTACATAGTTCTTTCCATCTTTAAGCTCCAATATATTTTTCAGATTATTCAGTACTGGGTTACCACAGGTATTTATTAATATGGCTGGTTTTCTGAAGAACACAGCTCAATTCAGCTAACCTATAAAAGAGCAGGCTATAATGAGTTTCATCCCAGAAGTGGAAAGGTGGTGTTTATAAAAGCTATTCTCTTAAACATGAGCAACATTTTATTTCCACTGAATTGCACAGCAACTCTGCAAATAGAAAGTATTTAGGCAGCAAATCAAACTGCATCTCCAGGTGATATCATATCACAATGCTGCCTACGTTTTGAGTAAATAACAGCTGAAAAGAACAAGCAATTTGTACATTTAGCAACTCTCCATCCCACGTGAATTCTTCTGATTTGCCTTTACAAGCGATGAACTCTAACAATTGCTGAAATTTGAGATTTCCAACTCCAGTTTCTTGTTCTTGCAGGTTTCTGCAGATGATTTCATCGCTTCAGAGGGTTACTCCCGTATCTGCCTGTTATTAGCAATGAGGGCAACAGGTAAGTAATTGTGCTGGTGCAGTGAGGGAGTTGGTTACTGGTGGAGAAACGGATTGTCTTTGGATTCTGCCCACATTGTACAAACTGTTGTGGACTCTTTCCCTGTATCATGTTGAGTCTGGCCAGATGGATGCGAGCCCCAGGAAAGATATTTTAGTTGCTGTTTGAATTGGCACTTCTGATCTGCCTGCTTTTCTTTCGCATTGCTGAACCATCAGTGGCTGAAAGGAATGATTTAGGGGCCAGGTTTTTCTCTTCTAGAAGTGTTTAGCATCTAGGGAAGGGAATGTCAAACAAAAGCTCTTTTCGCAGCAGTTGCCACAGCTGTGGCAGTAACATGGCAGCAACTGAAATGGTGCCACTAGATTGCATGCATACTAAAAAAAGACTTGAAAAAATTAACAAGAGACTTGCATGAATATCCTACAGTTCTGCATGTGGAGTTACTCAAGCCAGAAATGTTGCATAGGCCAAAATGGCAAGAGCTGGGTTTTCAAAAGTGTCCATCTAAATGGTTGTCCTCCTCAGCTGCCCTGGAAAAGGGATACTTATGTGTGAATCACTTTCCTGTAGTTATTAGAGGATTTTTTGATCTTTGAGACTGTCAGACCTGCATTTTAAGATCTTTACTCACCTGTACTTCTTTAAAAAAAATAGATATTTATTTAACAATGAATTTAGTAGGGGAACAAATTTATCCTCAGCAAGTTCCTGCCCCCATTTAAAACATGTAAATCATCTTCTGGAAGTTTGTAATTCAGTCAGTTCAGTTTGCCTGTACATTCACACCCTCACAGGTTCATCCTTTCTTTTTCTTTCTTTTTCTTTTTTTTCTTTTTCTTTTTCTCTTTTTCTTTTTCTTTCTTTTTCTTTTTCTTCTTTTTCTTTTTCTTTCTTTTTCTTATTCTTTTTCTTTTTCTTTTTCTAATAATTAGCTAAATCATGTGGTTAGACACAGAAGCAGATCCTCATGTTCTTTCGCTGGCTGGTTGGAGCTGATCAGGCAGAAATCTCTCTCAACAAGGCAGCCTTGGTAGTCTCATGACACAACCCCCCACCCCTCTTATATTAGGGCCATTGTTTTATGTTATGTAACATGAAATAACATATTAGGCAGGAATAACAGGTTAAGGTGTTTTCATCCATGTCCATGTTTTCCTTGCGCTGTTTGCTCCTTCTCCATGACCTGCTGCTCCTTGTGCCGTATTTTGAAGTGCAGCTTAAGTAACATAAACCTTGTTGCTACTGAGAAGGGGAGATACCACCGATGCCAGTGAGTGGGGCATCCAATGGCTGGAAAGAGCGATAAGGAGAGAAAGAAAGACTGGGAGGGGGTAGGGGAATGTAAAATTTCCTCTTTGTAGTAGCCCTAGCTGCAAGCTAATATTCTGTCTCAGGATCTGCACTTCAAATAAGGAATTTTACACAGGTATTCCCGAGCATCCTCCTCCTTGAGTTGGGTTTAAGGAACTCAAGGTCTAGTGAGAGTTTCTGACAAGCTACAAAGGACCAATACTGCCTGGAGCATCTTAATTTTGGGCAGGCCCAAGCCCTATCTCCACTTAAAGGAACAGATGGCTAAGAGAAACTTGTAGCTCCAAGCTGCCTTTAATTGTCACAGTAGGACCAACTATGCGGTGGTGTTGCCATGTGCTCTTCACTTCCATTCCCAGAATGGGTAACAGGATGGCCGAGCAGATGTGCTGCATGTGTAGCACCATGGAACAATCAGGTATAGTTTGTGTCATTTAAAGCAGCTGAGCGGATGATGCAGAAGATGTCCACCACTGCATACGTGTACATCCCAGCCCCACTGAAGCAAAATCACTAACAGAAGTCAATGTGGTCAGGATTACAGATCCAGCAATCTGGATTTCCATCATTTGCTTAAAACCAAATGAGAAACATTAGGATTTTTTACAAGATAATAGTTAAATATAAGTGATTACATTTTCAGAAGTTGCTGTAATCATACATGTACAAACACACACACAAATGTATATAGTCTGATAAAACATAGAAATGTTTTTTAATATGCAACTAGTCAATGCTCACTTCTCTGAAACTGTGCTATCTGGTACTGCAGCTGGCACCTTCTGTATTGAACATGTCCATACGCATCCCATTTTCCTTAGAAGCCTTTGACAGCTGCATATGCAGAGAATAAACCTGTGTGCTACATTAATATTAAAGACATCCTTAAAGGCAAATTGAAATTCGGTGATAAGATGAACTTTTTTTTCTTGTTAAAAATGACATTTATTTTACTCTACCATATTCATCAGATATTTGTGCAAATACTAAGCTAAGGTAGGAAAATAATAGCAGCTTCGGCTCTTCTTTATGGGACTATTTCAGCTTCTTGTGATTTCTGCTAATAGCAAGCCTTTGGGCCTTCATGGTTTTTTTTTCCCCTTTAGATCTTCCAGAGAACCCGACAGATATGTAAAGCATAATAGTATAGAGGATTTCACCCAGAATTTAATGTGTGTAAGTATGTGTGTGAGCAGATTTTTCCATATTTCATTTTAATACTCTATTGTTCTTCCCCTTCCTGTATGGTCACTGGAGTTTAACCTCCGGTGCTGGAACCTGATGCTGACTTTCCCCTAACTCTTCCCCTAGTAGCTGCCTTCACCAGTACGTCATTGCCTCCCGGGGCAAAGCCTTGCTGGTCATGGCTTCCACCTCCGTCTCAGCAAGTCAGCTCTGCTCTAGCTGCAAGCTACTCAGAATGGCATGAGGATTAATGATATCTGACTCTGAGCAAACGTGAAGCTATACCCAGTAAGTCCCTGCCACAATTATTAATAGTACTCGTTCTGGCACATTCTCAGCCTGATCGTCCAAACTCGAGGAATAAGCTGATTACAGTAATGCAAATATCCTGTGACTGCTATGGAGAAGACAAAGGAGAAAAACTTCAGCTCCTTAAAACAGCTTCTGTTGTCCTTCAATATTCTGAGTGTAAAATGAGGAAAAAACAGGAAAGGGAGAAATCTATATACATACAATATCATGTTACCTTAAACCCTATGTCAGTTTGTGCTATGCAATACTTTTCAACTGATGTTCAAGATATTAGTGCTTCTCTTTCAAATTAGACAAAATCATTAATAATAATGTTAGAAAAGAGATTTTCTTCATATAACCGGTGTGTGTGTGAGAGAGAAATTGGGACAACACATCCGATAATCACTTTTTCACTGTGAGGGTGGTTGAATACCGGAGCAGGCTGCCTGGAGTCTCCATCCTTGGAGATATTAGGGACCTGACTGGACACCATCCTGGGCAACCTGCTCTAGCTGACCCTGCTTGAGCAAGGAGGTCAGACCAGATGATCTCCAGAGGTACATTCCAACCTCAAATATTCTGCGAATCAGAAAAAAACCCTTATTAACTTTATGAAAAAATATTGAAAGAAGCAATATGAGATTATACCATATATATATAGTATACTTAGTATATAGTATACTTAAGTGAACTGTAATATATTTAGTATACTTAAGTGAACTGTAATTGTTCATCATTTTTCCTAAGAAAAAAGTCTATAGTTCACTTAAGTGAACTGTGATAAGTATTAATCATTTTTGCTAAGAAAAAAGTCTATGAAAAAAAGGGAAAAGAAATCTCATTCTTTAAATACAAGACTAGTGAACACTGCTTGGTAATGAGATACATTTTAATGTTTTGATTAATTGTGTAGGATGTGACATTTTTGCATTTTGACAATAAATACACAGATACATATATCTGTTTGTTTTTAATTTCATTAAAATATAAGAGAGAGCCACGTGCATAAAGGAGCCATCAACCTCTGTAAAAGTCATGTCTTCTTAACAGAGATTTCTTTGTGTGGCATTGTGAGCAGTAAGAGAGTTTGTTATCTGCATTAATCTAACTAGATTAAATTCTTGAGAAAAAATCCACTCAGTCCCTAGACTAGTATATGCACCATATCTGTGGAACAAGTATTTATGAACAGACATGCAGACAATTTGATTATTTCTGGTCCAGAATTTGAGATTATGTCTAAATAAACATGTTGCAGTAAGATTACAGTTAAACTCTGTGCAACAGATTTTCCCAGGAGGCTAACCTGGAACAGTCCATAGTTTGCCACTTTTTTTAGGGTCATGGTCCTTCTCATAGTCCTCTTGTTATTTTATCCTACTGCAAAAAAAAAAATTTAGAGAGCCTTCTAGTTAAGGTGAAAATAAATCTGTATTTAATCCAACATTGTTTTGGCTATTACTGGCGAGCTTTTAGTTAGATGTTAGCTAGGGATGGGAAATACATAATCTCATGTTACAGACCAATTTGATAAATTTTGTGGAGATGATTCTTTTTTTCTGTACTGTCAAGCATAGAACATTGTCGTCCAGTATAACAGACTGCGTTACCTTAAAATTCTGTCTTCAGTGACATTAGAGTCAAAAATTTGCCTTCGTTTATTCTACATTTTTCTCTGTTTTGGCAGCTATAGTTATGACTTCACATACTTAGAGCTGACCTAATTTAATTTCTTCTGGGTTGTAAGTAGAGAGAAGTTGTAAATTGAATTCCATTTGTGTGATACTGAAGTTTTCCTCATTCAAAACCTTTTTTTTTTTTTTTGTAATGTACTTTTCTGTAGAAATTTATGATCATATAATCATCTCAGGTCTGTTACTTTCAACTGATTTGTTCATACTGAAAAACCTAACTAAACTGATTAAATTTAGTTATCTTTTCGTTTTAGAGGATTATCATGTTCACAAAGTCTCTGATGTTCAAAGTGAATCTTTATACTACCTAAATGATTTGATTTGCATAAAACCGGATGTAATCAAGCAAAAGTACTGTGATGGTACTAAGATGGGTTATTAGACATAGTTTTCTTTCCTCAATTATATGTCAGCATGTGCTGCAAATAGCATGCAGAGCGATGTGCTGATTTAACAATCTTCTTATGAAATTCAGGCAGTCTGTTTCTTGACGGCCATCCATGAGGCCTGTTTGATGTAAGTTAAATAATCATCAGTGAAATCCCTAAAAGAAGGGTTAGCACTGTGGAATTCATGCTTTCCTGTCCTTATGACAGAATGCAATGTTCAAGTAATAGCAGAAAAAAAAGACTGCTGTAGGTGAAATGAAAGCATTTCAGTCTTCACGCCTATTCCTCATTATATTTAAATATGTCCTATGTAAAAAATAGATGCACAAGAAGGAGATTATCCGTGTAAAGTATTTTGTGACTTTTATTGACAATGAGGAAAATGGTTGAAGTGGAAGACCATATAAAATCTCATGCTGAAGGTTGTAAAATACTGACATCTAGTGGAAAAAAACACCTAAAATGCAAAGATTGTGTTTGGCTAATAATTTAGTAAGACACTTTCAAACAACATTATTTGACATAATTGCTTTCAGGATAATACTTCTGTCTGCTTCTTCTCTGGCTCTGTATATTTAGAAAGATATTCTGTACTATAGCTTAGAAATATCAAAGATACTGTCTCTTTCTATAAATATATAGTAGCTTTATCCCTTACAGCTTTGTCATAATTGGTAAACTTACGGGAAATGAATAACTAGATCTTTGGTCCACAAAAGGAATTCAGTGGTGACCTCACTTCTTGACATCATTACTTATAATTTAACAAGCATTTTTCAGTTGTTAGTGATTTTTGTCACCTACTTTAACAAATGTATTTTTTAATAATTATTTTTGCAATATACTACTCTGAATCAAAAAAAAGAGAATGTTACTTACTGCGATAGTGTGGTTTCTTGATACTGCAGGTACAATTTAGAAAAATTCTATTTATGAAGCTTACTAATATTACCTAATGGGAAAACAGGGCTTCTAGCTTCTTAGAAATTCTCTATCACCCTGCAGACTAAAACCACATTTAATTTAAACTAATGTGTGGATCAGAGGCAGGTTCCAAGCTATATCTAAATGCTATTTGGCATTAAAGCAACAAGAGCAATTCTAAAATCAGTTGGAGCAGTGCTGTGCTTGGCTCAGAAGTGGTGCTATCATGAGACAGCCATGAGACACCTCCACTTTGTGAGCGTTAGATGGTATTGCCTTTGTAGACATGGAAGTTACAGTTAAGCTATCTTGGTACCTAATTAGGGAGGCAACTGTTCAAAAAGAAGCTATGTTATAGCTAGATCCTACAAACATAAAGGGGATTAGACAGGATGACACCTAAGGCCGTTTTAGATGCTTTCAGGTCTCTCTCCTGGTCTTCAGCTACTACTCAAGAAGGCATTTCATACACAACATGTCTCATATCTATTAGCCCTGTGAAGGCATATCAGGTACCCTTAAAACATGTAAAATTGCACGAAGTTACTAGGTGGAGGCAGCTGAATCTTACATCTACTGATCTCCAGTGTTCTGGGCCCTGGCTCCTCAGCACAGGGAAGTCTGCCGAGCCAACCCTGCTGCTGCCGCCTCTGCCATCAGCCCTCGAGTCTGGGCTCCTTGGCAAGGAGCTCGCGCAGGCAATCCCATCTGTGCCTCTTCCGGCTCTCGCAGGATCCCAGCTGGGGGAACAACTTGTGCATGCATTGCACATGTAACACTGCCCTTGATATAGCATTGATGTTAGCATTTCCCTTTAACTGTGTATTTAAAATATAGATATGTTTTAGTAAAGAAAATTGGAAGGGTTACTGCTCAGGGCAGATGAGACCCTTAACCCTTCATGGTCTGCTGCCTTTGTAAAGCAGACTTATTTGGTCTGAAATGAAATGAAAAATAGTAATTACATTTCATATCAAGAAAAAGCATTTTAAAAAATACATGAATTCCATTCACCTGTGTTATTTGCAAGTGAAGGGAACATTTTCAGGGACTGACTCAACACAAAAGACAAAGATTTTTGCAGGAAGAACAAAACCTTTTAAGTAAAAATAATTGAGCTAATATCTTGCCAAAAATGCAACTTTTTTGGTTCAGCTTTGGTTCGGTTTAATAGTGAATAGTCCCTTCCCAGGAAAAAAAATTCTACATTAATGCAAAGATAGGGTTCTAAATAAAATTGTACAAATGTTTTTGTGACAATTTTAAGTTTGACAAATGTGCTAATAATGAAGTTGCACATGAAACTAACGCTTCATTTTAAGATGTACTTAAGTTTTACTTTCATGCAGATCATAAGGGCTGACATAATTACATTTTGGTTGCTTGTTTGGCTGAACAGTTGGAGGCATTCCTCAGAAAACCTTGTTTTCTCCTCCACATAATGAGCATAAAGAACTTCCTTGTTGGTCATAAATATGAATTTATCACTTCTGGAGCCATTTGCATTAACAGTTTCCAGATTTAATCACTGTTATTGAAAATGATTTTTCTCTTACTGTAAAGTCTTCATTCATTTAACTTCAAAGAAAAATTAAAATTTGACATTTTCATCATTTCTAGCATATTTTACAGCAAGAGTTAATATGGTAATACAAACTGTGTTGTTGTGCCAAATGTAAATATCTAACAGGTTAATTCTCTGATGACATTATTATATGAAAATAGAGATAGTTAATGTAGCAATATGGTATCAAATGATCTTGTTATAACTGGAATACTAATGCAAGAAGTCATTTGAGTATAAAATATTGATATTAATTGAAGCATTAATTACTTATCCGGCAACACATAAATTTCTTGCCAAAAGACATCCCGTATTTTCCTATGGCTGAGCTGTATCTGCTTGAATAAAAGAGCTGGGTTTGCTGTGGTCTTTGGCTCCTCCTGCACACACATCCTAAGTGTTGGAGATATTGCCTTATTGAAATCCCTGGAGCCATTTTCCCTCTCAGAACTCCTGTTTTGCCTTCCTGTGGGCTCAGGCAGGCATCCTTTTAGCAGATATGACTGGCCTATATTTTTAAGGTTTTCTAGTGAAGCCCGAAGGCCAGAGGTGCAACACTATAAAATACAGAGAACTCACACTCCATCATAAGCTTTTCAGGCATCGGGAATAGGGAAGAGGTGTTTTTTTCCTGAGAGTAGTAAAGGGAAAAGAGACATGATATGCAAGTAAAAAGGGCAAAATGAGGCAGAAAGGTTGAAGCATAGGGACGCTGGCTTAGAGGGAAGAGGTTGCTGGAGCATGCGAATATGAAGCAGAGCAGGATCACTGCAATACAGAGCTTGGGTGCAGTCTGTACAGTCCAAGCAAAAGAATTGGCTAGAAAGAGGTAATCAGGGACCCTGAGATAAGAAGGACTCCTAATGGGGTTCCCGAACTCTAGACATCCTTTCCGAAGCTCATTGAGACATGGGCCATCTTCACAAATTGTTTCTCTTAAAAGTAATTCAAAACTGGCTGCAAAGCAAGTTAGACTTCGAAGTCCAGGATAAGGCACCAAAAGAAGTGACTAGATAAATCTGAATATAAAATGTTTCTAGTTGAATCTCTAGTCAAAGTGGAAACCTTGCCAGAGTTTAGATGTATGCTAGCTGCCAAAGCCTGACTTGGCAGTTCCCCCACCCTTTCCCTCACAAGTGTGAAATATCTTCCTGCACTTCTCTAGGGGTTACTCCTGCCAGCCTCTGCTGTCTGGAAAGAATCCTGAAGCTCTGATTCTGGCAGCTAAATGCAGGTAAAATGACTTTCAGCACTTAATTTTGAAATATACTTATCTGATCATTTTATTTGGTGCGTTAAATTTTCCACATATGAGCACTTATGCTTATGATGATAGTGCCTTTCTTTAAGTGCCATCTGTACTTGAGATATGCTGTTAATTTTGCTGATTTCTGTAGGACTACGTCAGAGCTGGTCTTGAGAAAAATGCTGAGGGAAAACACACTATTCCAATGAATAGGTTCAGGGAATGAAATGGGTGGAAGTGCAAAGCAGCTGCTGGAAAAAATGGGCAAATGGATATTGCTAGCAGGGTGGAGAGGATGTGATAAGAAAAGAAGAGACAAGACAAAATGAAAGATGACAGGATAAAAACCGTTAAGGGTTTTAAGGGGATGGAAATGAATCAGAACTTGATGCAAAGTAGCAGGGAGCCAAGAGGGTGAATACAGAGCAGGGACAGGTCATGCCCAGCACAAGAGACAGGGCGGGAAACCCAGAAGAGGGGGTGTGATAATCATCATCTGATAGAGACCAGAGGACAGATTTAAATGAGCAGGTAAGAAAGGGAAAGATAAAGATTTTTAGATGAGAATATGCAGAATTATTTAGCAGTATTTGAAGATATCCTGGATGTGGGTCCAGAGAGAAAATAGTTGAATATAATTTGCAAATTAGGGGAGACCCTGATACAAAAAAAAAAGAGCTCCTTTTTAGCTATGTTAAGTGTCACCTGCTAGTAAGACACTTGGGAACTTGTGTAAGAAGAAGACTGAAATACAAAGCCAAAAGAAAGATGAAAGATATTCCTCTGTAAGTCTGTGAGTCACTGCAAAGTGACTCAGTCATTGAGACTGAGAGAGGAGATCATACAAGAAGGGTGAGTGGAATGAAAGGAGAGGAATTCCTTTCAAATTTCATTTTAAGATAAGAATTATAACAAGCAGCAAAAAGTTTTTCAACATCTGATGAGATTTTTCTGCTGTATTTTAGAGAAGTTGTCTAGAGTATTAAGAATTTATACACCTTGTGAGTAAAGTAAGCATTTGAAGAGGTGAGTTGGGTAAATCCTTTTCATAAAAACATAAATGTACTTTATATTATTGTTTACCCAATCTCCTGTAGTTTACATTTACCTCATGACTTTGGAAATGGAATATGTCTTACTTCGTTGGGACTGAAGATTCACTTTTCCAAAACTTATCAATGTACCATTGAACATAAAAGGATATATAGCCTGTGTAATTAGGCTGGTTCCACTAACTGGTAAGTTTTTTAAATTATGAAGATGGTGATAGCAATGAACAAGACATATCCAACAAAAAGCAAGAAAATTAAGTATAGTGCCAATGTCTACTTTTAGGTTCAGAAGCTGCTATACTTTTGTACTAGTGACAAGACACATCCTTTATGAAAAATGAATTTGCTATAATGTTTCCTAACCAAGAGGAAAGAAATGAGCTGATCTTCCAGGAACAGAATAGCTTCTCCAGCTTTCTTCCAAAACTAATGCGTGTGCTGGTGTTGGAACCTCCTACATTTCTCTTAGGAATCTCTTTGATATTAGGTGAAGGACAAGGCAAGACCAGTACTTTTCTTTCAACAGCTGCTGGTTTTGTTACATGATCATCCTAGGTGTCTTAGTCAGCCTCTCCGTTTCATCTTATTGAGATTGTTTTGGGTTGTAGGAATCATCCTCTGTATTATTTGCCTGTGGAACATTTCATTCACAGGGTGGTTCTGATTGCTGATAAATGATAATTAAGAGCTTATATAACATGACCACAGCCTTTCGTGTTGAACAGTGTTAGCTCATAGTTTCCTTTTGTCTGCTGTATCTTCTCATCTACGTAGTTTTACAGCTCTTTGGAATGCCTTCTTTATCCTATATATATATATAGCAAGAAACACAAAAATGTCCTGGCCTGAGGATGCTATGGCGATGCAAATATTACACACACAAAAAATGAAAGTTATGAAAGATTGTCTCAGTGCCTTACAACTACTTCTGGTCTATTCTAGTGGAAGTCTAGTCAAATTAGCTGGATGATAATAAAATAGTCAGAGGGAGCTGGCAGCCTGAACTGAGTGAAATTTAGAAATATTACTATTTAAGTGTGCATAAATGGAATGAATAGGTGAAATTTCAAAATAAAAAAACCCTCAAAACACATTGACTTGTGCATTGTGCAAACATGTTCTTTCATATTTTATTACATTTTTTTTTAGAATTTCCAAAATTGAAATACTTTATTGCCATTAAATTATTTTGCCTTGCCTCATGTGAATGATGTTTCAGGCCCCTGGTACCTTCTTGCAGGACTGCCATGATGCAGTGCAGACTCAGCTGTCTGAGCTGGTTGGCAGGCAATGTGGAGGAGGTCCACACAGCTTTCAGGGCGTTAGGGAACGTAGCTGATGAGGCGATGCAGGCTCACTTTACCTCTTCCTCAAGGTACTACTCTAAGGAAACAGTTTAATATCTTGGGATTTTTTCAATCAAATTGAAAAGAAACATGTCCTGTAGCTTTCTGCTTGGTGGAAATAACCCTGACCAAAACATTTCAGTTTCAAGCATAAACATTTACGGAACATTTTCCCAAATAATGTTTTAGCTTGGAGGAAACTATTTTCATGAGAAAAGTTATGCTGGTGGAAAATAACTGACTACCTACAGCGTTAATGCTTTGCAGCCACTGTTTTTTTCCACAGGCTACAAATGGATTTCATGCCGTCACCTGGTGTTGTCACACAGAGCGGCCGCAATTCTGGCGCACAGGATCGCATTCGTCTTGTAATATGGTACTTTCTGAACACAGTCTTTAAAGAAGGGGAAGGCATTTAGCATATAAAACAGTTTTTAAAGTAAACATAAGAGATTTTTTTTTGCTGAATTGAAAGAGGATTCTGAACAGTGGTCTTGTATTATCTTAATAGCGATTTGAATAATGCCTGTCATACACTAAACTTTTTTTACATTCATATTGTTCTTTTACTTGTGCCAATCCTCATGTAATGTAGGGGCTTTGATGCTAAGCCAGAATGTCAGCTTCAGTTCCATTAAAGAGAATATCTGCCCTAAATATACTTGTGCATTTCCCACTCCCAAAAGTCAGTTGCTTACGTATCCAAATGAAATAGCGAAATAAAAACATGCACACAGCTATGTCAAAAAAAAAAAAAAAAAAAGGCTGCTCTTAAACCACTGCTTTAATCAGGCTGACGATCCCATACATCCCCAGCCAAGAAGAGATGGAAGCTGGGAGCTCTTAGCAGTATATCAAGAGGTCACAAATCCCTCAAAGGGTGAAAGACAAATTAGTAATGGAAGAGTAAAAACAAGAGGCTTCTGTGTAACACTGTAAGAGAATGAAGAGTGGCAACAGTATCTTGCTGCCTGCCAAGCTACAGCCACTTGGGTGACCGAAATTTGGATCCCTCCAAATCACTCCTTCTGGGGCTTATAGATGATTTGAGAAATACCTCTCAGAGCTCCTTCCAGTTTTCCTGAACGTGTGGGCTGATTTCTTTTCATCAGATACACTTGAGCCATCTTGTAAGGTTTTATCTTAAAAACAAGAAACAAAACCCGTAAAAGCAGATGCTCACTGTTAAAAAGAAGAAAAAAAGAAGTAAAGACCACTGGTAGTCTGATGCATCACAAGATTACAACCCAAGCTTCTGATGTGCTCTCCGTCACCAGCCCTGCACCCAATATCGATTCTTTGTCAAGCTGATAGCAGCACAGCAGTGAGTACTTACTTACTTTCCAGATCTTAAAAAACCTAATTACAGTGATGCCCCACAAGAACTCATTTGATATTTTGCCCCTGAGAGTCCCTTCTGGGTATGGGAACAAGCACAAGCATGGGACATCTGAGTGTTCATATTGCTAATTGCTAACACTCTCCCTGGCACAGTTTTATCAACTGACACCCTCTCAGACAACGCCCCAGCACAGCCTTTGGGCTGGCCTGCCCGAGGGACTAGCTCCAAAGGTAAAACTGATGAGATTGTACCACATCTGGCCTGTCATCTATAGTCCTATACTAATATCCTAGCAAGCTTTTTGCTAATATTTTTTCCATGCCTGCCTATAGGGTATATAATACATATCCTCAGTTTCAAGCATAAAAACATTCTGATGGATTGCAATATGTTCTTCATCTTATGCCTTTCACTCTGAACTTAAAAGAATTTAAGAAAATAGCAATTAAGTCTTAGAGCCATAGAGCTACCATACAGAGGCTGGAGGAGACCCACAGTCAAGAGCTAGATAGCATGGATGTGGCCAGTCTGTGCCACTGAGGTTTGCATTGAGATAATGGTCTCTTGCCTCTTCTATTGTTTATTTGTTTACATAATATTCCTTTTGTAAGCATATATAGTCTCTGTAATTTGTGTTAAGGCTGTTTTTCCAGTAGATTTTTTTAACAGACTAGCAGAATTACTTCTCTTTTGTAGACTCAGAAATAAGCAATATCATATTTACTACATATTTTGCATTTCAAACCCTGCCAAAGAAAGATTGAGAAAAACAGAAAATATTCAAAATGCATGGCATTTTATTGACAGAATAAAAATGTGAAACTACCTTCTCTCATTTTATTGTTAGTTGTTGCTCCTGTGTCCCACATTAACAAATACATTCTGCTAATAGAATTCGAGGAAACAGAAGAATTCAGGAGAAAATTCACTGCTTCTGAGCAAATCAAACATGGGCAGAGTGGAATGAGCTTCTGAGAAACTGAGATACTGTTGTTATTCTAAATGAGAATAAATGTTCTAATATGGTATAAGAAATACTTCGAGCAAATCTTGGTAAGGTCTGATCTAAAACATTGTGTACAGTTCAAAGGACAGGAGTTGAAACTAGAAATGCATGGGAGTGCTTTGGAGATGGCCAGGTAAATGGAAAAGAGAGGACATGAAGAGTTAGACATATTCAGTCTAGCAGAGCAAAAACTGAGAGCATATATTTAATGTCTATGAAAGAAGGATCATATGATGGTGAACATTAGGGAAGGAGAAATAGTTATTTAAGCTACTAGCTAATACTGAAAAAAAGAACAAATAGGTAAAGATGATTATAATGGTTTTAGGCTGGAAATTAAAAGAAGATTTCTAACGATTGATGTAGAGGTTTCCATACCAACCTTCTAATGGGAAAGTAGAAAGAAAAGATATTTTAAAATATTTTTTAAAATGGAACTTGATAGTGCTTGTCTAATATTTATACGACTTTTTTTAACAACAAAGAGCCAGCTGCAGTGATTCCAGGGATCACTCTGCATTTCAACCTTAATTTCCAAGCCATTAAATTCCACAGGAAAACATATTTTCAGCAGCAGAAGTGGGAGAAGAGAGTTTCATAGGTGACCCGTCAGAATACCAGGCTTTGTACGGCAGGACTCTTATCTCCAAACCACTGTAAGAAAGAAAAGACTTATCATTTCTCCATGTTTCTGGTCTCTTTTTGTTTAAATGAGTTATTCAGTGCTTCAGTGAACTGTTTTCAGGATGAATAGGATTAATACACAGAAATATAGCAATATCCTAAAATAGAGCAGAACAGTTCAACTTTCAGTAGCCCTGCTTCGGATTCAAGTTTGGATTCAATAATCTTTGGGGCACAAACCTGAACATGAGTTTTCATTTCTTGCAGCGCCGGTACTGTCATCTCTTCTCCTCTCGCCTCCTCCTGTCTCCTCTCCTAGTGATTCTGATAAGCAGAGTCAGCTCAGGCTCATCTACCTCAGCACACACTTTTGGGGCTGTAAAGTCCATGATCAGATCAATTTTAAAGCAGTCTGTATAGCTACATTACATACTGTAAATATTTACATATAGATATATACATACTATAGATATATGCATACTGGGAAACTCATTGCTAAAGTAAATAATAGTTTATGCAGAAGATTTCCACAAGGTGGAGATGAAGTGATGTTTCATATCAAGAATTTTCCTATGTACAGGATTTTATGGAAGAGAAATTTTATCTTACAAGTCAGGGATCCAAATGAAATATTCACAAAAACATAATAGCTTTTTGCAGGGTAATGTATGATACAACAAAGGTTTCTTTTAATAACTTGAATAGTTTAATCCTACGGTTTATTAAGTGCTGATCCTGAAAGCATTCAATTCAATCTGTTTGTTTTGTTTGATTCAGTATTTATTTTATACTTGATTTGTCTAACACTGTTATCCTGGATTTAAAGTTCAACATTCTAGTTTTTATAATTATGGAAACATATGCAGGTTTATAAAAGCAGAAGTTTGTCTTTTAATGCTGAACCCAAATAAGAATAGTTGTTGCAGCATAATATAAGAGAAAGCTAAATGCAAAAAAGAACAATAAACATAAATCAAATCTAAGGAAACTATGAAATAGGTATAATAAAATAAAAGGTTTTACATCTTCATGGTATTAATTATTATTATTTTTTTTAATGGAATGCTTTGGCTAGTACTTATATTTCGTATTACTCATATTTTAGAAGAGATATGAATTATTTCAGAGCTGGCACATTTGCTATTCTGAAAGAGATTTTGCAAAGCTTTTGCTTAGTAAAGAGAAAGCTAAACAGTGGCTTGCTCATGAGCCAGATGTAATTATACAAGGAAGAAAAAGCTGATGGTATTAGGACCAGAGTTCTAATCAACCATGTTATGTTAACTGTGTGTTGTGTTAGTGTGTGTTAGAGATAGAAGAAATACTATATACAAGACTTAGGTCAGGAAAAGTAGGTATGTGCAATTGCCTGCATGCATTTGCCTGTTTGCACACTAAATGCACATATACCTGGTTTAGATCGTTTCTGCATAACCATGTCAGGTTAGGGTTTGTTTGTTAAACCTGGTATTGAGTACTGCATTTTAGCCCTTCATTCTACTAACTGCATCTGTGTTCACAGACTTCAGCTTTCTAGCTAAAATCTGAAAAGCATTTTTTGGTGTACTCTGCCCTTCATTTCTTCCTGGCTTGTTGCCTGGCAGTTATGTAGCAAAGTAATGGGTGGGGGGGCAGAAATCAATTGAGTAGAGGCAACTCTGTAGCAGACTCTGGTTATCAAGGCTTCTGAGACCTAGATCAAAGAACTAAAGCAATATAAATAGGATATGAGCTAGACTTCAAACTTGGATTCTCCTCTGGGTGTGATATTCAAATCCATTGGATACAATTATTTGCTTCTGGGTCAGCTCTAATCCTGACTATTCTGAAGATCAGAGCAGTTCATCAGCAAAACTCAGCTTGACTCTAGAGTTATCATCCAGTGTTTTTCACCAGGATAATACAGTAGGAATCTCACCTACTTGTATGTGTGCTGGTGACCAATGAACAGACAATGGTATATGGCTGTCCAACAGCGTGGATCCCAGTCATGGCTCCTAAATAGATGACATTTCATCTATTCCTCCTGCAGCTCTTAATTATGATCCTGTATCCTGCCTCTATCATGCAATTGATATTGGTTTTATCATATTATCTGGATGCTAAGCACACACTCAAATTCCAGCCGTAAACAGCACTGTATATTCAATTCATGCTATATAGATTTACATGTTCCTTTCATTTTCAAATTCTCTTCCATATAACACTGCAAATGTTCAGTGTATACTTTCATTAGCCTTCAGGCCAACAAAGATCCTGCTCATTAGGCTATTCTGTACCTGATTGTAAATCAAATGTTCAAGACTGGATCAACAACATGGTTATAGTAATTAGTATTCATATTTTTCAGGCCTGTGTTTCATTGCTTTAGCCTATATGTTTGATTTTGAAAATATTGCTTTTGATGCTCTGAATCATGATATACATTGGACAATTCCATCACTAAAAAAAATGCATTATTATGCAATCTCAGCAGTTCTTACTCATGATGAAGGTTCATTGCCGATGGCAGAGTAATTTTTATTATCAGTAAGACATAAATACATTAATTAGAGCTATTTAATTGCACACATTACTTAAGAACACATTAGCTTTTGGCACTTCAGTTAACACTATTGGGTCATTAACTTCGATACAATGGACAAGTATAATTTAGTTGCAATCAGGAAAGTAATAAAAGAATAGGTTGTGCATGATAGGACATTTTAGAATAGCAATAAAATCTAATGAATTCTGTTATTCACTCTTTCCTTTTAAAGATTGAGTTTAGATTATGGTATCAAACATCTTGATAGTGAAGCAGAGCAGAAGGGGGGCTGTTCTGTCCTCATATGACATTTACTGTTTGTTCTCAAGTGATTAGAATGAGGATGTAGAAAATAAGCAGTTTCCCACAGGTGATATAGATGTGGTTCCGTGGTGACAATATTTTGAATCTCATATGAAACCTAGATTGCCCCATCAATGAAAAATAAAATAGTCACATCCTTCTAGCAAAATCATTTTGTGATGCCATATTAAAAGTAGCTCTTCAATTTCAAGGAATTTTTATAGGTTTCAGGAAATCATGAAAACAAAGCAAAAAAGTTTAAAGACAAACTGGGCAGATATAGAGGTTCACTTACTGTTTCATTTTCTTCATGAATTCTTAATTAAAAAAATTCTCTTTAAAAAGAACAGGAATTTGTTGTTCTTTGCTGCTCTAAAAGTATCGGTGGTAAAGCTGATAGGGTGGTGAGTTTTACCTCAGACTACCAAAGTCCTGTGGCACACCACAGTTATTCATTTATGCCATAGATGTTCCTTTTTTTGTAGGATGTTTTGGAGTGTGACTGCAAGTCAGCAAGATTAACCTCAGCCAGATTTCATTTTGGCTGTTTTTACAGCAGGAGATCCATCTGGTTGGTTTTAAGGTTTATCCGAAGAGAAGTCTATAAAAGAAATCTGAGATTTATCCAAGAAATCAGGCAGCTTTGCTTTTGCTCTGTATGTGTGAGCATTGGGCATGGTACATGTTGCCCTGTCACAAGAAAAGGTGGTGAGGCTCTGAAATCCCACTGTTCAGGTCAGGTTTGCATCCATCCATGTCTTATCGTGTTTTCGAACTTCAGCTGCTAAATAAAAGGCTAGAGTGGCATAAAGTGCCTGGATCTGATTCAGACCTGCATTACAGCAAATAGACATAGACAGGACTGCTTTCCAAGGATTTGCCAGTTTTAACGTCAGAGAGAGGTGCTGAATTCTAGAACATAGGGAGGCCTGAGGAGGATGCAATAATTTTGAAAAGCTCTCAGAAATTTGTGTATTTTGCCAGTAACCTCCCCAAGGTTGGGGAAGAAACGGAGGTGGCTTAAAGCTGGATTCTCTTTGTGATCTCAAGTTTATTCCTATTTTTAACTAATTAAAAAAACAAAAACATCAATGACAGTAACAAAAACACCCTGAGCACTGACAGAAATGCAGAAATGGTTTCTGCCTTCTCAGGTATGTGCAGTAACGGTATATAGCATCGAGCTCACTTTTGCCTACTGGCCTGCTACACCTACAACTCTCATATTTCTGGCTTCACTGTAGACTAGTTCCCAAAGGAAGCACAGGAAGAAAGCCTTTCCCTGTAGAAAGCTATATAAATGACCAGGTGGCTAGGACAATCCGGTGAAGTGTTCTGTGAAAGGTGGCCTTTTTTCTGCCTAATCAGGCAATTTCAAGTTAATTCCTTGTCTGCCAACGTACCACGAATGCATACTACATCAGCCTCCTTAGGGAACTTAGGTACAACGTTGTTCATTTTATGAATTTCAAAGTGCCTGAGGCAGCTGGATTCTTACTTCTGCCAAGACAGTGGCACCTTCTGGCATATGCAGTGGCAGGATTTCAGGTGCCTTAGTAATGAGTGCCAGCAGATGTCTAAGGCACTTCCAAGGTTAGAGTTAAACAGCTAAATTTTGCTGTATCTTCATTGTTTTGGATGCCAGTTTAAATAAACAAACAAAGTTGTAGTTATAACTTGGTGAAATAAGACCTGCATATGACCTTTCATTTTATAACTTATGAGCTACCAAATGTTAGCAGAAATAGAGTAAGTTGATAAATTTAAGTTAACTTGCAAGGACACGGTGATTTTTTACTATGAGGGAACACAGTCAAACATTGGAAAAGGCTACCCAGAGAGGCTGCAGAGTCTCCATCCTTGGAGATACTCAGAATTTGAGTGGACAAGGCCCTGAGCAACCTGCTCTAACTGGACCTGTTTTGAGCAGGAGGTTGATCTCAGTGACCTCCAGAGGTCCCTTCCAACCCACTTTATTCTGTTTCTATGATTTGCTGCTATTCGCTGGCATTATTGCATACACTACTGACCAGTTCAAGGAAAGCAGGTAACAGCTGTTATAGAAATTAGATTATTCATAACAAATACTGAGAGTTATTTTTTGCCAAATAACCTGGACTTTACACTTTAAAGCATACCACTAGGCAGTGTAATACTGTTGGCAATAACACGTCCTTCTTAACACTGGCAATTTCTAGTCCGTCAACAGCACACTGATAATAGCTGAAAAATTGCAACTTCCTGCCAATAATGAGGTCCAATTCCATGTTAGAGATACAGCTTGGACCTCACTTTAAATAATTTTGGGGGCAACCTCAGGGAAATTCACCATTTTGCCTGTTCATTTATATGCAACAGGCCTGTTTGGCCATCTTCGCTGGCAATCATTCAGTCGTATTCTCAATATACAAACACCGAATTTCATTGCGTCCGCTTCTCCCTGTTCCAGACCTTGCCGTGCTGCAGCCTTCCAGCAGCTGCCTTTTGCCAAAACCCTTTTGCTGCCTCAGCCCTCACCTCGTGTTATTGTTGATTCTTGGTCCGACTGCGGATCATATGACAGTCTTCAGTCTGCTATTGCCTCCTCTTTCAGTGAGACTTTTCAGCCATGGCCAAATCAAAGCTCGCCGACCCACTCACCCAGGCTGCCGGCTCCTTGCCCGAGCCTCCCGCGGTACTGCGGGGAGGGGGCAATGCCGTTTCCTGCCTCTCGGCAAACTGATGCTCTTCTAGCGTGCCTCCCTGAGCCCATGTGTGGTGTCCGTACTTCAGCAGTGATCTTCATAACGTTTTCTGTGTTCACTAGAGAGCAATAAATAAGCACCTCATCAGATTATCATACAAAATGCTCAGGAAAATCAAATACTACTGCCCAAATCTTTTACTTAAAGGAGTGGCCATGCTCTTAATAAATTCCCTGCCAATCCCACCAGAACATATACTTCACGTGTGCACGCACACACACACATCTATCTCCTTATTTGTAGTTCACTGAGAGTTCAAAGGAAGACAGCTTGTGCATTGCATTATCGTTGCAAAATATTCATGGTACTTTCATGCGATGGTCTTCTAAAAGTAAAAAAAAAAAAAAAAAAAGAATCTTTGATATTGAATAACATACCGGCTAATGCTAGATAGAAGACATAACCCAACATGTTTATAGCAATTCATGTTTGCAGAAAATGAAGTGAACAAGATACCAAAATATTTGAGGGTTAATTAGAAAACAAAAAAGTACATCCAGACAGCCAACAAAACAACCATCCACCCCAAACAATAGAAAGAACAAAACAAAACAAAAACTTTCCAAAGTTTGTACAAGGTTGGGGGGAGACCTGACTTTGTAAACCACACTTAGGTTTAGTTTCCATCCATCTACAGTCCCTTCTTAACATGTTGCAGATTTAAACTCACCTATCAGCTTTTGAAGCTCGAAGTCTTTTGATCCTCACCGTAATGCCACTTTCACAGAAGATGGCTTATGTGAAATTACTTAATCTCCCGGTAACATAAAAATGGAACAGCTGGAAAAGCTATTCATGAGTTATAAAGACCAGGCCTTGCTGTCATAGGCAGCCATCTTACAGAAACTCTTCACCAAGTTAAACCTTTTTGTTTAATTTGAGAAAGGTTTCTAGGAAAATCATTGGAAATTTTTGCCGTATTAATCATTGGAAGCTTGGCCCAGTGTAGCCACAAGATGTCATTGTAGGTCTACTATGATAACCACTGTTATGGTTGTAAAAATCAAAATATGTATCTTAACATAAATTAGAAAATACAAATAATTATCTATTTCATAAGTTCACATACAATAAAAATATAAATAATTATTTTACCATACATTCCCTAAATATTTTGGAACATTTTCACAGTTTTTACCTAGCCACTTTGCAATACAGAAAAAAATACACAGGTTCTTTACATCAAGACTTCAACACTGCCAGCCTTCTGGAAGGCATTTCTACTGCAGTAATAATTATTTTAGATGAGATGATTCATATGCTTACAAGAGGAAAAACAACAAATAAATAAAACACTCAAAAAAAGAATATGGAAATCACAGAAATCCCAGGAATGCTCAGAAGTTTTAAAACACCTTTTTTACATAGTCTTGAATTTTAATGATTCCTTCTAAAAGGATCCCTGCACTTAAAAAATTAAGATTTGTTTTATACCGTATAAAGTTCTTGAAAGCAGAGATTTACATTCATGAGGCTGTCATAAAAACAAATTTTTGTGAGTGATATATGTGTTTTTTTCACAATGTACGAACTGTAAGAGCTATAATGGAGATTACCAAAATTATTTTCTGGTACATTAAGATAAAATTTTCAAACCTGGGTGCCTTTAGTTGAGTTTGAAAGCATCTAAAGTTACTTATGGGCCAAAAAACTTGCAAAGAAGCTCAGGCTTTCTGATGGATGAGGAATAGATCATAATATAATTTATGTGCTACAATATTTATATTTAACGTTTAGATGTCCTTGTTATTAGAAAAATTTCATGATCCATATACAGTGCTTGGGAGTGTTAAGTGTATAGGGCACGGATTCACACTAAATGTTGAGTCACTGAAGCTCATAGCCTGCCTTAAGCCCGCAGCTTGCAGCAAGATAGGTGCCCCGTTTTGTGACTCCGAGAGGTACCTTAGCTCTTTTGAGATTCACAGTCACTAGCTGTTACTGGGGGTTAGTACCCTTTCTCACAAAATGCAGTTTAATAGTAGTTTATTGGTTACAGTATTTCTCTGAGATTTAGGAAAACAATTTTTTCTCGCCTGTTGGAAAGTACCTTGTCAGAAGGATATATACCTGGAAGAGTGGGAATGGTGTAAAGTTGTCAATCATTCCTGTTGAAGCAGTTCTGAAAGGACGTTTACGTATTTGTAATGCAGTGATAATATAGCCCAGTGTTTAGACTTTCACTTAGAAGTGAGTAAAACCTGAGTTCCATACCTTGCCCTAGGAAATACTTTATGAAAAATATTGTATAATGGAAAGTATTGTATAAAGTTCACTATTGAGTTCAGTACTGTATAAAGGTCACTATTTCTCCAGTATGCAATTTAATGCATACTGGAGAAAAAGATTTATACATCTTACAGAGTCTACATTGAGTATATTAATTCAGAAAATGTATCTGAGCATCACATTTAACTATAGTGATTTGTGTTCAATATAAAGTTATAACCGAAAACCACTTCTGGGATGTACAGGAGAACATAGAATACTTCTGAGAGGTTATAATATTGCTCTGCTGAGAATTTTGCTTCCACCAAAAAATATGACATTGCAGAATTTCCTAATCTAAAGTGAAAAATACAACTCTCCTATACAAAAATGAATGCATTGTGAGGTGGTCTTTTGGTTCTGGTATCACAGACATTTCTGATCTAATTACTGTACAGAGAGGGAGGCTCAGACAGTCTGACCTAGATGTCATTGGTGGTCTTCCTAAATCAGCTCAGGTTCTTGTCATGAATGACCTTGGCTTTCATTACATCTTTAAGGTATTTGCAGTAATTGAACAGTCCTTAGTTTCTGTGATATGCCTCCTGAGTACAAGAATTAGGAAAAAAATCCATAAGGGACCCTTATTTTAAAATATAAGCCTTCTTTTTGATTAAATAATTACATACTTGTTCAGCATCTCTTACCCATTTTATGAATATCAAAGAAAATTAGTATGGCTATGTGAAAAAGAAATAGTGTTGTGAAAAGAAAAATGCAAGTAATACTTTTATTATTTGCAGTAACACAATTCCCATGGCATTGATAGGATTAAGATATGGTTATTGTTGTTCCTTCCTGAAAACAGAAATGCTATCCAGAGAGTGGCAAATAGTTTTAGCATTCTACTACAGAATATTTTTGTTTTCACTATAAAGAGTCATTTTATGCTTTTTGGACAGATCTTTTGCAAGAGCTAATGATTCGCATGTATAATAGATCTTGCTTTTCTTATTTAGTTTATAGTAATCTGTCTACAAGGCAGAAAACAATATTTTTAGAAAGAATGTGGATCAAAGCTCTAGCCATAGGGCACTTTATAAAGATGTACAGCCAGAATGTTAAAATACATAAATAGTTGTATGGTGGTGTGTGGAACTGAAAGTAACGACTGGATATTTTAATTAAACTTTGCCTAGACATCTTTTAGTTTCCAGAGAAAAAATCAATTGCTATTAATTTTAGTCTTTTATTTTGATGCAATGCTTTCATCTAAAATTATCAATAGGAATTTTATAATCCAGTGGGAGCACAGTTGGTGGCTTACAGCCAAATCCTTGTTAAGTTTTGGACTAGATGATAAGAATTTGTAAACCTATGCTGGTTCAGAATGTTTTAGATAGGAGAATATTGAAGTCATCAGCAGACAGTAGTCATTTTACAGAAAACTATTCAGTGAAAATATCTGCAAAAACTGTAGGTGGAAGAATGTTCAAATAACAGTTTCAAAAGATTTATTGATGTGGTAGAAACTCCTGTTGCTAAAAAATGATGAGAAATAGGATGGTGGCTGACACTGATGTTGTGCCAATTGAGATGTTTAAGCAATGGGAGAATTGTTGTGATGAAAGACTAGCTCCACACAATCCTCTCCAGTAGAAAAACATGCAATGAATGAAGAAGGCAAATAGTGCCTTTGAACTCTCTTTAAACGTGAAGACAATATGCATAAAGCTAATAGTTGCTTAGTAAGAAATGGTGGAAGGGTATTATCAAGAAAAGGCACTGAGGACCTGAACCACTGGAAAACAGCAAATAATAGGGCTGGGTTTTGTTTATTTGTTTGACTTAGATGACACTAACCAAAAATCTGTGTGCCATACCACATGAAGAACTATCAATAGTGGAAGGAACTGGACAAGAATTCTCTGTGAAAAAAATACGGCAAGTGAACATGATTGGTCACCCATCAGATATAGATGAGAACGTTAACTGCTGAGGAGGTCTGATAACTACCCTCTGCTGCCAAAATGGGAATGTTCTTTTCCATGCTGAATATGATTATAATGAAAAGGCCTATGTATTCAATCCCTAAAGCTTATAAATCAAAAAACATAATAACAATATAGGAAGGGGAAACCAGAGTGGAAAAGAACGCTAGCCTGACATAGCATGACCAAGTTATGGATAAAACATCAGTTCATTAAAAGTGTTTAAAAACCTCCTGATGGGAATAAGATGCTGTGTGTTTCTTGGTGGGGATCTGTATGATATATACTTGCATCTACCATCTGGATCAGTCATCCTCCTTATCCTTTCCTATTGAAACTTTGCAGATGAAGCTCAGTTACATCATATGAATCCCCTCCTCAGCAGGAAATTTCAAAGTTTCTACATTCTCTACACAACGGAACACTTCCTCCCTTCCTTCCCACCAGGTTTTCTAGCAGGATGGAAATTCAGATATTCAGTCAGCTCCAGTCATGAAATGTTGCTCAAGAAAAGGAAGGCCAGTTTGTATGCATTATGCTGCAGTGGACTCACAAAAAATTGAAAGGTATGTCCTGAATTGTTCACAGAAGTTGAAGAAATGATTTAACAATTTGTTTCACTTGACCCTCTTCCTGATTGGATCTGATTTTTTACATAAACATGTATACAGCAGGGAGCACAGTGGGGTCCACATATTGAATCAATGCATTATTTTCTATCACTGAACTGTAATGTTTCACCACTATGGGTACTGTTGCCGTTTAAATAATTATGTTTTGGTTTTCCCTATTATTATTTGAGTTAATGAATATATTTAGATTCACCTGAAACAAATATCAACTCAGAATGTTTCTTTCCTTTTGTGCATAAATTTATATTGCTCCCTGTCCTCAAACTATGAGCTAATAACTTTCTTTGAAAGATATAGCTGTAGTAAAATAATTCTATGCATAAATAATTACATATCTAAATAGCGCAATAATTATTGTCAGTATTTTAACACATGTGGCACTGACCTTTATTCTGTTTCAAGAGTTTTCAGCTAGGAGTACAGAGCGCAATCTGAAACCCCTAAGTCTTTCTCTATAAGATTTAGAGCAAAACTGAGACAGGGATCAAACAGGATTTTTCACCTCAGAGCCATGTATTAAAGATTGATCAGTTTGTAGCACGGCTCCTTGGATTTCTTTGTTTGTTTTGGTCCCTCCTCTAGTAAACTGAAGAGGCAGCCTTTCTGTTTTCCTAATAAACAGCAGTGATTGGCTCAAGCCAACAATTTTGGGCCTGGTAGCTTTATTTTAAAACATGTAAACAGTATCAGGTCTTCCCTGCAGAAAGAACTTTCCAAATTAAATCCAATTGCTTACAAGTGAAACTTTGTCACTGTCCTTTGTCCTTTCTATCAAAGACACAGCGTCTTCACGAACACTTTACTGCAGGAGAGAACATCAGGGGAAGCTTCTTTCTGTGATTCTTTTCAAATTTAATCTGCACTGGTCACATAGAACTCAAATGTCTATGTACACATGTAAAGAGCTGGGATGCCCTGTGTTAAAGCCCTCTACTCAGAACAGAAACACCATGCTTATAAAAACAAACATGGAAAACATGTATAGGGAATTTATAAAATAGCACTTAAGAAAGGAAATATTTCTTAATTGATTAGTTGCAGTAGTAGTAGCAAATAGCAATACAAAAAATACTGTATTTATTATTTGAGATTTACATAACATCAAAAAAGGTATGACTGAAATACATGAAGGCTATTTTTAACCGTCAAGTGTCCTAAAAGGCAGCAAGTTGAGTTTTCCTCGAGTCCAGTGCAGAATTTTGGTTTCTCATATTTCATTTGGTGAAGACTCTGGAGTGAGCAGAGTGAGAGAGGAATGAGCAGAATATGGAATGGAGGGCAATCAGTTACATAGGGACAGAGCTTTTATTTGAAAATACGCTAGTTAAGGTAAAAACAGTTGCCTCTGGAAGCTGTCAGTCTCCCTCCTTAACCTGTGCTAGAAACACTTGAAGTTCCTTCTCACTACTCCAGTGCTTTGCTCTCCACTACACTGTATAGCTCAGTTAGATAAGCTAGCGTCACTAATAGAAAATATTATGCTAATCCCTAGTGACATTCTGCATACATAAGTCTCGGTATTTTCACTGTGAAAATTCATCCTCTGCAAAATATGAATGCTAATAATTTGTCTCAGTTCAAGACCTTACCTTCTAGTCCCATATTCAAAGCTGTAGATAATCCTCTACCTCTTTTAAGAAAATAAAGGTAAAATGAAATTCTTTTTATGTTCTACTTTTACACCCTGATACTAGTGAGGATCCAAATTCTTTAAATCAAAAAAAAAAAGGTTTACTGTATTGATATTTCATTTGAAACTTTCCCACACGATGTTACTTGCATATACATTTAGGACATTTTTTATCACACCAAATGATGAAATGCCATTGATGAGCATTACACCAAAATGAAAGTGCATGATGAAAAATATAATTTTGGTATTTTAACAACCCATTGAAGAAAAGATAATGACTTGTAGAGAATTTATATAATGAGAGTTGTCCACTTCATAGTTGTATCAAATTAATTTGTCAATAAACATGAAAAACACTAAAAAAAGTAGTATGTAATAAGTATGTAGTATTCAGTGAAATTTAGACCTCTTCATTCTGTAATATGAATGTAAGTTTGTAAAATAATAGATTTTCAGGTATACGTCCATAGTGATGTGAAGATGTCTACATAAGGATTATAAAAAGCATGGGCATGGCTGACTTAGAAGAGTAGTAATAAGATATGAAATTATTTTTGTTTAGGCCAAAATAAATAGAGATAAAAATATAAAGGACAACATTCAAAACTGTAATAAAGGGCATAAAGAGCATACTGTGAACAGGTGTGTCTCATGTTTGTCTTACACAAAAACCAGTCGTGGCTAGAGAAGAACTTTGTCATTTGGGACATCTATGGTAGCATATATAACTCCAAAAGTGTCAGGAAGAATACCCTCCAGCAGCAATTAGTGTATCAAAGATACAATCATTTGAAAGGGGCCATAGGTAAAAATCAACGGACTTTGGGCTATAACACCACAAGCTCCCTCTTAATCCTTTCCTGAAGTTCTGCACTTAAAAAGAGCCAAATTGAAAGCAGTGTTAGGAAATATGCAGTGACAGGAAAAATAAAACAAGAAATGAAGAAGAAAATCAAAAACCAATCAATAAAATTGATACGTGGTGACTGACACAAGGTAAAAATCAGCAATTAAAAAACTTCGGGATTTTTGACATGATAGTCTCTAGTCCCCAGTGTGATGAGGATTTTGCTGGTTTTTGAATATGTACATAGCAAATGACAGCCTGGATGTTCTTATTTATGTTCTAAGCAGAAACGACAGGCAAAAGCAGTGGGTGGCGAGAGAAAAACAGAAAACAGAAGTGACTCATGGAAGGTCAATGACTCAGTCACGAGCAGAATGAAGGCGTGTGTCGTCTATGCAGCGGCCTTTCTGCTGAACTAGTTACCTGTTGTTAGACTCTATATTGTTTAGAACAAATATGTAGGGGATAAGGAGAGAAAACCAAATAAAGCTACTCAAATTATTTTATTAGGTTACTGTCTACACCATTTCCAACACAGCTTGTTAAATGGGTATCATCTGATGCATATGAAAGAAGGGTTGATTTTCTTTTCCATAAAGTATAATACCTCAGCTGGTTAGGAAACTGTGAGGGAAGCATGCAGTAACAGTCTTAATATGTACAGAAAGATATTAAGGTACACATAAGGCAGACTCCTGAGAAAAATGAAGTCTAGGAGGCCAGCAGAAAGAAGTGTCAATAGAATACTCTATTTAGATTTACACTGCATATACATGTGTACACTGCCATCAGAAAAAGGAAACTGTCATACAAATCCTTTAGCATTGCAATATCTGAATTAGCCAGAGATACTGCATTATACATGGAGATTAAACCAGAACCGAATTCAGCAGAAATGGTGAAAGAAGCCATAGAATTTTAAGCAGTTCTATGATACTGCACCCTCTGTGGTTGCTGTGAAGATTTGCTATCTATAATGAATAATGCATAGAGTATGATTTCTTTCAGGGAATAACAGGCTATCTAATGAAAACTTTGAAGGAGGTTACAATTTTACCTGCCTGAAGTGAACAAAAAAAAAAAAAAAAATGCTCGCTATCTCATTATCTAGCTAAATTGTATCAACACTAGCAAAAGTACAAAGCAGCTTATTATTCATTCGCTTAGTTTCCAGTTATTCTATCACTTGTTTTCAGTCTGAAGACGCTGCATTAAAAATGTGACATTTCCCATGAGGAAAAATGCACCTCACTAGATCAAAATATTTTTTTCTTTCTGTACTGAAGTAAAAAGATGAATAATGAGATGTCATAACATGCCACTGAAAGCTTATTTCAGTATGCTACCCACCAAGAATACAAGGATATGGAATATTGACTTTACTTGTGTCTTTTTTTTCCTTTGTCTTTTTTTCTTCATTAACTTTCAAATTGGGGAAGACTTTGCTTGAGTGTATTGTTGCATATTACAGTTGACACTTGTAACTTTGTCTGGAATGCCTGGATGGCATGCAATCCAGGCAAAATTGTGAAGTGTCAGGGAAGTAAAATTAAGAAGAATCAATATGTTTGTTGAGTCTAATGGGAAGGCTTTTATTCATCTGTAAAGAGCCGAATGCTCTTCAGTAACTCCAATGCATACATGCATACTAGCAGAGAAGGGAATGCAACATATAATATCCATCATCAACACTGTATGATTCTGAGTGAATTAGCAGAACTGCATGTTCAGGTACTTACTTTAATATAAAAATTATTAGTTGTTTTGGTTTTATAAATAGCATGGTGAGAAGAAAGTATGCAGTACTTTGTCATGACATACAAAATTTATACTAAACGAATGATAAAACTGAACTGTTAAATGGTCAAAGGCCAAACTTTGTGCCCTTTTTTCCTTTTTCCAAATACATCACATTGCATCGTCTGAATCCACTATCAGTTAGACCAATGCACACCAGAAATACACTGAAATCACTACTTAACAGGGATGAGCTCAGATTTAGACTTGTAATATTCAAATGAAGAGACAGAAAAAAGTCCAAAGTATTTCATTTAGAACCACTCTTTGCTTCCAAAGGATTGTAAATAAAAAACTGCTTTGTAACCCAGTCACTACATTCAGTCTGCACGCTTCACAAAGTTTACTATGTAATTGATTTGAAAATATTTGGTGATTGTTTACACATACAGAATATTCTGCCCAAGGTAACGCCTTTGCTGAAGTGCCTAGGAAGCAGCCCAGTTCTTACACAACTTCAGCCTTTTGTCATGTCACCTCACCAATCACATAATATCTGGGATTATGAAAAACATTTCTGCAGACTTTAAGGTGCAGGAAATTGCAAAGTTTCTTACTTTGCAGGAAAGTGTTTCCTGAAAACACTTAGCATTATTTCTATGTGAAATTTAGCTAAGTTAGCTGTGCAAAAACCTACCTTATCATCCTTCCTTAACTGCAGTTATTTAGGTGTAGAAAAATTGTAGTAAATGGTCAGAATCTATTTTCCAAATGATCACTATTTTTTGTGTGACACAGCCATTCATTTCAAGATTAAAAAACATTACCAGCTTATGGTTATCAGAAAAATCCAGAGTTACTGAAATTGATTGTAGAAAAGATTCTGTGGAAATGACATGAAATTGCTGGAGCCATTCTCCAGCATTATAACACCTAATGGGTAAGGAGAGTATCGCACATCTGCAGGCATTTTATTTTCTGGGACTTCTAAAGCAACTGGTTCATGACACCACTGCTGGTGACATTGAGAAGACATAAGTATTCTTCTCTATAGGTGAATAATGTATTTGGCACTTAGAATTCTATAAAGAGATGTCTTCTGCTGTACGAGCAGTTAAGATGAAAAGGGAGTACATCTCAGGCCAAATCATGTTACTGTATAACATGCTGTCTTTATGTACTTTCTGCTTGCATAGGGAAATTTATTAAGCATGCTGCTCATAAATTACATTTAAACTTCAGTCCTTAAAAGCACATCATGAACCACTGTGCACCATAAAGAGCTATGTTGCTGTGTAGTTAAGTGATTAACTTTCAACAGAAGACATGAGGAAATTTCATCAATAACTTAGAGTTAGTATTGGATGGCTGATCATTTATACTACTGTAAATTATTATATTTCTATAATAAAATATAATATATTTTGTATTAATTCTAATATAATATAAATGTAATTATGTGTTTGTATGTACATATGTATTGCGTATGTGTATACACACAAACACCCCCCCATACACACACGTATGTGCACTACTGTTAACTCTTCCTTCGGCAGTGACATTCCGCAGCAGAAAAAGAAACAGCACGATATTACAAAAGTCAATTAAGAGGACCTTAGGTCCTTTTATTAGAAAAAGATTTACAAAATATGAGGTAAATTCTGGTTCTTTCCTTAACGTCTTGCTTTCTGAAAGACTTTGTACATGGTCACTAATGGGATACATTTGTAATCCTTATGTAAGATGTTAGTTCTAAAGCTGTATGTAGTTAAAAAGCATAAACAAATGCTGCATATAGCAATTTTGAAATCAACTGATAATATAATTAGCTCTTAAGTCTATTATTTTCTTCTTTTTGCTTGAACTTTTGGATTATTATCTGCTACTGAATAGTGGATTATTCACAAGCTTAAAGCTAAGCAATAAGAGTGATTCAGAAGAATGAAGCTGTTAAAAGTTGCTCATATTTACCATATTTATCGTATTTACTCAGCTTACACTTTATCATTTGCTTTCATGTTTTCTTAAAAGACAGTACACTGTACAGATGCCAAAATTGTACACTGTCATGGTTACATATTATTATGTAGGGATATTTTAGCAAGCTTGTTGTTATATTTTTCTTGCTATGTGTTGAATAGTGTACATAATCCTTTGCATATAAGTATAGCTTAGTCATCTATAAAATGAGCATATGAGTTAAACACCTCAGAGCTGCAGTTTCCAGGCTATATTTCTGAGTGTGGCAATGCAATAGAGAATACAGGCAGATGAATATGAATTTACAGTTATACTCACTGTCAAGTCTTGCTAAAAAAAAAGGACAAAAAGGTGATGTTTTGAAAGTACTCGTTTCCCATCCAAGAGTAGTAGGTTTCTCAGAAGCACTCTCAAAAGCCATTGAACCTGATGGTGGAGTCTATGAACTCCGGATGAACTCCTGCTAAAACTAGAGGAGTAAAAAACAAAGTGAAGGAAAGAAAAAAGCTGTGAAATTCCTGAAAGAAATGATTGGAACTTTTGAAAAGGTTGACTTAGAATAGACTGGAAGTCTAGAGATCTTTGGGCTTTCACATGAAATTTTTGGCTCCAACAAAGCATAAATTCAAAATCTTCTCAAACTTACAATAGTTTATTTCTTTGAGACATTAGAAATACACTCTAAAAAAATTATTGGATTTCTTGTAAAACAAGCAAGCAAATGCATTAGTACTGAAGTTCTCGAAATTGCTGTCTACTTTCTGGATTACAAAAGTGCTGCTTGGAAGTTTGCTAGAGCTTTTCTTCTATTGATGTTTTACTTTCACATATATAATCTACTGTTGAAGCCTTTAAACATAGGGGTTTTTTTCTAGTTCATTATAAGGGAAAGAAAGTCCTGAGGAAATGCTTTTTTACAAGGTCATAGTACTTTCTGGATAAGCAATGACATCCATTAATAATGGAAAGATGATAAAGCAGGATAAGCAAGCTTCATGTTAAAGAAGCCATATTTTCTCATAGGTGCAGCTGCTCTTGCTAATAGCTGTTTCTGCCTGCATGTAATGCCAGAGATCTTGGTGCTGGCATAGCTGCTCTCTGGACTCCAGCACTAATTGCATCTCATGAAGCATAACTCAGTCTTAACTCATGGCAGAGACTTGACCAGGTTTGTGGTCTTCAAGGTATATCTATGGCAGGTTTCCTCTGATAAGCTGTTCATGTGTGTGTGCCTGTGACAAGTCACTAGCACGAAATCATGTCTCATAGTGATCAAAATGATATATGAGGTTACATTTGTATCCTAACCTAGATGTTCACATTTCATGTCTGTCACAGGGAGCTGGGCCACCTTATGGTCAATAAATATATCTCCCTTACTTCTGCAGGTCTATGCATCCTGTACCATCCTTCTGATTTTGTTAGTTCATTCTTCCGTAGACCATTCATCTATCAATCACAGCTTCTGCAGGATCCATTCTGATAAATATTTTAACAAATCTGTGCTACGAGGATATATACACTAATTGAGGTTACAGCAAGATCCTTTTTTTAAACTTTTTTAGAGGGAAATATCTAGTCATCATCCTGCAAAGTCATGAGCTAAAGAAAGAAGATAACTCACTGGGAGAGAGGCTGTTTTACAGCCATCTTTCATGTATATCAAGACATAAAAGGCCTATATATCTACAGTATTGGTCTGCACATCCTCTCATATGACCTACAGGCGATTCTTTTTATTCCAGTTATCAGGCCTGGGAAGGTTACAGCTGGGACTAATTACAAGGGTGCAGCCTCCTTATACGTGTTTGAACCATTTTATCTGGGCAGTGATAATAAGCTGCAACTGCTGCAAATAAATAATAATATTCCTAGTTAAAAATATGAGTATACTAGTGAGCATGCGTAAGACATAATAATTAAAAACACGTCTTCTATCACATCAGTTTTTTCAGCAATATCAATACTTGGTCAGAGCTTTTTTCAGCCTGTTTGCTTTTGAAGTTCCATTGCAATATCATTTTATCTTTTATTTCTAAAGAATAAGGTATGCCAGAAAGGAGATTCCATCTTTTTTTTGTCTAAACCATCTTTTTTTTTTTAATTTTAATATGCCTCTATTCCTATAAATATAAACATTATATATTATCAATAAACTCATTATATACATTTATGCATGCTGGAATGAATGTGTTTTGCCTATGGTCTAAATCATTCAAAATGGTAAGTTCAAAATTTGGAGAGGGTAATTTAAACTTCTTAAAGTAAAGATAGCAGCTGCAAAGTAGAGTTATTTTCACATGACACTGTTTTCATTAAGAAGGAAACTGAGAGGAGAAGGGACTTGAGGGACTGCTAAACTGAGCAGTATGTCTGAGCTGTAGGGGACCTTGGGTCCTACTTCCTGAGTCGCCTAAGCTGGAAATGTGCTTACCATGGCTTCCTTAAAGACCGACGTGGATGCTGATGCATATCTGGCTCAAGGAGTGCAGAAATGCAGCTAGCTTCCCTTATTTCAGTATGAACTAATACTCAAATATTTTAAATGGGTTCTACTTCTTAAGAGCTCCTTGTGTTTTGTTTTTTGTGGCATCAAAGATGTATTCTCTCCTTTTGTTTTGAAACATTTATTTTCAATGGAAGGGATGGAAGGGAAGAGAAGACGAAGTCTACCAAATGGAAGGGGAGTATTTGGAAGGGCCAGTTGGGTGACATTAATGTAGTTAGTAATACCAGCATTTAATAATATGTTTTTACTACACAGATTATTTTCAATGATGTCCTATAGCCAAAAGAATTATATCTTTCCCTTTTTTAGAAAGCTTTTACCTTATTTTTCTAATGGGACATTATTTTATATTACTCTGTTCAAATTCATATATTTTACTATCACAAATCTTATCATAAAACAAATGGTCTTGTATCTCTAGATGTATTTATTCTTTCAGTCTAATATTTTAAATTTGTAACAATTTATGATATTTGTTTCTTTAAGAACTTCTATTTTTTTCTAGGTCTCTGTTGCTTTTCCATGACATGCTAATGCACAGAAAAAGACTGAAAAATGTGTAACAGTTTAAGCCTGGACTTGAATGAAAGTAGGGCTTCCTATGTGGCTCTAATCAGTGTCAGATTGCTGTTCTTAGAGCAGCAGCTACAGAAGTTACAGAAGTAATTCTTCAGAAATTTGGCAAAACAATAGCAAGTATTTTTTCATCTCAATATAGCACTTCTTTGTAGGAGTTTATACGAGTGGAAGTGTCTCTTTTGTTCTGATTAGCTGAGTTGCTGTCAACATTTACATCACATCCCTTTGAGTTTAAAATTCCATTTTGCAAGCATAACCAATGCACAGGACTTCAGAGACTGCAATGTTGTTGACATAGCACTCTGAAAAAATATGAAGGATTGCTGCTCTTCAAAAAGATATTGGAAAACACTGTAGTACAGAGCTTTAAACAAACAGATTGAAAGTATAAAATGTGCATAACAGCAAAACATGGGGCACATAATTCTAGATCACTAGTCTTGCTTTCAGAACATCATAATATATTTTGCCTGTCTGGGCCTTTATTGCTTTCATATTATTCAGTTAGCAGCTCAGAGACAGATTGAGTTTCTCAGCCTATAGCGATGAACTTCCTATCTGTGAAAAAGGGATAACATAGAGGGGGGTTTCATTTAACCTTTCACGGTGTTTCCTATTCCTGTCTGCGTGTGTTGCACTTGAGTTAGCCAGGCTCTATTTTCTTGTAAGCATCTATATGCTATAGTAAGAAATGAGGCAAACTGTCTCAACTTTTTAAAAATGAGCCTGTTTCCTTATTTCATTAAGCATCCCATTAGGCATTTTCAGTAAGCATTAACTTAAGTTCATTATTTCATCAGCATATTTGAGGTTAATCATGTATCTGCTCTCCTCTCCCTCCTTTCCCCGACGAAACAATTTTATTGAAATATTTTATTTATACATTTACCTAATGCAATATATCAATTTTTTCATTTTGAATTTTTTAAAAGAAGAAATATATTGACATTTAATATAAAGAAAGAAAAAATATCAAGAAGGAAATGAAACACTGTTTTGGATCTGAGGCAACTTTTTGTCCATCACAAACAGCTTTTTTTTTTTTTGAGAAAAGTATAAAAACATTCTTCATTTTGTGTCAGTTTTCTTCTTGATCCATGAAATGAACAGTCAGTTCAGTCTTTGCACAGCTCTTCTTGCACCTTTTTGGGCCAGGTATCAATTTGCTGGTACAGTACTAAAACAGTTGAAACAAAGCTGATTTTGTTTCATTGGTGGTAGCTGAACCAACAAGTTGTAATGGAGGGAATTAGAATCTGCTCTTCCCTAGAAAATGCAGCAGAGTGAGTCTGAGCAAGGACAAAATGCTGGTGTCAAACTCTCTTTCTTTTTTCTTTGAAAGCCTTTTGTTGTTGGATCAGGCCCAGCCTTAAAAAATATTGGTCTTTGCCAGATGTATTTCTTAATTACAGAAGAAGAGTCTCAGATCCCTCTCCCACTTATGGTTTACTATTTAGATGGTAAGCAATCAAGCAGATGTGATCAATCACTAATTGCATATCATTCTGTCAATCGAATCAGGGCAATTAGAATTCTATCAAGATATATACAAAACTATAGCAGTAATTTAGAAAAATCTGAGCATGAGAGCAATTCTTCTAGAGAAGTTGCCAGTGTGAATGGCCATGCGGTGAATTCTCTAAGATTGCTTTGTTTTCAAGCTTCAGACTTGGGGTAATATGCAGCTACAGTCAGGTGACAAATATTTCCTTCTGGCAGTGCTTATTTGGGTTAAGTGACTTTGTAACTGACAACAGCTAATTGAAAACAGCCTGGGACTCCCAACATACTCTTAACTACTTAAACTAAATTTCTGAAAGTCTATAACATTCTGTTATCTGATATATAGGGCAAATGCATAGTGAGGCAATGAAGATTAGCAGACGGTTCAGAGACTGGTAGAATGAAGGGTGTTCTCAGATGTCCATATCTCCCGAGGGGTGCAAGGGAGTCCTCCTGAGGGATGGACTTCACCTGAGTACCTAGGAGAGTCTTCCAGGCTTCAAGCTGGCACAAATGATAAGAGCTGGAAGAGATACATATGCAACCTCTGGTTTCAATACTCAGAGAGAGGAAAGTATGGTAACAATGGATAAAAGAACACCCCTGTTAAGAGGATGAACATCAAAGCAAAAGGAAGTATTAATACTGATGGAAGCTTCCCAAAGTTTTCTCCATTTTCATTGTTGATTCTTGTATTCCCTTCCATATAAGTTCTATGAACTCACTGAGTGTCTTTTTTAGGGTAGGCTTCATCTAGTTAGGTTTAAAAGTTTCTCAATTGCTGTGTATTGCTTGGGAGTCAAGTTTTAAATTCATGCTCATGTGGGTGATACAGGTAGTGAAGAACATATATATTGTCTATAAAACTGTATGAGATCAGTGAAAACCAACTGAAATATCTAGAGGCACATGTAGGAGACTGGGCAATGTTTTTATGAAGAGTCTTCCCAGAGAGTATCCAGCCACCCTTCTTGAAAACATAAGATCCTTGAGTTTTGCTTTCAGCTCTGTTGTGTAATTTCTATAGTTTATTCCCATCAGTGTCCTTCTCTTTGCTCCTATCCTCTCGATCATTTTTACTCAAAACCAAGCTTAATATTCTCTTAAAAAAGGGGATCATAGCTAGATGACTGGAATATGGATCTCAGCCCCATGAAAAATGGTCACACTCTTTCTCTTCCTCTTTAGTTTTATATGAGTAAAAGCATTTTTGGCTTTTCAGAAATAATTTGTAAAAGGTTTAACTTACATCAGGCAGTTCTTAACTCCATGTTTCATAAACTTTACAATTTTCTTGTTTTACATTGCTGATTCCTTGCATTCTCTTCCTTAAATTCTCTGTACCTTTAATGCTTTTCTGGACAGTTCTTCATCTAGTAAGATTTAAAAGCTTCTGAGTTTCTGTGCTTTGCTTGGGATTCAAGTTTTGGATGGGTTAGACATACTTTGGCTTAAGGAGTTTCCTAGCATCCTCCATACTGAAATGCTTAAGATCTTACTCTGACTGACTTAACTGCTCTTCATTTTTCAAAGCTTAGCATGTTGAAAAAGAACATTTTTTAATTCTTTCTTTTGATTATAGTTTAATTAACTTGTGATACCGGCCTGTTTTCCATTACTGGCTCTTCTCTCATTTTATCAGTTACTAAAACCAAAATGTTACAGGAATATGGAGCTGGAAAAGACCAACTGAGTCCAATTCCTCTTAATCACAGGCTACTGAAACCTTTTTTTTTTTTTTTGGGGGGGGGGCAGAGAAGGAGTGGGAAGAGAAAAAGGGGGGAAGTGGCTATTACGTGAGGAATAAGTTGCTCTTACCAAGCTGCTACCTAAAATACACAGCCTGTTGTTACTCTACAGACTTGTTACAGTGATGTGTTGAAGGACAAACCTTATTCTCCTTACCTGATGTTTGTGTGAAAACCATTTTATACCTTTCATTATCCTTGTTCTCCGTCTACTTCTCTAGTCCTATTATATCTTTTCTTGAAATGAGGAACCAAAATTTCACGCTCAAGGTGCAGTTGCACTATACTTTTTCACCATTGTATTTTCTTTTTTCTGTCTGTTCCTTTCCTTATGATTCCTAAGATTTGATTTTCTTGCTGTTGTGCTCCTGAAGATGTGAAATAAGATTTTATATATCATTTTTCCTTCTAATATAAAACACTTTTATCAAATTTATAACCCGTTTGAGTTTTGACCAGAATATCCACTACTAAAATGGTTTAGCAACATCAGATTTTCAAAACTCTATAAAGAATTAACTATTGTAGTATTTCAGCAGGTACTGATGTAAATTGGATCTAGATGATGTGGGAATGTTTTATTTTAGGAACGATAGTGCTTTGATACCTCTCTTTTATTAAATTATGCAATTGTGATGCCATTGCCACTGTTAACAAATAATATAAATAGTAGCAGTATATTGTTTGTTAGTGGTATTTCTAGTCTATTTATAAATCTAAATAACATTGTAGCTTTTCAAGTGTGACAAGAAAGCGTGTCACCTCAGTGTATTTTTTTATACAAGAGGAAAATTTTATGTCACATTATTGAAATTTTTTCCCCAGCAGATGTCCTGTTGCTACAGAATACATTACTGTCGACTACTGCATTTATTAGCAATTTGTTTCCAAATAAATTAAAGCATAGTCCTTCTTAAACCAACAAAATAAAAATCTTAAATATCGCATACAGTGGAGTTTGTTACTATAGAAGATTTTCAAGAGAAATACTGTGACTTTTTTTTTTTAAGTATTAGATAATCCTATAGACATTTCTAGCATTAGGACTTTTTAATAACGGCAGATAGTGATATGGGTAATTGTCACACTCTTTTGCATCACAAAAAACTTGTATGTGTGCCGAGTATTACGAGTGAGTGGAAGCCAAGCTATTGGGCACCTGAACCACCGGGGTTCAGATACTGCTGAAATTAAGAAAACAGACTAGACAGATTGAAAAGAGGTGTGGTATGCCAGCTGCTATGCAAAATAAAATATCCGTCTATGGTACCACTTATCTCTCTCATCACTAACAGAAGCACAAGCAGTGCTTGTGCAGGATGTTTGCAGGGCTCTGCATTTCAAACGCATATTCGCCTTTAGCCAGAACTAACTGCAGCCAAAGCCACTGCCTATCTGAGAATAGCGTGGTAGATAACTAGTTTTATAAGAGCTCAGGACTGATGAATGCCCTCAGAAAGTTCCAGGCATGTTAAAGAGCTTTCCAGGAAACTGCAGACTTAAAATACCAAGCCTTCAGATAGATTGTTTTTCATTTTAAATAACTGTCTCTTCCTTGGAGCTGCTTGATTTCACATCACAGGGAGTCCGAGGGATCAGAATTACTACTTCAGTGTAAGTCACGATAATACAACTGCCGTCCCAAAACAGATGATGCGGCTTTTAGTCTCATCATACTCAAGACATATTATTGTTCTACTGAAGTAGATTAGCTGTGAAAAGTACTGCACTGTTCTTGTGTAGAGCCAATGTTACATCATTTTTAATATTACAACACATACAACATTCATTGAACAAAAAAGAATGATAATTTGTATTTCCTGATCTTACATTAGGTAAGGTTTGCACTTGTTAAGAATTCATGGCAACTAACAGGTAAGCACTGTCTTCCTACATAAAAATGTTTTTATTTTTCCTTGATCTCTGGTTGGCTATTGCATCTTTAACACAAGATGCCAATACCTAGTATGTTCATTGCATTGTAGAGCTGACAGCATCAGCTTCTGCAGTCTCAGAAAGAGCTGTGTTCTGTATTAGGTCATTCTGCCTAAAATTTAGCCAAGGGGCCCAGGAGAGGTACTAGAGTGCTGAGGGTCTCAGCTAGCACTGTTCATTCATAAAACAGAATATTTTCCCCAAAAGAAAACCTCATAATCTTCCTAGTATCTTCCTTTCTCTTTAAAAACATAAAGTCAAGGAAAATTGAAGGCCCCTTCTAACCAATATTTCTATCCTTCTAAATAGACAGTTTCAGTTTTAGTATTAAGGAATGTAGGCTTTTTATAAACATAGGCATATTTAAAAGAAGAAAATAATTAAATATATATATATTCATTAGAGTAGCTGTATCCCACAATGCTTTATTCTAATGCTTTATTCTACAGGAGTACATTTCTATTTTTTTTTTCTTTTAGTTTGGGCAAGACAGAGGAATTCGTGTCTGCTTGGAACGTTTCCATGGTTGGGCACAGAGACGCTCTTCCCTCCAGGGAAGCACTACACACTAAGCTAGATGAGCTTGGGTGAAGAAAGCTGAAATGTGCAGAGGGGATTTGGGGACTCTCTCCTAAAGAAGAGGTTAATCTCTTATGTGATAGTTACACAAATAAAAACGTGCTTGGCAACAAGCAGTTTGTTCCCACTCCTTGTGTAATTGTGCTGTTGAGTTTGGGGGACTGAATCTAACTTACTCTAGCCTTGTCCTCCCCCTCCAAAAAAAAAAAAAATTCTTACCATACAGCTTATTTTACTGAGCGGTAGTGAGAGGGGGGTGGTGCCTGCTCAGCTGCTGTTGCTGGAGGCGGAGTTGTGTTGTGGGGTTAAAATGTAGATGTGGTTTGGAAATCAGCTGTAATTCTCACCAAATCAGACAAAACTATTGTTAGACCTTTCTTTTTTTCTCTAACTTCATTTTATATTTAATCCCTTCAAACTTGCACATTTTAATTCTCAGCTATTTTAAGGCTGGTTTGCACCAGCAGAAAACATGCATCTTTTTTTCTTCCCCCTCAAACCCTAAGTCAACATTTGCTCACTTATACAATTAATTTATTTTGATAATGTATTTTCTTATAGATAACTTTTTATCAGTTTGTTCTTATTTTATCATGTAGAGTCAATGGAAACAATGTCAGCATACAAAGAGTTGCTTCCCATCTACAAAAATGTTATGCAGTTGTTTATCTTGATGTTAAATAATCAAAACCTGGAGAAACAAGCTAAGATGGCCTTAAAACAACAGCAGTATAAGCCATAATTTCTTTGTGCAAACGTTATGATTCATGATGCATCCTGACCCTCTTGCAATTATTAAAAATCACTCTCATTCTAATATCAGAATGAAAGAAATTATTTTTCCAAAACAATACAGCTTTGCTGAGTCTGTCAGTCACTTTAGATAAACAGAAAAACATGGGCATTTTGACACTGGAGCCAATCAATGCTTGCTGTGGTTCTTACCCTGTTCCTACGACTGGTCAGCTTTGGCATTGCAGAATGTGCAATGGAGTCCTGCAACAGCTATTTCTGGAAAGTTCTTTGCAACTTTGGATAGAAAATGGCTTACGTGTGTGTTGAGGAATATACCTTATCCCTGTTTATTACATTGATGAATATAACTGTAGATGTTCTCTTTGTTTATTCTTAATACTACTAAGCACTTAATCTCTGTGGCCTCTCCTGGCAGTTAAATCCTCAAGACATCAGTATTTTCCAGAAATAAGAATTATCTATCCCCCTGATGTGCTTAAATCTGTTTTATTCAGAAGGCCCTTGGCTCTACTTAATATGTTATCAGCCATCAGACAGTTCAAGTCAGAGAGCCCCTAAATTTTTTGCCAAATAATGACAATAATATGTCTGGCTTGACGCCCTTGGAATGCAGTTTTGTATATTAGAAACAGTAACTTTTCTGCAGTTCAGGGTACTCCTGGCTTTATTGCTTTGGAAGAGAGATGAGGTTTGCGGATAGTGTATAAATACACTGGGTATGATGCAACGCAATAAGGCCGTTTGCATTTTTGGAATGTATGTTTGATTCTGTTTGACTCAAACTTCTGAAGGACAATTCTTTGCTTTTTGAAGGAATGTGAGCTCTTTTTACTCTCTGCTTTACCACGTCTTCAGTGCTGTAAAGCAATGTAAGTTTGTCATTGTTTAAACAAATTACACTAATACGATGTGAGTACCTTTATTAGTAAATGGGCAAGGCCTTGAAAACACCAAGGAGAAAAATCCTTCAGAGAGCTTTAAAGCAATTCTTGTTGCTAGGAAACCACTTTTCTTTGTTTATCTTGAAAATGACTAAATCATTTTATGTCTGGCTTCAAAGAAGAATAGGAGGAAGAGAGCACAAGAAAATATGTTTAGAAAGTTTCACCTCTTGTCCCCCCTTCCTTTCAGCACTTGAACAGCAATGAGTTAATATGATTCGGTGAGATTCAACAGAAGTTCATGAATAAATGATCTAAGGAGCTAAACAAAGTTAGGGAGTTATGTCTGTGCTTTATGTAAATTAGGGAGTTGGGTATTTGGGTAAGTGCACAGCAGAGCCCTGGTACCTCCGTGGCTCTCATGTGACTTTCTCTAGCCGCCCGTCTTGTATCGTGGACCTCTGTCACCTGCTCCTCTCCCTAGAGTAGGCCACACGCTCTTTGTAGTGTCTTTTCATCTTCATTTTTGAGGCTCTTGGAGTCTTTTTTTTTTTTTTTTTTTTTTTTTTTTTTTTTTTTTAGCCTGTTCATTTTATTCAGTACCCATCCCCCAGGGAAAGCCAGGAAAGGGTTAGTGGTGGGTCTGTGTGTTGATCAACCCTCATCTACCTCACCTGTGGCAGAGAGCAGGTGAGGAGGCAGAGGAGCAGGAGCAGGACTCAGATCAGCTCTGCTTGACATGCAGGAGGAGGTCAGGTGAGTTTGGGGTCTTGAGTTTGTGCAGACCTAGAGCTGCCTGGGAAAGGGGAGTTGGGTCCTGCTGGGTCCTTGGTTTGGACGAAGTGTTGGGTCTTAAAGTGGAGAGGTGGAAAATGTCTTTTTGTGGGGTGGCATTGGTGGACCTGGAGCTGTGGCAGGGCCTCTGCATGCTCCCATTTTCTTTCTCTCTTACTCTCTCCCTGCTCTGAGCTCTCTGGGCCATGCTCTTCTCTTGGTGCAGGGTGTATCCTTACCATCTCTAGCGCTGTGGCCTTCATGCCGTTCCCTTCCTCTTGTGTGATGTCTCACGTTTTTCCTGAATGTGGCTAGGCTAAACACCCAGCTGCAAGTAATGAAGGAGCTTTGCTAGACATGGGAGCTGGGCATGGTTTGATGCCCGAATCAGGAGTAACTGAGGATACAAGGAGCCTGTTAGCTCTTCAAGTTTTTGAGTGTGACTCTAGTAGGTGTCCTTACTCAAGGAGGAAAAGCACAGGTGTGAGTCCAAAGGAGAGTAAAATTTTTTTGGGTTTTTTTTTTTGTTTGTTGTTTTTTCTTACTTTAAGTATTATATGGAAGAAAAGATTTGGATTTCAAAGACAAAATGGTGGACTCCTTCTTTCCTAAAAGAGACTTATTCCCCTTGCCTAGTGCTTCCTAAAGAAGTGACAGGTCTCAATGTTCCCTCCTGATAGGAACTGCTGGGCTTTGGGTGGATGATGAAGCTTTCTGCAAACAGAAGATATTGACTTCCTGCGTTGTCTCACCTGTGCAGAAAAAGGACTTTTTTTTTTTTTTTTTGGGGGGGGGGTGTCTCTTTTGATCCAGACAACTCACTTAACTTCAAGGTGGTTGAAGTTAAGTCTTTAAGTTAAGTTTGATTAATGTGCACACCTGATCCTACAAGATTTTACAAAAGTACTGGGCGACCAAGTGCCCCAAAGTGATGATAGTGAGAAGATTAGGCCATTGACCTGGCCACAGCTGCTGTAAATATACAGCCAAGGCACAGTAGAGTGAATCTGAACCTCTCTAGGAAAGCTGACTTCATCCAGGAGCTGAGCACTGGAAGAGAGTGCGGCTGTGCAGGCCTCCAGAGCCTGGAGCAGACTTTCTCCCTTGCCACGTGGACCTGGGGCTTCTGCCAAGACTGACTTCTCATGTAAGTTGGGCCTTAGTTTGGGTGGTGTTGGGGCTGATGTTTTGTGGTGCTGTGCTTTGGGCTGTTATGTTAGAGGGGATGGGAGGGGTCTTGTTCATGGATTGTTGAGTTATTAACTAGTTTATATTCAAATTTATATGCTAGGTTCTTATTTTTCCTGTGATAATCCAGCAGTTCCTGTGTGTATATTCATAAAGGACTTTGATAGTGGGGGTTGTTTGCTTGTTTGTTTCTTTAACTCTGACTATAGAGATCTTAACATACTAAAACTGACTTAGGAAGAGGAGGACAGTGCCTATCTATGCAAACAAGACACTGTTGAAATAGTAAGTCATCTGTTGTGGCAGCTGTCAGCAACAAATGGACAAAACCAGTTCATTTTACTTAATTTTAGTGAATAATATTAGACTGCAATATAGTTACTGAAATATTCACTTGAGTTTGCTGAATGTAGTGATTCTGAAGTTAATATTAACTTGGTATGAATAACAGGAATAAGATAGCCCATTCTGGTGGAAGGTAACCAGACATCTGAGGATTGAACAGTGTCTCTTTGAAAATTCCTTTAAGTGTCTTCTAATCGTTTGGTGGGACAAGGAGTGATGCTGTGTAGGGTTTTTGGTTGGTTAGTCTTTGGTTGTTTAAAACTTCTGGAACACAACTGTGTACATATAGCTAGATGTTTGCATGTTGTGCACAATGCATGTGTAATCATTTGGATTTTGTTGTGCCTGTATAATTCCTTGGTAGGCTGTCTGGAGAACAAGAGAAAAGGATAAGCCTTTCAAAAGATACAGGAAGAGAGGTGTGTATCTAAAAGCACTCATTTAAGGAAAGCTAAGCATATTAAAGCTTCTTGGGAGCATATCATATCTTAAAAAGAAAAGCTAAATCTTTCCTTTTATTTGGCATCTATATACCTACATCCTGTAAAATATCAGACTAAAAGACCTGGGTGAAGTGGTTCTGTGAGTATTTGGTAAATTCGTATAGTGTTATGCTATTGTTTGTTTGCTTGGCCTCGAAATTCTGGGGAACCAATTAAAATAGCCCCAATGAGAAGTTCAAGAAAATTATTTACTGGGAACTCTAGAACTTAGAATTTGCAATTCAGATGTAGCTTTCTTTTTCAAACAGAACTCCTAGAAATCTAGGGCATGTCTAACAAATCTGAATAGAGATTCTTGTGTTACCAGAGTGAGGTATTCTTGAGCATGCTTTTAGCTGACATTTTGCCCAAACCATGGTGACCAAAGACAACAAGTCACAGGTTATATTCTTCTTTGTAATACAGAAAAACAAATATTGAAAGCTCTGCTTCTTCCCAGTGAGATGTCATTAGACTTTATAAATGCTCATTGTTCATAGCAGGTTTATTGCTCATTCTCCTCCCCTCTCTGAAACAACCTCCTGAGCTCTGTGTGCATCTTGTATTTCAACAGCTATTAAGCGTTGCTGGTCCCCCCCCACCCCCCTTCCCCAAATATCTTGCTCGGTTATTCTCCCTAATTTGCTAACATCTTTCATGGTTTGAAAGACTGGCTAGATAAAAGCAGGCTTCAAGTAGGCATGGATTACAAATCTAAGCAAATTATCTTCCTTTTTTTTAAAAAAAAGAAAAAAGCAAAAACTTATTTAGTAAATTCATCTAAAATTTGAACAGCCTTATTTTAGCTTACCCAGAAAAACTGAATCAGTTTTTTCTAACTCTTAGCAAGTATGTGCTGCTTTTAGACAAAGAGATACCTAGAGAGAAGGAAATGTGTAATTGTGTTTTGGTTCCTATCCACCACAGTTTAGCTGATCAAGACTTGCTGATATCTGGATGTTAAATAGGACTTAAGCAGATTCATGTTTTCCAGGGAAGAGGGAATACTAACATAATAAATGATACTTCAGTATTTTGCTTCTGTGGGTCTGGTTACTTGACAGTTTAAAGTGTTTCTGTCAAACTTGTGCTAATACTCAAGTCTTTGAAGGCACAGAGGTCTGGCAGGAGACATTACTGAAAGGGAGCTTGTGGTCGTCTTAGACAATGTCTGTCTTTTCTTTTTGTAGCATTTGGCCATCGAAACCATGAGGGATCCCAAAGGGGCCTATCTCTGTATTAGATGAGAAATTCGCTTTTAGGACTTAGATGGAGCTGGTGTTTCCATGCTGTGGGAAACAGTAAAGCAAGACATTGTCCCAGACCAGCTCAAATAGCTTGTTCATGTAAGACAGTGACTTAATATCAATGGTTAAAAGAGTGCATCGTCTTCAGGCAGTGCTGGAAACTGGTGGGTGATTCAGAGTTGTTGAGTTCTTGTTGCCTGATTTCAACAGGCCTCCTGAATGTGACTATGTATCAGTCTTTTATGATCTAAGTAGATTTTGAAAAAATGGTGCTGTAAATAATATGCTGGGGGATAAGGCAATTAGTAAAAGGTTTTTCTCTTAGCAATGGATGTGTGTTTTATTTCGTAAGTCAATACATTTTGTAGCACAGGGATTGTTTTTTTTAACTAATCGTACATGGTTCTCGTTAATATCAACATGGCTTAAGTTGGCATCCCAAGAGAGAGAATCTGACTTCAATTCTCATGTTTGTAGTTGTACTGATTGCTGTTGCAGCTTATAAAACAGGTTCTTCTGCAATCCATGTTGCTATGGATTTTTTTCCTTTTATTTACTGAAATGAGATAGGTCATTTACCTGTCTGATGTCTCAGCAGACTCATGCCTGGTCTTTGCAGGGTTTGATTCCGATTTAAGAATAGTTATCTCCTTGGTTTCCAAGCTATGAAATGGTGTCCAAAGTGTAACAACCTTTGTGATTGTTTATGTATGGGAGTTAACTGAAGTAGGGTATTTCTTTTTATTTTGGTGCTATAAAACAAACTTTGTTTTGGCTGACTTAGCAGGCTCTTGTCTGTTCACATCAAAATAAACTATTGCATTCAAAAGCTGTAGAACTGACTGCAGATTAACATCTCTGTCTTTTTCCTGTGCTGGGCAGGCAGAATATTTACCGCATTATTTATAGCTTCCCATAATTCTAAAAACACCTATCTGAAAAATTAGAGGCAACTGGTAAGACGCAGTCTGCAAAAATCTGAAACCTGGCATATTTATTGTTGGATGCATCAGACAATTGCTAGTCTACTGTTGTGTTTTGCTGATTCATGAGGCTTCAGTGTCAATCCAAAACAGTGGGGTGGGTGAATGGGAAAAATAGCCCACTGAGGAAAACAAAAAAGAAAAAGGAAAAACTAAGCATAAGCATACTCTGTCTCTCACCTCCCTGAAAACCCTTTCCCAAATCACCAAACCTATAGCTGAAAACACCTAGGACTGAGCATTATGGGACAGCTTGAGAATGGGGAATGGATGGGACCTTCCCGCTCCTGTCGAGCTTGTACTATGTGATAGGAAAGTCTTTTATGTGCTTACTGCTAACAAATTCCATTGGTCTGCTCTAATACATGGGACAATTGAGTCCTGCTACTCATATCCTTCCAGTTTCTCTTACCCAGCAAAATACAGTTCTTATAATGTAAAACATGGGAAACTTAGGAGAAAGATGGGACATAAAACATGAAAAGGAAAGTAGGGCAGTTTGTGAGTGAGCATAAGGGACCAGCTTTAAGAAAAGACTCCCAAAATTAAAAAGAACAAAACAAAAGGAGTGAAGTTACAACATGAAGAACATGTTGATAGTTTTTAGATTAATTTTTTGATATCTTTTCTCTTTTGAAATGAGTTTCAGTTCAGATCCTTTCTAAATATAAAAAAGGGTTTTAGAAGGTCAAAAACGAACTGATGCATTCTCCAAGATCTAAAAAGACTTCCAGTTTCTGAGAATTGTCATCGAAATTTTTAAAAATGAAATAGATTTCTGAGCTGTCTTGCTCTAAGTCTGTCCCTGTATATTCACTTCCTCAGAATTCTGCTACTAATTCCAATCATTTTCCTCTTCACATGAAAAAAACCCTTCCTTGCTTTCTATTCCTACCCTATTCTGCCATATTTAGGAAGATAAAAATGCACACCTGCCTTTCTTTTCCTGTTGCTAGTGTAAAAAGACCTCATAGTTTGGAACAGATTATTTCAAGCAATGCTCTGTAAATTTTCGAGGTAACTACCATGAGAGATCTGTGGTAAAAGTGAAATAAACATTCTCGAATATAGATATAAGCACATTTTTCATAAATATTAAATAGGATCATCAACAATCTGAAGAGCAGTTCTGTTGGACAAAACTTTCATGAATGTGTGTGTGTCAAAGATGTGGTACTGTGAAAATACTGAATTTCTGAAAGACTGTCCAATTGTTTCACAGTTCACGGGATGTTAATTGCAACTCCTGATGAAGCAGATCAGTCTGATGCTATTTCACCATATTTACTGTCTTTCCAACCTTTCTAGAGTTTTGAAAGATATTTGGAGAAATAGGAATATAATGATGATAGACCTTGGAAAGGTGTGGAGGGCTCTAATACCTGCTGACTTTCTTTAATGGTAAACATGACAGGTTGGTTTAATATTGAAAAATGATAACTTGCACAGGTACTTCTTTGATGTCAACTGGTAGTTATGAATTTAACAAACAGGGAAACAAAAAAAAAAAATCCCTATGGTATCTTTAATCTCTCAAGATTCTGGAAGCATTCTGAGGGAGTAATATTTAGTTCAAAAAAAAAAAAAATACACAAAATGCACAACTTCTTTCCACTTGAAAGGGCCTTTTAATCACTCCCATTGGAGTGGTTATTTCACCTTAGGAATGGCAAATCTTTCTGGCGTCTTGCACAATTTGCACATACACTGTGACTTGTATTAACAAGCAGCCTAGGCATTTCTATCCTGTGAACGTGAACATTTTACTAATGTTGACATTTTGTATACAGCAACTGAGAACTGGTGAACTGGGTCTACATCGCATGGTGTTACCTTAGATAGCCTACAGTCCTTTAGTGCTTTACTATTGCTGAGCCCAGTGATGGAAAGTTCTGCAGCCATAAATCTAATAGCTTTGCATGCTAGTGATGCCTTGTTACTCTTTGAAGATATTTCCTAACTTTTATAGCTGAAAACTTGGCTTATATTACACAAATGCAGTTGAAACCAAAATGCTTGTTGGGGAGAATACAAAGTGGGTAGTTTAATCAGAAAGCAAAAGTTAAGTATGCAAAGCATGTACAAGATCTTAGCTCATCTGTGCTCCCTAAAATAGGCCTTTTTAAAGAGTAGCCAGTTCTTAAGCATTCATAAAAGCTAGTTTATAAGAAGAAGTAATATCTCACCAAGCCCAAGGAAGGCATGTAGAACCTGCACGCTTTTCTGCTTTTTCACCTGTAGCAGCTATGTAAGAAATAGCATCTTTCCCTACAAATCCTGCATCTGTTTTATCTCCAAAACTTGACAGTAATAGCAGTTAATCCCTTAGGACTGAAGCCATTTCTGTCACTGCAATGACAGTGAGCGTTCTGGTGCGTGAAATGAGGCCCAGAACGGTTTGACTTCTAGACTTCTGAGGTCAAACTAAATTGCCCTGAACTAAAACCCTCACTTGGGAACTGAGGAAGAGGAAAGATTAGATTGCCCCAAATTCCTCATTTGCTGCACATCTTCTTAGGAGAGTCACCTAGGAGCAGCATTTGAAATCATTGCTTTTATTATTTTGTTCAGGAAATACACACCAATAAAAGCCTGCTGCTATGCTCACGATTTCCTTGGTGTCAACAGTATACTTGACACAGATATCTTCCAGTCCATTCAGACCTGATGTGTGGCATTTGATTAATCCCTGCGTAATAGAAACTATCGCAGAGATAATTCTAATGCTATGCTGCAGCTGGTATGAGCCTAGCTTCATAGTAATGAATTTGAAATATGATTATGGAAAGACTTTGGAGAGCAATGTTTCTGAAGAAAGAAATGGTAAGAAACAAGAATTAAACGTTTGAACAGTGGGATGAAAAAGTGTGAGTGAAGGCAATTTAGCCTTTGAACGAATGAAAGAGCTTGACTATATAAATGTATGCATACACACCCACTTCTTGTTTCTATATTAATTGTCATATATTTGTGTGCCTGCAAGAACTTCTCCAACTCTGGGTGCCACGATAAGGAAGAAAACTTGTTTCTTTCCAATTATATCTAATATGGTTCAGTGTTTACCAGCTGCCTTCAAAATAACCCATTTAAGGTTTTATAATAATAATAATAATAAAACCCTGCCTCTTGCCTGATAAAAGAAAATAAGCAGTATGAAAGAACAGAATGTCTCTCAAATTGTTTACAAATGCTGCTTCAAAAAAAATTGCTGTCTGCAGAATGTGTGTTAACAAGCTTGCCTTCTTCAGGGGACAAAAAGCATGCTGACCTCTTATCAGAATATTTCAGCAGCTCTTAACATTATGCTGCTGGGTATCATATCATCCAAAGACTGACTTTGTTCTCTCAGTAGCTCGGGAGTGATGAATAATTGTTCATAAACACATTCCCCTCACACTGTTTGGAAATTGTCTGAGATACAATAGTATATATATAAATTCACTAATAAAAGTTAATGTATTTCTTCAGCAAATAAATGTTGCACTGTATCAATTGCTTAAATTCATTAGGATTACCATTTGCAAGTTTTACTTCATTGGTAAATTAAGAAAAAACTTGAGATTTCTGTTTTTGTCTAAAACACGAATCTGTACAGAGAAGGTCAGACTGCACCTTTTCTACTGAATCCTGGTGGCTGGGAGAGAGCAGGTTTAGGCCTTCCTGAATTGTTACTAAATCTGTAGAACCAGGCTCATTCAAGACTTTAACAATGCTATCTTTACACCGAGTAAGAGCAGTGCCTCAAAGGATCTGGCATTTATGGATCTTGTGTTTCCTAACCTCTCTCCTATCAGTCCTGGAAGATGGACAAGTGGACAGAAGCTTAAAGAGTCCAGATTTACTCGTTTCCTTTAAAAATCTGATGCTGTTGTCAATGACCTACCTCTCAACTCTCATCCATGTGCCATTATTAGTTGCTGTACAGTGAATGTTCTTGTGAAGGGTTTTGCTTGTGACTAGGTGAGGTAGTTATTCGTATTTAATATGGAGTTATGGCCTAACTGCAAGTCTCCTTGAGAAGCTGCCATACTAACAGAAAATGGTAAAGCACACTATTAACATCCTCTTCCTTTTTCAGTTATACAAAATTATGGTGGGGCAAATGAACCTGCTTAGTTGACTTCCACAGACTTTATGGAGCATGACTTTTCTTCTTACCTGTTTTAATTAGGATTTTTTTCTTTGACTGATGCAAATAATATTTCTTTTGTATATAAGGTAGCTGTGTAGAAATCCTTTCTTTTTTTCTTCTGTTTCTCCATTTTATTATCCTGTTTTTCTCCCCCATGTCATTTGCAGTAGAATGAGAGAAGTAAAGACAAGTGCTCATCAATGCAAAGCTAGTCTCTAGTACAGAGTAGTTCTAATATTCTTCACAAAAATTTAGAATTTTGAGCTATTGATACTCATAGCTCATATTGATGGTCAAGGCCTTCAATTCACAGTAAGTCACTTTTGAATATTTAAGCTAACACTCTCTTCTCTGGTAGGATTTTGGCAGAAACCAACCTGTAAAACATTATTCCTCTAAAACTGAGGTATATTGATTTATCCACCAATAAAGCAAAGTATAATATATAGGTGTATATATATTGCTTCACTAACAGCCACAAATTAAATGACATTTTTCCATAAAATAGAGAGGGTAAACAAACCCTCAAGGTGATAAATGTTATTATAGTTGATATAAATTATCACAGGACTGACTCAAGTTCAGTGGAAACTCGGTGTAAATCACATTTATTGTCCTCGAGTTAAATCTAAGCATCCCATTGCTGTTTGGGACACTCGTATTATTCATCTTCCTTAAGGTCTCCATACACTTATGTAAAACTGCAGCTATGTTTATATCAGTTCCTTTTTTCATTACACTCATAGCAAGGAGACCAATATATCTTGCTAATGACTTATGTGGGGAAAATCAGCTTAAAAACAAATTTTTTGTCTTGAGTATATGCTACAAGCAAATGTTGAAAAATTTTTAAAGCTTCTTTGGAGATCACCTTTGGTGATCCTTTGGAAAACATAGCTTACATGTAACTGTAAGCTTGAAATTGGTCAACAGTGGCACATGGTAAGAGTAAAATTGTATATATTGGACCAGATTAATTCGAGTTTTTAAAAAATCATCCCTATTTATGGGACTGCTATAGCACATATACTCTCAGGCACAAATAGGAGTAATTTAACTTGAATAGTGTTATGAATATTTAGAATTAAAGGGTTTATTGATTGGGCTTTCTACTTTCACTGGAGCGTGTAGTTTAACTGTATTTTGTTTTTTGGAGGGGGGAGGTAAGGGGATATGGAATGAGCTCTAGACTTTCTGCCCTGCAGATTTTTCTAATACTGTAGATTTTTGTAAATTTTTTTGTAATGTCTGATTCTATACATTTTGCTTATGAAAGCATTGTGCAGGCCAAATCGCGATGTAGGTTCAGCTCGATATAGCTGTAACAAACACTCCTGTTCAAGGTATTAGTAACTAAGGATAGTTAAAGACTGAAGTGTCCACATCAAATTCACATTGTGCATGCCAGAAGGAAAAGGAGAATAAAGTGGAAAACTGATGCATTGATGAGGACTGAGTCTTTTCTGTACACACTTCAGCCTTTTGTTACCTCCACAGAATCGATATTCTAATGATCTGCACTGTTCCTCTAAATGCTGCTCGTGAAAACATCAGGAGCATCCTGACTTCTCACTTCAGATAAAACATTTCAAGTAAGTAAAGCCTTCAGGAAGGCTTAATTACAACAAATACACACACACATATGAAAATCTGTTCTTGGAAGAAGTTGTATCAGTGCTGTTACTTTTAGTTATAATCTCTGTGTGTCCTGAATGGAAAATATCATGAACAGAACTTTATTTATGTAGAACATCAAATGAAGAAATAAAAGCATATCAAACTTTTCCCCAAACTGCAAGATATGTCTATAGCGCTTATCCTGGCAAGAATGATCAGCAGTTTTTAGTTTGGCATGGCCTCTAATGTTTGCTTTCCATACAAACTTGAACATCAGGAAAAGAAATGAAAGCTGGTCTTAAGTAAATGCTATTAGTGTATAAGCTTCTAAAATAAACCCTTATTTTTTGTATTCTCAGCACGTACTTTGGCTTATGACATCAAAAATAAGTGCAGTATGGGAGAAAAGAGTATTTTAATAAACCTGCCCTGCAGTGTGGTGGTTTTAGCTCTGTAAATAACTTTGATTGTTAGCATTCCAGCTGCAGAACTTGCCAGTCGTATCAGCAATAATAATGAATGCCTCAGCATGTATTTAATTAAAGTGGAGCTCCACTGAAAACACAAAGACCAGTAACTTCTTAAAAATGACAAGGCGAATGAATTTTTTCATCCTAATTTTTAAATGATCAACTCTTCATAATGAATACTTCTTTGAGGATAAGTCACGTGATTTTGCAAAGCTGATAGCATTTTTGCCATAGAAAAATGCATGTCTGGAAAATGATCATGCTTGCTTGATTTAATCTACCAGGAACAGTTTTGTGTTGAGGAAGGGCAAGAGAAACGTTTTGCATTAACTGGTCTAAACTATGACAAATCAAATACTGGACAGAGATTGTTTTGTTCTGAAATTTAAGGAAGGGGTGGAGGATCAAGCGGCAGCATTGCTGTTTCAGTCAGTAGCAAAAATTACTGGTTTTTAGCAGGAAGAAATTTTTGGCAGGAGTATTCTCCTGGGATGAAAGGAAAGTGAGCTAGACACTCGAGTACCTTCTAGGCGCTGCAGGCCTTAATCGGGTGCTGGTGTTGTCCACCTGGGGAATTGTGTAGGAACTTCTGCATAGGCAGTGGCTTTAAGGCACGCTTGTTTTGCAGCCTTGGTTATCTAACTGGGTTTCTCAGCCATGAGTTGCAGAGTTAGGAGCTGTGAAGGCCAAGAGAAAAGGATGGTAATATAAGCTGATCTGAATACTCAGCGGTTAGAGTAGCAGAGTGCATGAGATCCTAGTTTGATTTCCTCCTTGGCCAGGGGATTATTTAAATGCAAGTTACCCTCCTTCTAGCCAGGTGTCTCAAAGCTGTTGGGCTGTCTTATTAGAAACCCAGCTGGTCCTGGTGAATGGCCTCACCACAACAGACTAAATCTCTGGTCTGAGCTTGCTGAGAGGATACCTATGTGTCAGGGGGCAGCTCTGAGCACTGCAAGGTCTGGACAGCCCAGCTGGCTCAGCATCTATGTAGTTGCCTTAGTGTAATACTCATTAAGGCACAGAAGCAAGGTTAACTAGCCCAAGTGAAATGCCATGTAGGTGCTATAACAGGATTGCTAATTAGACTGTGATGAGTGTGGTGCTACAATGCTTGTTGTTTCTGAGGCCAAAACTAGCTTGGGTGTCACTGCAAGGTGCTGTTTTATTCCGTGAGATGCTTCAATCTCCAAAATAAAATGATGAAAGACAACAAAATTATTAAGCAGCTAGAGGTTTTACTTTGTATGTGATTTTGTATTTTTATTGTAGTATGTTTTATTTTGTATGTGATTCTAATATCCAGTACAAGTGGGATTTTTAACTAAAACTTGTATGCTTTTTAATCTTACAGAAGTTTCAGTTGACTATTTAGTATCAGTCTATTTATTTATTAAGAGACTTTTTTTTATCTGGCTGCTTCTTGCAAGCTGTTGCTATCTTAAAGGACTGAAGAAAGTGACGTGTGTGTGTGTGTGTTTTTTTTTTTTTTCCTCTAAAATAACTTCCATACAGCCTATGGCATTAGAAGCGTACTTGGAGTCTTTGAGCCTTTGTCTTTCACAAGGTAACTTTGAATATAGTCAACTACCTTGTTATGACTGTTATTGTAGACAGTGGTGAAAGTTTTTGAAGGAGTAGGTATCACATGTTACTTTGGCTGAGCAATTCCTGAATGTATCTGAAACAAAAATTTTTGTTTCATATTTCAAGTCTCAAACTTATTTAAACTTAAGAGCAAATAAAAACCTAACTCACTGGTTTAAATTTCCATGTCTTCTACTTTCCATATGGTGGAATATTTTACAAATCTTCATTTTTATGTCTGGAATACCTATTGTTCTACTTGCCTCTTTGTCAGCCTCATTCCTCAGGCTGGCATGCTTGAATGACATTTAGGTCTGCAATAAAATATAAATATTCTGGTTAAAAGAGAGTGTTTAGGGCACTCCAGTATGTGTAATAAAAAAAGAAAAAAAAAAAGTCCACATCCAGTTTACTTTGTAATCAAGGGTACATTTTTTTGTTTGTTTATTTAGGACACTCAAATGCATCCATTTCTGAGTGAATGTGTCTAAGCTATTTATTGTGCAGGCCCCGTGGCCATGTCTGGTTGCATGTACTTCACTTTTGGATTAAAATGAGTGTTCTCCCTTGGATGCTTTAGTAATCTGCATGATATAGTGTGTAGCAGAATGGACCTTTGAGTAGTTCCAAAGGGCTATGGATTTGCCTGTAGCTTAAGGATATTTTGAAAATTTTACAGGACTTGATAAAGAAGATAGATTCTAATTTGTCAGTTGGACAACTTATTACTCTGATGATGGATTTGGTGCTTTAAACAATCATTTACCATGACATGTGAGGAAAAAATTAGCTTATTAGAAGCTTAGGGAACCATTGCTTCTGCTGCTTCTAATGCCAGCAATAACTCATCATTTTCTTTTCTTCCTTTTTAATACAATGAATGCCTTTTTTGCAAGGTCATATTTAGTCATTCTGATTTTCTTCTGTAGTTTATTTCCTCTTTTTCATTAAAGAATTTTTTTTTTTTTTTAAGGAAATGGTCTTCTTTCTATTTCTACTAGGATGTTGGCTGAATTAATACTGCAACCTCACTGAGCCAAATTTTTACCAGTGACTGAACATGAAATCTTGCTATGTAAATTACAAATTGTTTTAGAAGCATTTGGATAATAAATCAAAGTTTGGAAGCTGTAAGGTGGCACAGAAGCTACAGGCATGGAAGAGTGTACTTTAGCATGCAAATGAAGTGATATAATATTAATATGGAAATAATTAAGTTTTGCAAAAGAACAAAACGGGAATGGATTTTTCAGACAAAGCTGATATAAACTCCTTTTGTAGGAAGGAGGGCACTAATAACTTGGGATTATGGACATTTGTTTAGATACAGTGTGGTGTTAATCACTCTTACTCTAAATGTTCAGATTTGGTCCATCTTAGCCTGGCTTCCAGTGTTCATCACACCTTAATCTTTGGGACTCATGTTGTGAGGGGGAACAAGGATTCAAGCGGCAACGGCTGTGCAAGACCTGCTGAGTGGCCTGGGGATATCGCATCCAGATAGAGAGCAGGGTCTGTCAAAACTGAGCAACTCCCCTTCTCTGCCGTAGCCTTGTTATGGGCAGCAAAGACACAGGGTGAGAGATCAGAGGAGGAAGTGATTTTGCATTACATCTTCCTGATCCCTGTGAATCTGGGGGGAAAGGGAGAGCTGGGTCCTCAATAGCTAAACTAATACTTCTGTTTCTCTGTGCTCTTCTAGCTCCCAGAGTTATTCATACCTGCTTGCCTGGTTTCCTTAAGGTGTGCTGAGGAGTGAGAGAGGGCAGGAAGGCTTTATACCGATACATGCATGTGTTATTACTAATGCATTTGTTTTACAAATGCATCTGTTTCACATCTGCGCATACCCGGTACAAGTTAGGTCTAGAAATCTGAGCAAATTGAGACTGAGATGCATACGTCTGTGTTTTTTGCGGAGAACAGTTACACGATCATTGTGACAAATTCCAAAATTTTGTAGATCAGCTTACATGTTGTCCAGGGAGCCCTAGTATCTTCTAAATAAACGAAATGTCATTTTTAATAGGATTTAGAAGTTAGTATGAATAATGAACTTGGAGGCTGCTTGGAGGAAAACAAATTGCCAGAATAATATAGCAGCTCTGTACAGATGTTTACTGGGGGATGAGGGGTGTGTGGGGCAGACATCTGTCAGGGAAAGCAAGGATTTACCAGAACTAGATCTATTTGCCTCTAACAATGAGCTTGATAAGAGAAAATTACTACAGTAATACCAAATCAGTTGACCCCAGAATTGTAATTTAACCCAGTCTAAATTAATATTTGCTAACCTGGATATAGTTCCAACTGCATGCATCACCCTATGAAACTGTAATCATATATTGTTCATTATACAGTTTCAAACGTAGGTGCCTTTTTTTGATAAATGGCTTAAAGTCTGAATAAATACATGAAATAAACCTACAGCGATGAGAATAAAATAGTTGTTTGTGATTTCAAGAACATCTATTTTGTGTAAAAATTACTTTTTAAAAAGAGAAAGAAGACATATCCATGATACCTAGGTAGGACTGCCCTGGGAAGATCTCACGGTGCACGCAGACACTATGGGCTGTTCCTCTTCAGGTATGTTCACATTGCAGAGGCCTTTGTGGGAACACAGCCTGGCTCAAAGTCTTTTCATGTCCATATGCCTGATTTTCACCTCAAAATGGAAAAGTAATAATACTTTACTATTCTCTGCAAGTTGGAGGCTTTTTAAAGATTCAAGTCAGCGATGCGTGGTCAGGAGTCATCTTTCATCTTCAGCATGATAGCAAAGACAGTTGGATGTAAAGCAACTGTGGACATTGGTCAAACAGAAAATGAAGTATGGGGAAAAAGCGAGTTTTCAAGTTATTACCAGTGATGGTCTGAAAAGACGTCATCCTGATCATCGGTAGAGCCAGAAGCAAGGCTGAGGATGGTGAATGTCGGTTTTAGGAGTGGAAAATAAACTTAGTTATTAGCAATGGACTCCTTTTTGTTTCCAGTCTCTGCAGCCACTGAAAGGGTGTTCTGATCTCTTGTTTCTGTAAGAAAAAATAATACCTGGCTTGGCGTACCTGTGGTGGGTTGTTCATGTGTATGGTGGAACATGTATATGGTGGAACTTGTGGATGAGAGAGTGTTCTAGCCACCAGTTCTTGCCCAGGAGGAACATTACTTTCCAGGGTACCTCCCATATCTTTTACCCTATATTATCAGGACTAGGTTGGAAAAGCTGCTATGTAAATACTTTGCCTTTCTCTAAAACCATCCACAGGGTATACTGTGCTGCTGGTATAGTGCAGTATAAGGAAGAGTTTTTCTGTGTGTGAACTAGAACTTTCCCTTTATTAGTTTCATAATAACTCTGAGTTATGCTCATCATTAGTTCCCCCAAATACCAATTGTGTTGTTGTTCCTTTCATTTAATATCCTAGTTAATTACAATAGCACTAAGGTGTTCAGCTACTAGATGAATGCAAAACCTGTGGATGGAATGAATCTTGAAAGCTCTAAAGGCAAGCGTATATGCTGAAATTAGAATAGCAAGCCTTATATTCAGTGACACTTGCTTAAAGCAAAAATCTCTCCTTCAATTTTTAATATTGTTGAGAATTCTGCTTAAGGAATGGAAGTGCCCCACCTTTATGGAAGGGAGGAAAAAAAAACAGTAAAAGATGCCTTTTGGGAATACACAAGGGGAAAAAAATTGGGTAATAGAAGAATGTGAAATGTTACTTCAGTAACTGGAGGATGATAAAACGTTAAAAGAAAATTGAGTAGAAACAATGGGAGTTTGCTGAAAGGAATGGTGTTAGAGCAGAAGTGAAAGTAGCAGAGACTATAATATCATGTTATAACCAATCCTTCACAGTTCTGGGCTCCCAGGGCTTCCAAGGGTTTTGGTGAGAGGAATGTTACCAATGTGTAAGCAAGGTTGTCCCAGTCTATTTCACTGTTTGGGACAGGAAGTTCTGTGCAAATACAAGGGAAGAAAGAGGGGGGGGGGAAAAAAGAAAGAAAAGGTAACTATCGAGAAGAAAGATATGAGAAATAACTGTCAGATTAGGATTGCGGCTCCACCTATTTTTTGGTCCAAAACTGTCTATTTTTTATCATCTTTATCATCTCCATTTGTGTCTCCTTATGTTTCTTCATCTATCACTGATGTTAATTCAGATTAATTGCTGGTCAGCCAAAATTAATCAATTTTTTCAGATTGCAGAGTGCTTCTGAATCTGAATATTTGCAAGTAGAACTAGTGCATTTCAAAGTAATAAAATTAAACCAAGAATTAAACTGGTATAAGAGAAGAAGTGTATGATACTTCAGGATATGTAGGGGAAAAACTACTATAAAGTTCATAAAATTGTACAGGAAAGCAAATAATGTAAACGTTAATATCTTGCTTTGAATGTTTTCCTTCACTGTGCCCCAAACCCTTTTTTTCCTTAATGTTTCTTTCTTTCCTTTTCCTCTGATGTGAAACTAATCTGTCATCGGACTTGGGTATTCATGTTCATAAATGCATATTTTGATGGATATTTCTGGAGAAGCAACCTTGTACAGTTTGAGATACTCCAGTATTTCCTTTCATTTTCATGTAGTACTTCTGCTAGTGTGAATTTCAAAGGTGAATGTAATTTGTTTCTATGTCCCTTCTCTGTCAGTATCTGTAAAACAACTTAATGGTAATTTTAACATTAATTTTTTTATATATGTATTGTTTTCACATACAAGTTGTAACACCAAATCAAAATGCCACATGTTTTTAATGAAAATTTTAAGCACCCACTAAACTAAAAAAAACCAAACAGGTCACACATTTGTAAACTGAGTAAAACCCATGAAATTTGGCTAGTTTCCAACCAGATTAAATAAATAATTACTATCAGCCAGTTCACCAGTTGAGGGGGTTTGAAAGTTACATGATGTTTAACTGTGCTTTTCTGAAATTTTCCCCGATATAAAAATAGGACAATTCATTTCCAGCCAATTTATTCTGAAGGTAATTTTAAGTAAACAGTGAGAATATTGATTAATGGGATGTAATTTTAAAAATCAGATAAAAGCTTAAGAATAAAATCAATGTACTTAGCTTTGTTAGAAAATTACATGTGCTCCTTTGCTCTGATGTGTGGCTTTTGTTCTTCTAGCTTCAGCTTTCTAGTGAAATGAATAGCTTTCTTCTACTACATTGTAGATGAATTTCTGTAGTAGAAAATTGCTGTTTAAATTCAGTCTTCCACTCATAACAGCATTATTTGCTGAAGATGTAGCGCATAATGGGTCACTTGCTTTAGAAAAGAATCTGTGATTTGTAATAAAAATTTTCTAGAGAGAAGAAAAGGAGAAAATGTCTGCTGCGCAGTATGTTCCTGATGAAATGCTTGTGTGTTCTGTTTTAATTTTGGAGGTAGGAAAACAGGCTTAGTGTGTTACAGTTTTCTGAAAAATATACTTCTGATCTGTGACTTTCCAATGGTATGTATGGCAGTGAATGTTGTAAGTGTGCGGAAAGTCTTGTAAGAGAAACTATTTTAAAATGAGAAACAACATCCCTTTCCTTAAAGGATTCCAGAAGCATTGAAATTACGCAATTGATGAGTGAAATTAGAAAAAAGTAGACACCTGTGTTGGCTTCGTTAGCAGGACTTTTCAGATTTTGATTGAATTTGTTTAATGCTGTCTTCAGAATGCTGCAGTTATCTGGATTTCTTGTTGGACATGCATATAGCTTGCTGGATGTTCCCACGCTGCACAGCACAAGTGCAGTGTGCGCATGTGTGCGGCCTCTTCTTGAAACATCAGACATCGTGTACCTAGCAACAGGTTACAAATCCCTTGAAGTCTTCTCGGCAGCTGCTTTTGCAGAACTCACGTTTATCTTGTCCTGTTTGAAACTCCTGGGTGTTTGGCAGCCTGGTCAGAATATGGTGCAAATGTACAGTAGTTGTGCATGCCATCACTTGTACCTATGATAGCTGCTGAAAGCACTGAACTCTCCGTGTCTGCCTGCATTACGTTCTCTGTTCGGCCGGCTGCATATTCAGAAATTCCACAAATGACAGTAGCGTGTGAGTAGTCAACCAGTCAACTCAGAGGAATCTATAAAGTCCTCAAAATTGTCAGCTTGGTATTTCCTAGCAGAAAAAGGGTATTTCAGTGCTGCTTTTGTCTTTATTTTCCTGAACCCTGTATGCTTTTAAAAGGTTTGTCACAGGCACACAGAATTTTATAAACCTATTTGACTTGCAAACTAAATTTGGAAAAGGGGGGGGGGGGACAACACGCACAGAGGTTTTTTTCTTTCAACATTCACAACATTGATCAGCTGCTATCTAGGGGGAACTTAGCTAAAACAAAAAGCAATGGGTGTTCCTCATGCCACCTTGTTCAACCTTTCTCACTGTCAGCTTGGGAAAGCTACTCTTATTTTGCATCCATGTAAACAAAGCCAGAAACAGGGTTCAGCAAGGCAATGCAATGCAGTCTTCCACCGCATGACCAAGAGTATTGCATACAAGTGCAGAAGAGCATCTCTGGTTCCCACTACGTTCTCAGGAGTGTGGTAGGAGTCTCCTTTGAAAAACGTGTATGAGCAGCAGCTTAGTGGTACTTTGACTGAGCTGCATCTGCCTCTGGGAAAACGGAATCACATTAAAATTCCACATTAAAATTCAGATACTTTTCTCAGAGCTCCTGTTTTTGTTCGGCTGCAGACTAAGGAAGGCATCGCTGCTTAGATGGATCACTTTATTAATTCTAACTTTTGTTAGCTTTTTTCACAACTGCAAACACTAAATACTTCCTTTTATTTCAGTGAACGTTTATAATCTGCCTTAATCCTTATAACTCTAGGCATTAGGCTAATCAGGATGTGCTTAGTCTTCAGTACCTCAATCTTACACTATTGGAAGTTATGATTCACCAGGCACATAGAAATATATGTTCTTAGTTTGTACGTGAAATTTGTGTGATACTGCATGAGTATGTGCACTTTGAGAAATTTTCTTAATTTAAAAATTTCTAAGCCAGACATTTGCAAACACATTTAATGTATTTCAACTTATCTGAGCGTTTGGTCTATGGAAACTTTCTAGTTTTAAGATGCAGCTATTTGAAATAAAATGAATTATCACATTGTCATTTGAAAAAAAATCCTAGTTAAAAGTTCTGTATCTCCCTTATTTATTGTACTCAAGGTTTAAGAAAACAAAAATTTCACCTCTGGTTTGGGATTAAAATCAGAAGCATGAACCAGGAGGTATCAAAGGTATTGGGCATTGAGAAATGGTGCAGGTGTGATTCTTCGTGCATGGTAGAAAAAATAATCTGAGATTTTACAGAAGAATTTAGAGCAACATAAGAGTATAGCTTGAATTTCAAGCTTCTAAATTCTCCTTTAAAATGAAAACAAAGCTTGTTATTGTATCTGTTGCCAGTTATGTCTATTACTAGGTGCTGTAGAACTAGCAGCTGAGGTGTAAAATAAACTGCCATAGAGGTCTGAGCTGATTAAGACTTCTAAAAGCTTGATGTATTATAATACAATGTTCTTCATCTGAAAACCCCAGTGTATGATGCTACAGACTTCTGTTTACTATATCGGTATGGGCAGAGCCCCTGCATGGAGTCACTATGTTTGCTGAGGGAATTCTTCTGCTGGCGTATTGATTAACCTCTCCAAATTGCACAAAATAAGTCAGTGAAAGCCAAATCTATTGGTACAGATTTATCTACTCCAGGATCTTGCTGGTATAATAATCATTACTGACATTGTTTTTCAAATCCCTGTGTGTGAAGATGCTTATCTCTAAGAGCAGACCTTTGTAGAGACCTGTGCTTAACACTAGCCTCCATTTTACCTGCAGTTTGCTTTCTTTTTGTTTGTAAACAGATGTGTGGAAACATAACTACCTGTAGACCTTATTCTGTCAATTCTCTCTGTTTGATTTAGAGGTGGAGTACTGCACTTTGAATATTTTTCTGTAAGAACACTGTTTTCTCCAATTTCTGAAAGTAAAGAAATTCACTGAACCCAGAACACAGAAGCACTATGGTGCTCAAATACAGTTAAGAGGCTTATTTTGGGTGAAGTGAAAAGCTGTGTAAGTGGTAAACTAAGAAATCCAAAAGCCTGAGGCTATGCCTTAAGGTGAATGTCTCTGGGGGCCAGAAACAAATGAAGTCTAGTGATACTTTGCTGGAAGCTGGCATTTCTCCATGGGCATTTTGGAGTTCTGTTAAAAACTTTATTGAGTACAATTCAGATATCGTGCAAGTCTCCATGATCCTAAGGAAATAGTTAATCGTTATATGTTTCTATTTTGAATTGTGTCCAGGACATTGGCTTTTGAAAACAGCTACTGTAGTACGGTGAGTAAAATGAGAGGAAACGGTCAGTCTTCAAGAGGAACTCTATTATGTCAGAAACAGAAATGAAAACTGGCTGATATTTGAAAAACACAAACTTCTCAGCATATTACGAAGCTTTATGTGCATTCTGATGTGCATGTCTTCCTTACAAGCAATCCGTCTGCTTGCTTCATCCCTAAATGATGAAGGACAGAGGGTCAAATCATTTCCAAAATTGACTCGTTCTTTTCTGATTGGTATTAAGTTTTGTGCAGCTAAGCATCCATCTATATTTAATATCCAGAGGAAAGGAGACTTTTACAGCCTCATCTAAAGATCAGGTATTTTTTGAGAATAGATACAAGTCAGTGTTCTTCCCAAAGGATTGCCTACCCAAACAATATATAATTATCATATAATCTAGCAGCATTTTTATCTGATATACTGAACAGTGCAGGCTATTTGGAGCATATACAGCCAGCTCCCAGTTTAAACTTTCTGATGGCTTCAGCTTCTGGTTCCAGCCCTGTGATTCAGACCCATGCTATCTGGCTCTGCATAGCCTAGAGATTGGGTGAAGAGTCATTCTTCTCAAGACAGTCTCTCTCTCTGGTAGATGAATTGGTTTTCTTCTTTGTAGATCTTTCTATTCACATGAATTACTGTCCTTAATTTGCATATTTTTCAAGCCTCAGCAGAAAGAGCAGTCCTATTGAATTAGGGGTAACTGAGGGGATGTGAGGAAGCTGGAGAGAGAGGTTCTAACTTGCTTGGGCTGAGCAAATCTAGAAATTAAGACTACCGTTTCCTGACATAGTACCCTAACTAGTAGAGTACCCTAACTGTGCAAATATACCTCTTTCTGTTTCTGACTCAAGGATATAAAGAGTTGAAATAGATTTTTAAAAGCTTCCAGTATTAAGTAGTATTTGGAATAGCAGTCTGTATTTGTCTCTGCCTGAGATCTGCCTGACCCCTCAGTATACAAGAATTTGATAATATTCAGTAAGATGTTGAACTTCTATCCAGACAACAAAAGGTATCCAGAATTGTTCCTGTCATCTACTAATGGCACTGTAGAAGAGGCAGGAATCTGCATGTGTCAGGACTTAGAGCTACATTTGGGAATTAATAACTAGCTTTAATGTGAGGTGACAGATTGATCCACTTCTGGATTTTGTGTGCTTGCTTCCAAAACATCTGGTAGTAGACACAGATGGGGACACAGGATTAAAGATGTGCTATACCAAGTTTCTGATTTGACTTTTGTGTTTTGTAGTCTTGCTGGGAGCCTAATGTTAATGTTGAGGTTTGGGATTTGAAAGGCTATGGATATCTGTGTCTTCAAATACCCTGTCATGGATGCTGAAATGACTATAGAGGGGTAAATGATGTGGAAAGATTTATACCTCTTAATAGCTTAAGTGTCTCTGGTCCCTTAAAACTGCACAGAGTCACCTGCAATATTTTATACACAGCGTTTGTGGCTGTAGGTGCCTGTATAAGGCATAAAGCGGTGGACCTACACGTCTGCGCCAGTGAACTGTGCCGGTGCTGAGAGCCTTCAGCTTGTGTTCAGCCTCCAACAGGCCATGCATGATCTGTCCAACAGGAACAGATTTAACTAATATTATTGCAGACTATTTGGTATCGGTGTGCACGTAGGGTGGGTGGGTAGGCATCAGCTTGTGATTTCCTGAAAATCATGCCTTGTTCTGTATAAATAAGCTTTAGAATGAAACTTGACCACACAGTATCCACCAATGATATGTAAAGGGAACATGGTTTCAGAATATGCTGATATGACTTCATGAAAGCTACCATCATTTTCAGGAAATTTCTGTGTTCTACTGAAGTTCATCATTTTTCAGAGGTTAGCGCTCAGCCTTGCTACAAATGAATTATGGTGGTTATGACTCAACTTTTGTGATCAGTGTTGAGATCAAACCCACTCAGCAAGAAAAAACATAGATGTCTAATGAGAGAAATATAGATGTTTAATGAGAGTTCAGGTAATGTCAAAATATGCTTCCATTTATTGAGCACTTGAGTCTGCAGAAACAGAAATTAAGAGGCAAAAATCTTATGCATTCTTTTCTGCTATATACTGCATACTTTTTCCCCCTGTGCTCCGTAAAATTTTTATTTTAACTTCCAAGAGCATCCCCATTTATCATGGGCTATTCATTCTACTCAGATGAATGAAACAGCTTGGAATTGCTTTGGACAGGTATGAGATAGCTTTGGAAGCTTGAATATGTACATCTGCACAGTAATTTACTCAGGTTGATATACTGTTTTTCATCATGGTTTTTGATGTATTGCTTGTAGCTATACAGCTTTTTGATTGGAGCTGGCTTGCATCTGGCTGACTTGGAATATGACAATTTAATTGTCATCACCTCTAAATATACCAAAACTTGGATTTTAATATAGAACACAACTTGGAAAAATGATATCGCTTTGACTTAATTTTTTTCCTTTTTTATCCTTTATGTACAAGTATCAGAGAAAAAAAACATTGCATTGTCATATGGAAAAAGACATCTGAATTTTGTAACGCTCTGATTCATTGGGCTGTTGTGAGAGCAGGTTGCCACTGCCTACACACTACGCGAAATGGCTGTTGCTGGAGAAATCTATTCATATGGGCATCTCAAAGCCCCCAAAACCTCCCCCCCAAAAACAAACCAAACGACCTGAATAATCTCCATACGAGACTGCAATTGAGCATGCAGAGCTGCATTGAAGGGGAGCAGAAACAAACAAAAAAGCCCCCCCCCCCAAAAAAAAAAACAACCAACCAAACAAAAACAACCTGAATAGTCTCAGAGGCTGTAATTGAACATAAGGACCTGTATGGAAGGGGAGCCTCAATTCTTGAATAAGAATTCTTTCTGTAGCTGCCACCGATCACTTACAGCTTTTTGGCTATTTTGTATTCATTAAGAGAATGGTGAGGAAAGTTATCAAGAGCATGCGGAGTAGTAAGAAAGCTCCCTGTATGTAGTAGCACTTTAGAGAACAGGACTGTGGTATTCACGGATGAAAGCTCGCAGCTGGGCAGCTGCTTATATCATCCCCTGACACAGGTCTTGGCAGTGGGGAGCTGAGTAGTGCAGGCTGTGAAGAAAATGCCTCCCTTCTGCCAGATTACTTTAGGAACTTAATTTGTTAATTTTGACTGCTGTGAGCCCAAAACTCCAGTACAGTGTGGGAATGAGGATTGTGTTTTATGGTAGTTGGTGGGGACACAGAGCATGAAGGAGAACTTGAAGTTTCGTTAAAGAAAAGTTCAAGACTCTAGATCATTCAGCTGAGTCAGCATTAACTCTACGTGTGATTAGATCCCCCAAATTAAATCTTTTGTACTTTCTAGCTCCAAATGTGAAAGTGCTCTGTTGAATTGAGCACAAACTGTAGAAATGCTCTGTGGTTGAGACATTACATATTTCGATAATTGGGCTGTTCATGCTTTCTGAAACATGCTGTAGCTAATCAAGTGTGATCTGCTGCCCTTGGGGACAGGGATGTCTCTTCATGAACAGCCTATTTCCATATGGTCTTTAATCTGTGTTAATGATAAACAACCAATGTGAATTCCCATTCACAATAAACTAGTCAGAAGGAAGGATTTAAAGAACGTTGTTATGATAATACAATAATTAAAGAATCCCCTGATACCTGTGTTCTGTAAACTAGCTTCTGTCAGTGAATGTGATTCAGGGAAAGGGGCACAGGTCAGCTGAGGTCCCAAGTGAGCTGAGAAATTGTTACTTTGCTGATGATTTGAGTGAAGTATATGGCATTGCCTAATCGATACAGATTCCTGCAAAATTCAGAACTCCCTGGCTCTTCTTTTGTGTAGATGGTCTCTAAGGAATACAGGCCAAGATGAGTACCCAGGACTACTAAATTAATATTTAGATTTGAAGTAAGCTTTCACGTTGAATGGAGAATAAAAGGTGGAAAACAGGGGACCTGTTTCATGGATATCCAGAAAACACAGAGAAAGAATGTAAGAAAATAAAGACAGAGGAGAACAAGCTGTTGGAGGAGAAGAAAAACTCCTCCCACACAATTCCTACACAATTAATTTGATATGAAAGTTGCTCAAGAGTAATATCTATCAGCGCAATTTAATATAGGAAATTTCTGGTTAAGAGAATATTAACATCATGCAAGTCTCAGTTAGGTGTATCTTACTACCTCAGACTCCTTGGCAAATTGACTCAGTAACTTCCCTGCTCCTTAACAGATTCTTCTTTGGTAGAGTAGTTGCTCACAGCACACCAGATTCTCCAAAGAACATCAAGTGAGTATTTGGGCTTCATACCCTGTAGTACATAGAATTTGTGAAGTATAGTCAGCAGAAAATGCACTTAGTCTGGATCAGACATGAAAAGCTGAAAAGAAATTATGGAACAGCAATGGCTAAATATTATGAATGGTGAGGCAAGGACCAAGGATGGGAATGTTGTAGATGTTTTTCCACTCACTGTTTTCTTGATTTTATTTTTTTTGTTGGTGTGTGCGATTATCTTGATGTAGAACGTGCTTGAGCAAACTTCACTGTTATATTCTATATGAACAATATGATTATTTTACATTATTTAAAAGGACTGTAGAATATATAAAGATCTTAGTTTGCTGATGAATGATTTAAAGAATTAACAAAGATATTACCACCAGAATCTTTCATAGATGAGTCAATCCTCTTGGCTGTTGTGCTGCTTGTCTTCTTAGTATGCAACATTTTGTTTAGCAGTTTTGGAAAGTCTTGTCTTTTTTAGAGTAATTTTTCTTATTGCAGTAAATGAAAATATTTTGAAAGAGACAGCTAAAAGGGTTGATCTTTGCTGCCTGTTTCTCTTAAGCTTGCATTTATATTCAAAATTACTTAAAGATAGGTTAGAAATCAAACAATAACACAAGGCTACGTTAGTCATCAGTGTCATTTAAAGTCTTTAGCAGAGGTGTAGTGTAAGTATGAATTTATCATGCAGTGTAGTTTTAAACAAGATTACAGAATCTTATGTGTTCTCTGGAATAAGAAAGGAGATGCTCTGATATATACCTGTCTTTAGAATTCATGTTTTAACTTATTTTTTAAATTTTAGAAGATAAAACAGTACAGTATGAAAAAGTATTCGCTGTAGTCTCTATTTAAATACTTACTAATTTTCTACTGTATTAAGAAAATGGCCTGACTGTGAAGAGTTTGGAGCATCAGTGCCAGGCCAGAAGTGAATCCCTCACAGAAGTGGTCTCTTAGCTGTATATCAGCTGTGAAGACATGCCACCCTTTTCTATGTTTTCTAAATCACTCTAAATCAAACAAGAGATATGTCAATAAAATAACAAATAGATTTATTAAAATGATATGCCTATCTGCATTACATTTATTATCTTGGCATTTTCTTTCTAGCTAATAACCACAATAGCTGTTGAAAAAAAATAATCTTAGGAGAAATCTTGAAATAAGTTTAAAAAAACACTTTTAGTAATCTGTTTACAGCATTGTCATAAGTGACAAGCAGAAATAAGTATTTGGGAGATGAGAGGTTGTTAATATTAGATTAACTTTGCTATTAGACGAGGAATGTGATGTCAGATTACATCCTTGAGAGTCAGTTCTCATGATTAACTGCTGTAGAGTTCGTTAGGATGGTTTGTGGTTCCAAATATGTGGCTACCTAAATATATCTAATGATCTAACTTGTGGTTTAGACTGTCTTGTGCAAGAGGAATTTTGAGAAATTCTGGTGAGTTTTGAGAAATGGGATTGGAGGAAATCACATGATACAAATATAAATAACTGAGCCAAGTGGAAATGAAATGGTGATAAAATTATTAAGCTGACAAGACCAGTATGAATAACTGAGTTTGCAAAGTGAATGTGGCACTTATGAGGAGGTTAAAATACACAATTAACTAATGAGGATACAGAAATACCATTTTCAGACCTTGTAATGAATATCAGTGTAATGTATACACATGACTTCTCTTTTGAAGCTTCCCTTTGGACTCACTACGACTGCTTTGTACCCCCCTCCTCAGCTCTCCAGCAGCGCAGTATCCACACGGAGCCACTGCTCTAGGAGGCTGAGAAAGCAGTTCAGTAGGTTTCCCTTGCCACAGAGCAGGCTTCTGGTGGGCAGCAAAATGGGTAAGAAAGTGGTAGGGGGAATTTTTCTGGGCTGAACTGTGTATAGGAACAGTGTGGCTTAAAAAAGGTGGGGAAAAAAGTACTATTTGTTCCATGGGCACCGTCCAGGGGCTTTGCAATTCCCGGCTACTTACCTTGCCAGCACTCTGAAGTGACTCATTTTTAAGAGTCGTTTTGAACTGGTGAAGGATTAGTGATCTTCTCTGGAAACATGGAATTTTCCTCTGGGACTTTTAGATCACCCTTAACTCCATCTATTGATTTTAGAGAATCTCGGTCACTTAATTTTCACCTGGATTTTCTTGGCTTTTCAACACCTTTGTTAATATTTCTTAACCAGGAATACGATTTTGCTCTTTAACAACTCGATCTGATTGGCTTGTCAGAATAAGCCTGGGAAATAACTTGATAATAAATACTTCTTATTTTGAAAAAATACTGTGTACTAAAGTGGCAGCCTCCAAAATCTGGGGCATAAATTAGGCATAAATTTTAACACTGAGGGAGATTAGTCACTGGAGAAACAACAAAAGGAAATGAAGAATTTTCTGTCTTTTGTTAACAAGAGTAGATGAGACTCTGGCATTTGAAAGATGCATTTCAGCCAAACAGAAGTTATTTGGATCAATAATGAGATAACCGATGGAGAGTCAATACCCTCCTGAGTCATACAAAGAGTTAGCCCAGACTGAATGCTCCTGTCAGTGCTATGAATAATGTATATATGTCTCAGGAAGTTTTTGCTTATAGTTTGCATACATTTCCCCTTTCATAATCATCTTTCATTGTGCTACATCGGAACTACTTTTGTTGTACTGAGTAATTTCTCTTACTATCATGTACTAGAACTTATCTTTACTTTTCAGTCAAAATCAGTTTTCAATGGAAAAAAATGCTGTTTGGGTATTTGTGAACATTTTCAAGGAAAAAAAAATCAAAACTTCAGTAAGTAGAGACTTTGGGTTTGGGGTATTTTTTATGAAATACTATCAAATGTAACAAATACCTGTCCCGATCCAATATCGGGGGGGGGGGCTTCGTTACGATCCCAAGGACGAGATTAAGACGCTAAAACCGGTCAAATATCGTACAACCTTTTAACTTTATTTTCCACGGAGTGGGGAATAAAGGTGGGGAAAGGCAAAGGGGAGGAGAGAGAGAAAGAGAGAGAGAGAAAAGGGGGAGAGAGAAAGAGATATCACCACCCATGGATCCAGCGGCGTCCCGTTGGTCCTCTTCACCCTGGGTGTAAATTTTAGCGATGCGTGTGTGGTAATTACAACTCGAGCAGGGTCCGACCCTAGGTTCCCGCTGAAAAGTTCAGAGCCAAATCAAGGCAAATTAAATAAATAAATTGTAATGACACACGTGCAGTAGTTACAGCTCGAGTTGGGTGCCTCCGAAGAGGGACCCTGAACAAAGAAATCCCTGGGCAATTATAGCTTTTTTCAAATTAAGTTTCCCACCCCTCACGCGGTAGTTCAGACCAATAGTAATTTTTGGGTCTGGGGTCTCCTGCTCCCTATTGGGTCTCATCGTCGTTCCCAGGCAGGCTGCTTTTCTCCCTTCTCTTTACTGTTGCGGTTTCTGCTGACAAATGTGTGTTGATTCCTCGGGTTCTGCCCTTCTTTCTCAGGGCCCTGACCAACAGGCGTTGTTCCAGCAATTAGCACTGCCCCAGCAGTGACAGTAGGTGTTATCTTCCAAGGTCCTGACGAGGAGGATATAATCCAGACCCCCCCAAATTAACACTGTTTCAGCAGTGAGGGGAGGCTTTGTTTCCCAGGGTCCTGGCGCCCAAGCAGGCCTTATTTCAAAGCCTTGACTTCCTCTCTCCCGGAGTGTGACGCATAGGGATGCAAACTGCTTGTAACTCCCTTATCTTTCCAGCCTGCACCAGCTCTGGGGCCCTTTCTCACTGAACTAGGGAGTGCGGCTAAGCAAGTTTTATAAAAGTTGTGTTAAGCGGCAGTAATTTGCAGTCCAGGTCCCAAAGTCTCTGTCCGATCGTGGTCCGGTTCAGCGCAGGCTCGGTGTGTCCCGAATGGTCGCAGGGAGACCATTTCAGGGGTCGCAGCAGCTCAGTCCTGTTTCTGCTGGGAACAGATGGCTTGTTTGGGGTTTTGGTTTGTTTGCACCTTATGTACCAAGAAATGTTTAAGGCAAAAGTTCACTCATCTGTCCGCCACAATACCCAAACAGCATTTTTCCATTGCAAACTGATTTCGACTGAAAAGTAAAGATGAATTTTCATTCTATTCCAATTTTATCTAGTGATCAAAACTTAACAGCTTTGGAGTTCTGCTGCTCATTATCATAACTGCTGCACTCCTGGACTGTGCAATTTTTTTATTGCTTAAATACAAATTGGTATTCTAATTTGACCATATGTAACCATTCAATCCTACCTCCCTGGACCAAAGGAATACCTAAGAATTCCATCTTTCATTTCTTAAAGGATTTTCCAACCTTAAAACGCAAACTGAGCAGGTAGAACAGGGGCATCTCCATTCTGTGAGATATTCTGAAAAGTCAGAAGAATTCGTCCAACCGCTTTCACAGAGATATCTGAGTGTTCTCTCTGGCTTGAGCTGGGATTTTTAGGATTTCCAAATCTTCCTGCTGAAGAGAAGCTGATTTCATGCTTAGTTCATGGATAAATTGTTAATTCATACATGCCACAAAAGGCCCAGCCAAATCTGAGAGAATTAAGATTTCCAGTCTTCCTGCTGCAGAGTCGAGATCCAAGCCCTGACTAGAGACTGCACTCCCCGGACTGGCTGGAAACCTGCAAACACAGCTCACTTAGAGCAATAGACGTGAAAACCGTGTTTTCCTAGTCAGCCCGTCAGGCAGAGTGACCAGAACAAGAGAGTAGCTTGATGAAAATTCACCAAAACTAGTATTTGTGAAAACATCTTGGCATTCATGAGTTTTCTCACATCTCTCTCAGCAGAAAATTCTGGCCTCCCGATACCTAGAACTATGTATTCTAAAATTTATATTCCTGACTTGTAGCCTATTTCTTATTCTTATCAATCCCAAAATACTTTCAGCTTTTGAAACAGAGCAGCATAAACAAAACAATGAAGGAATGAATGTGTGCACGAGCATGCATGCACACACATTTGGGTGTGTATATATATGTGCGTGTGTGTGTGTTTATAAAAGATATCAACAAACAAAGGAGAAACAAAACTGCAGAGCTAGACCTGGGAGGATATGGGAGTTGAAATTTAAGCTATGGGTAGAGACTGTAGTTCAAAGGTTATGGTCTGAATTTAATAAAGAGAGTTGAGGCTGATGTATTTAAGAGAATGTATTTAAGAGAAATACATGTTTGAATATATAGGTTAATGTCTTGTTTCTAGCATACAAGTGGAGCTAAAGAAATTCTTATGGGTGAAACAATTAAGTTCTGCACCATAGACAGATTTTGATAATGCACTGTTTTTAAAACCTTGTTCTCATTCAGCATACGCTTTCTTAAAAAAAAAAAAATCTTTAAAAAAAAATTGTCTCAACTTTTAGCTTTTATTTCCTCAATGTGAATAATTTACAAATGATTAAGTCTTGCAGGGTAGAGAATTAAATTCTCAGAGAAAGCATGGTACTAGAATCCAGGGAGGACATGCAATTCCAGTGGTGTGAATACAAATCACTTGCAGTTGGTTATGTAATTACATTAACATTTGCTAGCAGCATGTAACAGAGTGGCAATAACAAGGATAAATTACTTCATATCCCATGTGAGATGAAATCTAATCAGCTATCTTCATGACTGTGTGTCATTGCTAGAAGGAATAAGATTACAGTGAGTTTAAATGTTATACGTTTTCCATTGTGTTTGTAGACAAAAGACCTCCTAGCAATTCAGGATCAGGAATTAGATGTCTTTAAGTGTTCACAGAAGAATTAAATTGGTTCCATGTTCTTCCTCACAAGTGTAACACAATAATTTAATCACAAGTATGCGTTGTCCACTTCTCTTGTTTAAAGAAATCTGGGTACTATTATTTTATTGACTCAAGTGCAAGACTGTGCTGCAGAAAGTCTCCACAATGTTTCACCTACATCATTGTTCAGTAAAGGTCTCTCAGTACACTTCATATCCCTCAGAAATCCTCAGTATGCTGCTTCACATTAGTATTTCGCTGTCACACTGGTGTGACTGAATTACAGAATGCTTGTAAAGTAAGTGACTCTGCTGGGACCACGGACTGCGTAAGTGCATCAAATGGTGCTGGATATGGAGAAATTCTTCTTTGCTCTGATACATGAGCTACATGTAGTAATACCTTGCGGAATGCCCTGAAAAAGAAAACACCCAGAGCTTATTATTTCTTGACAGTTAATGTTGGTAGAGTCTTCCACATGTATTTCTGACTTTTTTGTTGTTGCTTTTCACTGTTCTTTCAGTGTAGGGATAATTCAGATTAAGTCACAATTTCAGCTTCATTTATTTTTCAGATACATTCCATAAATAAACCATTGAGGTTCATGCCTAACATTTTGTCATTGCATTTAGTGTATACAAGAAGAAAAGATATTATAAGACCATAACTTAAAATATGCATGACATTTGCTAGAAATGAGTCCAGAAAATTACATAAACTGTCATCAGAATCTTTATTTATTCTGGTTAAAGAGAAGATCTTAACTACTGGAAAGATCTTCATCTACCCCAAGTACCGTGAGGTACATTTTCACATTAGTCCATGAAAGGCATTCATTCTAATAGTTAGTAGCTTACAAATCATTCCTGATCTTTGCCATGTTCCTCGGTAATATCTAATTACCAGCTTGCTTTGATTACTTGTGCCTCCTGTGTTGGAATATCCCCAAATAAGCTGGTTATGTAATATCTTCCAAATTCTACAAAATCAAAGAATTGCTTTGTTCTATGTGTGACTCGTTGCCTCATTTCAATTATTTGAAAATTTAGCATAGAGGGAGGGAGGAATTTTATAAAAAACAGTAATTATGGTGCTTGCTGTGCCACAGCATATGGATGGTGATTCCTGCACTGATCCGATTTGCAGGGGAAGGAAGGGATTTACTGAGGGCTTCCAGTCCCAGTACCCGATGATATTCATATACTATGAGAATGGAGAGTCAGCCCTCTTTTCACCAGGGGTAATGTGGCAATGCTCCGAGTAAGACAGAGGTTAATAAAGCAAAGACTGATTTTGCAGGCAGTACAGATTGTATCACCTCTTGCAGTAGCAGTCTCTGTCATAGGTAATAACAAAGACTGGTCAATATTCAAAGTGTTCAGTATGCAATATACTGAAAAGGAAGCACCACATTACTGGCTCTGGGTACACAACGAATGAGCGCTCCTACTGGCTTCTGAAAGCCATATAACTTAACCTATGTAATATTAATTAACTAAGACAGCATATCTCACTGAAGGTAGATTGGTCATCAAAGTTGACTGGACATATATTTGAATAGACATTCATTAACATACTTTAGAGTTGCATAGACTGATCAGTAAACAGGAGAAAATATTCTTTTTTTTTACTATTAATTTAGATGTTTCACCAGTCCTCCTTGTAGAAGCTCATAGCTCTTAATTTTATAGTGATAGAAGCACATAACTTGATTCCAATATGTACATCTGATAATTTTTCTCTACAGACTTCAAAATTTACTTCAGAAGAGTTTTTTGAGGTAACGATGACATGACAGTACACAAGGCGGAGGAGTTAGGAGGTGAAATAAAAGAGTGGATACCTGTTAAATAGCAGAACAATAATTTTTGATCAAATTTGATAAAGTTGTTGATCAAAGTCTAACCAAAATGTATAATGATGGTAGGATCTGCTGTTTTCTACAGATATCAGTTTGAATGGTAAAGATAGCTGTTTAAAAAGTGCTAGCAGTAATTCCTAGAACTGTAGATCAGGTCACTTTATTACTGAACTGTAGAAATAGAGGATATCTGATAAGGGACTTTTTTTTATAGCCAAGTACAGTTTCTGTAAATTAAGCTATGCAGTTCAACAGCTTGAGCATTTTGTGATGTACAGGAGAAAAAATAGTAATTTGGGAATGAAGTAAATTTAAATAAAGGCATAAACGAGCTAAACAAGGAATAAATTAAAGCTTGTCAGAAAAAGTTGGTTTGACTTGAGGCTGAAGAGCAATATTTCTATCCATTTGGAACCAAGTACTGTGAAGGCACCGAGAAGTAATTTTGGTACAGCTAAGCATAAAGTGGTCTTTTCTGTTAACACCCAATCTTTCTAAAAAGTGTATTGATTAGACACTAATACACAAAACTGGAGATGTGTCTTTTATGCCTTCCTCAGTCTGACAGAGGTCAACCCATATTTCTTCTCATCCTAGCTGGGAAATTATATCTAGAGAAGTAGCTAACTAGGGTGAGAGGGCTTCATTGCTTTACTTTCCATTGATCCTTTAATAGCCATGTCACTGTGAAAAGATCAAGAATGTAAAGACAAGAAATTAAGGATTTTAGGTCTAGAGTGGGAGAATGCCAGAGGAAATGTTACTCTGCAACCTAATGATGATGGCTGAGAAATGTTAAATCTGTGCTTTCACAGGAGATTATAACCTGAACTCTTCTTACTGTACGGCTTCTGGGACAGACGGAAAAACGTCAAGAATGTTTAAAATGAGAGACTTTTTTTTCAGCTTAGGATTTAGCAAAAGCAGCTGAGATGGTCTCAAATGACCTTCTTTGATCTTCTAAAATATAGTCAAGATGAAGCCAAATTTAGACTGAAGAAACTCCTATCCTGAGGATGTGCATGCAGTCTTTTTTTTTTTGAAAGCACGTTGCAAATTCTTCCTTTTGGGGTAATTTTATCCATGATCATTTAATCATCTATTTCTATCTAGTCATCCTAACAGATGGGAGAATAGATGTTTTGAAGCTTGAGGCTGTGCAGCTGAGCCAGTGGGTGAATTTCTGTAATTGAATTAATTTATGTATATCTCAGAGGTGCTTTTTTAGAAGTGTATTTCTAATAGAGTATGAGAATAAATAATCATTAGAGCAGAAGTGTCAAAGTTTATATTTTCTTTGTTATCCTGTGTCAGCTTAGAGCCACCTAAGCTCTGTTCCTCTTTTCCATCCTCTGAAGAGAATCTAAAACTAACCTTTTCTGAAGGTAAATGGAAGACATCTCCAAAACTGCTGAGCAGAGAGTTTTCAATGACTGAAAGAAATCCATGTTCAAAGGTCAAGCATTTGCCAATTTTATTATCTGGAGAATGTGGATTAAAAATTGAAATGGCTAGTTGATTGAGATGAGCAAGGAAAAGGTGCTTCACCTGAATCCCTCAGAATGATCAGTTTTCAACAAGTATGAGTGGACTGCTTTCAACTTGTCCTGTTAGAAGTCACTCTCTGATGCAAAGAGGATACTCCAGAATGAGTCTTGATGAGCATCGTTCTGCACTGGAAGTATTCTGTTAAAAATAAAATTGAAGTTACTTCATTGTGTGTGGCTTTAAAATTTTTTTTAACACTGGCAAAAAGCAATATCCTATAGGAAAAATTTTGTTTTACTTTTTAAAATTTACTTCCTCTCTGTCTCATTGTTCTCTTGTTTTGAAAAATATATTACGAAGTATTAAAGTCATTAATGCTGAAGGGCCACATATAGTCTTTCATAAGCTAAATGACTCTGAACAGAGGCATTTTTCTTAATATAACATTGAATAGTTTCATTTAAATTTTTAGTTTTCAGAAATGTAATTAATTAGCATGATTACTTGCATGAAAAGTACTTTTAAGCTTGTTTTAATGCACATGAGAAGTAATTCTTTTCAGCTTTCCTCTATGCCACTGTCTTGTGGTCATCAGTCTTAACTCATTCCTACCACAAGCACTGCATTTAGATGCACTGTTTTCACTCTTATCTTGGCCAGTGAATTTCTTTTAGTTAGGGAAAGATGGGGGGGAGACAGAGGGAGAAAGCAGAGTTATTCACACGTCTGTAATATTCCAAAGAACCTTAGGCTGTGTGTGGACCTTGTGATTTCATAGTGCTAGCTACTCCTGATTTAGCTCAAAAAATTTCAGGATGCTGTCTTATTTTTCTTAGGTTCTGGTGGTTGTGGAGCAGTATTGCTGCTTTTATGCCATTTATCTCATAGCAGTTTTTCAAATATTTGGTCTTTGTTATATCCCTGAATGCCTTATCCCTAAATTATTTAGTTTTTTCTTCTCACTGGAAACTTTTTTCCCTTTTTTATATTTATATATATCCTATATGTCATCTATATTTTTCTGTCTTCCTACTCCTATGCTGTGATAAGGCAGAGAAGGGAATTTCATTCAACCCATTTATAGCCACGTCTTCATTACAAACACGAGGCATTCAGACCTAGAGCAGCTGTAATCTAGCTAATTTAATTTAATTACCAAAACCAAGGTCTGTTACTAATTGCGGTCTGCGGGGATACTGCGTGTGTATGTAGGTGGTCTGTATTTTTGAAATTCATGCTGCAATAGTTTCCAAATTGAGTTAAAGAAAAATTCCATCCTACATACTGATGTGCACTGGTCACAGCTCTGACTGCCGCTTACCCATACGCATAACTTTTACTGTGCAGATCATAGATCAATTTTAATGGTAACTTTGCGTGGCCAAGCATATGGTGCAGCATCTGCACACTAATCTATGCTATAAGCATCTGTCAAGTGAAGGCTTTCACACCTGCTCTAAAATATTATTTTCTTTAATATGCTGAAGGCTGTTTTTACTGCCAGCCCCTTTCACTTAATAGCATCTGTATTGTTATGGTTCTTTAAAAGCAGTGCTGTTAGATCTTACTGTTGGTGTCCTCACTGAGGATATTGATGCTGATGCTGGATACTGTGGAGCTGTAGCAAGAGAGGTATATAAAGCTCATGAGTATGAAATATCAAGCTGCATCAATTCAATATTGTTATAAAGCACATGTGTATATATATAATACATATTTTTTATTTTCAGTTGCAGTTTTACTGGGATGAGAAGACTTATTCATTTTTAATAGATTATATTTCACATTGACTTTAATCCATGTAAGAAATCCTGTAAACACTGAAAATACAGAGAACTGAAGATTAGCAATAAAGATCTAGAATTATTTCTCTTCTGATATGAGTCATGAGGAGAAGGCCAAAGAAATTATTTCAGCATGTAGAGTTTTTTCTTTTTTTTTGTTCAAAAGTCCTATGCCTTGACTTTGCCTACAATAGGAACAAGTTTTACATTTTAGGAAGTGTTATTATCAACTTTATAGTAGAAAATCATAATAGCTGGTATAGAAAGCAAGTACTGGTAATGGCATTTCATTAAAATCCTAGTAATGCGAACACTGCTTCAGACTGATTGCTTCAAATCCACAAAGCTTTATAATTTACATTTAAACAAATGAAACTGCTCCAACTCAAAATGTCAAACATCTTTAGAAGCGATGTAATAAAACTAGTTAATTATTTTTTCTTAAGGAAAAAAAATGATCATTTTAAGTACCTATTTAATTCAAAACCATTCTAAATTATATAATATTCTATTAGAAACTGATTTCTTTCCACAACAAGAGTATTCCAGGTTACAAGAAAACAGAAGGATAATTATTCAACTGTGGGTTTTCTTTTCTTGTCTACAATAAATACTCTGTTCCTCCTAGTTCTTTTCCTTCCCCCTCCTTGCCCATTACATTTCTTGATATCAGGATGTCTTTGCTGCTGCTTGAGTTCTTGTTTATTGAAATACAGCTCCTTCTTCGTGATGTCTTTGTTAAGGTCATCAAGAATCATGCACTGTGAAGGTTTGGTCAAGATACTGTGAGCTAATTTGGATGAGGTCACTGTAAGTAAAATAGATGAAAATAGATTTTTTTTTTTTTTTTTTTGGAAAAGGTTCTCTATAATAGAAGATTGATCTATCACAGGCATTTTAGCTTTGTTTCAAGTACTTGATGTGGAACAAAACATATGGCTCAATACAGCGGTATTCAGTTTGGCCTTATTTTTGCCACCTCCCGCTTTCCCCCTATATTTCATCAAAGTGTGAGCACATGATAATTTGATAGGGTAGAACCTCAGTTCTGATCAGAGTTCTATCTTTTCTTTTTTTTTTTTTAATGTAAAATGAAACCTTTTGTATGGTGAAGTATTCATATTTTTCCTACCTTACCATAAGGTGGACTAGAAAGTTCACCTCACTGAGTTTTTCTTAGGATGGCCCAGGCCACATGCAAGGTTATGAGCTTGCCATAGTTCCACACATGGGAAAGGGTTTGTTTGTCTCCAGAGCATCATACTTCGACACTGACACCCCTGATGTGGTGTCATTCTCTGAAAATCTAGGAGTGGAATTGACTTAAGAATCATAAAATATACTGGCTGCCATAAAAATTTATCAGTTATCATACACGAGCAGTTCAACTGCTTATATTTATATTCCTGTCTGCTAAGACTGAAAGAGATATCTAAGAGTGATATGTACCTCAGTATTTTATCATCTGGATTCTTTTGGATCTTCCCTCTTGGTGACTCTCATACGCTACAGATAAAATTCAGATAAAAATAGAACATTTATTGCTTTATCATTATTCATACACAGATTTGCACAGCTAGAAATCTTTTCTATGAGGCTTCTCTCAACTTTTTACATGATGAAGACTAAGAGTATTAAATCAGAGGATAGCAAACTTTGCTTTCCTACGGAAGGGAAGGAGATTGAAGGATATATTCTTCAAGGATGTGGAACTTCCATGAAGTCAGCTTCATGGAGAAGTAATTTCTAAAGAACGACTGGAATGCCAAATTTGAGCCCAGATACCTATGCACTGGTAAATTTAACCATGGTTCGATGCTCTTTGTCTTCACCTTATCCAAACAAAAAGGTATTCAGCCTGCTGTCTTATGTCATTTACTAGAAAAGGTACAAATTACTGAATACTTTTGGAGGTTCTCCGTTCATTGCTGTATGGTCAAGATTCCCTGGTTTAGTATTGTGGCCAGTGTCAGGCTGGCAGGTTGGTCTTAACTAATGATGCTTTACAACTGTCTAAGTTGTTTTCAGCCAGTCTTGGAAGGGCGTTATTGAAGCATATTTGCTCTAAAGAACACAATTAAAATGAAAAGTTCCTAAATGTATGAAAAGAACTGGGCTGGAATGGCTACAGGAATAATTTATTTAATTAAGAATTATTTAAAAAGAAGAAAAGTTATTTCTATTCCATACCTCATCTTTAAGGTGGATTAGCATCTACTAAACTGAAATGATCTGGAAAGTATAACAAGAAAAATCTGTTCACAGCACAAAATGTTGCTCATATTTTCTGAAAAGATATTCTTTTAAAGATTTTGCAGCTGTATTTGTCAGTTATTATGAAGTGGAATCTGGTGCCAGGAAAGGGAGTGTGATTAGGATGTTTGATACTTCACATTTTTACAGTGGGATTATCAAAGTGCTATATTTTAGTTATAGCACTTAGTTGCTTCTGACATATGCAACTTCGTGACTTTTCAACAGAGGAAAGTTGTTTCTAGCTGAGATGGTCAACCACTCTGAACCTAATTTACCTTGAGAGTTAGAGAGACATTGATTTTCATACCTTGAGAGTTACGAAAGTCAGTGATTTGAAGGTCATTCAGCTGTAAACTAACGGTTTGTACAGTGGGAGAAGCTTTGATACAGAAATCATTGGGAGGGAGCCAAGGAAATACATGCATATAGAACAGCATTTCAAAAGCTGCTGGCTACGCATGAACACTTTTTTCCTCTTGTTCAGCTGATGTATATCTGTTTTGATGCAAATGATACTTAAGGACATGGAGACAGATCCTGTACTTCAGCTAGTAGGTGTTCTTCAGGACTTTTCAAGATTATAGATTAAAAAAACATGTTTTACTTTAAGTAGAAGAGGAGAAAAATAGGAAAGTTTTTCTCTCAGGAGAGGGGAATATGTCTTCAGGATAGTGGTAGTCAGTCAGCCTACCTTTCTTGTTAGAGGGACTCAAAGATTTATGTGTAGTCCCCATTTTTAGTTTGATTTCCCATCTGTTTGTGGTGTGACCAAGAATGAAGAGCAGCCTAGATGGATGACAGATGCCACCTGTATATTTTCAAATGAGGAGAGCAGAAAAAAAAAAAAAAAGAAAAAAAAACAAAAAACAGGGAGAAAACTGTATTCGTATGGTTTCCAGCATACTGTATTAAAACAGAGGATCCTTTTGTTTGATACTCCACTTAACAACTTTCACTACCATTTCCCTTTGAATTTAATTGTTGTCTAGAGATGCTTGATGGCAATTCAGAATATTCTGACTTGGCCATTCAGGATAGGAGTTTTCAGTAATAATTCTGCTAACTAGAATCTTTATTAGGGTTCATTAATCATGATATCTTTCTGGAAATCTACTGAAGCCTAAGTAGACTTAAACAGTAACCGACATTTAAAAGTGATTGTAATTTGCTTTATTTCAGTTGTGGCAGATAATTTAATGGTACTTATGTTCCTTTTTGTGTGCATCAAACTCAGAAAGTTCAATCATTCCTAAGTCCTGATGAATGAGATCTTATTTATCGCTTCAGTGCTCTCTCTTCCTAGAGGCTCTTACTTTTCTCTCTTACAAAGGTTTAAGGACAAATAGAAAAGGTAATGAAAAACGTTATGACCTTGTTTGACCATATTGATGACCAACAGTATTTTCTTAGTGTTTCCATTCCTGTTATCAGGTAAAATCTGCTTTGTACATATGTGTGTGTGTGTGTATATATATATATATTTTTTTTTTGAATGACAGGAAACAAATCTATTGCTTCACTTTTGATAATGATAAATATACATAGGATTATTCCTTGCATATATACAAATGAGGAATTGAAAATCCATATAATGTCAGTTTCATTCAGTAAAATCATACAGATTTTTTTTTAGAATTATAAAGCCTATAAGTGTTTTAGAATAATAAAGCTTAACAGTTTTATTTTCTGGCATTTTAATTGAATAAACATATAAAGCATATCAGTTTTGATACAACATGCTTTGTAAGCAGCGTATATCCATCAGATAGTAATTTGTAATTAGTGTTAAGCTGTAGATATTTGAGAGAGATCTTTTTGCATTATCTTTCAATTTAACCTTATATCCTAATGAGGACATCTAATTTAACCTAATGAGAAACATTGCCGTTAAGATCTAAGCATTGTTCGCCTAATTATTAATGTCAGCTGGTCTTTATGCTGTGAAGTACAGCGCAAGCTCTAATGACATGCTGAAATGAGTCTCACGAGGGCATGAAGGCAGGATCGTCGGAGGACAAGTAAAGGTTAGCTCTCCAGACCAGATGTTGGGTCAATACCTTTGCAAATAGAGCCACAGTCCACCAAAGCAATAAAAAATATGCTGTTTTGATTACACTGAAGCGTATAGTTGTAACACAGCGCCGGTGTACCACTGAAGGAAGATAGATTGCATAAGTGCATCTGGCACAAGTACGATGGTTCACAGCAATGCAAGGCCTTTTTAGTTCACGGTACAGGGTCAGACACTGGCTTGATGGCCCTCTTCGCAACAGTGTTGAAATAACTTTGATTCTGGGCAATAAAAATGTTAATATAAGATGAAAGAGAATGCTAGACCTCATTTTTGTAAGAAAGTAGGGAAAAGATCATACCTAATGATTTATACAACTATGTAACGCAATAGATAACATAATAATGTGTATGGTGGAGCCACTGCAAAGCTACAACTAAAATTTCAAGCAAATTCTAAAGGACTGATGTTGCCTTTATTTTTTGAAATATTTTAGTATCTCCATAGGTGAGGCCAACACATTTAAACTAATCTGGCTCGTCAGAGGGAGAGATGTAATTATTAGAAGAAAGGAAAACCAGCATAACGTTAGTATTTCAAACAAGCTACCAGTGTTTTTCTGTTGGAGCTTAACTTGTCACAGCTTTGGGATTTGTTTGAGAGTGGTTTTTGCTGAACACTTGAGCTAATCTGATCACACTGGGGGTGCAGATGGAGACGCTTCTCTTAGGGACAGGCATCCTATCCGGCGGTGTCTCTGGTGCCGAGAGAAGAGAACACGGTTTTTGGAAGCTTATTAAGAAAAGCCTTCTTAAGGACCCTGTAGCTTTAGGGAGCAAGAGCCGATCCTTTGGGCCTGAAACTGGTGAGGAAGCTTCAGGGAATCAGGTTGGGGGCAGCCAGGGAGAAAACACTACAGAAAGGCAACCTTAATCTCTAGCAGGCACGGCTTATGGCCAGAAACCAGCAAGGCTTTTAATACTAGATAAAAGACTAGAGGAGCAGAACAGCTTAGAGCTTTCTCAGTGCAGTCTGAGAAGAAAGCACATTGCACGGATGGAGTCAGGTAGCTAGGTAGGGCGGTTTGTGCTGGCAGATTCGGGCTCAATGCAGTGGACTTCTGGAGTTACTGGGCAAGAAAAAGGAACAGATTTCATATACCACATTTGTGGTTCTAGAACTACAAAAAGATTTTTAGTCATCCTGAAATCATTTGTTTTAAAGAAAGGCAGAAAAAGTTCCTTTGACAATTTGCAAACTACTTATGATCTTTGTTACAGTGGTGCTATATGAACATGTGTTTTACGTTTTCTTTTTTGGTTGCTGTTTTTTTTTTGTTTATTTGTTTGTTTGTTTTACATTTATGCACTCCTATTCATCTGATTTAGTACTCTTGCTGTACAAATTATAATTAATTAATCTGGAACTACTTTTGTTTAGTAGGTTAACCATGGACTTAGCAACAGTATTGAACATTAAATCACAGATTCTGTGGTCTAGGCCAATAACTACTGTGTGTACACTGTGTACAACAACAGTGCACACTGTTTTGCTTCATATAAAAATTTAAAAATTACTATAAAGCTGATACCACAAGAAGCTCTCTGGAAGACTTCATTGCTAAAAAGCAATTTATATTTGTCAAAGGGTAAGAAGAAAAACATCTAATGCTAGATTATGTGACAGAGTGACATTTCAAAATCAAAGAGAAACTCAAGCTTTACAAATTCACTCAGGTCTCAAAGGTGCAAAAAATTACAGGAACTCAGTCAAGCTTAAATTATATGCAGGTCTTTTAAGATTTCATAAGTATTCTGGAGAAATGTATATGTTCCTTTATTTCAAATAATAGATTTATTTTTGTTTTCCATGCACACAAACAGGACTCAGAAGACCAAAGGATCTTTAATTTCAGCTTCATTGCAAGTTCCTTGTTGTTTTCATTCCAATTCTATCATAGGTTCAGAAATAAATATATTCTACTTTTCTTGCAGAGAATGTTGCCAAATATATCTGGTATTGAAGCTGGTGTACTGATATTCACTGCAAATTTTCCATTGCTAGGCATGCATGTCACCAGCAACCAAATTTGGCTGGTGATCTTTAAAAAATATATATATTCCTTCACATGTTCTGAAATATGAATGACTGTGACTGTGGCCTTTATAATAGGATTTCCTATCTATTTTCTGGATCTTTCCTTAGCATGTTCATAGAATTTTAGGAAAATGGGATATGTACTCCCAAGCTGACTAAGGGACTGGATTTTGAGGGAACAGTCCTTTCTTCTTAAAGAAGTTTTATGAGTGACCCAAGACACAGGTGAAAACAAAGTGAAGCTGGAAAGAAACTTTGAATTGCTTTAATTTTCAGAAAGCCCTGAAGAGAGGGCAAGAATTATTCCTGAGGAATTTTCAAGGGATTGGATCATCCCAGGGGAAATGGTGGCACAGGGGCTCCCTCTCTGAGAGACCTCTCTGTCTGAACAGCTGCACCCTCCGTTCTCTCCCAGTTTGAACTGCAAGTGTAGCAGCCAGCTTGCATCCAGCTTGGTGCTACCATGCCAAAGTATGAGCTGTAAATTTGTATGAGAGAGAGGAAAGACTAAATTTAAGAAGGTCAAAATAAGAAAAAATAAGTGTAGTTTTATCCCAGAGGAAAGTAAAGGTTTGAAATGCAATATATTTATTCCTTTACTGCTCCTTGAACATACAAACATTAATTTCTTCTGCTTTTTTTCAGAAACAGTTATCTTAATAGGATATCAAATCTTGAGCCTAATCTGTAGTTTATCTATAATGTTCAGGAATTATATCACTTTAGAGAAAATGCTATTTACTTCAAAGGCTCACTTATTGTGTTTATTCTACTGTATCATACAGCTGGAAATGAACAACTTTATGGTAAACTAAAACTGATACATTATTCAGACTTTAAAAAGTAGATGTTATTTCTTTCAATGAGGAAAAAAAAAACTTTCTAAAGTTTGTTTTCCTATCTTTAACTGTTCTTAGGATCATAGTACTGAATAGCTATCAGCCTGATAGATATTGAACTAAATAATTACCATACATGAGATAGAAATTATTAAATTAGCGTGAAAGAAAAAAACCTGTCTACTTTATCCAAAATGGAGAGGTAACTTAATTTCCCTCTCCATCTTAACAAATGACTTTGATAGTAATTTCTTACTGAAAAGGCTTTTACTTCCTTCTAAAGTTCAAGCATTTGATAATTAAAATTGATCTAAAATAACCTTGTTACTAAATAGTATTAACATTTTCCTTTTAGGTCCCTATATCTTGATGCAAAATTTCATTTGAGTGCAACAAACAATCTTAAAACATTATTAAAGCTGTATTGTTTAGTAGGTGGTCTTCAGTTTTAGGTTATCCTAAGTGGTTGAATGAAAGTGCGGTCTTAAATGCCCACCAGGATCTATCCTCTGTTAGTAAGGACAGGGTAAAATAGTCAGAAATTTTATGCCGTATTTTTCCCTGGTATGTTGCAAACAATAGATAAAACTATGTAAGAAATTGAAAAGACTTTTATGGAAAAAGAAATATACTCTCCCAAACAAATCACAGTGGGCACTTTAAGCAAATTTAACAAGTAGGTGGAATAAATATGGTGCCATATTATATATATTTTATGAGACCACAGGCCCTTACATCTTTTCTCATAAATTTTTAAATGTATGCAATTTTCCACTCCAGTAATTTAAAATGAAAAACTGTTTTACCTTTAGAGAAAATTAGTTGGAGCACTGGAAATTATTGTATGAATAAAGAAAGTTTGATTAAGACAAAAAAGGTAGCTTTTTTTAAATGTAAAACTGATTTGCATCATTTTGCTAAATGCTTGAAGTAGAAAAGTGCATAAGCAATGTAGGAGTGCGAGTTGTCCTGGCTCCACTAGGATTTCTCCTGGTAAATTATAGTGATGCATTAGAAAATGTCCCTTATTCATTACAAGGTATATTTAGGCAAAAGTCCTGAAAATACTGTTGCGGGTAAGACAACGCGCATCAGGATTTGCACTAATGTTGTTGACCAAGTGTAATAGAATGGAGGTTTTCAGTGCAAAGCAGGCTGAATTGGCTTTGGCTGGTGTCCTCCAATAATGTGAAAGGATCTCACTTATTTTCAACTCAAAGTACGCACTCGAGGAACCCTTTTTAATGGGACTATGTATGGAGAAGAGTATTCTATTTGCTTGGAATAAATTCTATGCTGTATTAGCAAAAAGTGGAATTTTTCACCAGTGACAATCGCCATTTAGTAATGTAAGAAATTTTTATTGTAAATCTATTCTTGATACCCTATAGGTACTGCATTTTGAATTTGATTATGGAGATGAAAATTTCAGAGGGAATTCAGAAATGAAGAGTAAAATTTCTTCTAACTTTAACAGGAAGAATATTAAACTCCTGGAAATTACCAGTATAAAAAGGGTTTTTCAGTGTTTTCAATCCTGGTAGGAAAACAAAGCTGAAAGTTTGTCTTCCGTTTCTCTTGCAAGACAAACTTTATAGATGTTGGCAACCATGCTATGTCCCTACTGGAATAGCATGACAAATATTTCTAGCTGTTTTGAAGCATATGCCAAAAGAGAAGTGAGATCTTAACTATGAGAGAAACTGTTGTTGAATATTTTTTTACCTTGATATGGATAGCTCATTCTGAGGAAAATAAAATCATCTTGACAAGACATTCACTCTTAAAACATATTTGGCAGTAGTGACTTACAAACTCTGCCACTGAAGATATCTGAGATTTTTTTTGTGGTCCTATATTCAGCAGAGTTTTAATAGGTTGTGGACCTTTAAGGCCTCATATAGTGTTGCAGACTGCACCCAGCCACAAAAGCTAATTTGCCAAAAATGCCCCATGCAGAGTGTGACAGGTCCCTTATCAAATCCCACTGCTGCATTGTGGCTTATAAAAAGAAAACCTTGGAAACTACTGCTTGATCACCAGTAACAAAAGGCTAAAATTCACTACTGTTGCTGAGATAAAAAGAAACTCTGTCCAAAAGATTAGCAGCTATGAACATTCATATTTGATGGATTGATAGGGTAGCACATGACCCGGTATAGTGGTGAATTCATAGTAGATGGTCAGTATGAAGTTAAGTTTGCCTATATTTCAAAAAACAACATTAAGAGCAAAATACAATAAGTGTATAATATAATAGTAGAGTTAGTATAGCCTTGCTATCTTGCTTTTACTCTTAAAATGAAAGAGCAACAAATTTTAGCATTTTCGAGTCTAACCACGATAACCGTGTTTGTCAAACATAGGGCTGAATGGAGGTGGTCCAGACTGGTATTACTGGGGTATTCAAACTGAAGGTGCTCTCAGCTTTTTGCAATTGCTGACATATTTGCTGAAGCAACAAGAGCAATTCTTCAGTTTGGTCCTTCAGTAAAAATTACTGAGTTAAGTACTGCCAGTTTATATTGTGCTCATTAGCTGCAGGACAGATTTATAAGAGTGTAGCAGTGCCTAAAGGTGACAGATGAATGAAAGATGGTATGTTTCAGAAGTGTGTGGGGGGCTTGTTTTTTTGTTTTGTTTTTTTTAGTGGAAAACACACTTCCTTACCTTCTGTCTCTCTTTCTTGCCTGTAAGATCTCCTCCCTTGGGCTGAAAATCTTAACTAGACTAGAATACTTCTCCAGTTAACCTTGGCCAGATACTTTAGTTCTTACTGTGTAAATAGATTTGTATTGTGCAAAAATATTTGAGAGAGAGAAAGGATTGTTCAAAGGTACAAAGTGTCTTAAATCTCGAGATGATTATTGTTTATTATTTATGTTACCGTAGTGCTCAGGAGCTCCTGCCACTGCCTAGGGCCTCAGCTTTGGAGTTTGCAAAGCAAGCGTGTGTTAAGTGATGCTATGCGAAAGTCTAGGGACGGTAGAGGGCGGGGAGCAAGCGGTGGTGGTTAGCTGTAGGAACAACTGTGTCAGTACAACATTAGACGAAACACACTGGGCTTCTGTAGATGTCTCAAAACCTGAATGTTTAGGTAGAATTAAAGGGAGGAGAGTTGCTTAGTTACAGCTGTGTTAGAGAAAGCACAAAAGAGCTTGCTTGATAGTGCTCAAAACACCTTGCCGGGTTTGGGATATGACTGCTCAGAAGAGCAGTTTCAGCACACAGAAAGGGGTTGAATCTGGGTAAGAGCAAGTCTGGGAATGAAAGAAGGGGAAATCTAAATAGTGAAAGCAGGGCATTGAGTAAAATGTGAAGATGGCAGGAGGAGCAAGGTCGGGAGTGTTTTGCTGCATGGTTTTGAGACGTGAGAAATGAAAGTGTGCTCGCGTTCTGAGGGAAAAAAAGAGCCAAAAGAAAGTGGAAGCTACGGAAAAGAGTAAGAGAGGATAAAAGCGAAGCTAGGGGTCAGCGGTGAGAGGCTTACTGGAGGATGTGGAGGAGGAGGAATGGAAGCTTTGCCTATGATAGGGAGAGGAGCAGAGTCTGGGGGGAGCCGGGAAGGAAAACAGGCTGCTGGAGGGAAGGGAAAGTCATGGCACGTTTTGTCGACTTTCCTCTGGAGCTCCTCAGTGGAGACAGAGGTGACCTTAGGAGCAGGACAAGCTTTGAGAAACGAATCCAAAAGGACAAAGCACCCATAATACACAAACATGCCAGGTCAAAATGCCTCTGCCTTTGTGTTTAGTTTGCATACACAGAGTTCTCCGAACTAAACCTGAATGTTTACACCTGAGGATTTGGGAGGTTCTACTCTGTTGCAAAATTTCTGTGCAGAGAGAAGAAAGGCTGCCTAAACGGTCCTGTCCGTCCTTTGAAACTATTTCCTACAGCCCTGCAGCCTTTCCCTGCCTGCCTGATCTCCAGGACTTGTCTGCCCTGGCACAAGTCCTGCAAAGGGCCCCTGTTACAGCCTCTCCAAAAGTGTCCTCCTCCTCTCCCTCTCGCCCACTGTACTGTTTCAACCCCATACACTGCTCCTCGCGCTATTACTACTCTCCATACTTCATGTTGTAGGTTAGCATGCATGACTTTAGGAATAGGTGCAAAAGAGCAGTGGTTTATTACATCATCCATTATTAAAGAAAAGGTCAACTTTGTGTTTTGAATGAGTGATTAAAGGTCTTGTGTTATTTGTGCTAATTGCTGGTTGTTTTTACTGACAGAAACATTTAGCTTAAGTAATCATTATTGTAATTTAAAATAACGGCCTACAGGTATTAATATAAATAAGCAAAGTGCTTTTTCTTTTTGTTATGCCGTTCTGAGAAACAGTCATACAAGCCCTATTTTTACCAGGCATTGCGTACACAAGTATTTTCCCATAACGATTTCCAAGATTTTTATGTCACACTTTGCAAAGCACTTCTTACAAGTGCAGCTGATGGTTTGTGTGGCAGGTCACAGTGACACTGCTGTAAGTAGAATTAAATTACTTATATTAGCGCTTCAGAGAAATGGAGAGAACCCTCTTCAAACTCTGATTGCTTTTCAGTGATATAAAGAAATGCAGTATGAACTTGTACTTCCAGACTGTTTGTTATTGATTACCCCCAAAGATTTACTCTCAGTAAATACTACCATTTGACATGAGAACATAGCCACCAGGCTTGCATGTATAGCAATCCTTATTATTCCGCTCTTTTTGACAAAAATGTTTTTATAAAAAAAGACCAGTGATTTAGGCTTATAGAAGATAACAGCACTAAACATGAAATATCACTCAATTTGTTGCTGCTGTTCTGTACAACAAAAGCAACAAAAAGTATTTGTTTTAAAACTTTTTTTTTAATTTTACCATGCCTGATCCTTAGACTAGTAGAGTTATTGGCTCTCTGAATTAAGTGTATGCATATTTTGCTGAATAGGAGGGTCATAGAGCAAGGTTTGGTCCTGAGGCTGCATGGTTCAGGCTGGCTCGCAACCACGCTGCTCAGGGCAAACCCTTTCTGGAGCAGACGGGCCATATCCTTGCGAAATAAGACGTGATTTTGTGTTTCCTCTGGATCTCATGTTGTACCTATGTGTCCCTAAGAGATTATTGTCAGTTGTTGTATTGTGTGCGTCCAGCTGTGTGACACTGCCTGTAAAGTGAAGGTATGAAGTTTGCTGGGACTGTGGTGGAGGGCTGCATAGAGCAGGAGCCAAACTTGGTGTCCTTCCCTCAATTCTGCCTCTTGGGAGCGCGCCCCGTAATGCCCGGTCTGCTGAGCCATCCCTGGGCCCTCCGAACCAGAGGGAAGGAGCAAGCTCCAGTGTCAGCTTGTTCCTTGGATCTCTTATTTATCAGTGTTAACTAATACGTCAATATATAGAGAGCTGTCCTTCGTGTGCTCTTAGGTTGGGCTGTCTCGCAGATTTGTGCCTGATGCTTCTTTTCTGCATCATCTTGAGTATAGGATTATCTGTTCATATGGAGGTGGAGCGAAGGTGATGACACAGAAAGAAAGTTACTGTGATGCAACACACGTGCAATCACAGGAGTACGTGAAAACTATCTATGGCTGAGCTCACAGGGTATTATTACCTGAATTTCCAAGAGTAATTCATCTCTTTTGATTTTTTTATTATGATATCAGCCTAAAAAGTGAAGTTAAAAGGTGTGATTTGGCATCTGCAGTACATTATAGTCCTTTTGGACATTAATTTCTTTATATATTTGAAAATCAGAGGCAGAATATACTCTCGGAAATAGAACTAATTATTTCCAATATCAACTGTAAGTATTAGGTATCACCTAAAACTTGGTTTCGAGGATATCCATGGCACCTGAATCCCATTTTTGATGCTTAATTATTTATGGTTATTTTACAGTGTTTGCTGTTCTTAAAAGAAATTCCCATTTGGCTAGTGGTAGAACTGCCTCTAATGTGTAAAATTTGACAGTGAGGTGGCATTTTGGGTGGATACCATGAAAATCCTAGAATGGTGTTCTCTGTCCGTTTCTAATTTTAGAAATTTGAAAGTGGAACTTATACAAGACACCCTTCTTTAATTAGAAGTGGTTTTGAGGTTATTCACAAACTCTTAATGATTCTTGAGTAGATGAATCCTCTTGTAACAATTTTATAGTCTTTTTCGAGATCCCACACAAATTATATTATAGAGTCACCCAAATGAACTGAGGTTTGGGGTTTTTGTACATTTTTGAAAGGGTAATTCAGAATCATCAGATCACAAGACCACAAAATTCCTCGCTTCTGCTAAACTGACAATTTGCTTAAACAAATGATCCCTTTACAGCATTTGACAGTTCTATGCAGTAGTTATTGTTCTCTCAAATGACCTTGTTGACATCTCCCAAGTGTCCAGCAATGATAGCTCTTTTTCTGTATAAAACAGATTGGTTTAGCTCTTACACAGCATCGATTACTTCATCAGAAACAGCAACCACACAAGAAGACACAGGCGCACGTTTCAAAGGTGCATAGACCTCACTGTTCTTTGAAATCATAAAAAATTGAGTACTTATCTTTTTATGAAATTTGACTCTACCAGTAGTGTCATTGGAATTGAGAGGATAGATATTATTTCCAAGGAAAACAGTAATCAGCTACTAACATTTTTTTATATTTTTATTTTAGATATGTTTATACCTATTTATATATAATTTATATTTATAATTTATATCTATTTTTAATTAAAGAATTAATACAGAGACTGGAAAAGTATGATAGTAGGAGGCTATGCTATGCTTCTGCATCCTTTGCTGACCAACGTAGATCTCTTCTCTCCTGCATAAAATGAAGGAAAAAACATTAAAATTGTGTGTTGAACAGTTCTGCTTCCTTTACATCCTTCTTCAGGAATCCTGATGCTGCTCCATTTCAAACTTGCTAGAAAATCTGAAGTTTTTCATTGGCCTTAATTTACAAATGCTAAATTTAACAAAACTGTGTGTGTGAAGATTTTTAGGGCAGGCCCTTAAATCAAACTCCAAACTGAAAATTTGCTGCACTATTTAATGTGTGATAGAAAGGAATTTGGGTGCTGTTAAACCTCGCTTATTTTTTAGGCTTTGAAAAGTACTCAAACATTTTAGACCCAGTTCTAGATCATCATAAATGACTCTCAATAGCCAGAAAAATATGGACCTTTAGTAAGAGAGTGCTATTTTTCGATGACCCTAGTGTGCAGTTGTGATGGTAAAAGAACTTGAGAGAGTACATTACAGCATTTCAGATATAAATACACATTTTTATGAAAAACATTAGCTTTGTTGTGCCAGCAGGCTTTAAAATATGTCACTGAATATTAGTATGTGAAACATTCATGATCTCTCTGCCTTATCTAAAATATTAAATGAATTATTTACCTTCCTTTTCTCCATAATAGTGTTGAACTTGGAGTGCTTAATAAAACAGTAATAACTGTTTTAATAACAATAATAACTGTTGATTACTGAGCATCGTAAGTGTTAATAACTTAACAGTGAGTTAAGTAGGTTGTTAGTAATATATAAATAGCACTTTGTATAGTCAAGAGAAGCGTTCCTGAGATTCAAGCTTTTTTAACATACTATAGACAAAAAAAGCTTTTATGGCAATTTGTTTGTGCAAGCTAGAGTGAACATCACCTTGAAGGCCTAGTTACGGAAGAAGCTGATAGGAAGCCACATACCTTTGCAATTATTGTACTGGAGTTAAATGGTAATTGGAGTCTGGGCTATTCTAGAAGTAATTTTGGTAAGCTTTAATTGCTGTTTCTCACAATTGTTCATTTTAGCACTATTTCTCTAAGGCTTCTTTACATAAGAATCAAAATTTTTTTGTCTTGCTGTAACTAGAAAATTGTCTAGTGTATTGTTTTTTACATTTACATACTGCACCGTCTTGTAGAGCAGCTCAAAACTGTTTGCTTAATGCAGTCAAAACAATGCATTCTGGACCATTAATTATAAAGATCAGCAATGTAGCTAATTACCTTATAAAAAGTGTGACTTGGCAGTCTTTCTCCTAGTAGAAATGCTATTGACAAAAACAGAAATTTAGCAGCTTATTAGATAACAGTGTACTTTAATGAAATGTGAAACTTAAATCTGGAAATATGTGAATCCATGTACTGGAGTTCTTGATATTCTGTCCTCTTGTTTGTTCACTCATGCATTTAATCTTTTTCTCATGTTTGTGGTTTTCTTTTTCTTTTTTTTTGTTTTTGTTTTATGGTCTTTTTACTTTGAAGTGTTTTGTCTGAACTGTGTATTCACAGATGAAATTACTTTTCTGTTTAAAATGTTTCTGTTATTGTTGTCTGTATTTAATAAACAGTATACACATTAGCATCCATTGCACTGTGTATAGTCTGTGTCGCTAAGGGCCTCCCTTAACTTGTGCCATCGCACTGTACTGAACTGCATGGTGTAAAACCTTCATTTATACCCGTCCCTTAATTAAGCTAAATAGAATGTGGAAACTGGGTGTTAGGTAAATCTTTTGAAATTCTCTATCTTAATCTATATCTCATCCAAGTAGTTTCAAGGTCTCTGGATTACTAGATATTCTAACGTCAGCTATTCTTAAACTAACATTTAACTAATTCTGTGCCACTGACTGAGTAGCACGTAATAACTCATATATAACATTTTAACTGCTTGCCTTAATGGCACTTATTGCTTGGATTTGTTGGAATCATTATTTGCATTTTCTACGGTAAAATCAGTATATTTTTAAGAATTTAAGATAGATGTGAAAGATCTGTTCTACTCTATGAGCTGAAGCAATGGGACTAATGAGAAACAAACATGAACTTCTCTTACTAAGTCCTATTGTGCTAAACTAATCTCATGAGCGTTAGTTACAAGAGCTTTCATGTTCAGTCCATTGTAAACTATTTTTCCTAAAAATCCTCTGTGTATTTGACAGCTCGTGATTTAAAGGTATGGCATCTGAAGTTCGTCTCCTCCAAGTGTTTGCCCAGTGTGAGATGTGACCAGCTGATGATGCTGGGTAATAGCCCACTTTGTAAAATTTGCCTGCATATGATTACAGTAAGCGGAAGCTGAAGATTTCCTCATTCCATTTCTTTCCTTTGTCAGGAAGAGATGGAATTTGGAGTTTGCTTTCATATTTACTCTAAGCCAAGGATTGTTTTGCACTTATGTGGTGTTTCACAGGTTTAGAGAAAGTACAAACATTGACTAACTGAACAAAATGTCCAATATCTGCTGCGAACTGGAGGGAGGCTGGTGAGGTGCTCATTGCTGTGAAGTGGAAACGTGACAAACTTTGCAGCAGTCTAGATGCAAACTTGCAAAAAATATCCTGATGTCGACCAGTGAGACTAGGAGAGCTAGTGACTGAGTTCTGAGATCCTATACGCGAAGGTCTTCTGTTTCAGGATAAGAGAATCTGAGTTCTGCGTTGGGACTGTGAACATCCAAAAGCTATAGACCATAAACACTGGAGACTGTAATATCTCTGAATAATCAGATTTGGTTTAGAGTTTTTCCCTGTGGGTACGCAACAAACAACATGATACTGAATAAAAAAAATAAAAAACATTTTTGATTCTGCAGACTGATGTTGTACAGAGGCACTTTTTAGTTCAATGTCACACTGTTTGCTATGTTTCTGTTTGAGTCTAGACAATTGAGTAGGAATACAATATAAAATACTCTGATTCCGTACAAAAATATTTTCTCTTCATTTTTGGTTATATTTGCCATTAGTGAATATATGCAGATAGCTTACAGAAGGTTAACAAATAATGAAGTATTATTAGCCTATTGATGCTGAATATAAATCATAACAGTGCATCTGTTTAACTAATAAGTACATTAAAAAGGGTTTTGGGGGAGCAGAGAAAACAAAGCTAAATATATCCATTTGTATTACTAATACAATAAAATATATATACACATGTATACCTAGGTATGTGCACACCCATATATATAACACTGCAAAGAATTTCTGGAACCCCCATTCCTGGAACTAAACTACTGTTTTTCAGGTCTTAATGGAAAATTCTTAATTTTCTCAGGAGAGGGTAGAAAAGAGTTTTATGTCCAGCAAAATCCAATGTAATTCCATCATATGAGGGAATGGATCAAGAAAAGAGACAGCTACATTCCCCAAGTGAAATGAAAAATAGTATTCAGCTGGCCTTCAGTTAAATATGACCATTGCAGAGTCACTTTTGGTTTTGGCATAAATATGTAGTAACATTTTGATATTTATTTGAGTTAAAAGCTTGTTTTTCTTTATCTGTATTTTCACATCGCTTTTTGTACAACTAGTACCAAGCATTCCAGAAGTTAGATAAAAACAGAATTATGTTTCATGCTGTACTAATATTAAGATATCAAAATGTTCTAGTTGTTATTATATTTCTATATTACTATATAAAAGGAATTTAGCATTTTTAAGGAAAAAAATGTAAAAGAAATATATATACTCCAGTCCAATCTATTCACTTTTTCTCCATTCAGCCCATTCTATCCACTTATTCCTCTTAACTAACAGCTTGAACCTGCATATGTGTTTGCATCTTTTTGTAAGGGAGTTAACATATTTTGTGTAGGGAGTTTATGTATCAATGGTGTAAATGTTTAAAAAAATTAAAAATTTTCATACAAAAGCAGTGATATTTTACCTTAGACTTTTAAAGGAGAGATAGTAGGAAGTTTCAAGTCTGCTAATCATTTCCTTCAGTATATTTTAAGTGATCTGATCTCGATTATGTGGTACCAGTTTGTTTTTGTGATTAGTGCACAAATGCACGATAGTCCTCGAAAATTAAATAAAATTTATAGTTTAAGATGCTTCCAAGCATTATTACACTACTACAACATAGAAAATAAATACTTTGCAAGTATTTTGTCTATGGTCATTTTAAATGCTATCATGTTTTGTGATACCTGTATTTCTTAACTTATTTAAGGGACCTCTTGTGTTTTATATGATGCCAAAGTTAGTGTTATTAGATCTCTCTAATTTCTGTTTTCCCAAAGAAATACTTTAAAAGTTGTAGAGATCAATGTAACATCTGGCAACTGCTGTGCATTTGAAAACATGAACAGAATGTATTTGGTGACCTGCCTGTGAAAGCAGCAAAACACCATCTGCAGTGCGCAGGCAAAAACACTGGCTCTGTCACCTGCGGAAGCAAGTTGCGTCAGACACTCGGATTTTTAACAGTTGATCAAAGCACTGTGAAGTGATGAAAGGCAAAGTATTTGAGGAGTTTCAGGGGGGGAATTTGCTGCATCGAGATATGAAGTAATCTTTCTTTGTAACTTTCAGTAAATATCATTGTGATTTGCCTTTTTTTTTTTGATTGTGTAGTAAGCCAGATGTGAACATGGCAATCTTTCACTTTTGCCTTTTTTTTATTATACTGGAAAAAATATAATTACTACTGACAAGCAGATGCAATGAGCAGTCACTCTTGGACAGTGAGATTCTGTTTGTACATAGTAACACAAACGTAAAAGGAAAGATACGTTATTGTCCAACTAACTTGCTGAAGGAGTGCCAAAGGTTACACATTTTCTGCTGAAGTAGAAGTCCTGCAGTCAGCCATGGGGAATAATTAACCTATGCAAAATCCATCATGCCAGTTGCCTTGCTTCCTTTTCAAAAGTGATTCTACTAGGAAAAGAAGCTGCAGATGTAACCAAACATACATGCACGGGGTGCGACGGAGAAGTCTTCTAGGATGAATCCCTGCACGTGGGATCTCTAGCTGCTGCAGGGCAGGTAGAAGGAGATTCACTTGGCCCCTGTATGGGGTCTCGTCCCTACTACAGCCTGCCCCCGTGGCAGCGTTTTGGCACCGTGCCGTTTCTTGAGGGGTCATATTCAACTGTATCCATCCATATAGTTAAGTTTGTAAGATATCTGTGAAAATCTGAGCCCTGCCCACAGTTCAAAAAGTCCAAGTGAAAAGTTGTGCACAAAGATACCATCAGAAATTTCTCGATACCATTCAGCTAGTTTATGTGGATCCCATTCGGTCACAGCAAAGCCCAAATAAGCCAGAGAAAATCTGTGCACGTATTTTGGAAAGAAGGTGTTTTCTGTAGTATTGCATCTTTTGTGTATGCTGAAGGTATTAATGGGCTACGGGTTTAAAGAGTACTTCTAACTTCCTTGCTCATTCTCCTTCTTTCCCAAAACTTTGGGTCATGGCTGAGTTTTAAGAATTGCCATAGTAAAGGTTCTATGTACCCATGTTGTGCTTGTTTTTTTAGTGACTGCTGAAAGGACAATCTATATTTGAGAGTTGAACAGAATATTTCTAATGTTACTTTTAACAGTGATAAACGTCACTTGAATCTGTGCGCTTTCTCCTGTTCACAAAGTGAGAGCAAAGGATTCATAACTGTACAATATTTTCCCTTTTAGAAATATTCTTTTTTTCCTATATATTCCATGATAGAAACAATTTGAATGATAAATACCGCATTTGTGTGTACAATGCTACTGAATCTTAGCTTTCCTTAATACACCATCACAATTAAATGATAAATTTGCAATTTCTTCTATATTAATTTCAACTGTAATTCTTTGTTCTACTTAAAAAAAAAAGAAAAAAAGAAAAAAAAAGTATGCCATCATTCATTAGATGTGTGTTTCCAAATAAGAGTCAATGAGCTAAAAGAATATCAAGTGAAGAGAGGTTTTGCTTGTTTTGGATGTTCTGGAAGGAGATTATGAAAGGAGTTTTTTATCTGGGTGAAATACAGCATCGTCGCAGCCAGTCATCAAAACTTAGAGTGCTACCATGCGATACTCTGTCCTACAGGCTCTTTCAGGAACATCTTAGGCAAGATATTTTGGCAATATCCTGCTGAATAGCAGGAAACAAATTAGCAGATTTAGTTGATTAGTTTTTCTTTTTACTTTGAAACGTAACTATGGTTGGTAATTTGAAGGTCATCAGGCAGAAAGGGGTAATAGAAATACTTTCCATCTTTGACTTCTGTGAATTTGAAGGTGAAAGATTTTGTAGCTGGTTTTTTTTTTTTTAATATTAGTAGACTAACTTTGGTTAACAGTAATCTTTTGTCTTGTGCTGACAGAGGTGAGGACCTTGATTGGTCTGTCCTCTTATCCTATTTTTAAAAATAGCAGTATATGTTACATTTACAAAATTCATGGAGTGACAGTTTTAATGTTCCTTTTAAAAATTGCAAAGTGTTCTTCTATTCATGTTTGTCTACAGCTTGTGAGAATAGGGTACAGTTCTCAATCGGGAATAACTTAAAGATGGATATACCCATAAGTCTAACACATGGTCCAACTCTAACATTGACCATGAAGTAGAAAGAAAAAGGTGCTTACCTAGAAGACTAGATGATGAAAACTGCATTTCTGGAAATTTTCTAGTATTATCTCCAATTAAGTTATACACGTACCCATAGCACTGACATTATTACTTATGAAATTACCTGAGTAGAAAGTCGTGGAGAATTTTTTCCCTAAGAGTTCAAAGAAGTGGATAAACTAGATATGAGATATAGGGAAAGTGAATATAATACCCAAAGCACAGAATGATAGTTTGTGAATATAACGTTAGGATGGGGTTTATGTAGATAGAGAAAGACAAAGGAAAATAAAAGGCACTCTGAAGCAGAATACAAGGGAAAAAAGAGAAATAAAGAGCTTGAAAGGCAAATGAAAGATATTGCATATTTCATCATGCTTGATATAGGGCGGTACATTAGATCATATTTGTTGCTATGAAGTGAAGTGAAGACTGAAGCATTTTTCCCACTTTCATTATGTTTCTATAGCAGAGACAGCAAATTCATATTCTGATACCTAAGTCTCATCCTATTAACACTGTAACTTCCTGCACAGTATCAGATCTAACAGGAAATTCACTTTCGCTCCCTCTCAGCATCTCCAAAGGTCCCTTGTTTGCAATGACTGTTTAGTAATATTTCTTTGAAAAGTGTGCATAGCTGAAGCAAATATGTCTTTAGTTAGAATCTCAGAGGGAATTTTTGCACAAAGTGTGACTGCTAGCTAGGTGCTTGTAAAAGCCATGAAACTATCTCCTGCCTGGTCTGTTGCCTGACATCATTTTTAGTCTTATCTCTAAACAGGCTGTATCAGATACAGACTCTTTGATCAGTGTTATCTGATGTCAGACATTTCCTTGCTTCCAGTTTTAGAGTATTACATGAACCTAAGCATCAAATGCATCCTTTACTGAGCAGGAAAAAGGATTTCTGTTTGACACTTCAAACCCCTTTCTCCTCTCTTCTTCAGTGTAGACTTCAGATAATGTTCCCATCTTAAAGAACCTTTATTTGTGCTTACCAGAAGCATAGAAGGCTTGCCTGAAATATTCCAGGAGTTTGAACTGTAAATCATATTCTTTTTCATTTGCTGACCTTAATTACTGTGCAGCATTTAGAAATGAGCGGAGTACATAGAGCTATACAATAATGTTATTGCAGTTTCATAAATGTGAATGGTTTTAGAGGTACCAATTCTTTTGTCTGTTTGCAAATGTGTTAACATAAATTATTAGAAAACACTTTGAAGATTTTTAGATTAGATTATTTGTTGTCTTATGCATTTCAGTCTTTATTGGTTGTAATTCATTCTTTGGTTTATACAACTATTAGTCTAAATTGTGTGGTATGGTGTCTGTCCTCTCACTAGGAAGTTGATGAAGATTTAAGGGACACCAAAAATGTCCATGCTCTCGCTATGTTCTTCAAAAATGTATGAATTTTAAACAAGGAAGAAAGGAGGGAAGATTTCAGGTTTAGGTGAAGTAACTGTGGTTCATATGCAAAGACATACTGGAATTTTGTTTTGATAATATCATTTAGCTCCCATTGGATTGTTATAATATGTTCTATTCCAATACAAATTGTATGTTTGAAACCTGCTGTTGTGGAGTATTGACATTTTATGTAAAAGTGAAAGTATGTATAAAATATTGAGACAATTGTTGCTATAAGACACTTTCCAGTGTGTTGAATCTGACCTGGTCAGAGTTGTCTTAGCCATTGGGGTTATGATTCAGAGATCCACACTTTTTTCCACTCTGATTTATTCTCTCCAGAGAACTTCATCATCTCTTCTAGTGATGCTTGGTGCTTTTAGCCTCCTTTGGCAGAGATGAGATGAATTATTGTGTGTATGTGCATATATATGTATAGGAATAAAAATATTCCTCCATTTTTGAAATTTGTTACAGTTCATGCTCTTTACTGATAATACCCTCATTCGGTTTCATAACCATCTTTTTCTCAAAATGTGTAGGTTGAATGAATCTTTCCTATAGAACTGAAAAAAACCCATTTAAGACCAATAACTAAAAATACACATAATTCATTTTGCTTAAAATTATCCATATCAACTCAAACATAAAGTCTAAGGTAGTTATCTAGGCTCTGCAGTCAATGGAAAAATCTAGACACTTCCAGGACTGATTCATTTTGCCAGTCTTAGGTCTACTGGGATGGGAAGAATCATCCTTTGAAGATACCTGTCTCTTCTCATTGTTCTTGCAAATGGCTAGAAATATGCCTTAGATTAGAAGGATAAATTTCTGTTAAATTTATGTGAATTTCACCAATGATGCATATGCAGTATTTAAAACATGTAAAACAACTCATATTTTTAGACTATATATTTAAAAAATTATTTTACAAGTGTTTCACGTGGATGTGCATATACTGTATTTTGCATTTTTGAAAATATGTCCCAGGATATTTTTCTGGTGAAATTAACTATTGTAATGAGATAAGAATTTATTTGCAAATATACAAACATCAGTTATATATACAAGTACATTAGCTATTGCTCCTCTTTGCATATTAGTTGCATGGAATTAATATGAACATTTTCCTTCTAACCACAGAATCACTGGATTTTTATTCAAGCACTGAGGTTGGCATCTGTAGTCAGTGGTGTCTCTAAAGCAGTATTGCTCTTCAGTAAGCATTTCTCATCACACGCAATGAAAGAGGCTATTTTGATCATTATTTTGAAGCAGGGGGACTTAAATATTATGGAAATGTTCATATCCCAACATTAAAAATACAAAGTGCCCTCATTTTGTTGTGCAAGTGTCTATGACAGCTTTCCTTTGTGAACTTGCATACTTTTAGATATTATCTAAAAGTTTTCATGAACAGTCTGTATTGCTTTGAGACTGCTAGACAAAAGAGTATTACAGATACATTTTTAAAAACAGACTTTGGATTTCTATTTCACATTTTCCTAGGAGTGATTAAATTTTTCATTGCTGAATTAAATGATTGTTTAAATGATGCCTGTTTCCTCTGATACATACTTATTTTGTCCACTAGAAGTACAGTGGGTGTACTGTTTCCTGACAGGTATTAATATTGCTCAAGGAGCAGAGCAAAACGGGAATGAAAATGTTTGGTTTCATGGTGGACCTAAGGTCCAACATCTGAGGGTACTAACTGGTGAAGGCTTTCACAGAGTTGGGTCCTACTGAAGCACTACAGGTTAACAGTGATATTTCCTAAAATGTTTTGTGAAATGATACGCTATTCCACTAGGATGTCTTCATTCGCTCTTTCTCACGTATTTCAGTGAAGTGCCTTTGATGTTAGCTGCATGTGCTACACACTGATGTGCTAGGCAGTGACAGGACGAGCGCCAACAGGCACTGACTGCAACACGGGAAATAAGAAAACACTTCTTCACTGTGAGGGTGGTTGAACACTGAAATGGGTTGCCCAGAGTGGCTGTGGAGTCTCCATCCTCGGAGATAGTCCAGAGCCGTCTGGACAGGGTCCTGGGCAACAAGCTCTAGGTGACCCTGCTTGAGCAGGGGAGTTGCAGCAGGTGATCTCCTGAGGTCCCTTCCAGCCCTGACCGCTCTGTGGTTCTGTAGTGCTTTTTAAGGCCTTCTGAATCTCTCTCCAAGCAGAGAAGAAACTCAGACTTGGCTTGCATTGCCCTGGAGGCAACATCTCGCATGGCATAATTCTCTTTCCTCTTTTCTGATGTTCTGCCTCTTGGTGTTCTAGCTTGGGGTATTTTCTCTTCCAGGTGGCAGTTTTATATTAGAAATTCTCAGAGGCTCATGTTGTTAAGAAATGTGTTTTGTAGAGATTTCATGTGATGTTTTTACTAGGGTAGGTGGGACTGGTAAGCTTTCCTGGTGTATCTATCTCTCCTCTACTTCTCTGAAGCTTTTAGATCACATTCAGATCTTTACTGAAAGAGCTGCTGACTTTGACTTTAATTAAGGGTTTATCTCCATTATTAAAAACAACAACAACAACCTGGAATAAATAAAAAAGTAATTGCTCCTGGCTGTGTGCTTTAACCAAATACCTTTTGCTGGCTCTGGTGTTTGTCAGAACTCTCCTTTAGTAGATTCAGTTTACTAATTTGACATAAAACTGTCAGCCTTGTTTTGTTTATTTGTTTGCTAGCTAGGTTAGTTTGATTGCTAGGTTAGTTTTCCACTTACTGGCACGTGATTCCAACAAGCGTCACCGTTGGTGCAAAGGAATAAGAAATAGTGAAGTGCCCTTCATGCTTACCCTCTTTTGGTGACAAGGAACTTGCGCTAGCACTTGTCTACTGAATCTAGGAAAGGGGAAAACTTAAAGAGCAAAATAAATCAAAGATCTTGCTTTTTTAATGTTCTCAACTTGATTTGCTTTCTTCGTTTCTGTGTCTCTGCTACAGTCTCAGAAAGGGTAACAACGTTACCATGTGTATGCATTTATCAGGATTGTATCTCAAGTCCTTTCATTTATCTTTGTCGTTGTTCGTGTATGTGTAATTCAAGCCTTAAAATATTTCAGTAACAGTGGTGTTACTAAAATAATTGTCAGTGTTTTTAACTGTAAGAGGAGTAACTATGGGTGGGTGTAACTATGGATTTTTTTGAAAAGCAAACTGTGAAAAATTTGTACTTTGTTATGAATCTTCAATTATATTCAGTGCTACTTTTAAGGGTTTGTTTTATCACCTGCGGGAATGTATTTCTTGGTAGTTCTGACAGGAAGCTGCCTGTGGAAAATTCTCAATTGCTAGTTATTGCATACATTTCTCTTCCTTATCTCTGCTTTAATGTAATTTTTCAAGGTCAGTCTGCGTGGCCTGGAATTGCTTCTTTGACTCAAATTCTCACAGCTAGCTTAGGCTACAGGCTAGACAAAAAATAACTGTGATTCCTGGGCCTCAATGCAGAAACAAAAATGCAGGATTTACAAAGGGCTGGCAAATTCAGAAAAAAATTGCTGATCTAGATCTTGCATAGGAGACACCTAAAATGAAGCCACTAGCTACCAGGACTGCCTAATAAGCAAAGAGAACAGATCTTAATGTTTCCCTTAGGAGACTTTCTTTACATCTCCAAGAAGATGCTGCATCTATAGATCCTCCACCTGCAACCTGTTTCTGGGCATAGATACTCTCTTTCTTGTATAGAAACAAGCAGAGCTCACTTTGCGCAGATCTTTGGCCACATTTGAAAAGAAATCTCTGTGCAACAGTCTGCTACAAATTATTTTACAGGAAGAGCCTTTTTTGCCAGGCAGGGTGAGTCATAGCTGCATCTCTTGCTCGTTCCTGGAAAAGGCTTTTGTGCAGACCGAGGAGGATGGGTTTTGGCCGGGCTGCTGCAACGGCCCAGCTCTGAGACAGCATCGTCTCATCAGAAGGGATACGGACGCACGTTCCTCTTCTAAAAATGCTCGCATTGCTAGATCTTGCCGTTGGACCGTTGGACCTATTGCACATGTGCCGGGTTGTAGCCATATACATGGGATTTGCAGATGTTGACAATTCATCACATCACAGCTCTTGAGGAATTACCATTTGCATAGTCTTTAAATGACAACTCTGAAAGAGAGGAGATAACTATTATGGAAAAGCAGCTATAGGAAAGTTTGAATGGTTTATTGGTTGAGTGAACATTACCCCATATAAGTCCTAAACAGTTGCACAATGTGGGTTTTTTGCAGACAGCTCCTTCCTCCTGGTTTACTTCTGCTATAAAAGTATTGGTATGTTATGTAGATAGGATAAATGCAATATCCATACCAAAGGGTGAATATGAGAACCCAGATGCTTTGTAGATAGCTTATAAGAACAGTTCAGTGCACTAAACCTAGTGTAGGTAAGTGGGTGACTCACTTATTTTGCTTGCTTAAAGAATTACGGTGGGGGAAGACCACAGACTAGTATATATAATTTTAAGAAAGCTACATACTTGTAGGAGTTTCTCACCTGATTAGATTCCTGTCTGCTGGCCTCTACTGTTTTCTCTGTTTTTCACTCTCTGTGATGTTTTATGTGTTTTGCCTCCTGAAAACTGCATTAACAAATGATAATTCATAAATGATATAATTTCAGTAGTCTTTGACGGCACTGCATTCACTTCTCACAGACACAATATAGGAGTGCAAAACAGCTGGCTGTGGCTGGGGTGGATTAACTGAATAGGCAGAAAACATTCAAATAAGGGTATTAGTAATATTTGTATTAGAAATTACATATTGTAGTTTCCCTGGATTGCCTATAACCGTTTCAGCCCACTGAAACTGAGGATCCCTTGAGCCGTGGGCTCTGTGAAATGCAGGTGGAAGTAGGGTTTTTTTGTTTTGGTTTTTTTTTTGTTTTTGTTTTTTACTGGAATCTGTGGCTTAAGCAAACCTAGATATTTCTTGTAATACCACCCTAATTCAGGTGGTATCAACTATGCTAAAGTCAGCTCTGTGTTGTTTACTTGAGGGAGAGTGCTTTCTTTGAATAAATCAGCTCCTTGGCTTTTGATTTCGTGTGGTTATTTTTTTGAGTCCCTTTCTCCAACAATGCATGCAAGGGCCGTGCAAGTAACAACTGACTGGAGAGGCTATTCGCATGGATATTCATGAGAAATAAAATGGAAATGAAAATAAAAACATGTTCTTATTTGCTAAATGTCAGCATGTGAAAACAAATGCTATTCTTCCTTAACTGAAAATGAGAATTAACTTCTGTGATGGATCCAGGTTAGGTTACTGTAACCTCGTGGATGGCAGCCAAAAGGCTCTGTCAACAAGTTTAGTCAGTTTTTCCTTCATTTTGGATTACTTTGTCCAGTTAGAATCACTCCAGTGGTATCTTCTAGTTTTTACTGAAATGTTTCATCTTCTAAACGGTCTTTACTTTCTAAAGGTCTAATCTTACTATCAGTGATAACAACATGGGGGAAAAATGGCTGGTCTATCATATGTTTTAGAAAGGATGTCAACTAAATCTTAGCTGACTTAGGCATATGTTTATTGCTTTTACTCTGGGGTCCACAGTTAATCGTTAAAGTTTTATAAGCACATTCATTTACTTCTAAGTATATCTTGTTGCTGTGTTTGCTAGAAAACCAAGTGAAGCTTATTGTGCACAAAGTAATCATACAGCTGGAGAGCATGTCTACTTACTAAATTTACTAAAATATGTATAGGCCTTATGTCCTAAGGAAGAGGTTAGCACTACTTGCTTGCCCTAGTCTCTTAGTTTAAAACCGAAACCAAGGAGCAACATGTTCTGCTCTTTTCTTCTATTAAAATTGGGTTACTCCAAGTGATCTGTGAAGCAGCTCTCGTCTGTCACTGATTGCATCCAGAGGATGAGACTCTTTACACTGTGTTCACATACAGGTCAGCAAAACTCCCAGCGATTCCTCTTTCTGCTGGCACAGGAATGTTTATACAAGCATGTTAAATGAAAACCTTACTGAAAAATACATTCTGAGAACAGCATGTTATATGGACAAAAATCCTTCACTACTTAAGCTCTCACTATATCTAGGGTTGCTGTTTTAATGCTTCTCAGTCTTGTTATAGCTGGGAAAGTAACTCAAAAGCACAAGCAACGAGAAACAATGATTCACAAAAGGCGAAGGTAGTCTATACTTTTCATATTCTAACTATGGTGTAAGTGGCATATTCTACCATATCTCTAAGTTGACACTCCCATTGGTGACCAGTAAGTGTGGTATTAAACACAATATCATCCTTAGCGTGTATTTTTTCTGTTAGGATTGTATGTATTAACTTTTTTTAGGTCTCAAAATAACAGTAGATAGAAATGTGCAAGGGATAAAAAAAAAAAATTACTACACAAACACAAGCTATTTGACCCACTGGATTCTTTCAGTCTAATATCATTATCACATTTGATTTTAGATAAGACCCTAAAGGAAACTTTGGCTCTAGCAATCACTTCGATTTGTTTTTGTGACCACAGTATTAGCTATTCAAGATAACCTTTGGACTTGCTTGGCTCTTTTGCTCTGTTGATTTTACATAATTTAGATAAGCTAAAACTTGTTAGCTGCTTACCTCGTTCTGGATTCCTTCCTTGCTGTGTATGTTTTGTAATGGAGAGGCTTCGATGCAACTTTTTTGCCACTGAGCACATACATTAAACAACATTTTAAGGGTTCAGAGGGCTGTGCCTTTGCTGCTCACACCATGGAGCCCAGGACAATAAAATAAATTTTGTTTTAAGTTAAGCCTTTCTGTTCATTGACTTTTTTAAGAGACAAATTAATCATTGAGAGTAACTATCAACAGAGTCAATACTGCGTACACATAACTAGTATTTTTGAATACCTCTTCTGTATCTCCAACCTTGCTTGTCTTTAGTAACCTAGATCATGTTTGTCCTCCTTTAATTGCTTCATAGCTTATATCTCTCTTCCTTTTGTTCTGTTTAGAATGTCTTATTTTTCATTTCCTCTGTGTAAAAAGGCTTTTTTTCTAACTTCTGACATTTGAGAAAGATTTTTCTCCTTTTATCTACTTTTTCATCTTGATGAGAAAGCAAGGTTCTTTCTTGCTTTATCAGAATGAGACTTAATTTCTCTTGCTTTCTGCTAAGAATTTGGTGATAAATTTAAGTATACAGACTATCTTGTAGGAAATACTTTGGGTAGGAAATATTTCAGGCAGGAAATATTTCAGGTAAATGAAGCTGTTTTCTGCCAGAGGCAATATGGTTGTCTGGGATATCTCTACAAACCAGTTTTTCCTCATCAGCATAGGCTGTTTTTACTCCACTTACATCAAAATCTCATGTACAATTTCCACTTCTGACACCAGAGGAATTTTCTGTGAATAGCATTTTCTCCTCTGGGTCTCAAACAATCTGTGTGATGCTGAGCTGTTTAACTTCAAATATAGTAGGAACTAATCTGCAGTGAAAGGGTCATAAAGATGTACAAGATGAGTGGGGGTAGAACAGCTGTGTGAGAAATGGTTGCCTGGAAGGAGAAAAGAAAGCACAGTTACTAAGGGGAAATGGTAAGACATATCTTAATTTTATATTTAATGCCCTATTTAATATGGAAGAACTTGATCAATAGCTTTAAAGAGCTTATGTTATAATGCATTCACCTAGCAGTGCAGGTAATAAATGAATATTTTACATGTAGGAAGGTGCATGTTTTCAGTCTCTCTTCTTAAGGCAGAAAGACTACTGGGAATAGAAAACTGAGTGGAACCTCTCTCTTCCTCCGTTTTACACACAAATGCAGAAACAAACCAAGGAGAAAATAGCAGAGAGCAACTTTGCTGAAGCACTAGATTTCAAGTCTGAATACATGCTGTACCATATCTGCATCATTTGTTGTGGTATAGGGAAGCAATAATTTGAGATGGCATTGGGATTAGATGTTGATCAGCATATTTTCATTTTGGGGGAACAGTGCATGGAGCCTTGCTGCTGTGAAGAGGATTTACGGATTTTTAAAAAATGATAAAAAGCGTGAGGTACAAATACACACTCTTGAGCTGCTTTCTCATTCTTCCCACATCTCACCATGGCCACCTAGGATCTAGCCTGGGCAAGGAGTAGTCCCTGTACCCTGGCAGTGTGCTAGAGAAGTCAACAACAGTCCTTCAGCTGACTGAAACCCACAAAAAAATTATAAGCAAATTAAACCACATTGGCCCACTCAAATATAGCATCCCGTCCTGTGTTTAGCTAAGAAGGTTTTATAAGGTCTGTAACTGTGGGTTTTAAAGACAGGGAGAGTGTATGCAATAATTAAGTCAAGAGAGGTTTGGAGGAATTTTGTATAGTAACATGCACCATTTGACATTTAATACCCTCAAAGTCTAGATGTAATACAAAACATGTGCGTAGATATTTTGTATAGTCTCCTTGGAGGCAGCATCTTTCCATTAAGTGATACAAAGAAGAGCAAACAACTCTTTCACAAGACTGTAAAACTGATTGCTGTGTGATTCTTTCTTCATATTAGGTAACTCCCATCAAGCATAGGAACAATGCTGTTGATTTTGCAGAGCTGGGAAAAATATAAGGTCCTGCTGCTAGAAAGAAGGGTTCTCTTAAGGAAAACCTGCAGAGACAGGTGATCAACACAGTAATTTTAAAATGGACTTTGTGTGAATGTAATGATTTTTTGACTCTTTTAAAAGTATTAATATTTAGGAATGGTTGCAAGGAGTGGGGTTTTTGCATATCACATTTCAAAGGTTTTAAATGTGACAGAACTGAAAATCAAGATCATTATGAGTTTGATGTTAATGAAGAATATGAAACTTAACAGCACTTCAAATTTAATCCAAAATGTTGATTTTTTTGAAAACCTCTTTTGCACCATTAGACACTTGCGATTAAAGCACTATTTCCACACCACTACAAACAGAAAGAGAAACTATTACCAAAAATGTATCAACTTTTGCTGGTCTACATTATTTTCATTATATAACTTTTATTTAAATAATATTTCATTTTTTACTATGTAATGGAGTCATACTTTTTTAGTTTAAAGAAGAAGGTTGAATGTTGCACACAGGCTGATGATGCCTTTGTCAGTTCTGCTCTCTGAATTATAGTGGACTTCCAAATCAACTGTCGTAAAGGTAATGTTCTGTTTTAAACATTGTCTGTATGTTACCTAAAATTTTATTCAGATTACCTTGACTTTTGCTTGAAAAGCAAGCTGGCAGGGTGGCTGCTGTGGCTTTTCATTGCTACTTTGGGGAAGTTTAATCTGGAAAAAAAGTGATTTCAGAAGGTAGTCAACTATTTTCTAAAAGAAAGCTCATAACCCCCAAAATATGGGTATAGAGTATGGAACTGAGGAGAGAAAGATGGTGGAGAGAGAAGGACAGACAAAAAATGTTGATGAACACTGTTGTGTAGGAGGGCTACCTTGGGACAGGAAGACTGGAAGGCGTTCAGGAGAGCGAGGGGGAGGACCGCTGGAGAGGTGCATGAATTGGGTCTGAGCAGGAGGCACAGAAGACGGGGGCTCTGAGTTTTCAATATTCTTCCTTCTATTTGTGTTTGGTGAAGGAAAGGGGAGGGAAGGCTACTGCTATAGAAAATCCGAATATCTGCTCTACGGATTAAGAAGGTGCTGTTTGTATTTAACTGGCCTTCAGAACAGCGGCCTTTAAGAATATGCAAATTACGGTGTTCAGCTAAAACATCCAGAAAAGTTTTAACACTATCATCATTTTGAAATGCCTTTATATAGCAATACATCGTGCAAGGATTTAGCCTGTAGCTTTATAATGTGCATTCTGCAAACTCTGAATTCGCCGAGAGAGACAGTGAATATGTAGCATGAAACAGCAATAAGTCAACGTGTAGTTGCGGCTCAGCCATTCATGATGCAAGAGGAAATTCGGAAGTCAACCCACTAAGCGTTACCAATCTAAAGGAAGTCTGTATCCAATCCAGAACAGGATGCCTCTGGGTTTGCCTAGTCATAACAAAAGTGCTTTTGCTTTTCTCATAGGCTCTGCCATACCAATGCCTTTTCTGATTTTCATTTGAGGTGACAAGCATCGATGTTACTTCAGGTCACTGTAGATTAGATTTTGTGGATCTTTGAAAATCTGAGTCTCAACTCAGGCAACAGTGTTTGACGTATGTTCATCCCTAATGAAATCAAAACTGAGTTGACCTGATATGGACTGACTCTAAATGAATCAGAAACACAAAAGTTTGGAGCAAGATGTAATTATTGTCAAAAACTGGATAGGAAATTCTACTTGTAGTCCTGGTTGTATGCATTTTTATGGAACAGAAACATAATGATTTTAAGCACAGCAGAAAGCATGTTGATGCAGACTTTTGTGCTAAACAATGGGTTAATCATTGTTCTTTTGTTATCTAGATAGTTCATCAAATTACCAAGATCAGCATTTCACACTAATTGTAAATTTGCTTAAAATACCCCTTGGATTTCAAAGACATCCATCCAAAACATCAATTCCAACAAATCTGTTTATGAACACTAACAAGCATCTCTATTGTAAAAGTCACCAAATAGCTGTAATACTGATCTGTTCTCATTCTCCAGTAACTAATTTACATACTTAATCCCTGTACACACACAGCAAAAATAAGAAGGGAAGCCTCATGGGGAAAGGAGGGAATAAATTCGTGTTTTTTGAATGGAAAAAGAGAAATCTTTTAGTTGGCAGATATTCAAAACCTATTGTATTTTAATACTTAATTTTATGATGTGTCTCTTGGTATTGAATTCACTCTCTCCTTTTACAGACAGGGAAATTAATAAAATTGACATATACAAAGAAAACATACAGAAAGTTCAATTACAATAAACTACGATTTCTAAAAGATACAACAAAAGCATCCCAGGTGTCATATTTTGCATGTCTTTTAATGTAAAGAAAGATTTCAGTGGAAAATTTTCAACAATTGAATTACCATGCTTCATACTGTGCAAATAAGTAAAATTGGCCTAATTTCTTTTCACAAATAGTACCCCTGAAAAGTTAGTCTAATTTTCTTACCTAGTGAATCTAAACATAGATGAGTAGAAAAGTTTGGAAAACCAGCTCTGAAGATACTGACTTTTCTGTGTGGAGTATGAACAGATTTTGACAGATATAAGCTTTGTCTATAGGAACCTGACATAATGACATAAGTTCTTACGCATTGAATTTCTTCAAATTGCAGATGAATTCACAGTGTTAGCACTAACCGTATACTGAGCTATCATGTGCTAACATAATAAAGGTATGCTAAGCCAGCCAATTAACTTCACTTGAAGTGGAAGGAAAATTTTCTTCATGGCTATTATATTTGGCCACCTTTCAAGTTGTTAATACTTTCAGGTGGTCACGATTTGGGATTTTTGACTAAGTTTACCTGGAGTGTTTCCTTCTCACCTATTCCTTACTCTGTGAGTTAAATTTTATTTTCATATTGTGTGCTTGAAGCCTATAGGTTATTGGAGACCTGGTGACTCCATATACTTTTAACTGTTGTATGTCATATGGCCTATATGGCCTGTGTTAGGAAGAGCGTCACCCTCCAGTCAAGGGAAGTGATTATTCCCCTCTGAAGTAGAGACTCAGCACTGGGGGGACCACATCTGGAGCATGGGGTCCAGTGCTGGGCTCCCCAGCACAAGAGAGACATGGCCATACTGGAGTGAGTCTAGTGAAAGGTCACAAAGATGATTAAGGGACTGGAGCATCTCTCACATGAGGAGAGGCTGAGAGAGCTGGGACTGTTCAGCCTGGAGAAGAGAAGGCTTGGGGGTGATTTGACCAAGGTGTATAAATACCTGATGAGGGGGAGCAAAGAAGATTGAGGCAGACTCTTCTCAGTGGTGCACAGTGAAAGGGCAACAGGCAATGGACACAAGCTGAAATACAGGAAATTCTGTTTAAAGATCAGAAAAAAATGTTTTTCCTGTGAGGGCTGTCAAACACTGGAATGGGTTGCCCAGAGAGTTGTAGAGTCTCCATCCTTGGAGATATCCAAGACCCAGCTGGATACAGTCCTGCGCAACCTGCTTTAGCTGTCCTTGCTTTGAGCAGGGGTTTGGGCTAGATGATCCCCTGAGGTCCCTTCAAACCTCAACTATTCTGTGATTCTGTGATACCAAATATGTATATTTGCCATAAGGAATCAAAAAATTTGAAGTCTTCAATTTTTTTCACTTTGAATATCTTCTGCTCTAGAATTGTACCTTTTATTTTCTTTGCTCTTTGTATTTTTGAAATATTTGTCCAGAAAAAAAGGTAAGGAGTTACGACGGTGTTCTTGGTGCTTTTCAAGGGTTCTGATAGAATAAAGTGGATCAGTTTGACAACAGTAAGAATAGTAAGAACCAGTTTCTTCTACTGACAAGCCTGGTATTTTGAGTGGATTTGAGAGAGTTGTAGTTTGTTTGTTTATTTGGGAGTTGTTTGTTTCTAAATGGGTAGAGACAAATGACACTAACTTAAGGAAAAGTATTTGCTATCATGCGTCTTGTAGAGCACTGAAGCTGAAGAGATTCTAGTGCAGGTTTTCACTTTTTCTAAACGTGGCCAGCTGTGTGATAACTTTGCTGACTTTCCTTTGTAATGATATTTGACTGTGTTACATTGTTTCCCAGTAGATTATTCCTGAAATTAAAAGATGCCGTTTCTGTAGGCAGAACTACTTTTTATAGTTGAACTGAGTATTGCTGTAGAAGGCTTAAGACAGGATAAGATGACTGCAATTTTGAAATGATGTGTCAGTCCATTAATGTTCATTTTGCATATATATATTGTACAGATGTTTGTTTTTCAGAGTATTATTTCCACGTTCTTTTGACCGTCAGTGACATTTACTGTGTTCAAGAAAATCAGCTGCTCTCTGTTTCACGAGAGTGAGTCACTCACCCGCTTCCCAGAGATTCTATTTGCAGCTTGCAGCTCCCAGAGAGTCACTTCTTGCTGTTTTTCAAAGGTCCAAGCTTCAGCTTTCAGCTCTCTCAACAAAATCTCTGCAGCATATTTCAAAAGACCATTAAACAGAGCTCATGCATTCCTAAAATGCTATATTACTCCTGGAATATCACTATCTTAATAATTTTGTGTTGTCAGATGGAAGACTTATAAAAAGTGCTAATTGATGAAATATTTATTTTACCACAGCATAGTTACATTTTGGTAACATGTCGTGGTCAAAATGTCATGGTGCTTTTTATCTGTGATACGGCATAACATCAACATTTGTTGGTTTGCAGAGAAATATGTTTTTCCTGGTGCTTCAGCTGTGCACAATTAAAAATGTATCGTAAGTCTGACTAGGATAGATCAGATATTATGAGAGGTATTACAAAAATGTTGTTGGAAGAGAATCATTTTAATCAAAAGCTCTGTAATGAGCAACAGGTTGCAGTAATGGAACTGCTTCTTATGTAGTGAAAGTATCCCAAGGTGTAATTTTCTCAGTTCCTGGAACTGTTGTTAAAAATGCATATCAAAAGATTTTTGGGCTAGAATGCAAAGGTCATATAAAATTCTTGAAAACCAAAGAAATAGCGAATATCCTGCTGTGGTGCCTGTTGTTTCTGTATCATATTTCTTCCTAACTTGCCAATGCTAGATAGGCAATACTTGAGTCAGGGAAAACAGCACAATACTGTGTTGCATCACAGGCAGCAATTGGACCAGCTAAATAGTCTGCTGCTCTGCTTATGACCTGGAATCAACGGACGCTCTGCTACTCTGTGCACCCTTATTGCTTCACTCAGGCATTTACGTGCTATGCAGTTGGAAGAAAGAGATTTTGTTGTCAAGTCTTTTAGTATCCCAGCCAGCCCCTTGTTCAGAAGCAAGTCGGGAGAACAGTTACTCCAGTTGCCTGGATGTAGAGAAGGACAAAGAGGAGTGTGCTATTCCACATCTCTTTATGGTTTAGGTAAGCTCTAGCACTCGAGCTAATGTCCCAGAGTGGCTGGAAACAAATCACTTTCAATGGAGGTATCAGTGGATAAGAAAAATAGTAATCACAGCTTTAACATGTAGATCTAGAAAGTATATTAACAGACCTATGATGATTGCTTTCAGTCCCAGCTTTGACAATAAATATAGCCTTGAGCAAGTCACCTCATTTTCTGTTTGTGTTTTCTGATGTCTTAACAGCCTTGTGATACAGAGTCTTTCTGTCTGATGGAATGAAAACTGTACTGATAACCAGCCACTGCAGTACATTTCTGAGTTTAGTGTGTACAATACCCATCTTTCAAAACTTTGTTATATTAACTACATGGAAAATATTTGAAGACGTAATACTGGAATGGCCCATTTATTGCGCTAGCTGTCTTTAGTAGTGTTCATGTCATGCCGATAGCCTAATATATCCTAATTATCCTTTACCACTAAACTATATAAAATGTTGTCAAGCAAAGGTCCTGTTTGCCTAAGCACTGAGGAGGTTGCTTGCCCTTACGGATACTTTCTAGTTTTGGGGGGCAGGGGGGGTTGCCCCCCCCCTTTTTTTTTTTTTTGGTAGGTAACAATTCTACATGTGGTGTAATTTACCTAATTGCAGTAGCTGCTGAGGAGTGTACAAAATAAACTGGATTCAGCAATCTCCTTTGCTATGACCTTTTGACATTGTGCTAAAGGCATCACCTAGTTCATTGCTTTCATATGGTTCAGCCACTGGTATTTGCTAGTTAAGCTAATTTTGGCTAGATATGCCGAATGATCTTGAGGTTTATAAGATAAACTAGTTCTTTAATGGTAAAAGGTGCACAAAGAGAAAAGTCTTTTTCACAGACCCCTAAGATAAACACCCATCATGAGCAGCTTCAGTTGGAAGTTGGCAGCAGATTTTATTTCTTTAGAGTCCCTTAAAATGCAGTGCTAGGAACAACAAAACAAACATGTAAAAAAATAAAAGGAATAGTCAATTTATCTTGCAGTTTTGCATTAAATAAAATATTCTCTTCAAAAAACATCAAATGAAATAGTCACACTATCTATGAATGGTAGTTATGTAAGACTTCTTACAGGACTAGTTGGCCTCGCTGGTCCAAGGAGATACAGTAGGGCAGCCCTTTCATCAGTGCTAATGCATGTTTAGTTTGTGCAGCTACTTACCTGTTTCATTGTGCTGCATGGAAAAAAAAAATCCCCTTTTTTCCCTGCTTTCATTAATACAGAACTCTGCAGGCATTGAATTTAGAATTTTGTAACTCAACACATGACTTTTAAATTTTATAAGTATGCATTAAATTTGGGCAGAGATGTTTGTCAATTATTTTGAAATCAGTTTTGAGCTTTTGGCAGTTTAATGAAAAGTGAATTTTCCATTAGTGTTCAATAAAGAGTTCAGATATCTACAAAGTAGATATTAAAACATATAATGCATTCTCATCATCATAACAAGATCAGCTATTCTATTTGTTTATTTTGTTTGAAAAGGGAGAAACTTTGAGTTCTATTTTGAATTCTAGGTATAATTTGAAAGTACTCTGTTCTTGACTTTCAAAATTTTCTAGGTATGAAACTCGTCAAAAATACTAATTTGAAACTCATTAAAATACAGTATGAAGCACAATAAGCATTGAACCGAGCTATTCAAATGGACAATTTCCATGAAAGTTGCTATTGCAGCAAGCAGTATGCTATTGTTTTGAATGTTGCCTTGAGTGATATATTCTGTATCCACATAAACCTCTACTGTCCTTGCCACTAAACCTTTACTATTTACTGTTATAGAAAATAAAACTAGATGACACAATAGGTATATTCACTTTCATTTGTGGAAAATAGTTATAAGTCCAGTAGCTTTTCATCCTTAAACTCCATTGTTTTCTCATCTCCTCCTTTTTTTATAGAGCAGTTTCAAAGCCGAGTGGTAAAGTTTCTGCATCCTGGAAGCTACTGCTACCAAGAAATGCACCACTTCTCCTCACATGCTCCTATCATTCCCACTTCAGGTATGGTCTGTAGTCTTCTATTTATCATTTTGTTGCAGTTAAAGGAGCCTGAACTATTACTGTGGCATCAATAGTTTGCATCTTTGAAGGGGACTGCAAAATTCTACCAAATTATATTTGACATATGGCATCATTTGACATACACCAAAAAAAAAAACCCCAAAATTCAAACCAGAAACATCCCCCCTGCATAAATACAAAATAATCTAGATATCTGGCCAGTTGGGAGCAAACCTTCTGTCTTAGTGAGCTAAATATCACTCTTCCATAATATATCTTCAGTGTTTAGTTTTGGGAAATGAACACATATTAGCTGAGTACTCATACTCCATCCTGCTGTGAAATATAATAGAAACATGTTGTAAAACTGTCAAAGGTTTAGGTTGTAAATACTCCATAAAACTGTATAATACCTTCAAAGTTCAAAGTTAATTTATACTGTAGTTGTATCTATCAATATAGTCTTATCATTTTGACAAAGCCATAATGAGCAGCTGAACTACATTTAAACGTAATGGTAGTGTATAATAGTTTCACTTTAAGACTGAGGCATAATTGAGCTATTACCAGCAAATCTATTTGTTTGAAGCCATTTTATAGAAGTATCAGTTTCTAAGCCCAAAGTCAGGTAACTTACACTGTTTCAATAATGCCAGGAATTTTCTTCCTTTCCTGTGGAAGAGCCCTTCAGAGGGAAGAGGTGACCTTATTTACATTTGCTGATTGAATTATTCTAAAAGTCCCTACAGGACTGAAGAAAATAAATGTTTCATCAGTGTACATTCTAGCTTCCATAGTAAAAAAATATATTTAAGCAAACCAAACATTTTAATAAAATAAAGGAGAACGGTATTTCTACAATGCTTATGAAGGTAAGAGATCAGACGTGAAAAGAATGCATTCATGTTTTATGCAACATCTTTAAGAAGAAAAGAGTTTTCCTATAAAGGTAATGCCAGCAAACCAACTTTGAATTCTTTTTGCCTTCCTTAAAATTGTATGCAATTTATAGTCAGAAAAGCTCTTCTTTAGAATTATATGATGTTCAACACTATCAAAATGAAGGGGTTTCAGAACAGAAGGGCAGGAAGATCTTCTGCAATTCAAATGCAGTAAAAGTCACAACTGTGCAATTTTAAATAATAATGAATCACTCTTCTTGAGACAAATTACATCTTTATCTGATTTTATATGTTTTGAAAAATGCTCTAACAGTAGCCCCCTGAGTTCACCAGCCTCTGTAGATTACTGATATTAAATAAGATCCCATTATTCGTAATGGTAATTGTATGTTGCTGTAGTACCTACAATATAAAACTAAAGTATATTCCAGTCCAGGAAAAAGATATGCTTCTTGTCCAGAAAGAAATGGAGAAATGTGCATGCAAGAAAAGTGGTGGCAATTGATCTTTGAGGCCTTTCCAGGGTTTTATCTCACCTACTGGCAGGGGGAGGAAGGGGCGTCAAATGGCCCTCTTCTCTTTTGACTATTAGCTGAGCTCATGAAGGCTGAATTGTACTATAGGAAAAACTGCAACAAGAATTCTGTTCTTGTGGCTGTTATGTATTTTCAAGATTACTGTTTCAGTAAGCATGGGAAGGAGAACTGCAGATTTCATTTTCTGTGAAGAAGAAATTATACTAGTAATGCACATTGTGATAAAGGGCTGAATGTGTTGTCATGGTATTTACAGAGACCCAGTACCTGATGGATGCAGAAACCCAAGAAAGCACTTGTAGATCATCTTCTTGGCTGCTAAATACTTATAAAGTAGGAGTGGGACAGTAAGTGGCATTTTAATTCTCTTTTTTGTGTATTACAATGCAGAGAAAATTTGATATCTATTGTATTGCACATGGTACCTATTAAGCTAAGTATGTGAGAGTCATGATAAAGTGGTAGACGATTCATTCATAGACGCAGCATTACAACTTACTAGCTGTTACTGAGGGAAATGAGCTAGATATAGTTTCTGTTAGACTGAGCTGTCAGATTAGTTCTCTCTGCAGTCTTATTAACAGAGAAGAACTGTAAAATTCTCTGGTTTTCAAGGAGAACTTCTCTCTCGTCACCCCGAAGAGAGAAATCTGCTACTCTGAAATTGAAACAATTGATAATGATGTCATTATAATCCAATTAATTTTAAGCAAATTTAACAACTTCAGTGTTGCTTTGTTTCACATTGATCATTTTTCGGGAGTGCATTCAGTTTTTCAAATACTAGCTGCAGTATTTCTCTTCTGCCACTTCTTGGCTATAAAGGCAGTCATGAGCAATTCCCAAAAGATTGTATAGATGTATCTTGGTTTTCCTAGATGTTGAGTTTTCCTTAGGTTAACTTTATCTGTAATGTTGAAATTTATACTTCCCTTTTTTCCAGTTTTTACTGCATGCATAATAATCCAGAAAACCAAAAACAGAAGAAAAGCCTCCAGATGACAGTACTGACATCCTTTCCAAGGACAGGTGAGAAAGACAGCAAATGGAAGAGGTTAAAAAAAAAATCAAGTTTTGGATTATTGTCCATGCAAACCATTTCTTTGTTGGGACTGCTTAATTAAAAAAAATCCACAAGTAGTATTGGGAATCAACTAACTGCAAATGCAGAACTACCCAGCCTCCTCCCACTGAGGGCTGGACTTCGAGGCTACTTCCAGACTCTTCTGGAGAGCTATCTTTCAGGGTTTGTGAACCTTAAATTTATTTTGCACAGTGGTCTCCAGATATGGCAAGTAGGTTAACTTCCAGTCTAGTCTATTGATACTTTAGCAGGACTGTCTGAGGATCTTTGATTATCTGGTTCCATATCCATGGTTGGTCTTGTGTCTGTGCTTCATGTTGCTCTTGGGAAGGTGAAAGGCAAGGCAGCAATAAAGAATAAAGTTACTAAGTTTGAATAACTGCTTTATAGTTCAGTGTTTGGATCACTAATTGCTTAATTAAGCTATGTTTTTATATCTGTTAGATGCCCACCTGCTGTCAGAAAAATTTATAAGAAGTGATGGTATGCTGCCAAGTATTAATAAAAGCCTAACTGGAAAACTTAGTTAGCAAAAATATGCTGGCTTCTTCTCCACTAGCTCACTCCATTAATCACTATTTAGCAGCTTCATCTTGTACCACAGTGCACCAAGGGAATCACCTGACAAGCGAGGTGGAAGTGCAGTGTGCTGTCCCTAACTTCAGTGACTGGAGATGCCAGGCTGCCAGCAACAGTAAGTGCACTTGTTGACATTTCAGCAAAGCCTATTTTTATTTTGAGCATGTTTTAAAACACTGCAGTCTTATTTCTTTGGGGATATTAGCTGCTTTCTCCTACTATTTGCACAATCAAACCCCACCGCTAAACTCCACAGAGCTCTGAAAATTATTATTGTTGGAGGACAGTAAGAGAGTTCTTCAATAAAAATCCAAATGATCTTACATATAATCAGCTTTTACACAGAAATAATATTGGGACACCAAGTAGTCCCCAATTTGTTGTTTAGAAATGTAATCTGTTGCCTGGAAATGTAAACTATTTTCTTTTTCTTTAATAAGGCATCACAGACTATATGGTATCCATCTCCATGTCATCTGGTGAGATGCAGAAAATGCAGACTCTCGTTTCTGTTTTCCTGGTTTGAAACAGGACCTTTTTTGGCTTCAGTCGCCTGTGTTTCTTCATTGTAAGTAAGTTTGTTTGTGCAAAATAATTCAATGGCTGTTGATCCAAAGTGGAATGAATCCAAAAGGAGTATGAAGCTTAACCTAAGACTTCTTTAGGTCACGGAGCCCTAAGAAATAGTTTCTTATCTCCACTCCAGAATATCTTTTCAGTTTAAAATGGATGTGTTTTAAGCTATGTTAAACTTCATTTTCAAAGTAGCTGGAACTATAATTGCAAAGCTCCTACTATGATTCCTACTCTCTAAGCACACTGGATCAGCACATATACTTGCTTTCAGACATTGGACATGGTTGGAGCCATGTAGTTATGCAATTAAAATCGAGCATAGTACAGGTAAGTCAGTCAAGCTCAAGAGCACTGGCTACTTAAGTTCTTAGTAAGTGCAAAGGCACATAGGTTTAATAAGAAAGTTCAACTATTTTTTCTGCTTTAATTCAGTTTCTCTCCTGTGTTCACAAGATTTTAGCATGTATGGATAAGATATATGTATATCTCCTCACTGATATTGCAATATTAGTTTGTGTAATGTTTGTTTAACTGTTTGCTTGGGAGTATATGAAGGAGTAGATGGTAGAATTTCTTTCTACAGAGAAACCATGATAAATTCAAGAAAGTTTTAATTTGTATATCTATCATTTGCTGACCTTGCCAGGACTTTTTTTTTTTTCTTTTTTTTTAAGCAGTCAATATATTTCTGGCTAAATAGAAATGCAAGTTGTGCTACAATTCCCTGTTAACTGTTTCAGAGCTAAAGGATGTCAGCATATATATATATTCAGTCTCTCTAGAAAATGCTGTTGGTACAAAATGTATGTTGAAATGAAATACTTGAAGATTCTGCATATAGTGCCCTTTAATTTATACATAGTGACCAGCTAGCCACTGAAAAAAATCAGAGATTTTTATTTTAGGTCCTAGTTAGACTTGGATCTGCCAATTTGAAAAGCTCCTTCTCTTTATTGTGTGCACACAGCCAAGATTAAGAAATCAGCTAGCATTCCTCTGAGTTTATACACTTGTATGAGTAGGAGGAGTAGGCTAGATAGAAATTATATCTTTACTTAAAACGGGGGAAGTGAAAGCTACTAAAATGGAAATAATACTCCTGATTGTGTTGTCATTGCTGAATCTAATTTAGTGTTGCATTATTGTGTCACTGTGTAATCTCACAAGTATGTGTCATGGTTCCTCATATGTCAGAGGATAATCACATTGTAAATAGGCCTTTATACAGGCACTATGCCTGAACATTAGAAGGATATTACCGTCATTTGTGTATTCTGCAGCAGGAAAGAATAGCTCTTATATGTAAATTAGGGGGACTGAAGGAGAACTGTTCTGCAGTCTGATGAGAAATGCCTGTTAATGAACTCAAAATATTTTACACTGAGAGAGGGTTTTATGATGGCTCTGTGTTGCCCAGTTTGAAAAATGTACACAGATGCCTAGTCAAAGGCAGGATAACCTAGGTAAAGCAATACAGAGGTTGTACAAAACAAGAGCAAGACTAGGGAGTGGAAGAACTTATACTCACCTTCAGAAAAATAATATGTAAAACAAGTTTCCCTAGAGAGCAGTACCATTTTATATTAGCAGCTGGCAGGGTGAGAGCTAGCATGAATAACATGCTCCCCCATATGTTGGAAGGGAAAGAAAGGAAGGAAAGAAAGCAGACTACAATATTCTGAGGTAGCCAGGAGCAGTCAGAGGAGAAATCAAAGCCTGGTTAATCCACAGTCTGCATAAGTGATAATTGATTATATTTTATTTTGGGGATATATGCTTCATCTTTACAAAAGATCTCAAGGGATATAGATTTGGATTAAAAGATGAGATACTTCTCTAAAAAGATTGTTTTATTTATAAAGTTATATTTCTGTTAAACAAACAATAACAATGTCTATTATTAGAAGATTAGAGACAAATTAGAAGATTGTAGTTTACTAGTCTTCAATTTGCTTTTCATCCGCAGACAAGACTGATTGCAACAGGAAAAAAGCACCATCTTGTTATAACTGAATATCTGTTAGGCAAGTCTCAGATCAACATGGTTTCAGCTATATTTGTGGGGTCTCTGAAGATTATTTCTAATTCTTAGTTTTTAATTTTATCCCCTCCCTTTCAATTTCTCTTTCAGTGGCAGAATATCTTTTCCTGAAAGATGAAAAGGAGTGGCAATCAAAATAGGAGTTCCTTTTATGTATACGTAGATATTAAGAAAGACACACACGTGTGTGTATGGTATATAATATATATGGTGTATATAGAGAGTGATATGGTGTGTATATATATTGTATATAATAAGGGGTACAGCTGCCCTCCCCCAGACCTCTCTTTCCCTCCTCTAGAGAATTAGAGATGACTGTGATGGGAATGTTAAGACTGACAAATCAGGCCAGTTTTAAATTTTAAAATCAAACTTTATTAAATTAATTAATTAACAACATCTAATAGTTAATTCTTACATGTTTAATCATCCTCACTGTGCATCCAAAACCGTTAATGGAGCTGATGCTGCGTAGTTATAGCACTGATGGTTGTGGTCCTTGCTGCTTCTCACTTGCAGAAGTCAAGATGGTGGGGCTTGAGAGCTCTTTGATGAGCAATGGTGTGACAGTGTTACAAAATACTTGTATCCCATTGGTTGTTACACAGTTTAATAAGCTTATATTTGGATTCAAGGTAAGCTAATATTAATTATATTCTGATTAATACATTTAGAATATGTAGGAGTCTCAGGCATCTGTTTTAGCTACAATATACCATGTAAATTAAAAAAAAAAAAAGAGATTTTTTTTCCCTAAATTCAGGCAGCCGTTTCTGATAGTATACCTACAGTTTGTTCCCTTTTACAGGGCTTTTACAGTTTTATTGTTCTATTTCAGATGGGGTTTTAATGGCTAGGTGCCAAAAGAATATATTTGCTTGACCCTGGGGCTTGAATCCCTAAACTATATTATTCTCATTCTTTCTGGGATGTATAAGGAATATAGGGAATGTCCAAACCTAGCCAGAAGTAAATAGAGGATAGGTTTTTTTTCTCCTCCACTGAGGATTCACGACCTAGAACCCTCTCATAAACATAACTGCTTTCCACAAAAAAAGGAAATTCTCTTGCTGACAAAGAGTGGGTTTTGAAAGACTTCATATTGAATGATCTTTCCAGTTGATTCAGTATGTGGCAGAATAAATGTGCTCTCTTAGTTTGATTGCAGATTCTATTAGTTTTTATTAGTTAGATTACGGAGATCAAGGATAAATTTTTTTATAGAAAAATGGACTTACTGTGTCATAAAAGCACCACTGCTGATAATTCAAAGAAAATTTCTGAGTGCAAAGAATTTATAGAAATACTATTTTACTAACAATATTATTTTACTATCTATATTATGTGCTTGAGAATTTGGTTATACATTTTTCTAAACTGAATGCTAATGTTGTTAATTTTGATGAAGATGGCTTGTTTGTTGCCTTTTCTTTTTTAATGTTCTACCTGGGGCAAGGTGGATGGGGGGGAGCATACTATTGAAATTTTTATTAAGTAAATGGTAGCAATTTTTCACTAAATAAAATGATTTGTCCTTCTAGTGGATAGATTAGCAGAGTGGTCTTTGAAACCAGGAACAGCCCACACAGGAGTATTTTTTAGAATGAAGAATTTTATTCAATTGAATAGAAATATTTTACTGTGCCAATATTCTCTAGTTCTAAGCAATACTGTTCACCCCTTCCTGAGAATGTATTTTTTAAAAGCCAGTGGATTGATTTCAAGGAGATGGCACATAGGTGCTAGAAATAAATGATCAATGGACCTAAATACTATTATATTTGTACACCATTCATAATCTTAAAACCAGCAGGAGTTAAACACAAAAGCTTTTAGCTGTGAAATATTTCATAAGTTGTAGAAAAATATTTCATACAGTCACAAAGATGTAACCAAAAGCTTCATTTTGACCTAATTTAGGTTCAGAAGCTATAATTAATATCAACATGTGTATGCCTAATTAGATAACAACTTCCTTTATATTTCCTTGCTTGACTTTGATGCTGTTCTATGAACAGGTCATCTGCCACATGTAGATAGTGTAATAAAATAAAATAAAAAGCACAGAAGTACTACTTCATGGATTGCAAAACAACAAACAGGATAACATATTCAGATATCCTTAAAAAATGTCATATGGAGGTACAGTAACATTTTCAAAATAGACACCGGCACTCTAAAGGGGAAAAAAAGCTGAAAAACTTAATGGAATAGTAAACCAATCTGCAATCAGAAATCTTATCTAAAGTGAGAAGTAAACAGAGTCAGAGGCTGCATTACTACAAAGACACGAGACTATGTAAGTGGTTAATACAGAACTTGAACTGTGAACTTACAATGTACATAGTCCCAGGTGCAGGGATATTATTTACAATTGATCATACTAAAATCAAGTACTGAAACCAAGAAAAGATGATTTTTCTGTCATCTTTGAAACTATAATTTAGCCCTTCATATGTAAGAGTAATGATATTGTCTTTAAGAATGCATCTGCATATTAGAGTTTCTCCTCTCCTCCTCCAACCCCTCCTCACCATTGCCCCATTGAATTCAAAAGACAAATGCCCCAAAGAACTAGGGTTATCTGTGAATTAAGCTGTAGGATTTCTGTCATTTATTTAAATACACATTGTAAATGGGGCAGAAAACTTCTCAAGAAGGGAAGATTTCATAATTAAGGCAGAACAGTTACATTGCTCTGGAGAACAGGACCCTGTCCATGCTTGTGACCTATTTTAAAAAAGGATTGTTAGGTGGTCCCTTAAACAAGCCTTTCAGGTCAGTATGTCTCTGCAACTCAACTCAGGCCTCCTGAAAGCATGATCCCAAAGGCCTAGTGTGCAGGACTGAAGAGTGCTAAGAGATAAAGTTAAATGTATTCTGAACACAAATCTGTGAGCTTTAAACAGTCCTAAAATAGACTTATTCTTAATTTATATACCTCAAGTTAGGCATCCAAAATGCCTTGATCAAGTGTGTTAGTGGGCTGCATCAAGTGCGTTAGTTATTTTTAACTCTCAATTTTTATTTTACACACTTTCAATTTATCATTTAGTGACAGATAATCTTTAGTTGAAAGATTAAAAGGTATGGCAATCAGATGGCAGTTCATTCATTGGCTTAGCTCTTTTTTATATATATGTATGTATGTATAAAATTATAATTGCATATAATTAAATGTATATGTTCATAATATACGAACCAGCTAGTAGTTGTACTTAAAAGCATAATGAATTATACAGGAGCTAGAAGACCTGAAAGTCTATCAGTCATAGTTGTATTACTACACAAGTTGCCAAGCACGTCTGGTCTAGTTCAGGAAAAAGAAAAAAGAAAAAAAACAAAGCCAGAACCCAGCCCCCACCCCCAAACTGGCCACTTATCTCTAGAGAACAGATTATGCCACAGCACTGTTCTTCTGTATAAAACTGCCTCTTCAAGGGGAAAACAAAATGAGCGCTCATTTCATTTCACCTGGAAGTGTGAGAAGGCTCCCCAGGCCGCATCTCTGTTGCCTTGCAACAGCTGCAAGGGGGCAAAGGAGACGGGGCCTGGGGAGCCTCCTCACACTTTTCTGCTTGTGCTCTAGGGAAAACCAGCAGCGACAAAAAGGGAGTGGAATTACTTACTTCTACGAGAAGGCAAACGAATCCTCTTTCTCAAAGTATTTTCAAACCTTGTTTGTTTTTTCACTAACTCAGAGAGAAAGGCAGCGATTTCAAATTCTGCAAGATGTCCTGAAGGAAATGAGAAACAACTAATTGTCAGAGTGAAGATGAGAGAAGAACAGAAATCTAAATACAAGCCTGGGGATGACAATAGTTGGAGAGAAATGAGGCAGACAAGAAATCTGTCAGACACATTCAAATTTAGAAGGATTAAATCTGAGATGCCAGCAGGATTCAAGAGAGGTGTTATCACAGGTACATGAGGACTAGAGTTCAAGGAGAGGTTTGGGACGCTGTCTAGGAAATAGGGAGGAGGAGGAAGAGGGGATGAAGAATCAAAGGGAAGTTGCAAAGCTGAAAGCATACTAACCCCAAAGGGAGGAAAGGTGGGGGAGAGGGGAGGAATCAGCTGCACTGAGGAAAAAAAGCATAAAGAGAAATGCAATTTTTGATTCTAGTGATAAAACAAATGAGAAGCCTTTGAAATTAATGTGGTAGCTCTTCAAAATCAGGCTAGTTTAAGCTCTTGTCATTATAGTGCCTGTTGCTTTTTTTCTTATGGAAAACCTCATAGATGACTTTTTATTTTTTGGTGTGCCAGAATGTTATAATCAAGGACAGAATAGACATATGGTAGATAACATAAGCAGTCAAATTAAAACCTATCAAAAGTTATATATAACTTCACACAGCATTAATTCACAGAATAAAACATCTGTAAGGTATTGTGAGCAAAACCATGAATATTCAGAGTTCCATCTTGCTTTAACTTTATTAATAGTATCAATATTTACTATGCCATATGTAAAGATAATTAGAATGATGGCATTGCATTAATATACATGAGTTGTCACATGGATCATAAATGCTTTTGTAAAGCTTAACAGTAAGTACATGTAGATCAAATTTTGTTTTAATTATTAAAGTCAGTTTTACATTGGTTGGAAATTACTTGAGTTCTAAGGTGCATCAGAGAATATATCTTGTCAGGATATATACAGGAGCCACTTTGTTCACAAATGAAGTGCAGCCATCCCTACAGTGGACATCTGCTGTTTTCAATAGCATACTGAAGCATTACACAAGTTAGGAATCAAACTGTAGGCTGTATACTGAACCACTGGTTTGTTTTCAATATGGAAGGTTTAACCACCACATGAGACTTCTCCATATTTAATCTTTTCTTGATAGCTGTCTGGCATTAAACTGATTCATACTACTATTTACGACAGCTCTGTTCTCCTGGTGTAACTGTAGCAAAAGTACAGTGATAGCCACTCATAGACGGCATTGCACGTAAACTGTGTCACCAGAATTCAACGATTTTCAAAATCAAAACTCTGGAGAAGATAAAAATTAACTGTAAATAATACTCTAGGAACAAATAGAAAACAAGAGAGACACCAGTGGCAAAAAACGTTCACTGTGTACAACTTGAATCTATTTTAAAAGTTGACATATGATACAGAATTTAATTTGACTCCAAAATAAGGAAACACACACACACAAAAATTTGTGAGATATTAAAGAAACAGTAACAGTTTTGGGTTGTGTTTACTTACGTATTGATGTTATGGATAATGCAGAGCCTGTCCGAGTCTACACAGATCTCCATGCCAGCCTTTTTGCTGAGGCAATTTCTTCGGACAATGAAATCCTCTCCACGTTGGTGGGCAAGCTTTGCTTTCACTGTGATTAATACAAAAGTAAGAACATTACTATCTTGCAAGATCTAAGCTTCTGTGTTCACAGCTGAAAAGCATGTAATACTAATTAACCTCCCACACCCCCTCCCAACCACTGAAGTAGAGTTGACCCATATCCAGAATCTCATTTCACTTTAACTTTCCCTGTTCCTACAAGTCAGCCTTTCTCCATTTTTGGAAATGTAATGAAAACTATATGGACCTATATTTTAAAAACTGGATCAAATTTAATTTCTCCACATCTTAAAATCCTCTCTGTTCTTTTATGACCTTCAGCTGTTTAACTGCTCTCCACTAAGCAGAAAAATACTTGATAATAGACCTTAAGGGAAGCACATAGCCTGTCTGCAATCTTCTGTATAAATGGTGTAATACTATTTTGATGGCAAAATTATTTAATATTTAATGCTTGAAGAAAAGTAAAGCTGCAGTATGATAGTTGCCTTCCAGGGGGGAATCTCAAAACCTAACAGTAAGTGCTCAGCATCAGATTTTTTTTTAGCCAGGAAAGGTTTCAAATACAGTAGTGAAGAATATTGGCACAAAAACATTCAGAAAAAAAGGCATTTAAAAATGAAATCAGAACTGCACTCATGATCTTCCCATGACAATGGGGGAAAAATTAATAAGAAGGTATTTACAGAGCCCCCATAGCGAGAGCTCTTCTGTAATAACTTGGGGCCTGCTCCAGCAACACGGTGACTACCTTTCACTGGATGCATCTTTGGAAGTGGTTCCACACCTCGTACAGATGGCAGCTTCTGCTTTACTGCAGCTCACAACCATTGACCACCGGAGACCCTGGATACTGGTTAACCATGCGGTTTGGTTGTGTTGTGGGACACATTAAAGAGCTGTGCAGATGGACAACCAGCAGCAAGTAACACATGTTATTAGCAAGGACACGTGGCATGTCAGGGCCAGATGATCCCCTTACCTCCAACACAGAAATAATGAAAGAGATTACAAGGTTTACCAAGCTTCCAGTTGTGTAATGCTTGTGAATGCTACCAGAAATTAATGTATCACTGCTGATTTAAAAAGAACAGACTTTTGTCCAAAAAAGAGAAAATAAGATGTGATTAGAAACAGGTGATATACTTGGAAGGGTATGATCATTTGTTACAGAATAGATGTATTGTGGGTTGTGGTCTCAAGGTCATCTTTACTACAAAGAGGAGAATTTGATATTTTGGGCATCTCCAATTCATCCACTGTTATTTAAACCACCATACTGCACTATTATCCTTTTCTCTGAGACCAGGACTTTTAGAAACTTGGTGCTTCTCTAACAGTCGTATCTTTGAGTGTGATTTTACTAGAAAGTTGAGTTTAAAAACATGAATATAAATGGATGCTTTTTACACATTATTCACATTCCTAATATTTTACTCCATGAAGCATATTAAGGATAGATTTTTTCACCCCTTCATTTAATTTTTACTGCTGTTCTATGTTGCTGAATACCTTGAAATACTCCAAAATCTTAAGACAAAATACATTTTCCTTTTAGGAAATGAAATTAGATATTTTTGAAAAGCATGTATGTGTGTGGAGGGTTGTGGGGGTTAAAAATATAGAGAATCTTCCAGCATTGTCTAACCTCTGAATGTCTGAATATTGGTTTTCTGTTGAAAATTCACACCAAGACCAAGCACTATTATCAAAACCAGAACAAATAGCTCTGAAGGGTATACTAGTCAGGTCAGGAGCACTGAGTATGGAAGATCTTGAGACTAAGTCTGACACACTTTAAATTCTAAAAGGATTAAAAAAACCCTTGATCCTAGAATATATAAATGTCCAGACCTTTCTGGAAGTTTGGGCTCACCTTGGCAGAGTTTTCTTTGCTGAAACAAGTGCAATCCACACCATGCTTCAGCTATTCAAGAAGGGTGAGCAGCGGGGAGATAAGTGGGAGCGCAGTGCAGCATGACAGCCCTTACGTAGAGCAGCTCCTGGCTGTGTCCTGCAGAAAAGGCTTCAGGCTTCTGTAATTACAGAAGGGAAGAGTTTAAGTCCCAAATCTGACTAAAAAGTAGGAGAACATATAAGTGGAGGAAGATCACTTGGCATCCTGCACTAAGCACAGAGGACAAGCCAATACAAATCTAACCTTATAATCTTACACGTGTTTGTCATCATGCCTAGTTATATGATTGTATTTCTGTTAGCTAATTAGGGATATTAAGCGATTCTCTTGTTAAGAGGGGGAACTTATGCCAAAGATCTGCGGAGGAATTTACAAAAGGGATCTTACAAAGTATACAGAGAAAGGCATTACCTATGCAAGGTGACCTCAGGGAGTCTGATGAATTATTTAAACTCCTGTTTGCCTCCAGCCTGCTAAAATTCTTTGTTTCTAGAGAAGCCCAAAATAACTTAACACAGGCAAAATGGGAACATTATCCTTTAGTTAAAGGAGGAGTTTTTGGGAGAAGGTATCTGATTTGAAATATTTTTTTACACTAGATGAGCTAGCAGATAGTAAGACAGGGAGATACTGTTCATTTAAATTACTGTATGGCTTGTGTTTACCATCTCAGAGAACATAGCATGTCTTATGATTAAAAAAAAAAAGAGTACTAAATTACAGATGCACATTTTCATTCTAATGAAAACATCATTAGCTGTAACAAGAAACAAAAAATACTAAACAAAATAACAAAGGTAAAAAAAGAAAGAACACTATAAATTACCTGAGAAAGCAGTTAAAAACATGAAGATCACAGTACGGCTGAAGTTATCATCATAACTTGTGTGCCTTCTACAAAAGTCCAGAAAAGGGAAGAAAAACTGTTGAGAGAAAAAAATAAACACAGCTATTAACCTTGTTATTTAACAAATCAGTTTAAGCAAGCAATTTGAGAGTGCCAATAATGAGAGATATTCAAAGGGCATAGGATGCAGACAGAAAAGGATGCAAGAAACTGCGCAAGTTGATGAAGCTCCCCTACTCCCCTGGTTCTGAGGTATTGCACAGTAAGCAGAAATAATTAAATTACTCACAGACATTTATAAAGAGAGGGCTGTCAAGTGTTCTCACAACAGCACAGTCAAAACTAAAAACCTGTTTATTTTGTGGGATGGGCAAATAGTTGTCTGAGAACAGACTGCTGTGACATGGATAAAGTTCTTTAACAGCCGCTATCCCATCCGCTTCTCCCCTTTTATCGAGTATAGTCCTGCAGCGCTATGCTATGCAAATTACAAGTATTCCAAAAGTAACCTTGACTTTCATGGAGCTAAAAACACCATCACAAATGCTTCACATCTTAGGAGCATTTATATACATAATTGTAACGCTGCTTTGTTTCAGCGCTTCCATGCAGGAAGTAATACGGAAAAGCATATTACCCGTCACCAGTCAAAAGCAGCAACTTCAAGAGCCCGCTTTAGTATCCCTTATGTAGCAGACAAGTTAGTGCGTTTTGTCTGTCTAATCTGCTACCACAGAGAAGATGAGGCAAAATCAGTACAGTAATGGCCTGCAGGGGCACAAGTGTAACATTTCCCTAAGAAAGATCTGAAATACTTAACTGTGGATAGTCAACCTGATAAATCTGTGTTACTAAATGAGAACTCTGTACATGATACCCCGAACACTGTGATGGCATCAGCAGAAATGTGAACAAACATGTGTGTGTGTATATATATATATATATATATATATATTTTTTTTTTTTTTAACCTGATGACGGCCCTTTCACCTTTTCCCCTTTCATCTGGTTTGGCTCCTGTTCTCTCTACTACTATCCTTCCTCATCCTGAATAAGAATTTTGGATCAGACCATGCATTGCTCTAGCCAGCTATTCACTGTCTTTCCTACCCCTTCCTCCAGTGGGTGTCCCTCCTTGCTGCCTAACCCTATTCCTGCACTCTCCCAGCTACTGGCTATCAAAGGCAGCTCAACTTTATGCATCACAGCTGTCTGCTCCCATAGTTGCTTCACCCTCCGCAGGCTCATTAACTTATTACACTTATTACCTTACCTGTTGTTCAACAACTGTCCTAGCTATATCCTCTACCTGCTCTTTTCACTCTGAAAACTTCACTTCTCCCAGCTCTTGTGCTCTGCCTGTGCCGAGCTGTGATGCTGGTTCCCTACCATGTCCTCTTTGGTGGCTGGGCTTCCCTTCTTCTCAGCATCTCCTCTCCTTTCCAGAAAATAAAAATGGACTTTGGCCATTTATTAGTCTATGATTGCAGGTTGCCAGCATCTCAGCTGGATGAATAGCTATCAAAAAGTCCCACTCTGAGTCCAACATGTTATGAATACATGGGTTTTCAGTGTTTGCAACTGCCAGCTGTGCATCACTTCCACGATATATTGTGAAAATATCACAGATATGTCTGGGATTCACTGTAGATGAACACAAAGTCATGTCTAGCTTAATGCTCAACTCTCTCCGAGGTCAATAACAGCTATCTAAGGAAGGCAAAAGAAGAGGACAAGCTTATAGTGATAAGGTTCCTGCCACAGTTTTCAGCAATCTGCAGTTCATGAACTTCCTGATTTTCTTCTACTTTAGTTAATCACATCCAAAACCAGGTGACCTATGAATCTGCATGAACTCCTGTGGCAATTATCACAAAATATCAATGTCAGCAAATAATTAACTTGGTTACCACTAAGCAGAGCAAGTCCCTGCTTTTTCTTCCACACTCTTAATTGTAAACACAGTCCATTTATGAGTTACCTGAGGCTATGACTGCCACATTTTATCTTCACTCATATGTTCAATAGCTTGGGATGTATTATGCAAAATAGATAAAATGTTTTGCAGAAATCTATTTGAAAAAAAACAAACAAACAAACCTCAGATACATAACTGAGGGGTGGGGAAATAAAAAAAAGTGAGAATGCAAAATTCAGCAAGATTAACTGCAGCACTAAATTATCAGTGCAATAAAATCTTTCAAACATGACATAATAAAGAAATAAGCCTAAAAGGGTAAATACAACATTTTAAAAGCCAGTGATGTTGGCTTCAGAACTTAAAGAGCACAAGCCTAAAACAAGTTGGAAAAAACGCCACTTAATATCTATTCTTCAGAAGAAAAAGAAAAGTAGGGTTTATCGAAAAAGATCAAAACATCAGAAATATTTATGTTGTTAGTATCAATCCAAGATAATAGATTCAGAAAAACATACTATACTTGGAGAAACAAAGGTCAGTTAGTATTTTAAATAACACAAAAAAAGGCGTGCAAACATATTTGCCTTTATATATATAAACAAAACGTATTTTAGAAGCTATGTTTCTGGAAATGTTTGCATTTTAATTTATGTTCAACTATACTATGGGAAAAAAAAAACCTCTGACAAAAAATTGCTTGAAAATTGACAGAAATTAAGCCATAATAGGAAAAAGTAAAGGGAGGTGAAAACACAATTTTTAAGTAGGTGCCATATTATACAATACTTGCAGCTTAATATTTTATACTCTTTCCTGTCACATTCTTACAGAAAAAAGGGAAATAAACCAAAAACATTTGTAAAATCTTCTGTTTTAGAATGCATTATCTCTTGCAACACTGATATGGGATATACTGGACTTACCTGTTATATGACAGCTTCCAACCCTAGTTGTGGAGATTAATATTCCTAAAACATTGCTTTGGTAGCTTTTGTAACATGCCTGTCCCTCTGATCCCCATCCTCCTTTGTACACTGAAGGTTGCCAAAAGGAAATCTTCACTAGCCACTGTCATACGACTCCTCCTCCAGATGTGTGGGAGCTAAGAGCGCCAGGCAATTGCTTCACAAAGTGGAAGAAGAGAAAGTTTGAGTGCTGGGAAGAGCGTACCTTGCATTTATGGATGCACAAAATGGTTGTGAGGGCAGGGTTTTTGACAAAGCTGGTGAAGCTGTATCTGGGATATTGAGCTTAGTTTGGTGTGCTGTGTGTTTTACAGGAAGGAGTTTATGACTGGAATTTGAGATGGGAGGCTGACACTCAAGGGAGCAGTCGGGAAAGGAAAGGAAAGAGTTCAGAATAAAAGGAGTTTAATGAGATGGCCACTTCCTTTTGCAACCAATCTTCTCCAGCAGCACAAGTTAGGGCTGCCACTTTTCATAGATGACAAATCTCAGCATCACCAAATAGCTGTAAAACAGTGGCTCTGCTGAGCATATAATTAAAGCTCTTTGAAGACTGTCACATAGTAAAACCACAAACTAAAAAAACTTTACTCTTGAAAAATTTCAAACAGAATATAGATTGTAATTTGCGCTCTAGTTGCTTATAACAATTTCCATATTTTCATGAAAACTACACTAGTCATTGGAAAAAAAAAAACCAAAACCCATCTGCCTGTTTCTTTACCTTCACAACACCTATGCAAAGCTTTCACACATTGTGGTATGTTGAACTTTGTACTAAAACAGTCATATTGCATTACATACCTCTCAGCTTTGGGGTTTAAGAATGCTCCCAGAGTACTCATTTTTCCTCTCCATAAACTAAAGAGTTATTTCCTTGGAAAACAAAATGCAGAACTACATGTTAAGCAGTGAAAATTTAAAAATGCCATAGGTTAAAATTTGGAAAATTTGACACCAAATACTTCAGCAAAGCTGCATACTGGCTAGACTTGCTAACATCACAGGCTTATATCCTCAATGGATTTCTTTTCCATGATCTTCTCCAGTCCCCATCTAAGCTCATATAAACTCTTGGCATCCACAACATCCTCTTTTGAGAAGTCTCAAAACTCCCTGTACCTCTCTTAGACCTGTGTCCTTTTACCTTAATTTGTACATGACTCATATCTGCTACTAGTTCTCCAGACTGAAGATTCCCAGCTTACTTGTCATTCCTTGCATGCAAACCATTTTGTAGATTTGAACATCTTTTTTTGCCCTTCCCCAAATTATTTCCTGTTCGAGTGTATCATGTTTTAATTAGGGTGACACAATATTTAGTATTGTAGGATTGGGATAAACTGCAGCTATATCCATTAGCAATGGATAGGATGTTTTTTTGGTTTCTATTCCACTTACAATTATTCTTGATTTTTTTTCCCCCACAGTAAAAAACATAGTTCCCTTCCCTCTTCTCCCGGTCCAGCTTTGTTGAGATTAAAAGCTCTGTGATGGCTGCTTGATATTCTCATATTACTCTCCTGTGACCAGACACTGCACCAACAAATGCAACACAAAAATATCAAAGAAACAAATATTGAACAGTCATATAAAGCTGTGATATCTAAATTATTGTAAGATATAAAGATATAAAGAGCAATAAGGAGTGAAATAGCTTCTATAGAATCTAGATTCTCACATACAAATTTAGCTGAAAAATGTTTTGGATATATACATGCACACACACACGATTGCACAGCTCATACTATTCCCATTCCATGTCAAAACCTCTATGACTGTCAGTTTGATTTTTCACATGTCTAACCTCTGGCAACAATAAGATTTTAAAGAACTGTACACATCTAATTATCTGCCTTGAACTGATAGATGCAGAAGACAAAATATCACCAGGTATTCCTGGTGACTTCACTACCTCTAATGATTCTACATTGTGCAAACAATTTGACCTCGAATATGCAATTGCAAATATTTAAGTGCATTATTTTTGAAAGGAAAGATTATGAACATTTTGAGTATTCTGAAAAGCTCAGAGAGAAGTAGAGGGAACTGGTATGACAAGCAAGAGAAAGAGAGAGAGAGAACATCCAATTAAGAATGTCAAAAGAATTTTAATGCTCTGATTTCAACTGCTAAGACTGCTTATGTATTTGGAAACCCTGGCTGAAAACTTGTCTACCCTCCTTTAAAACCCATTAATTAAATGGTACAGGTGTCTCTGACTTCACTCAGATTTCACCATGTTTTCACTTCCTCCTAATGGAAAGTATATTTAAAGCTACTTTTTAGCCACATTTTTCAGCAAGTATCTGAGCATGAAAAGCATACATTGGCAATTAAAAACAATTCTATCTTTTCTTCCTCTGAGGAAACTGTAGTTATTTCCCAGATTTTTAAAAGTTTACAGTTTAAAATGACAAATCTACCTTTAAATAAACACAGATGACACTGTTCTACATTGAATAATGCAACTACAGAAAACATAAAATCATTTCAAACTGAATCTTAAAAGTTCTCATTTGATTGACTGTTTTATAGACTCACAAGTTTCTGATGTGTGTAACGTGTTGAAATATTTCTTTAAATTCTTTAGCCTTACAAAATAACAAAAAAGCAAACAGCCATGTCAGAACAACAGTCAAAGGTCTATGCAGAAAATAAATTTGTTTGTACATTAGTAATTCATTGATGTAGCATGAGATTTTGTGATTTGATGTTTCCCTCTTACCAGTGCACCAGCAGATAGATTTACAACCTGTTGCAAAATTAAGAGCTTCAAATAAAATTTTGCAAGATTAAAAGTTTCAAATGAAAATGTGTAGATATAGTATCTTATCTGCATAATGAAACATCTTAATATTGGTATTGCTCACAGCAAATTATTTCCTGCTGATTAAAATTTCCTACAGATAATAAGCTTTAATTTTTTTTAATTAGATGGCTACTGAATAAGTAAGTCCTGTGTTTTTCTACTGTGGTAATACCTAATTAAAGTTTTTTTAAAAAAATGATTGGGGCTACATTGCCTGACATATAATATGCTTTAGTAGATTTTAAATCTTCCAGTTTGCAAAATACAATAAGAATCACGTAAAATGTGTCTTTCAGAACATGATTACATTAATAAGTCTTAAGTATAAATACATAGCTGCTCTAAGAGTACCTACATCTGTGCAACCATATTTTAAACCAACATCTGCTCACTTTAGTATCTTTGTCATATACAAACTCTCATTTACTGAACTTTGCCAGCCTTACAATTAATTTCATTTATTTATGGCATTGTTCCACATCTTCCTCCAAACGTTGTGTTAGGCATTGGATAACTCACTGATTGATAATGGCCAGTGTATCAAACAGACTTTGAAGACAGGTCTCCTCTTCTGGCATTTCTTCTTGGGTGATTTTGGCATGTTGTTCCCACAACACTTTCTGCCTCAGCTTCCGACTTGTGAAGTGTGGATAATGATTCTTTCCTCCTGCATAAACAGCTTGGGCATCTGCAGCTGAACGACATAATATAAAAAGAGCTGTTATCTCACTTTCAAATAATTCTTATTTTCAAAATAAGTATCTTTGCTCTTTTATCTGTGAAGGAATTCAGGATTTAGAGATGAATGGCGGTGAAATTAGTTAGCTTTTTTCCTTAGTTATACACTTGGAGTTCACAATAGCAAGAGAGACGCAAAGGTACCAGTCTGCAGTAAGATGGGAGCATGGCAGAACATAGATCTTCCAAATCGAAAATCTCAGGCCTGTTAGCTAGGAAAATTTTTGATAAATTTATTGTTATTATAATGAAAATGAGCAAAAACACTGTGTGTAAAGACAAATATAATTTAAAGTAAGGATTTTAAAAAATTTTCATTGGAAGAAAAATGTCAAAAGTTTAAATTATGAAGCTTCAATAAATCAGGGTATTCAGTCTCACATACTAATCTTGCTGTTATTGGTTACAAATCAGCCATAAAATAATATTAAGAAATCTCAAACCTCTCATATAATATGTAGGCATTTAACATTTTAAACATTGAAATATTCTGATTATTTCTGAACTTGTCTTTACTTGAGAGAAGTTTTTTAAGCACAGTCCCTGATTATCCTTAATTTTCTTTGATATAGCTAGCTATTGTCCAGGTTGCTCCATTTGCTAGTCTTTCAGTTGCATAATTGCAGGTTTTAGCTTGTTTGGTTTCTTTTTCCTAATATCTGCCCAAGCACCCTCAACCGTTCACAAAAAATGCTCCATGAAGCTTAAGTCAGCATTAGGAAAAAAAAAAATCCTCCTCTTAATTAAAAAAAAAAGAAAAAAAAAAAAAAACAGATTTAAGCAAGTAGAATTTAATAACCAGTCTGGAATTTTGCCAGGATCGAGACTGATACGTTTATGTGAACACCAACTTTTTTTTTATTTATTTATTTCCCAAGAGCAAATCAGCTGGATCTGATGTTGGATGTCTTAGCAAAAGACAGCAAATCTAACTGCTGAGCAGCAACAATGATTCACACCTAAATGAGGAAGAAAAGTTCATCTCCTGCTTCTAGATCATCCTGTAAGATAGCGAATCTTTCACCAGGTATTGACTTGGTTTTCTCCTATTTTACAAGGCGCTTTGACTAGAAAGCATATAGGTCTAACATTTCAGATAAAAATCAGATACCACATTAAGACTGCAAGCTGTAAAGATGTCAAATCCCTCAAGTCTCTGACAAACATATTTGTGACTGACAAGCTAGGCCTATGGAGATTATGAATTTGGGTTTGGTTAGAGGTGATAATTAAGGAAAGGTCTTCTGCTGAATGGGTCTAGAAGCTTTGTCAGACTTAAGATGATGGAAACAGTGAGACTGATTTATAGAAGATAGGTGCTGCTTTTTCAGTTTGCTTTTTTGTTTAACATCAGCAAAATAAAAAGGAATAGAAATACTCTTTTTTTCTAAATTCATCTATGTGTACTATAATCACTGACCTAAAAAAACCTACAGCAACATATGCTGTAGTGAAGGCTGCAAGCAACCTCAGCACCACTATGCAAATTTCAGTAAAAAATCTGTTTAAGTGACATGATTGAAAAAGTCACCCTATTTTCATTAGAACAAACTTCAAACTCTGTTAAACTGAAAGTCCGGCAGCTTCTATTGTCTCACTGTGACTCCAAAGCCAGGTTTTTGCTGATTTTATTTGCTTCCTAACCAGTAACTGTGGCATACACTAATGATGCAGAAGGGAAAGTGCCAGGCTGCTATTTCTAGAGAGAGCAGAGCAGCACGTTCGTAAGAGGCTGCGGGCATTTGAAGGGTCAGTTTCACGAGCTGTGCAGCATTTACTTCAGAGCAATAGGGGGAAACCAATGTTTGTAAACTATATCGGGCTCTCATTTGACAGGTACTCTACAAACTTTTTTCTAAAAAAGCATGAAAGGCTTTGGCTTAGCTAGGTGTAGCTCTAGGACAATGGGTTCTTCCAAATACACGCAAGTCATTCTTGTATTCCTTTCTGTTGGCTCTACATAACCTAGTAAAGTCGACAGACACCGAGTCAATGCACTTATTGTGCAACAAGATGCTGGAAATGTCATGCATAAAAACTGTTCACTACTTTATTCCTATTTTGTATTAGATTTGCTAGTGCTAACCATGCTAGGATAGTTTCATTTTACGGCATTCTTCAAACATTATTTCACCAGCACTGAAGTACACTCACTTTCCTTCGCTATAAGCCTGCAACGTTTACAACATGTCCTGTTCTTACCTTCTACTCTACCACAAACCTTTACAGAACAGTTCCCATTTCAGCTACGTAGGTAATTAGAGGCTGCCAATCTGATATTTTCAATTCCCAGGTGAGCTATGTAAGGACTGGGGACTTGTGTTGTGGTTTTCTTGTACAGTTTCACTCTGCAGCTTCTTATAAGCTCACAGACACCACAAGACAGGAGTAACAGGTAAATCCCATCAAGAAAGAATTTTGTTCAGTTCACTTATGAACAATATAATAAAACATCTACCATCATTACTCTTCTTTTTTAACGCAGGTTTCAAACTCAGAAAAGGTACTGACTTTCAGCTAAAAAAAAAAACCCTACTAAGATTGAAGAGAAAGAATTCAGTGATGTTTGAAACAAAAAATAAGCAAATGCTCATATACTTGAATCATATTTTCTCTCCCACTTTAGACTTAAGTTTCCTGCAAAGTCTTAGCCTGTACTCTAAGTTGGAACTATATGTTTTTATGGGATTTGATGATGTAGGACTGCATAATATGGTCTTTTTTTTTTTTTTTTTTTTTTTTTTTTTTTTTTGGGGTGACATTTTAACCACCAAGTTCATAGGCATTTTGACTGGAAGGTAGCAGCATTCTTCAACTCACAGTTAAAGTAAAAAAAAAAAAAATCAGATTATCAGGAGTTAATGAGGCACTAAAAAAAAAGAAAAAGGGGAAAAAAAGCTAACATGTTAAAGCATTTGAGCACAACATGGGAAAACTAAGCTATGGCAAACTGTCCTAATCCATCACCTTTTCTGGTCTAAGCAAGGCTAGCATTATTACTAAAATGTATTTCAGCTGAATCAAGATGGAAAGGGTCAAATACAGAGTAGTCATATAACCAAACCTCCTGTGAGAGAATTTGTCCTGGAAATTGTGGCACAGTTAGAAATGGAATGAAAAATTTTGGAAGCCAGGTCAGGATGCTGCCTTTCACCCTCCCTCCTTCCCCCCAAATATATCTCAGGAACTTGTCCCCTGAAAGAAGAGATGTATTTATTTTGAATATTTATGCAGATGCTGAAAGACTAACAGGAGGGCTAGAGCAGCTACAGGCTACTGTAAGAGGCCAGGGCTGCTCCTTGCATCACTGCACGGATGGGTTCATGACAGATTTCCTGTGATTCCTCCACCATTGCGTCAGGACCAGAGCTAATTCAGGAACTGGCAGAGCAGCAGTGCCCACAAAGTGTAGGAGACATCTGTCTCACTTCTCCCATATAATGACCTTTTCTCCTCACTGTTGCTGAGTGTGATAGGACTTTCTGATGCTGCAAGCTAGAGCAAAAGCTCCAGGCTTGGCCAGCACCAAGTTCTAGCTCCCATAACGCTCTACAGATTCAACTGAGAACATATACAGATTAAAAATACAAGTTACAAAGTTCCTCAGGCACAGTTACATTTCATGATTAGGTTAAAAACAAGCTGGGAGTACTCTCCACATCCAACAACTTACAAAACATTTTCATGTTCCTCTCATGAGGGATATTTTTCAACTCATCTTTCAAGATGTGACCTAGTCTGCTTGTTGATCTCCCCATAACAACCCACCTGAGGCTGTCTGACCTGCTGCTTTTGCCCAGCCTAAGGCAACTTCCTGAGCCTTGGTTACACCAAATTTCAGCTTGCACCAGCCTCCCTTTGTGTACCCCCACCAACTAGAACTGAACTTAATGGTGGCTGTTTTTGACAAAGACAAGAAAAGAGAGAGAAGAGAGACTGGAAGATGCGTGGCAGGGAGTGAGTTCTCAGATGCTGGTTTGTTGACATTACTACTTAGTTTTCCACATCTTGTGTAGTCAGAGTTAGACAGAGAAAAACATTTTCCTTTATCTTTTCCCTTCTTCACTGGCATTCACCATGTCATTAAAAATATACCCCGGCCAAAACCTCACCCTTAGTTTTCCATTAAAATAGGACCTGATTAAGATTCTAGTTGCCTATTTGAATAAATTGCTCCAGCATACATTAGTGCTGTAAAATCAGTGTTATTATACCTTGTTTCTCTTCCCCCAACAGTTTCTATCACCATCCCTTTGCAAACATTTCACTACATCAGTAATGCAATATCAAACACAAAAGGCTATTTTTTCTTCTACCTACCAGCCACTTTAGGGTGTCCTATTTGGAAGCAAAATACATCTGTAACAACTGGTTCAAAATCTGCAAGCATTTTTCTCATTTCACACGAGGATTCTTTGTGTCCTCATGATGATTTCTTGGGTTTGTAAATAAGAGGGATAAGTTTCTTGGTCTGGAAATGGGAACTAGCACAGATCTACTTTTACAAGGTGCTTTAGAAATTTTCAGGAGAGAGAAATTTATCAAAATCAGTTTCTACAGGAGATAGCAAGTAGTTACATCAAATACCACCAAAGAACAAGAGGATACATGCAATATAAACACTATTCTTAGCAAGTAGCAATGTAGTTATTTTAGTAACAGACTATTGCCAACACAGACCAAGCGTCACAAGCTAAAATCTACCAAATGAACACACAGCAAAATTAAAAAGCTTTGTTTAGTGACTGTTCTTGATGTTATCCAAAGGGCTGAATTACAATTGTTCGCAACTCTGGCAATGGTGAATTAATCCTGAGTCTTACACCACCTGCAAATTGTCCCGCAGACATTTGAGAGGATATACCTGTCCCAGTTCAGCTGGCTATAACACAGTCAGTGAACCCTGCGCTGGGTACCTGGAATCCCTTTGTAACAATGGAGGAGAAACAAACAAACAAAAGAATTCCAGCACCTAGGCTACCTTTCATATAGGAAAGACATCTAAGATCAAATAAAGCATGCTGTGAGTGTTTTTATTTATATAAAACTGCGTAGCTGACTAACTCTGATGTACACATTATGTCACAACTAACTGAATACCATAGACACTCAGAATGGATTCTTCTGTCAAAATCTATGAGACTTCTTAATGCAAGCACAATATTCTGGGTGAAATCCTAGACATTTGAAAGTTAATGGGAATTTTATCACATACTTCAGTATGACTGAAATTTTACTGTGTTTCAAGAATGCAGAAAGTTGCAAACAGCTGTAGGCTTTGTTGTTCACTGAATGACAGATGGAAAAGTTCCCTACGCTTCAGGACCATTTGTGAACACATAAAAGAAATTACTATTGCTATGTTCAGGTAGTCATCAGACTAGGTGTTTTCACTAAGGCTTCTCTCATAAGTGTTAATTTGGCATTTTAAATATTTTTTCTACTACTGATATTAACTGTTTTCTTCTTTCCATGTGGTACCACTGGGAGTCTGTGTCAAGCTGATTACACATTTTCAAAAACTGAAATCACAAGAAAGATAACCTAAGTTAAATGAACTCAGAGTATATATAAGCTTTAATGAAATTTAAATTGCAGTTAAACAGCCAGAGATTAAGGAATAGTTTTTGACTTCTACCTAAGCATTAAAAGCAAAGCTGCTTCTATAGCTCAGTTGTTCCACAGTATTTCACTAAACATCTGATTTAATCTGTCCCTATAATTAATCTAAGTGATTTTAATTAGTACAATCTGCAATGCAATTTGTAAACAGATTACTTCTGTATATAGGCACACAGAAGATAAAATGAGGATTATCAACAAATTTAAACAAATTCTGACCATCAGGTTTGGTTTTTTTCCTCATAACTTTGTGAACCTTAGCATAAATCAGATGAGGGACATAAATCAGATGAGATCTATCCTGATCTCTTCCTATTTATAACTGAGCAGCAAACCAAACCTAAAAATGAAAGAAAAAATCAGACAAACATTTTTTGCTTAATTGCATAGGATTTGCGGTGGCTGCTGCGCCGACTTCTCTTTCATAATGATAATAGTCAGGATAGGAGTTCTCATCTTAAAGGCAAAGCATCATTTCTGTGACCTAGTCCATACTTAAAAAAGATATCTTTTAACCTGGGAAAATGGTTTGATTTCTCAAGGTCAGTTTTTCCAATTAGGAGAAAGAAACTGCTATCATAGAAAACATGCATGGAATTCACCAGCATCGCACACAATTAGGAGTGGAATACACACAAGCTTTATTAGTATCTGAAGCCTAGTTCTTAACTATATCCCCTAGTGCTCACTTGTTTTGCCTGACACTACAATTAAATGAACCTGTTACATCTTCTGTCTACAAAGACTGGTTCCCAAATGCAAAACATAAGAGCCCTTCTATAAACTTCATTTAGGTTTCAGAGATCACCAGCTCATTCACTTTTATCAGCCAAGATGGCATCCGTCATGTAACTGGTGGCTCAGTCCAAGATTCAAATCAGTGTCATCAATATTCATGATGAGTTTCTTTTATCCGAAGGATTTCAGACATGTTTCACCAATTATTATGTGCAACTAGTTCCCATCTGTAACCAGCTTGCACAAGTTATTTAACCTGTAGAAATGTAGCTGACTTTTTATTTTGTAATGAAAGAATACAAGTTACTATACAGCATTAGCCAAATTAACATTCATAGCAAACAGATTTAACAGAGCTGATAATTTATTTTCTTATTTTATCAGTATCAGAAAGATTTTTTTCCCCTCGTGCCTGACTGATAAATAAGGAGAACTAGAACAAAATATGGGAGGATGTATATTTATATGGTATGGTACATGGTAAGCATTTGCTTACCAGATAGCAAGGTAGGTAACAAAACAACCAGAAGAAAAACATTCATTTTAGGGAAACAGTTGAAAGTTTCATACCAAAGTGCATGGTGCATATTTTGTTGTCTGAACTACTGTTAACGGTATATTGTTGTTTGACAGACCTTTGGTTTTCGTTTCACTGAATTTAGTGGCAAAGCAGTTACAGTAGTTGTTGTGAGAACCACGAAATTGCTTTCTTATAAAAAGAAAGCTTAAGGAAGAATAGTGGAAACCTTCACACTCACCTGAGGAATACAGCTGAAAATTACATATGAAGACAAATTATTCTGAGAATTTTCCTCATAGAATTGTTAAAACTGAAAGGGTGTGTGTTATGTTCCTAAAGATCAAACTTCTGTCTATACTTAGGTCTTGGGGAGCCAGATGCAGCTCTCCTGAAAACTGTCTTCCCTTGCATTGGAAGAAAATTGACCCATTTCTCCTGGCATATAAATTAATACATTAATTCTTCAAAATAATAATAATAAAACCCACAAAATCCCCACAACATTTCTTACTCATTTTTGTTGATGAAAAAAGCCCTAATTTTTACTAGTAATGATTTCCCCTAGAATCAGAGACTCTTGATCCTGCATAAATGCCACGTCCTTTCAGTATGTCTTACTGCCAGTACAGGGTCCTACCCTAGCAAAACAACTCAAGGTTTTGAAATGAAACATTAGGCATGAGCAAAAGTGATAATAAAAATACAGACTAGCTATAAATGGAGAAAAAGCTGTTCCTATAAAATGTTTATGAAGTATTGTTTAATTTTCTAGCTGGCAAAGATGCTATTCTAATTAGAACTGTTATTATTGATTTTGTTTATTACAGAGTTTCTATGAAAAAATTCTTAATGAAGCCCCATTTTCCAAAGCACCGTACAAGATAGAACAATAAGTACCTCCCTCCCCCTAGTCCAACCCCAAAAGTGTTTTTACCTTAAGCAAACAAAAAAAATGTTCAAAAGCCATTATTCTGGCTTTCAATTAATTCTCAAAAAAAGGTCTAAGATACAGCTGTGGATAAATTATCAGACACTTCCTACCAGAGGAAAATTATCTGCAAAGAATGGATTATACTAATTAGACATTCCAGCCAATGTAAATCAGTTTACTGAAAACATATCTATAAAAGTTCATTTAAGTGGCTGTAAACAATAGTTAAAAGAATTCAGATTATTTTAAGGCAATACAATAATATGGATATTAATACTATCTAGTAGATCTAGGCCTGGTGCTTGAATAGTTTTGTCATGACTATACCTACTAGCCCATAATACCACTTGGCATGGGGGTAAACATGCTGAATACCTGATCATTATCAAAATGAAGACCACTAGGTCATTCTTCAATGTGTGAAAGTGTAGGTGCTTTCTACTTCAATGACCCAAGACTAGGAGAGGAAGTACTCTCAATTTTCAAAATAGAGTACACTCAGTTTTCTACAGTCTTTTTGCAGTGTTCCAAAAATAAAGTCTTAAACTACCTTAGGTTTTAATCTTAAATATTTTATCTTTTGGATATGAAAATAAGCCATGGCATAGACTCCTGGTGGGGCATGCCTCTGTCAGCTGATTTAAATGTTAGAGGATTATATGATTTAAATTCCTTCCCTATATTCCACAACAGAAACCTTACTTTCCCTGCTGCTTTCAGGGAGAAGGAAATGGAGGTCATCAGTTGGTTTCACATTACCATCTTTTGCTATGTCCATCCACTACATTCATCTATGCAAAAGCAAATAAATGATTTTTCAATGCTAATGTTTCAACTACTAGTGAACTGTTCCTCTAATCTATTACAGGATGACTCCCCCCCCCCCTTTTTTATGGCTATATAAAAAACATAATAATTTCTTATTTAAATGGCAAATCAAATAGATAACATATCGTGCTATTCAAGCACATGAATAAATCAAGTGATGTCAGATTTCATGTTACATTTGCTCTTACCTCCCTCACCCTTACCCCAAGAGGGCCACTTACTAACTGTAAAAGATTTGTAATGCCAAATACTATAACCTTTAGTCAGTTTTCATGTTGGTTTTAATGTTACCCAGCCTTCCGGTAATAATTAAATTCAAGTTAAATGCTCAGTACAGAACCACTTACCTGACCAAACCCCATTCTGTACTACAGCTTGTAACCATCAGAGCTGGCGCTTGTCACACAGCACAGGTCCGTTCCCAACAGCCCTCCAGCTGTGTCAGGCAGACTGCTAGCCCCCTGCTTAGCTGCTGGTCCATAGCCTGGCTGTTTACAAATGTTCCCTGCCTTTTCTGAAGCACAGACATCACTATAACACAGGCAATATTTTAATCCCATTAGTCAAAGAAAGGGAACAGCACTTTGCTTACTAGTACTTATTTTTCCTCTTTTGTCTTCTGAAACTGTGGGAAAAGAATTTTTTTCTGTAGGGAAGCATTACAGACTCGGATTAATTCTACCCAACTTCAGACATCTCATTGTGCCAACTATTTAGGAACTTAGCTGAGGTCCCATCCATAGTGAATGGAGGCTGTGCACTGACATTCATTTATTGCATCTACATGCTCACCGTTTTGGGTCTCTCCGAGGCTAGACTTAAATGTCGAGCCTGCATCTATCATTCTTAGCAGGATATTGGAACCAGTATCTCATACCTAAGGTGCTAGTATCTAGACTCCCTTTACTCCTGGAGAGAAATAGTGGGTGAGTCATCAAAGCTAAAGCACATATCTAAAATAAGGGAAAAAAATGGTGCTTTGAAACTGCCGATTTCTCTTCATCGGTGACAAAGGTTGATTAACACAAATTAGATATTTACATAGATATTTACAATGGGAACAGAAAAAGATAAATGTAAGCTCAACCCCACAGCATAAATTCTGTGCAATCCTTCTAAATATCAAGTACTACTATAATGGTAAATTATTACTGTTATAATTGAAATGTAAGATTACATATGTGCTGAGAGTTTTTCTCAGTTTTGCCTTCCACTGTCTTGGCTAAGCATGGTCCAGCTAATGCTGTTGGCAAATCATTGTAGCTGATGGGTATTCCAAGTGTAAGGGGAAAAATTAAGAAAGTTCCCCATTGTTATTTCTGTATCAACTTTTATTGTTGCAAGAAGAAGGAAAGCTCAAAGTTGACACTGAAAAGATCCAAAACTGATCTTTGTTTTTCCCCAACCAAACCTAGCCTGTTTATTGCTGAAACTGTAACAAACAAACAAAAAAAACCCAGGCACATGCAAACACATTCAAAGAAATTTATACCATAAGGAAAACTATTACTTTTTTCCTTGTCGTTCCTTACTAAAAGGGCCAACTCAGTACTGGAAAGGAAAATCCCTTTCTATTCTGAGGAAATGAAAGTGACTGTTTTTCAGTTAATAAGTTATAGACTTTCTTATCCTTACTGCTAGTTTCTCTTTTCAGATTTTCAGAAAATAACTATAAAATAAGTGTAAATGTGATGATATAATCCTTAGTTATCTGGATTAGGTGAAACTGGATCATGTCCACAATAACAATAAATTATACTAACAATGATATTTGATCAGCAAGACCGTAACGTTGGAAGATGCTGTCAATACAACGTGAATAAGAATATTGTACAGAAGACACTTGAATGACTTTAATGCTTGTATTTCTAGAAATGGATGAACTGAGTTTATGTAAAGAGCAGTACCACTCCCATAGGAAACTTGTGCTTTAATTTAGGAACTCCTTTCCCACTGGAAACAATGTATGAAACTAAAGACGATTTTATATTAGCCAAACGCAGTAATTTTGAGCAATGAATATGGTGTGGTTGCAAAAAAGGATGTGTACAGCCTCATCCTCAGATGTATTAGGCAAGTTAACTACATCCTGTATGCAACATAAAAATAGATTTCATCTATTCCTTGGTCAGACCTTAGTTCTAATCCATCACATTCAAGAAATAAGAATATAAGTTGAGAAAGGTGCTGGAAACGCTGTTAGAATGATTGAGCAAAAAACCCCCGCATTTTTACAAGAAAAGACTGAGCAAGGTTGGCTTGTTTGGCCTCTAAAAACAGAAATTGAAAAGTATAACAGGGGCTAAGATTAGGGAAGATAATTGCTGTGTAAATTTAAAGGAATAAGTGATTATAAATCAATTGGCCATGCATAAATTTAGTATGGAAAGTAAAAGTGAGGATCTGGAAAAGCCCTGTGAATAGCGGGGAAAAAAGAACCTCCCTGTTTTTATGATGGCACTTGATCAGTTCATGAAGTGGATCATTCACAGATCGTGCCCCATCTTCTAGCACAGGACACATCTTTCCGAGAATACTAATTTAGCTCACCATGCTGAACTCACCTGCATTTATGAGCTTGCGCTGGTAAAATTATTCGTCTTTAAAATATGGAAGAGCCTCTGTCCATTCATCCTTTCGCCCAGCAGCAAGGGTGAGAATGACTCCCGTAGCCAGCAGGAGGAAGGGGAACCCTCCGCCCATGAAGGTAGGTAGTTACGCACCTGGTGGGCCTGAGGGGCATGTGCGTCCTCTGGCCTATGTGGTGGAAAGGCACAGTGTAAATATATCGACTCTTGAACACCAAAGATGGGGTTGACAAACAGCCTAACCTGACACAGGAAAAAGTTATCTTTACACGCCCCCTTTCCCCCCTGGGATAACAAACCTGGGTTGTGGGCTTTGCTGTGGGCATTATGTGCTTCACTTCTACAACCGAGAAGGAACTTCTCTCTTAATGGCAGATTAGGCCTTAAAAGGCCTTTTTTTGTTTTGACTTATCTCTCAGCAACGTAATGATTATGTTGTGGAATTTATGCTGTTGTAACTTGGCACACATCCAGTGCAGGCAATTCAGTAGAAGATCTTATTATCTGGAGTTGCTAATTACACAGATTAGCAGTTTATCTTACTCTCTTATCTTACTTAAATAAAAGTACAAAAAGGCTGGAGCTCTTGATATCCAATAAAATGAGAAGACATTCCCCAAACTTCAGCTGGGGTATCTCTCATATGAAGGTCACCATTGCTAGGAAAAAGGGATCAGAATAATTTCATTCTCAGATTAAAATCAGTTTGTCTCTATAAGGTACAAGTACGCTGCAAACATGACCTGTTCTGAGTAAATTATCCTTGGATAGTCTGAGATGCACTGATAAAGCTGCAGCCTAAATAAACCCCATTTTTACTGTCAAATTGATCTTCAGACAATCAGTCTTTTGGGGGATAAAATAACCATTTCAATGAATTAACAAGCTGGCTCTAGTAGTGAGAAGGAAAAGGTATTTTCTCCTGGCATCAAGAGATTGGCCAGCAAAAGAAAACTCTTCTACTGATAAATACAAACACTGTTTCATTTTTAGTTTCCTCCATCTTCATATTCTAAATACTGAAGTTTCACTATTTTGTGAACTTCGTTTTGCTTCATTTGTAATAGATGCTATAAAATTGATTTACCAAGAAAGTTTTCTAACCTTCAGCCCAAACCATTTTCAGGAGTTTGTTTCCTTGTTGGAGATTCTTTCCACTTCCATTACAGAAGAGGATTTCTTTAAGCAAACGCTTGCTATCAAGATCTAAAACCTACTGTCTAGAGATTCAAACCAAACAGTAACTCTCATTGCCTGTTAATTTCTACTCCTTCCTTACCTTTATCTCTTAGAGTTAGCATGTGTTCTGAGGGAACACAAAGTCACATATAAAGTTTCTTGAAACCTAGATGTCAGTGATGTTCTCTTGAGTTTGTCTGCAGTAGAACATCACATTAGAATAACGAGTACATTTACTCCCTGCCCCTCCCCTTTAAACTTTCTGCCTACTTCATGTAGAAGTTGGTGATGTCCATTTGCTGTTCATTTGTAAAGACACCAGCCACAGCCTTTCGCGCATCCTGAAGCCACAGCTGGCGCGCTGACGGATTTTGTAATTTCTGGAGCACACCATAGCATGGCAGGCTAGAGCCATCGCTAACATGAGCTTTCCTAATTAGGGCAGAGGAGCAGGAACCTGAGTCCTTTCCTGCTCTAATCACAGATTCACGACTTCACTTCTCTCTTCACCATTTAAGCTTGTATGATATCTTTTGTAGGAAAGCCTACCTTTAAAAGAGAATTTACCACATGCTGTACCTTCAGGTCACAAACGTATCACGAAAGCTAGAGATTTCCAAGCCTGAACAAACTTCCATCAATTCAACCTGTATGCAAACTACAGGCACTGAAAAGATGCACATTAAAAATGTGGAGTACATCTGTCCAGAGAAACCCAAACTATCCATTAAGTGGCGTGTACTCCTTCAACTACAGAGCACGTGCTCTGTCGCCCTGACCATAGATTGCAAAACTTTGAACAGGTATCAGGAAGAAAATTACCAGCAGCAGCAGTGTCTTAATGCTCAGCTACTATGAATAAATAACATCAAGAACCAGACTGAATGCTTTGTTGTAGTAATAGGTTTGGAGAAAGATGGAAAGAGCTCTGAAATGTCAGAGAGCTCCCAGAAGAAATTTTACAGAAATTTCTTCTTAATACAATGAAGAAAGAAATTTGCAGCCATTTTGCAGTAAGTAGCAGCAGCACGGGAAAAACACCACACTAGTTTCTGTATGGTGATCTACAAGAAAAAAAAAATACTGTTCTTAGCACTATAGTACTAAGAACAAATAAAAAGTTTATCTTCAAAAACAGGCATAAAAGTTCAAAATCAAAAGAAACAAATAGAATATACAATGAATTGAAACCTAAGAATAAGTCATCCCTATTTTTAAAGCAATATTAAAAAGAGAAGGAAATTCAATAAAACCAGTATCTCTGGGATCAAGAAAGTGTATTTCCCTGCCAGCTGAAAAATCTTACAGCATCATGCAGACTTGAAGTGCATTAAGATACACAACTCTTGCTTCCTCTAAAAATACATGGCTTTGAAAGCCAGTAAATATCACAATTGTGAAACAACCTTCGGTTTGAAAAAAATCCCACATTTTTAAAATAAAAATTACTTCTGCTTTTTCATTCAGCTCTATTTGTATGTATGCTACACAATGACCTAATGCTATAGATCCTGTAAAAGTTATTTTTATATGTGAATTACTAATAGCTTTCTGCTCTTGGTGTTTTTTGGTTTTGAGGGAGATAGGAGAAGGAGAGAAAGGAAGGTTATTCTTGGTTTCTTTTATTAGCTTTTTCTGTAGAATTACAATTTTTTTTAAATGCTCTCATTGACATAACACATTATGAAGCACTGTGCTGTGAAGTGTAACATCAGCTTGAATCAGTCACACTGCATTACTTTACGTGCCTAGCCTAATGTGTCACTGAAGAGTAACAGCAGAAACATCCTACGTAACTGAAAGCAGCAATAGCTTGCAGATGAAAATATTGTAAAATAATTTTTGTAGATAGATATACTGCTTGTATAAACATGCTCCAAATTCTGAAAGGTAACACCACTTAAATGCAATTTCCCTGGGACAGCGGGAGGTTATCTGCAGTACAAATAACACCAGAAAACAAACCATTAGTCACTCTGTAGTAAAAGGAAGCATCTCCTGTGGCTATTTTAGAAATATCTGCATATTGAAAAGCAGCTTTTTACTGCATACAATCCTCTGACGGTCAATTATTTTGGAGAGAAAAATGCTGCTCTTATGGATAAGTCTGTCAGCATTTTGCTTAGAACACCTTTTTCATGTAACAGGAAATGCGCTTTTTCTGTAAATTTGTAAATATAAGGAAAACTATTTTTGGATTGGCTAACCCTCTCTTCCCCTCCTCCTGTCCTCACAAGCTGCAACAGGGTTTATTTTTAGTTACATTTTTACATCCTCAGTCTACAGCAAAAGATATGATTTAACCCTTTTGTAGTTATATATTTTCAAAGAAAGAAAAATATTTTTTAGGCAAACAAGTTTTAGTATTTTATCTAAATAACATTATACAGATAGCCAAATTCATGGACCATACTCTTCCTTCAGATGAATACACACAGTTACTAAAACACATTTTTAAAACAGAGATAAGTGACTGTCCTCTCTTTAAGCTTTGATATGCTCTGCTTTGAAGTTGCATTCCTGATTGGTACTGATTGAAACAACATTTGGTGATAATCAGTGACATGAGCAATAAAAAGCTATCTTGAAACTCAGGTTAAAATTATTAGACATGTAGGAAAGGGATTACATTTCAAAGTCTCAAATAAGTTCTTCAGTGAGAAAACTACATATCAATTTTCAGGACTTTATCATAAATGAGGACTAAACATTCTTTTGTAACACATGGTTTTCCACAAACAGAGATGTCTTAGTTAAGTATGGAGTCATATAGAGCTCTGTTTTATTTCCCTTCTCTGTTAAAGTTATCATTTAATGTTTATATTTATGTTTATACTTCTTACACACAACTCCTGTCAATATAAAACTGCAATGAAAGTTAAAAAACATCTCTGCACTTTTTAAATGTTATTGCCACTTGCAGTGGGCTGAAGAGTTTGGTCCTATCTGCTCAGCTAAATTAGAGCAGAGCTCGTTTCCCAGCTCGCTGTTAGCAAGCACATTCAGGATTTTCCCAAAGTGCCATACGCACAATTAAATTTTCCTTATTCTCAGACTACCCTCAGTTCTCACCTATCCTACACTATGCTCCAGCAAGGCTGTCAGGTTAGATCGTTATGCCTTCCTTCCCCATTTTCTGAGGACAACTTCTTTTTTGGCATGAGAGAAAATATAGTTGTCTGCAGTTGGACTGGGCCAGAAGGAACCGCTTCTCTCTTTTTTGCCCTGAAGTCTCTATATGAAAATACACACACAGCATGTGGTAAAGCTGGGTTTGGTCACCTCCCCAAAGGGGAAAACGATAGTAACAAAGTTCAGAAGCGCAGTAAGTATGCTCCTATCCTCAAATCCCCCACCCCCACCCCGAGCATTTAACTCTCATGATTAGCAGAAGTGATCTCTCTCTTTAGTACTTTCTAAAGCTTCCACTGCATTCAACAAGTTGACCTTAGCTGACATGTGCAGCTTCTCTGAGACTATTACCTTTCACCTCAATAAATATATATTGTCTCCAAGGATCAGAGGAATGAATAATTAGTGTAATACTTCACCTCAAGGTAATTGGTGGACTGCATATCAGTCCATTGGTACAGAAACATGGAAAAAAACCCCAAACTTCTAGACTCAGCCTACAGAAGCACAAAGGATAAACTACATTGATAGGTACTTTCGGAAACAATAAGTTCTTCTGTCTCTTGTTCTCATGTGGTACCACATCAGTCAGATGTGACAGTCTGCTTGAACGACAGGCTGGAAGAGGGGGCTCGGCCCCAGACACACCAACAGCTGCCCACTGCTGCTCAACAAGACTGCTTGCATGCAGAAGTGCTTGCAGGACACGGCCACAGCCTGCGACCGTGATCCCGTGACAGGGATAGTCACAGGGAGACATTGAAGGCCTTCAACAGCAGGAAGTAACAAAAACCGTTCTCACACACAAGCAAAGTGGGCTGAAGCAACCAGGGAATGTAGACATACTTTTTAGCCTGAATTTGGACAGTCTTTCCCCTTTGCATTAAGAGAAGGAGCATAATAATTGTGCTATTTTAAATAGAGGTATTCTATAAGCACTTGTGATGTAGACACCTGCTCTGAGCATGGATAATGCTATTGCTAAGTACTTATTTACTGTTCCATTTTTCTTGGAGATAGAATTATGGTTATAGCAGCTGGAAATTTTAGCAGGGGAATTCTGTGCTTATAACAATTCAGATTGTGCCTGGCTTAGAAATGCAGATTGTAACTTCTTTTTTTTTTTTTTTTTTTTTTAAGGTAATTCACCTGTCTTTAGTCAAGCTACTACTACACACATGTAATCTGGTATTTTCATATGCGCTGTATAGTAAAGAGCTCCCTACAGTTGCCAACACAAGCAGCACACAGTACTGCAGGTGTGCCTTGCAAGTGACAGAGATATTAGGCTCTTTTATCAGTTCATTGCTATTACTTACACGAGCATTTGATCCTCTCAGAAAGCAAGCATGTGTGTGCATGTATACATAGCAAGTGTTTCATACTCCAACATACAGCTATTTTTCAGGCTTCATAAACAATCTGCACATGTATTTTTCTCCATTTCATTTGCAGTTAATTAGATGTAGATAATAAATGATTCCTGGCTGGGAGGAAGGGTTTACCCAGTGTTTTTCTTTGCCCAAGACTCCAAAGCTGCTTTGTGATGCATTCCTCCATAGAGGCAAAACACCACAAATGAACTTTTTTTTACTTGAAATGTTATTTGACCTCTTTGCTAATTAGTGCATATAAAAATGTCAGTTTACCCAGGGGCAACAGTAACCCATCTAACAGCTGAATTACCAGAAAAACATTACTGTGTTTTCATTCCAGTATTTTACTTCAGTATTTTATTTTGTGTTTCAGTATATTTTTACTGTATTTTTATTTTTCCCTCATTAACTCTTAACCAATTGTTTGTCATACTTTTTCCATCAATAGTTCATTGAGAAAGTTACCCCAACCAACGTGGCAATTACTGTGATCATAAGGGATTTTCCTAGGTGGTCACCAAGGACAACATGATTTCTTGTATACAGGCACAGCCTCACACGCCTTGAAAATATGTTCTGGAGAAGTGTGACAATAATTTGACAGACAGCGGAGCAATTTTTCCTGTAGGAAATCACATAATAGAGAGATGTGATAAGGCAGAAACTTAAAAAATACACAATTTAAACATATAGAGACAATATATTTTAACATAAGATCTTTCCCATTCATACCTCAAAAACATTGCTCAAAAAAAGAGAGACTTCTGCAGCATAAACTATTTCTTCTTGTAGAAGAAATACAAGAAGGCTGCTACTGCACAGACACAGACAGGATGCTCCATGAATTTCAACTAGCATCAGTGTAAAATGTAAACAACATTATTGAAAAATTAAAAAGACCATACTATATGCTGTATTCTTAGCAGCTTTTAGCATATGTATTTTTAATATGTATTTTAGCATAAACTTTACCACCCAGGAAATTTTATGCAGTAAAGATGGGAAAATGGTGTAGTAACAATGCACAGCAATTTTTTAAATGCGTGATGATGAAACTCTGAAATGACAGACAGACAAGCAACTGCAGCGTTATTGTAGTACTTTTGGTTAAGGCTTATAAGTGATGCCAATAATAGCCAATAGTCTTCTCAGGAGAGACAAATGTAGTAAGTGTGACCTGGAAAAGTCATTTTCAGTTATTTGCAATGAAAGGTGCAGAGAAATGTTTCTGAAAGTAAAATATTAATTCTACTTCATTAGCATTTCATGGCACAACATACACAGCTAAGAGACATATGGCTTTTTTAGATAGTATCAGACTCATTCATTCATTTTGTTCAAATGCATGGCAATTTTTTCATGCTGGTTCCTTCCCTCAACCATTAATATTCATATAGTTCAATTATCTGAGTCATATTTAATTCTAACTTCATGAATGTTAGCTAGTCTTTTTTTTGTTTGCTGTTTTTTAGCATATGGACTTATAACTAGACCACTCTGAATGGATATTTTACCATGAACTTCAAAGTTTATTTTTTCTTCCACTGACAAAAATCAAAGCTAATCTCTGGAACAGCTCTACTTGTACTTTTGCATTCCCAAATCAGGCACCATCTTGTTTCATCTTCTTTCTGTGGCTGGCCCAATGGCAAACATTTTCTCCACAATTACCACATTAAACTCTATAATTTTAAAAACAGCATTTCAAATGTCATCCAAAGACAATAAACAAACAGTTAAGAAAGTCAGGGGATACAGCAGTCAGACTTTGCATCAGAAGACAGATTTTCAAAATTTATTCAATTATTCTAGAATTTTGCTTAATAAAATACTCTAATTAAATCCTAACTACCTCAGATGAAATACAGCATTTAATAATGTCAGGAATTTTTTTTTTGTTTGTTTTGACACCAGTCAGCTCAGAGAAGACACACACCCCTATTTTGTGTGAAGCCCTTCTGAAATCAAATGGATTCTTCATATTGTGGTTCCCAACTGAATGTATTCTCTTTAAAATCTGTTTCTTAAAAATGAACCTTGGGAGAAAGGTATTAGGATTACTGGTGGCATTCCAATAATCATTAACTTCCTTTGTTCCAGGCCATGTACAAATACAGAGTACAATCATTTCTAATCTGAACATCTTTCAGATGACAGACTTCAGGTAAAGAGAGTGGCATATCTAAAATAATGCATAAAGTCAGGCATTGAACTGAGCATGCCAAGTCTCACGTTCAGTGCTTTAATCCCATGAATCACCAGACTACCTTTCTTGGGAAGAAAAAGAAATAAATCTTTTTCAAGTATCAGAAAGTCAGCTTATAAAATCTTTTTCATGTTTCCTCTCCATATGCCTAAGCAAGCTAATTAAGAGAGAAGTAGACACATATCAATTATAGATGTAATATGTTCTTAAGCCTCATATTATTTTCTTTTCAAGGTGTTAACCTAGCACTTTCTAATAATACTATATGCGTGAATTAGGAATAGGTTGAATTAAAACGTTCCATTGAAATGGATATAGGAAGTCTGTTAAGTCATAGACTATAGGAAAAAGGCATTCTTTTTCCTTTGAACCATGATGTGCATTTGGCTTGGATAATAAAGCCATGGAAGCACATATCAAAGTACATTGCTTTGAGTGATGTGTACTCAGTTTCATATAACCTCTTAGACTGTTCTGTCCATGAATTGGTGCAGCTACAGATATGACTGCTTACCAGTAGCAAAAAAATCTATTTCTGGTACATTTTTAACGCAAGAACTATCTGTTACACAGTGTAAGTGGAAGAATGCATAATCGACTTAACAGCAGATCAAGACCATTAGCATAGTACACACTTGAATAACCAGTGCTTGAAAGGTTTAGTGCCTTGAGCCAGGGAAAAGTTACAAACACTAAACTCCACCAAGGATGAAACAAGTGACAAAGAATAATAGAGAGAAAATGGTTAGGATCACTAAATGATTAACCCTTGGATATTTAAAATGGATGAAGGCTAAACATCTGTTATGGAATATACAGATGAAGTACCGCTAGGGATAGATAAAATGGTCTAACAACACTGCCACAGTACATTAGGAGCACCTCCCAAATACGAACTTTTTATTTAAGGATCGGGTAAGACTGTGAACAGGTACTGTTGAGAAGGGACAACAGAATATTATATTGCCTCTCCACCAAGCCTCCCTGCAAGGTGCCCTGACACAGCCCTAACACAAATATAGGGCATGCAAACTAAGATGTGAACCCAGTCAATATCAATCAGAACATGGTAAATCCCTGTCACTCATTTGGGTATGGTGGTGGATATGATAAAGACACCTAAACTAACCCTGAATGTTAGGATTTACGTTAGGATGTTTGTGTTAGGCTATTTGTAGCAACCCCACCGCATCAGTACAGAAGTGTAAGGCAATTAATTTCAGCTTCCTTCTAATTTCCAGACCTACCTTTTTTGCTATAGTACATTCATACAGCAGGTAGGTGCACTTTAAGACAAAGTATTAGTGAAAGTTAACAAATAAAACAGAGAATCTAAAAAGGATGAATTAAAAAGCTGCAGGCTCTTCACATACTTTTCATATCTTAGAAACCATAAAAATTTCACTCTTCAGTGTCAGAGTACACATCCAAAGCATTCGAAAGCTACCAAAACTATTTCTGGCCCCCAGGCTAATAAGATGTATTCACTATTTCTTTCCCATATGCTTTCATTCAGTCAATTCAGTTCTGTGTCATCCATTCTTGTCATTTTGCATGATGTACTTCCCACCTACTGCTTGCCTTAATGATGGCTAAACTCAGGTCATAGTGTTTGCAAATGAACAGAACTACCTAGGAGGAATGCTAAACACAAGATGTTTATTGCTGTAACGACTTTCAAGTGATATTCACTTGCTATACCTCTGTAAAATTATTATTTTGCACAGAGCTCCCAAAGGAAATTGTCCTCAATGAAGAGTATTTTGACATCGGACTTCAAAATTCTGCCTTCAGACATTTATAAGAATTGTAGACTTGAAAATTAGAAGGGAAAGAATTTATAATATCTAGCTTGATTTCCTGTGTATCAAGAATTCACCTAGCAGCTCTTGCATCAAGCATAAATTTATAGTTAAAGTAAAGCAAATGTTTTAAATATGATCATGATTGAAAGAGTGAAAAAATGCCAAGAGATGGGGAATCTGTCATGCTCTTGCACTATTTTTCCAAATGATTAATTTCCCCCACTATTACAAAAATGCAAGTTATTTTGAGTGTTTGACACAGAATCTACCTGTTTTTAACCGATGGCTTCCAGTCATTGGAAGTCGAATTAGGCAAACATCTTAGCAACAGAAGAAACACTTCCTACCCACAGAAAGAACAAAGAGACTTTCTGCTAAAAATGCAAATGCTTCTGGAACATTTGAAGCAAACAAGATGAATTACAGAAAGGCTGCGCATCAGCCCCCCCCCCCCCCCCCATTGTTCACAGGACCCAAACAGAGACTTTATCAGACTTCTGCCTTCCCAGCATTGTCATGAAGGTGGGGTTGAATTGACTTCAAAACGCTGAGATTCCCAAAGCAGCAAGCAATCTTATCTTTGTGGAACAAGGGGGCGGAGGCACTCCTCCTCCTTTTCTTCCTTCCAAAGGTGCAGTCCTGTTAATGAGGTTAAGGGAGCAGGCTCAAAAATGTCCATTTATATGCAGAGTTTTAATGATATGGCACCTTGCTGTCCTGATATTCTGCATAAGACAAAGTCTGAAAGGAGACGGTCCCTGAGATGAACAGGAACCGTGTGAAAAACACCAGCAGAGACAATGTGCAGGCCTGCGCTTTTTCAGGAGCACCACTTTCCACCACAAATGAAGTGCAGGAGTACAGTGGGCAGGAGGATTCTGGCACTGAAATGGAAAGCATTTACCAATATACTGATCTTAAAGCAAATGATAGATACTTACTTGAACAGTTAGGTCTTCATAAAATTAATAAAACTTAATTTGCATAGACTTGTTTCTGTCTTTAATAGTGTCTAGGTTTTGTCCTGTAAGCCTTAATGAATGGAATTCTTTTGTTATTTTAGCTCTGGATGAGTTTTTCGGCTGTTGTCACAGGATGATGATGATGATGCTGGCCTTAATATTTGTGGAGTTGTTCCTCATTTCACAATTTTAAATGTATCATTAGTCAACTCAAAAAATACGTTTAAATCAAATTCATTGATGACTAGAATTTGTAGTTGCATCTAAATTGAAGATTAACCAATTGACTGCCTGTCACTAACTTGTTTGTAAGGAAATTAGAAAAAAAAACCCTGTATAGTTTATTAATGACAATTCATATGACTGAATTGTTGACTGCTAAATTATATAAAGGTATTTATGGAATTAAACAGAGAACTTAATGCAATCTAAATGTCCTGCCATTTCCCACTTTGCCTTTCCAAAAATCTATTTAGTTTTTATTAGCTGAAAGACATGCTTTTTTTTATTAGCATTTGCATATGTGCTGAGACTCCCCATAAAGCAGGAGAGTACTTTTTTCAAAAATAATAGACTAGAAAATTCTTTTTTTCTCTTTTCGCATTTTCCCTACTTCCCTACCTCTATTGCTGTTTCTGAATTGACTGACAGCAAGAATACTGAAATCAAGTTTGTCGGTTCTTTCAACATCAAAAGGCAATGCATGAAAGTCGTCAACAGTTTTCTCTGATAATTAGTAACTAAGAATGAAAAGCCATCTGTCAACATGGACCGAAATAATTTCATTACTACCATTTGTTATAAATGCATGCCAAATCATGTAACTGCCCATTTATAACTTCCCACCCCAATTCTCTTATCCCCTAATATCTAAATCTCTAATACATATCTCCAGTATATACTATAAAAAAAGCACACCGCATACATAATTCTTTAAAAAACATTAACTTATAAATACTATTTCCCTGCTAACGTCACACTGAAAAGTAAATAAGCGTCCAAACTCAATTTCCACACACCGAAAATAAGTTCATATGGTGTTTTCAGGAGAAGGGACAAAAATATACTTGAACCCTGTTAGTTTTTAAACCGAAATCACAATACAAGATAAATATTCAAGTCCAATGAATCTGTTCTTGAATTTTCTTGCATAACAACATTGCTGTATTAAGGTAACAGTGAAGTAGAGACAGAGTTCTTTAAGCTATAATATTGCAGAAGCAGAACAGTAAATTTTAGCCATTTTTCATCACTTGTCTGTCTCCTAGGAGAAGTAAAAGTCTCATATTTGCCTATTATTTTCCTAATATTTGTAATTAAAAATTTACTTTAAAATTTTTTAAATATAGACTGTGTCTGCAGACTACATAATTCAAAATTCCCTATGACAAAGAAATGTATGGAAGCATAAAAGAGTTTGTTTTGTTTTATTCTCAGTGAATTATTTTTAAAAATTCATGAAGGTTGCAGACTCTGCAACCGTGATCTGATACCAAAAAGAGAAAAACCCACCACTTTGGCTGCCATTCAGCTGTAAGGACAACACAGAGCACTGCAGAAGAAAAGGTCTGAAGGTAGCAACACCCTCAAAGATAAAATTAGGTAAGAGGGCCCAGAGGATTTCTCTACATAGCAACAAGCAATCTGAGTGGAAGATACTGCAAATGAAACATCTTTAGTTCAGGAAAGTCAAATTACATATCTTTTGTTTATCACAATTTAAAACCAAAAAACTTTCAACTTCATACAAAATTTTTTTCTCCCACTTTTTTTCCCTCTAATACCCATAGGATAAGATTTGTACAACAAATTATTTCTTATTTTTGTTATTTTAATTAAAATTTTCTGTTAGCACTTTTTCAAAGCAAAGATGATTACTGACTTATAATAAGAAAAGGTATGGATATGCGAGGAGATTGAAAGAAATATAAAGATAAGAGAGGCAGTGCAAATGCAGTTTAAAGATTATAGTTTCCACATTTCAAAGTCAAGGCCTGAATGCTGAAACATCCAAACATGCTAAAAATGGGGAACGATCGTATGGGGAAAAACGACGTCAGCTTTACTGCAAGTAGGAATGCTTAAGGAAAAAATAGAGAAAGGACAGTTACGTGGGCAGTGGATTCTGGTGCAAAATTTCAAAAGAGAGAATTACCTACTGCAATTTTTTTCCTGCTGCAGGTGTAGGAAATTGGATATATATATTTCATCCAGAAAGGAACTTCCCACAAACTCTGAAGATTTAATTCTAATTAGCCAAAGGCCAGCAGATTGCTTTCTATACCTAAAATCTCATAGAATGAAAATGAAAATACAGATGGAAAGCTAAAACAAAACAAAACATTTAACTGCTTGAAGTTAATTGCTTGCTTTCACTTACTAGATACCTGATCTCAGCAACACCTAATAACTGTTGGTGTGTGCAAGTGTACATGTTTACTCACCTTAGCTCTCTGTCAATAGTAAAGCTGAGCTATAATACATTATATTCAAGTCCTGCTTCAGTTTCAGATCAGACAGGGTACAAAAATCCTCATCATAAACCCAGAAAATTTATATTAAAAAAATGCTAGTTCAGAATATCTACAGGGGTCAGTTCTTAAAAACATGGTATCAAAAATTAAACCAGGAGAGGAATAAATCTGAGATAAGGTTGAAGGATGTGTTTCAGTATCACAAGATGATTCTGTAGCTGAACTCCAACAGTCAAAATTCAGAATTAAGATCTCACATGTGATTCCCAAAGGAGTAATGCTATTAAAATTTCATGCTGAAGTAACATTTTTGTTCATGCTTTTGTTTAGCTGAACTGATGCTTCATACTTCTATCATTAGCAAATAAAATTCTTAATAAGGATAGAAGTATAAGAATATTAATAAAACAAATTTTTATTTTAAATGCAAACCTCAGAATATACAGTAACAACCAAATATGATAGTGAAAATGATTACACTGACTCATATGTAGCTGCAACACTCTGCAGTACTTGCCTTACATATTCTTTTCTTCACTGACCATCTACTAGTGCTCTTAGTTTAAATAAGAGTTAAAATTAGTTTGAATGTATACTATATAGAAAAATGCTTTTATACAAAATCTGAAATTTACATTGAACATAAGAATAAAATAATATTCTTATATAAAAACCTTGTTCACTGAATTTAAAGATTACAGGAATTCTCTGCTTAGTTTTTATGCAGTTTGAAGAAATGAGGTAAAAGCCACCAATGTCAACTTGGACAGAACTGTCCAAAACTTCAAAACTGTGTGTTCTGTCTGTTCAGCAAAGAAGCTCCACCTTAACCCAGCATTTCCGGAATAGTTCCTGAACGACGAGTAACCAAGGCTTAGTTACACCCGACTGAGAGCCAAAAGGTTTAGAAGTTTTGGTAGGGCTGCCTCACTGGGGCCACAGATCCTAGAAGCATATTGACCAAGCACATACATGATTTGCCAATGATTTATGAAATGCAAGATGCTTTCACTGACATCACTGACATATTTTAGATTCGAAGGAGTGGCTTTTTTTTTTTTTTTTTTTTTTAATGCTAGGCTGAGTACTTTAGCAACTCAAACCTAGACTATAATCTCCTGTTATTCTTCCTGCAAAACCAGAATTTCATACTTTTTTTCAGAAACATGCATAGCTCCACATAAATGATGGGTATTTCCATAACGGTGAAAGCATTCTTTTTTGCAAATCTCTCTTCCATTTGTTATGGAATAATCTGAATTTGTTACTTTTCATGCAAGAGCTCAACCTTACCTACTGGGTGCAGACTGTGTTGTACAAGACAGCTCTTCTGCTAAGCACAAAATGCTGGATTCAATTGAATCAGAGGCATAATCTGCCTCTGATGAATGCTGTAACACTTTGGAGGTAAGAGTCATTACTCCTCCTGGCCCAATGAATCACACAATGAAAGATAGATAATCTGCATCAGGAAAGGCAAGAGTAACAGCCTACAGTATTTTACAGCCTGGAGTTAAAGTATTATTTTTTGGATGTTGTACACCTAGGTCAAGTCTCTGAAAGCAAAAGAAATAATTTTGGCTTGTTCTTCCTACAATCCAAGTGAAGACTCTGGGCCATTACTAAAGGAAACTGCTTTCCCACCATATTCTATGAGAAAGGGATAGGTTATTTGGGTCAGAGAGCATTTAGAGATGAAAGCTGGAGTGAAGATAGACATCACCTTCCTTCACCTAGACTTTTCCCCTTCAGCATATAAGTAGCCCTCACAACATAAAAACACTAGCATAAAATTGATGAGGATGAAAATATTCAACTGTAGTAGCTCTTTTCTTACTAATTGCATATAATAACAGTTCTAAAAGCCTACAACACAGAGGATGAATAAACATGCTTCCTTTAATACCATACTGGAAAAATCTAGGCAGCAAGAGGAATAAAAGTGGTAAGTTATATGATTTTTAACATTTAAGTCTGTACAAAGTTAAACTTGAACGTCGAGCACTGCTTTCCATTAACTTTAAAGAGAATTCATGGAGTCATCTAATAACTATCGCTGGATTTTAATCGATGCCAAGGTTGTTTCTAAAAACAAAAAACTCTGCAATATGTTATTGCGTAAGTGTGTAAGGCAAACAGATGGAGAAATCAACAATGCAAACCTGTAAATTCTTATGAAGTCACTGCAGCTTTTCTGATTTATACCATTTACAGACATGGTCCTTTAAGGGAAAACAAGAATGGCTTTCATCAAATACAAGTACTATCAATTGGATTTTGTTTTTCCTGACAACTAGTTTTGATATATTGTGTGTTAGATTATCATGACTTCGTAAATTGCTCAAAAGGAAGAGCTATGTTTAAGGGAAATAGGAGTTTCCACATATTTTCTAGAAATGAATTTTCACATACAACAGTGAGACTGGTATTACTAAATTAAGTAATAACGAGCACGCACTTCAAAAACTTGCAAAACTTAAGGGTCCTAGAATCATACATCATTAAAACAAACCTTCATGAGAAATTGGCCAAGCCAGCATATACTTTCCACAAGAAAATTCTCAATTGCAGCCCTATTTGTAATATAATCAAAAAATTCATTTGTTGTACCAAAATAGATGCTAGCACGTCTAAAATATTTAAATAAACTAAAATCTCTTGATTTAATTAACTAAGACCATCTCAGAAGTTTTTTGTTGCTTTATAGTGCCAGTAGGGAGATACTCTGTGGCTCTTTAATTTGTTTAGATTCATTGAAGAATTTGGAGAGCTGTTTGAATATATTTATTAATGTCGTAGCCCCTCTGCATTTTTTTTCTTCAAAAGGTAAAATTCTGTCAAATGGCTTATTCATAGTTGCTACCCATTTTTACAACAAAACACAGGTACAGTCAGAAAGGTATATTTTTTTTATATAATTTCACCACACCGGTGGTCCTGAAAAATTGTGACCTGGCAGTTTGCTACATTTCTGTTGTTAACTTTGCACGAATTTATTCTAGATAAAATCTATAGCCTTTTTTGTACTGTCCTACTGACTCCTGAAGAGTCACCTGCAGATTTGCAAATGTTTGTGTTATCCTTCTTGCACATTTTAACTGCGGCCGCAGATATCTGTGGTTAAGACTGAGAGCTGTGCTCTCGGAGGTGAGGAGTCCTCTCAGGGGCGAGACTGAAATCACCACCTCGCACTGCAGAGGTTGCTGAATGCAGTAATGTTCGTTATCTGAGAGTTGCTAAGAGCTGAATCAATGAAATGAAATGGAAAAACAAGCATTAGGAAGCTGGAAAACAAACCAGAACAGGAATAGATTATGTAAATAAAGAAAACAGCCTTATCGCAAAAAAGATGACTGCAGAGGGAAATAAATACAGTTTTTGACATCAAAAGAACGTGAAAAAAATAATGCAAGTCTGTCATACCTATGGATAGACTTTTGAGGAAGAAAAATGAGGGTACACCAGCAAATACCATCACTGTGGCAAACCTGATTAAGCTTATTTTTCTTTTACTTTCCACTAGACGCAATGACGCTTAATACAGCCACCAGCAACACTAGGCCTAATGGTAACTGCACTGATTACCTTATATTTTATCCACTAGCATTTTCTATTTTCTTGCTTCCTTCCATAATTGTAGCTTATCACACATTGTGGAAAGTAGTTGCAATCATATACTCTAATGGAATAATTCCATTTTTAAGCAGTGCCTCCATTTTGTCAGTCTTTTGCTACATGAAATAACTGTTGGTAGCTTTATAGAGGTCTCTGCTTTCGCAAAGGAGAAAGCAAAGGGTTGATTACCAGGCGATGATTCTACCACAGCTCTAACAAAAGGTTTCCACAAATGAATTTCAGAAAATAATTTTCCTGGTTCAGATGAGAAATAGAAAGAGTAGAGGAACAAGCCTAAATAAATGCACAGTAATAGCAGGGGAACTGTTATATCTCATCCCAGAACATAGGCTTCTTCGTGGCACACTGCCAGAAACAATGACATTTGTACTTTGAGGGTAAACCCCAAAACCACATATTTCAGACAGATTCAACTGCTGCCTTTGACAAACTCAAAAGCTCATATCCATTCTAGCAGTGCATGTGAAAATTTAATGCAACCACAGGTAACACAGCTTCTCTCACATTCTCACCCTTCTCTTGCCAAATGATTTTCTCCTCTCATTTCTTAACATTACCTCATTTGTTGAGACAACTGTACATCTGAAGAATATGTTTTAATGAATCTATGTAAAATTTTATTATGACCCCCCAAAAAAACTGGCAGTGCTCCACTACCAGTAAACAGGAAGGCTAGAAAATTATTCTCATTTAAGTGAAAATGGAGATTATTTTAGATAACCTTACACGTAAGAGGGAAAACTATCATGGGATTTTGGTTAAAAAATTACTATCACATGTCCTAGATACTTAAAGCTTTCACTATTCTCTATCATCTGTATCTCATGCTTCCTCACATGCAAAAGAAAATAGCATTTAAACTATATAGTAAAATAATAGGAAAGGAAACTGATCAAAATATAAAATACCCTTATTGCTGCATTACAAGTACCTCTGTCACACTCATAACACACAGTGAGAATGAACATTAAGCTGTTCTGTCAAAACTTTTTTTTTTTTTTTTTAATGACTGGTGTAAGGTAAAAACAACACTGGTAGCCTCAGCTGCTCAGACGGTCAGTCCAGAGCCTGTGATACTGGCACATATCAAAAAATTAGAATCCTCAAACCATCACAGGGAACAGTTTCTCTGTGGATTGAAGTCCTTTTACCTTTTGATTTCACAGCAGTTCCCACTATAGGATTTACACCAAAGGGGAATCTAAAAATACTGCTGTACCATAAGGCAATATTTTTTTAATACAAAAGCTTAGAAAGATAGACATATATGTATATATAGAGAGATGGGATTAAGAAACTATACAATTTATTACATTAAAAAAAGCTACTGAGGTCAGGTTAAAATTTAACAAATTGGTTCAAAGTATCCCAAGATATGACTTATTAAATGGCCATGAAAAGGCAAGATAGAAGATTAGTAAATTAAAGTTCAGGACTTTTAAAAGAAGTCTATCTGAATCTATCATCTATTCACCATTAAGACTTCTGTGCTATGTTTAACTTAATAGCTAATGACTAAAGATGGAGATTACTTATTACTTGTTAAGAAGGGGGCCGTCAGGGAGGGACAACATTGCCAGAACCGTTAATAGTAATCACTTGCAAAGTCTTCTTAAGAGATTTTATGTCTGAAATACTCTAATATAAAACACAACCATAGTAAACTAGCCCTAAATAATCAACAGCTTTTTAAAATTCTCAGATAGTGATGTGATTATCTAAATATTTAATATGGTGAGAGGGAAAGTCAATCTTTATTTTAATATATTAGGTATTAAATTTTATATAAGCAGGTAGGATGTGCTACATTTTATCTGACTTGACAGGCCACTGAGAAAATAATTTCTTCACAGCAGACACATGGAGCAAGAAAATCTTTTACTAATCCAAATGAGAAAGTTGCCTTCCTTTTTCTCTACAGATTATAAAATACTCCAAGAACAAATAAACAACACTATAAAAACATTTACTAGTGTGAGAAATGCCCACAGTTTTTGGCACCTAGGGGTATCTCTGTACATCGTCTCTGAAAACTACTGGTATATGGGGCACTATATGCAAATGAGGTTACTGAACAAATAATTTTAATAACTTTTTAAAAATTATTGTAGTGGTGCCTAAGAGATAATAAAAATGTAAGACCAGAAGGTAAAAACCCCACAGTATTTACAACTAGGTTTTAGCTGCCTGTGATATTGATTCTTTCTGCAGGTACGACCAATTTTTTCAGTTCAGTTTTCGTTCACCAAAATTGTGACCGCAATAAAGGAAACTGCAAAGCAACCCAGGAGACTAAATATACCTCCCTGCCCCCCACAAAGTAGTTTACAGGTGATACAGTTCTGTAAAACACTATAATCGCTTTTCTTTATATGAACTGCAGATGTTCTATGAGACCATACAAGCAACCATAACAACCAATCTAAAAGTACATTCCTGCCCAGTATCCTATAACCAACAGTGGGCAAAAGTGGGTGCCTAGGTAAAGTGTAGTATTTGTTTTCCCTACTTTATCCCAAGCCTGGAAAAATGGGCATTTTCTTACTCTAAATTCTTTCAAAATGACTTCTTCATTTGATTAGCTGATTCATTTTATGCTTACAATGAATCAAAGAAGGAAGTTTGTGTGTAGGCACGTATATGCAGAAGGAGTAAAAAAAAATGAGAAGAGACTGGAGATTTGCAGCCCACAAAATACATTATTGCAATTGTGGCAGATCACAGATTTCCTATCAGCTTTGCAAGGCCTGGGGACTGAGGCTTCTCAGGCTCTGTCTGAGCTTGTCTCAGCTTTAGCTACTATCGCCAGTCTCATTCTGTTAATCTAATTTAACTGGTACCACTTTTTTACCACTTTTTTTTTTTTAATTATTAAAAGATCAGGTGGCTATTGCCTAATTTGATTGAGTTTTTCTTATCTTTATGTAATCACATGGCAAAGACATAAGGTTAAATTAAGGTTAAGTTACAGGTAGTTATTCTTTGCAAAATTAAATATTTTGGACGATAGCATAACAACAGTGTAGAGGAAGAGAAGCGCAGTATAAGAGCAGAGTCCTTGAACATAGGAATGAAGGACGCAATGTAGGGAAAGCAGAGGCACTGGACGAGAGGAGAAAGGGCAGAGAAAAGCACCAGAAGCCCCAGGGCAATAAACAACTCACCGGTGGTCAGTTAAAGAAACAGACCCAGGAGATGGACAAAACCCGCATTAGTGATATCAAATAATACTAACAATAACTGTTGGCTTCCTGTATAAGGTGCATTCCCATAATGACCTAGTGAATGCAAAGATAAGAATTTTCATGTTTTAAAAAGATTATTAGTACGTTTTGCTTTTGAGAAAGTTATCACATCAGTTGCCAAAGCAGGGTAGGCTTTTGTTTTGCTATCCAGGGGGTAGGTGTGCTATAATAAAGGGAAATACAGTTTCATGTATAGTTACTCTCATTCACAATTGAATTTTTATTTATGACTATTACTTAGCCAAGATTTACATTTCAAGCCAATTGGCTACAAGTTATGCTTATGGAAAAAGAAAATCAAAAATCTTATGATAAAATGTGATTTTACATAGCTTAGAGTCAAGAGAGAAGTAACTTTGTCTTTATCATAAATGGAGGGCAAGGCAGAGCCAGAAATTAAACTTCAAATTGCCTATTTTCTGGTACATTGCCTTAATCGCAAGATCATCCCTCTAAGTTCAATATTTGAAAAATAAAGAAAATTATATAATATAGATTTTTAAGCTTCATTTCTGCTGATTAGTCTGTAGCTAGGGTACAATGAGGTTGAGTGTGTCTCTTAAGAAATACTCTGACACAATTTGTTTTGAAGTTAATAGATCTTTGTTATACAGCAAGGTTTTTGTTTTTACTAGTATAGATTATTCAGAATCTGATTAGCAATGAATAGATGTATTCACCTATTCATGCCATTCAGCCACCATTTCCATTTCTTGGCTGGTAAAAGTCAATCATATCATCAAAAGTTGTACAACAGAGATATTTTCCTTTACAGATTCAAAATTCACTTTTCAGAGATACTGCATCAGGACCAAAAGCAAATTTGATGAACATTTTTGCCACTGACCTCAGCAGAATAATTGTAGAAACTGGATCACAAACCTTGTTTGTAATACTCTGAGGCACTCACACTTGCATACACGTAATAAGTACATTCTACAGACATAACGTCCTCCTAGCTCTTTACTTTCAAAGCATTACAGAAAGTTACAAGATGCTAACTAAGTTTTAGCAATTTAGTTTTATTTGTATATGAAGAACAAGAATTATCTAGTATGAATTAATATGCTCCTTTCCCAAATACCACAAATATTTGATGCAGAAAATAAATGTCTCCATAATTAATGGGTCTACTCCAAACCCCCAAACCCTCAAAATGGAGCACCCAGGATCAGTAATGATCCCTATCAGGGGAAGGGGTGAGAAGTGAGTGAGAGAAGAGGCAAGAAGAGAATCAACAGCAAGCATCACACTTAAAATGCTTTAAAGTGATTATGTCAGAACTTTTGAAATTCCTTTCCACATCTATGAATTACAAAAGTTGCAATAACAATTTTATTAAATGAAAGTTATGATTACAATTATTTATTAGTAAACTCATTAATGTTGTCCTTTTGAATTAAGCTGAGCAGCATCACAACCCAGACTATACCATCTTTTTCTCCAGTTTTAATAATGTTTAAATATTCAAGAGTAGGAAACATGGCATCCTGTTAAGAAAATAATTTTTCACTCAAGCAAGCTATTTTTACCACTACAGGGGAGCTCTTTGTCCTTAATGGTCAAGACCTTTCTAGGTCTTAAATAATGGCAGTCGGTCTAAAATTAATAACAGAAGTACATTAATGGCTATGGTAAGTAGCATAGAGAGTCAGAATATAACTGAAATAAATCTGATTGATAGTTTTCTTACAAAGTGGAGCATTTCATACACTGAAAATAATTTTTTTCTTTTGTGATCAAAATACTTCTTTTTAACCAACTAAAAACTATCTCTATTGATAGCTAAAGAGAAATCCAGTCTCATAATCTCTCTTTTCATGCTTAGAAATACAATAATGAAATAAATATTAAGTTCTTAGATTATCATGGACAAGGGCCAGTTTGAAGAACACAGCAAACACTTAGGACAATGGGTTTTGGACACAAAACTTTTTCAAGTTATGTACAGGTTAAAGGCTTCTCTACACCGGATTTCATTTATATTATGAAGTCACCCACCTTGTTCCCACCTTGTTCCAAGATTACTTTATCTGTGCTCCTAATGTAAAAAAGGCTTGCTCTCTGCTTATCTTTATGAATCCAAGTAGTTCTACACTAAGGTAACTGGATTTAAATTATTCCAGATTTGAGGCTTGAATCTCTTTGTTTACAGTTTTAAGGTATGCTATTAAAGCTCCACAGAATAAATAGCTATCAGTTGTTTATACAGAGTTTAATTTAAACTTTTTCTGTCAGAAATTACAATTTATAGCTAGCTTAGAAATATATTGGTTCAGTGAGGAAGAGATAAATATCAATTATACAAAGAAAATTAAGACTGTTCATCAACCGTAAAAATGGCAATTTTTTTCAGCTGTTAAATGTGATTCTGTTGAATAGCCAATGAAAACTGGCAAGCCTCAGTTTTCTACTTTATTGTGCCTTCTGAGTACTCTCACTTTTTTATTTTGTGAAAGGAAGGGAATAGGAAAGCCTAAAAAACTTTTGGCACTAAACTCTTCTTGTTTAGTGCTGCTGCATTCTGAGGAAGTACAAGAACACTGAGTTTAGCTTAAGGACAGAAAAAGCCCGCCATAGGACCTTGTCTGAAAAGAAAGGAATTCATGCAAAATCTATAGAATCAGCAGAGATTTCTGTTATTGTGAAAACAGCCATCAGTACCAAATTCTATTGGCTTTTCATCTCCTTCTGTTTGTGCTAAACGAATACTTGATAGTTCAGGTTTTTGTATGGCTGAAGCATGGAAGATAAGACAATTACACTCCCGTACAGGTTGAGACCTTGAGTTGATACCAGTATAGGCAAATTGCAGCAACTGTTTCTTAATTACTTCTAAGCTTTCTTCATAAAATCTTTCCCAAAGAAGTGACAGATATTCATTTAGATTCTGTTACATTACAACCATATGCAGTTTATGTCAAAATAAAACTACACTGTAAAAAGATTTTGAAAGTTAGTTTCTTAAATGCTAATCTTGAAATATATGGAAAATTATAGGATTACATAGCCAGAAGACAAGAAAATGAATTTACATTCCTGAAGGTCCATGCAACCAAACATTTTTTGGTTTACGATGGTTTAGGCAAGCACTGTTCTATAATCTTTACTTAGAAAAATATTTTCTGTATGTAAGCAAAAGTAAGCAAAAGTTTTTCTTGAATACAAACTATAAGATAAGACTAGTACAATTGTCTCATTTGTTATACTCTTGCATTTTAAGGGTACACTCAACATATAGTAGAATATAATACTATTCAATTCAAAGCGTACTCTCATTTAGCTGCATATTCAGATGACTGCTTATCAGTCTTCCTCCTTCTCACTAAAAGCTATTTTGACTAAGCAACAGAACCTCCAGGTAATAAATTTTAACACATGCTTTGCAAAAGTGATACAGAGCCAATACAGTATTCATTTGACCAAGAAGAATTGATAGTGATGAAGAGCCAGGGAGATGCCTGCGGATAGGCGCCATTGCTTTAGATTAGAAAACATCTCCAACCTTTGTCAGTTCATTTTATAATGCTTTTCAGTATTAAGCCATATTTTCACCTCCTTTTAACTTTGTAAAACTAACCAGTTGTGGGTTTTTTTCCTGTATAGTTACTTAACTTTCATCAACTGGTCCTCATCTCTGTTTAGTATTATTCATTTTATTCTCTTTAGAATAAATGGGTGTCCTTTTTTGCTCTTTTTCTGTCATGCCTTTCCTTTCTTTTTTTCCATGTTCATAGAGTAGACAAAATAGAACACAGGATCGGACACAAGCACAAGGTGCATTTACATAATAACATGTACCTTTTCACTCTCTTGTTCACCACAGCACATTGAGCAAATGCTCAATAAATTATCAACAACGGACATGTCTTTCTCCTAAGGGATCACAATTAATTTAGTACCCTTCAGTGTGCCTGCATAACTCAATTGGTTCCTAAAAAACAAACAAACAAAAAAACCCATAATTTTTCAGAACCTGCTTTAAAGGCATTTAAAGGCATTATCTGGGGCCAAAAAGGAAATAGGCTAGAAAATATTGTAATACTCAGCGAGTTTAGTGCAATCTTTTCTCAACTTCAACATAACATACAAGTTAGTCTCTGTTGGGAAGACTGCATTATCAGCACCATTGCAGCAAATGCTGCTGAGGCAGGTTCCAGTCCCAGCGCCCTCCAAGGACAGAGCAGCCCAGAACCTGACCAAACGCCTGTAAATTTAGCTGATCCCCCTGAATAGCTTTAATGTGGCAGGTCTAGGCTTCTTACAGCTAGGCCACTAACAAGACCTTCCATAAGATGTAGAAGCTGTATTCAACCACCTAGTGTATTTTGGGGAATCCCTTAAACTTCCAAGAAAGCCAAATATGAATTATTCCCATCTTGGCACTTTGACAGCATGCTTTGATAGAGTGCATAAGAAATCAGCCCTGTAAATGCCAATTCTTTTTTTTCCCTTTGAAAGGAAAGAAAAAGAAATCCACATACCCATGTAAACCAGTATCACTTTGTTTTCTTTCCCCAAATAAAACAAGTTTCATTATCAAAAGGACAAATAGCAGGAGGAGGGTACAACAAACAAAAAAAATAATCAAAACCCCTCACCTGCACAAATGAGGTGTGGGAAAAAAAAGTTGTAAATTAATAAAAACAATCTAATTTTGAAAACAAACAGCTACATTTTAGAGAAAAGCAGGGCTTCCTTTTTTTCAGTAGCAGAATTGATTTATGCTGTGGTATACTGAACAGGGAATTACTTTCTCAAAGTTCAGCACAGAGCTGCCCTACGTCATTTTGCGTGGCCCAAGCGACCCAAGGAGAAACATCATGTGGATTCTGGCTTAAAGCAGCCTCCCAAGAGTTCTCTGTTGAGTCCTAATATTTTATACTTGTATATTCTTCCTATACTTGTAGATGCAATTTCTAAGCATTTCCTGCAGAAAGACGCATTCTTACTGTTAAATTAACAGCAATTGTTTTTTATTAATAGAACCATGCCACTACGAGGTTTTGTCAGGCCTAGTGTCTGTAGATTAATATTCCTTCTTCGTAGAGGAAGTCATAAATTCAATACTGCCTGACCTACTGTTCAACGATCTCACCTCGCCACCTTTTCCATATAAATTCTTAAGGAAATTTTTAGCTCAAAAATCCAAAAGATGGCCAATATCTCTCAAAGACTTACAAGTTATTCCTATGTGGTAAAAGTCTAAATGCTGGAGAAGCATTATCTGAAATTATTTCTGAGACATTAAATATCAATTTCACTTCATGCTATAAAAACAGTGAGTACCTTTAATACATACATCTCCCAAGATCGTATGTCTATATCCACATGTATTTAAAAAAAAAAGTTCAAAAATCGATATGCTTTTGTATCCATCAAGGAAAAACAATGCATTTTTACCAAAAGCTGTGAGAAAGGCTCCATTCCAGCCACAGCTTTCTGATAAGAAAACATTCCAGTCTTCAGCTCACTCTTCCTTTAATCAGAATACTCCCCCTTGCCAGCATCCCAAATCCACTGAATTTGCCTGCTGGGTCTCTAACAAAAGGTGACACTGAACTAAAGCACATTTTTAGTAATGACTCTTTTTTCCCCAGTGATAGGAGCTCATAATAGCCTCACTGTACTGCTGAAGGTTAAAGGTGACATGTTAAATATGTGATTTTTCCAGAGAACCAAAAATCTTAGAAATCATATCTGGATTTCTTTGATAATGATTGCTTTTATAGTGGGGTCATTACGCTATCCTTATGTTACCTATTGCATTTTTTTTCCCTTCATAAATGTCCTTCTCCCTTCCTACCTTCTTTTATGGAAACAGTTTTGATGTATTAAGTTTGTAAATGCTCATTTCTTATTCACTGAGGTTTGTTACAATTTCTTAATGGAAATACAGAGCTAAAAATCCAACCATTTAAGTAGGTGCTTTCCAGCTTTCTAATACAGAGCTTGCTGAAAATATTGGGGACAGACTTTCCGGACTGAAAACAAGTTGTCCCTTCTGCCAGTGAGCACATTGGCACAAGATGGTGACAGTTTACAACAGTGCTGGAATCTGGCCAAACGCTACCGCTATTTTTTGCAAAAATAGCAAAAGCTACTTGCTTGTAGAACGTTTTTAGGTTTTTTTGCCTCTGCCTCTAATCTTCTTGCTTCATTATAATTCATGCAGACTCTGAAATTTTTATGTCAAGGGTATGTTTAAAATATAGCACCTCATAAATTAAATAAAAATGGTTACCAAAAGAAAAATATGGAAATATTCTCACTATAATGGGGCTTGGGTTTTTAAAGAGTAATTTCTGTAATGCCTTCTACTTTTCTGACATGTGCCATATCATATTTAAACAGTCACAAAACAATCCATAATACACCTTTATATGAAGCAGAAATAATGGTCCATTTGCTTACAGGAAAAAAAAAAAACTAACTTATCCTCCTGAGCATGAGCAGGCATAAGTGTATTATATCAAAGACTCATGGTTACTGCTGTTATCAACATTCATGAAATAGAAGTCATATTTCAGTTGTCAAGTCCTACAATTCCCAGTCTTTGCTCCAAGACAAGTGATCTGTGACACTTTTACAAGTAGCATAATTAATCAAGAATCCCTAGTTTAAAGTCTTTCTTTAACAACACATCAGAAGTGTCATATAATTTTACTAAGTGACAAACTTAAATGCTACAAAACATAATGAGTGTGAAAAAAGGTAATCTGAAATGTCAGGCTACACATACACATACGTTTGACCTCATTTATATTCCTCTTCCATCTAGCTCAGATAAAGCACATCTGGTGTTTGATATTTTGTGCATGAAAGACTTGCTGAGCCTCATCACAACCAAGTGTGTCTGATTCTCTCTCTCTCTCTGCGTGAAGCATATAGTAACGGTGCGCATCAAAACTTAACAACATTTTCTCAGCTTATAAATGTTTATCCTCTTCCAACCCTTGAAGCATTTGAAATACAGGTGGAACACTGCACAGGTGGGACAGTGCTACAAGGATTACACAACTAAGTGCCAACACTTGAAGAAAGCATGTCTTTTCCTCTTTAAATTACTAGCTAAAATGTTTAGTTTTTCCTCCTATATAACTGTAGAAACCACCTGAAACGGACAAACCTCTTGTAGTGACATCCCTAACCACATTTCCCCTCGAACATGAGGGCAACACCCTGTGGATCTCTCTAATTATAGCTTGGATACAAAGCACACAAGGCCACTTCCAATCTCTTTGGAAAGCAGAACCAGGAATTCCCTGAGGATGAATAAGCATTTTGTATTAAGGAAAGCCCTCGCCAATGGCCTCAGCAAGATTTACAACTCCAAGAGCAAAAGCAATCCTCTTCCATGTACCAAAACAACCACCACATCCATGAGGTATTGTAAGACCCCATGCTTTTAGGGATCCCTCGACACCAGCAATGTTCTCACACTGATGTTTAAGATTTAAGGAGTATTGTTCACTGGCTGCTTTTTCCACCCCTCCCACTCCCCACCACTGTTTTCCCACATTCTTTCCTCTGCTTCTTCCCTTGGTTATTACTACCACTACAAATACGTATAAATAGAAAGAGAGAGTCAGTGCGTGCATGTACAAAAATATAAATACACTCATGCATACATACACATTCTCTGCCTCTCCCTGGACCTGTCCTTTTGTCTTTTCCACTTCCTTGCCTCCAGTGAATATCTTCTGACCTTAAACTACAGTGCTTCTGTTTCTCCCCCAAACCTTTTCAATATCCTATACAAGATTAAGTTTTTCACGACAGCTAAATGACTCCCTCCCTATGTGTGTACAGTGGGGACTTAATTTATCTGCTTTCTATCAGACATATGCAACAATATTTGCATACATTTCAGTCTTTTGCATTTAAGAGAGCACCAAACGAAAAAAACAAATTTAAGATACTTGTGAGAGTAGCTCCCATAGAAACCAGGTACCCGCAAACCCACAATAAAAAGGTTAAGCCTCAATCAATATTAAAAACTTATGTCTGTCAGCTTTCATACACTAACTTGTGGGTTTAAAATTTAAAAAGCTATCCTGGAATGCTTCACTGTAGAAAAGTAAAGTCAACAGATCAAAGGGCAGGAAAATGTGTTCCTAAACCAATTGTTTCATTTCAAAAAAGAAAGCTTCTCAAATCTTCATTACAGAGAAATCAAGTATCACTATACAGATTTGTAAACTATTACTATTCTACTGAGTTCATTGTTGAGATACTAAATGTTTCTGAGTACACTTATTAAATACCTTTCAATTTCCTTTTCAATCTGCAAGAGATGGTAAAGCATCTTCTAGCAGATGGGCACTGGAACTGAAAAGGTAACATTTATTCTGGCCCTGACACAAACAACAGCTCTGCATGGATCTGTGCCAGCTCACAAGAGGCAAAGCCTGCAGTGCAAAATTTGTGGTCAAGTATCACTTACAGAAGCTCCCCTCTCCAATTACTCTTTGGGGTGAGTCTGAGCCTTGACTCAGAATTCTACGTGATAAGAAGTCTATCCTGAAAGATATATTTACAAATATTAAAACAACATGAGTGATTAAAAAAAAAAATCCTCCTTCCCTTTCCTTCCAAAAAAAGGCTCCTTGAATTGGGTCATGTGCGTCAGCCTCCTTGCACAGGCCAGTTCTACTCCTCTAAGTAGCACAACACAGGAGCCAAAATTGATCTCAGAATTACTCTTAATAAATCCTGCAGTCTTCCTCTCTGTTCCCTTTGTACAAGGTACATAGCTTCGCCCAAATGTAAGGATACAAGGAACCCTAGAAAACTGCAGTCAAAGAACAACAGTTATCTCTTTTAGTTACCAATACAAATACAACAGGACTAATCACAGTTTGATTTGGGGGGTAAAAAAATATTTATGTGAATTCAACTGTTTATGATGATTAATTATGCAATGAAAAGGAAGAAATTCAAAGACAACATAAGTAACACTGCACGATTTGACTACATGCACAACTAAGCACACTTACAGCCCTATGGGAGCCAAAGACCCCAAGGAAAAGGGAGAACAGCAAAGTGTAAGAAACTAAAAGCTACATCTGTACAGCTTTTAGAAATACCTTCTACCCAACCATACCTTCTTTGATCTTCTGTTTTTTTAGCATCTTTATTTGACATGTTCATTCTCATACTAGTGGGTGTCAGTTAAATACCCTAGACTATATATGTACTACTGCATTACCTATGATATCGTCAGAGCATCAGAGAACAGATGGGTACTCCTCTTAGTCACTAAGTAGATTGCTAAAAATTCGAGATCATTAGAGTTGTTGGACCATTCAGCACAAAACCCAGTTAATTGTGTGGTTACAGATTCCATCCCAAACTTGCAATTCATTCTTTCTAATCCACTTTTTTAAAAAGCTAAAACCAAATATTCCTCATTTTCTCTTGGACTGTTGTACTGTTTTTTCACCTGGAATTACCTTATCTTTCTGTTCTCCTGACCATTACAGTCAGGAGTACTTCAGTCAGGACTTCAGCTAACATCCCATTAATCTTTCCTGATTTTACTCCTCCATGTTGTGAGGTTTGTTTTCTTCTTGAAATTTTTCAAGCTGACACTTAAAGGTAGATTCTATTATGGCAGGCTAAGTCAGTCATAAAGTGCTTTGGAACATAATGAGGAATAGTTAATGCCAAACGAGAAAACATTTGAAGTGTACTGGACAAGAATAAAAACAAAAAGTTTCTTCACTGTTGAAAACGTTTTTCAGAAGAATTTATTCTTTTAAAAATAGAAGAAAAAATAAAGCTGCCTTACTGTTTCAAAGTTACCTACTTCTATATGACTTTGAAGATCTTTTACACTACAGAAAGTTTAGTCACACAGTTCATATATAAGTAAGATGGCTTAAAAAATCATAAACTATTTGGCAGCACTTGACTTAATTCTTGTTCCTCTGGGAGTTGGTTATTATAAACTTTGCAGTTAATTGGAGTTTTTCCATAAACTTAAGTAGTATTGGGATTCATCCTTTGGAAATGAAAGTATTATTATGGTATACAATGTAATTCAACCCAAAGCTGTTCCTCTGTCCAGAGAGGGCAGAAAGAATGTTATAGGATTGTATCTCCTTCTTCTATAGCACATACAAAAGAAAACAACAGAAGTTCATGTTTTACTTCATGCAACCTCACTTGGAAGTACAAGGCACTAGTCATTTTGTTTGGAATAAACAGCATAAGGGAATGTTTTTGATGTCAAAGTTACTTAGATGCATAGCCCTACTTAAATCAATATGAATTAAGCATCTAAATACACTATTTGTGGATCTAGGCCTATGCTACTTGTACGTCAGAATAATCAGGGATATTTAGTATGCATGGTTTGCTTCCCTGAAGGTTGAGCAAGAGCTGTGGTCAGCCAGCATTAGAAATGACTCAAGATGAATGGGTAAATAAATTTCACAGATCTGAGCTTCTCTAGTGGGCTGAGGCATTTGCACAGAAGGACAACCCTTCTGTACCGATCAGTGATTCTCCCCTACCCCAGTGGTAGCAAGCTTCCTATGGGATTTACTGTGTTATTGCATCTCCTCCTGTGCTGGTCTCCTGTGTCTTGGGAAGGTCTGAAAGCATAGATATGATTTACAGTAGCACTAACACTCTAGTTCTTATAGGAAATGTTGCCTGGGTAATAGCATCTGGCCATGCTATTATTATTCCACAGGTTCAATTGCTCTAATGTTAAGAAATATCCGTTATACTGACTTTAGCTTACTTTTCACCACTGTCATAGATATTGACTTCCCGCCATGATCAAGAAAGGCAAAATTTGGTGATGAGAAAAGTTGTCTTTGTTTGACTATATCACTTTTTTGTAGTTATTTTGTTAATTACCAAGTGTGGATGATTGACTAAACTGTTTTGGGGGGCTATCAGATACCATGATTTTGACATCTTACTTGCCTTAGTTAGAAAGTACAACAGTTTCAGAACACTTTTCCATACCACAACATAATTTAATAACCCTTTTTTATTTAACCTTTAATTTTTATTTTAAATCATAATTTTATATAAGGCATCAATGGCTCATCTTTAACCAGTCACTCCAAATTCCATGAACTCCATTGTAAATGGAGCGAGCATTGTAGCACTTATGTTGTCATTGTATATTTTTACATGAAATCAATTTGAATTACTGTGGTATTTTCAAAGAGACACACTGCTTCATTGTGATTCCTGTACTGGTATATCAATATTGCACCTTCCCTTTAGTACCTTTTATCCCCTCCATCCTCATAGCCTACCATGCTATCCAATAATCTGATAAAGTTGAAGCCAGATACAGCCCAAGTGTTCTGGGCTTCTCCCCTCTCCCATTAACTTTGACATCCTACAGCCAGGGCTGTGCTGAAGGCAAAGAGATGAAGCTTTCCTTGCTTCTGCAAAGCCATCTGCCATACCCCAGTCAGCAGAACCATTCCAGGTGGCACACAACCTGGTTAAGCCAGGCCCTCTCTAGTTGGATAGACAAATGAGATGTTTATGCTAGGAGGGATTTGCAAGCTTCTCTGCAGATGACCGTTCAGCTGGAACCTGCTGCAGAGCTGAGACCAAGGCAGAAGAGCCTTTGTCTTCCCGGCCAGTACTGCTCTAGTGTATTTTGAAGCTGCTTTAACAAAGATTCAGCTACAATGTGCAAAATGAATCTATGTTTTACAAATGAGAAAGACTGAAATAACCATACTCTTCTTTCTTCAAGAGCTGGAAAGTTGTAACATGACTATTCTGCCATTTTGAAAGTACCCAGGATGCCTAAATCAACCTGCCGAGACGGCATCTGTTCTAGGCACTCAGATTGCTGGTTGAAACATTAAGCAGAACAGAGGAAGAAAAGAGGGAATTTTCTGTGGGAAAAGTAGCAGAAACATGGGATGTGGCTTTTGCTCTAGAACCCCTTATTCAGCCAGGATGATGAATACTTTTATTTTCAATAAAAACTATAGGCTGACAATATGGTGTTATTTGTGGTGGCTCCATAAGTGACTTTGCTACACCAGGAGGTCTGGTGCACTGAATATAGGTCAAGGATAAATTAATATAATCACAAAAATTCAAAGTATTCCATTGTATGGAATTGTAATTGTATGGAGGTATTCAAAAAAGATGCAGAATGCAAAATAACATGTTACAAAAACATATTCCAAAGAACATGAAGAACTAGGAAAAAGAAATCAATAGAGAAGCCTAAAGGAATCAAAAGGGAGAGAAAAGAAAAATCATTTATTTTTCTCCAAGCAAGGAGTTTCAGCTTAGCTTTTGCCAAATAGTCATGTTTATTTAGATCATTTTTTTCTTTTATTGCATACTATGATAGTACATGAAAGTAACATTCATTTGAAATCTTAGTATTGGAAGAATAGAATTAGAGTGAATAAAATGTTCCTGAATAATAGTAGGTACTTAAATACTACTGCTGTTACAAATTCATCATCTGAACTGCTCCTGACACTGATTCACATTACTCCTTATAAATTTAAGTTTCTTTTGGTTCCTTCCAATTAAATTAAAGAAAGGTATATTGGTAGGGAGAAGGGAAGGATACCCTTTTTCAGTACCAAATTTTATTTGCAGTACCAAATATTATTTGGCCAAGTTTTAGTTGTGCATAATGTAAATTACACCAAATTACACTTATGAAGGTTTGCACATCATAGATAAATTAAAGAATGTGAAAGTACTAAGGTTTTCAACAGTAGCAAAACAATGCTGTCTTGCTCTCAAGGCCTTTGGAAATATCCAAGCTTTTTGTTGGGATTTTTCTGGCTGCCTTTATGCATGCAGTTAACATTTTCAGAGAACTGCCAATGAGTCCAAGACCTCCTTCCTGAGTTGCAGCTCCTAATTTGAACTCAGCAATATCTAGTATGTTTTAGATTTTTCCTAGATGTGTTAGTTTATATTTCTCCAAGTCTGGCTGCCCACCAATTGCCATCTTGAATAACTAAATGCAGTTTGTCTTCTTTAATACTAATCACAGTGTATTTTATATGAATGGATGAAAATAATTTTGAGCCCAACTTATTCTCTTCCATTCAAATTCTAAGATAGTACCAAATGTAGGAAACTGCATAGCAGTGAAATCCTACATTTTCTAATTTACTTGTTCCAACATATTTCAAGCTATGATCACAGGGTTCAAAAACTTTTCTAAGTGTTTGAATTCAAGCAAAACCATGTAGCTTATGAGCTTTATATGCTGTTAAGTTCCACAAATGTGCTTCCTGATAGAGTATTGGTATGTTCTTTTGTATTTTTAATTGCTGCAAAAGCAAGGAAAGCCTGGCCCACTGGAGAGCTGAAAAAAAAAGCTGTACTAGAAAATATCAGACACAGCTTATCCTCCCACTGCTTTGTCATGATTTCAGAGTAGTTCAATTCTGTGTTGCACTCAGGCTGAGCTGTATGGTTTCAGGGGTTTCAGGTCTGCCTTTAAGTTTAAACATGTAATAGTGAATCTATAAATCCACTTGGAAGTATATAAAAATTTATATCAGTGGGTATTAATAACTTATGTCCCACTATAGCTTGCGTTTCTGGCGAGATGTGTGTGCAACATTTACTGCCTACCTACAAAGCATGTAATTCAGAAGGGGAACAGAGATAAAGCAGAATAAGCGATAGAATGAAGCAAAAGTACTAACGAGGAAAAACTCTGCCCTAGAATTGGAAACCTTTAAAAGAAGGAAACAAAACAAAAACAAAAAAACACCAGACAACCAAATATCCACCTCTCCCCCCTTTTAAGTGAAGTATCAACCACTCCTCACTAGTATTCTATATTAAATATTAGGCCTACAATATAGTACCTAACCCCTTTCAAAATGTAAGGGTTAAAACTCTAAGTGAATCTAGTAATATAATCGTAGCAAGTGTGCTGTTGTGTATGCTGTACTGATTTAAACTCTGAGGATGCAAATTCCTTCACAATTGTGTAGCTCATGATCCATCTCACTTCACACTTTGACCCAATGAGCTTACTCAAAAAGAGAGAAGTCTAAAAATTTGCTTTATCTTAGGAGACACCTGAGAAAGATTATTATGCACATGCACACACACACAGATGTGTATAAATACAAGCAAGTCTGATTCTGCAGCATAGAGGTTTAATACAGAATTTCCAATCATTTGCTAAGGCACTACCTTTTCACAGTAGTGGTAGCAGCAGCAGCAGAGTGTGAGCTCTGTTTTGGGGTTCATGCAACATCAGGAGGAGGCAGCTCAGAGTTTCTGTCCCACTCTAAAGTAGCCTCCAAACCATTCATGATATGGATAAGGTGCTCTGGATGCTCTGATTTAGCAGTTCTTACCACTCCTTTTAGCTACTTAGAATATACGTTATCCAGTTCAAATACTGGTACTTGCACTTGACAAATAAGCCCCTGAAAGTGTCCATCTGGGAATTTGGAAACAATTTACCTAGTCTTATACTTCTTCTGTGAATTGATCCTGAGTCTTTTCTGCAAGCCTGAAATTAAAGCTACAACTGGTGATCAAAATAAGATTCAGAAGCTTCTAAGCCATCCTGAGCAACAAAAATTCAACTGAGTGATTTGTGTTGAAATTTTTAATATTTTATGAGCCTTCTTGAACCCCCCAAATTGATAATCATAATAGTTGAAGGAAAAAAGATGAAACCCAACAGTTTTGAGTTTTCTGAGTATATGAATCTAAACAAAGTATTTGTATACTAAGCACAGTGAAGCAAAGCTAGCCAGATTATTTCAGTTCTATTCAAAAATCAGTAACAGATTGATTGTTCTGCACAAAATCACAATGATTCAAGCATTTTGGATTCGATTCTCTACTTTGAGCAAGAAGTATTAGAGTAAGTTTGAGAGGCAGAATTGCTGCCGGCGAACATCAGCTCCTTTCTCAGAAAGGAACAGTTGGGTTGGAAGCTGCGATTCTGGCTCCATTGCCCTCCCGTCTCCTCCCCAAAGCGACAGAAGCCTTCTGGACACAAGACACTTCTGGTTCATCTCTTGACCATAGAGGACTGACTATATCCCTATGCACAGTACAGCACCAACCAGTTTTCTATTTTACACTTCCAGAGTCCACTAACTAGTTAATAGACTTGGTGTAAAATTAAAACTATTATTCTTCTTTCTCTCAAGTGATAAGACTTCTGTAGGTAAAATTTGGGGCCAGTGTTAGACTAATTCCCTTTCTGAAAACTAAAGCCCACATTGATTGAGAGGAATAACTGAAAATCCACCCACATAAACAGAAATTTTCAGAAAACATGTCACATTCAATAAATTGAGACCTTTCAAGGCCAGATCCTCAAATGAAGGTTTGCCTACAAGGTTATGGGATTTTACTATCACCCTGGGCATCTTACCAGCACTACGCATTTCTAATTCCTTCCTTTCTTCCATCTTTTATTTTTGGAGACATCACATATTAAAAACCTAAAGATATCTATAATCATGCAGCAGGTAATGACAACAGCAGCCGCTACCACATTTCGTTGCACTGCTTCCTGTAAATGTGATTAGTAACATCTAAACACAAGTTTCCAAATAAATAACTGCAAAAAACAACCTGATACTCTATACTGAACACCTCATTATATGAAGCAAAACAGATTATGGAGCAAACTGTTATTTGAAGCGTTACTGTAACATTGCTAAATGCAAAAAAATAAAAAATAAAAAAAACATAATACCAGTACACCAAGAAATTCTCCAAAAACAAAAACTAAAGAAAACACCAAAAGAGAGTGAGTGAAAAGCTAGCCCAGTAATTTTATCAGTCAGATATTAGACTGAACTTGAATTCTGAAAGAGTTACACTTCTGAAAATGTTCATGTTTACTAAGATATTATTGCCTTTCTAATTTAATCACAAGATAAATGACCACATGTTATTCATGAATTCTAAAATACATTTGACATCACTCTCAGACATTGCCAGCTGTATCTAACAGACTGTAATTTAACATGCTTAGGTGGGCAGAAGTTAAGAGTGTCTAAATTAGCCAGTACCAATATAGAAACATTTCAATTTAAGAGAAACTAAAAATAACATGTATTACATTTCATTTTAAAATGTTCCTATATAAAAAATTTACAGAAATAAAAGTTCAAGAAGCTATCACCCCACCCAGAAACATCTGAAGAGAAGAATTTGTGCCAAAATAAACCTGAAATAGGTGGAGACTACCACCACAATACCACCACAGTTTTGCCATCAAAAAAGCAGTTTTGTACATATCTTAAGTGTTTTCTGCCTTTTTTTCCTGCTCTGTTTTGTATCCTTTTCCACTTTTTGTTTTTTGTTTGCACATACGAACATGCACAGGTTCAGGCATAACAAAATACACAACAAAATTGACCCCATATATTCTGAATAAAAATTGAAATAAACACTATACCACCATAATAGGATACTACTCATTCCACTGTGACTTTCAAACTGTGAAGTGAGAGAAGTGAAACTTCTAAACAGTCAAGGCAGAACAGCTAAGCCAGCAACATTGCAATGATGCATTTATCAGTGTATCCTTAATGGTATTTTTCACCAATTACCTATTTGCTTTTCTCTCGTGCAGTTACTCCTCCCATCTTTCCCATGAAATACACAACTACTAATTTATCTAGACATTCTTCTAAATTTGACAGAAGAACAAAAGTGGAAATCCAGAGTACTCTAGATTCACATCTTGCAGAGCTACGATCTCATGGGAACCCCCGGCTGTGGTGGGATTGCTCACATGGCTGGAGAGCTGCCAAGGGTATAGGTTCCAGCAGAAGGACAGGCTAGGAAGGTGAGGAGGAGGAATCACCTTGTATGCAAGCGAGCCACAGGAAGGCACAGGGCTCTGCCTCTGTCCATAGGGATGAACAGTGAACCAGCTGAGAGCTTATGGGTCAGAATTAGAGGGCAGATCAACGAGGGCAGTAATGTGGTAGGTGTCTGCTACCAACAGCCTGATCAGGAAGATGATATTGAGGCTGTCTTCAGACAGCTAGAAGAAACCTCACATTCACAGGCCTCATGGAGGACTTTAACCACGCCAGTACTTGCTGAAGGAACAACACAACAGAGTACAAGCCGTCCAGGAGGCATCTGGAACGCGTTGATGATAACATCCTAAAACAGGAGGCTGGGAAGCTGACGAGGAGAGATACTCTGCTAGATGTCATGCTTACAAACAAGAAGTGGTCAGGGATGTGAGGGCTGGGCGCAGCCTTGGCTGTAGTGACCATGAGATGGAGGAGTTCAGGATCCTGAGAGTAGGGAACAAGGTAAATAGCAGATCACAGCCCTGGACTTCAGGCAAGATGACTTTGACCTGTTGGGGAACCTGCTTGGAGGAATTCCATGGGGGACAGTGCTGGAGAGCAGAGGGTCCAGGAGAGATGGCTGACTTTCAAGGATCACCTCCTCCAAGGCTCAAGAATAATCCCAATGGGCAGTATTAGACTATGCCAGACATCCTATAGAAATCTAGAAAACACCATTTGGCAGAAATATAGTGAATACAAATAAACAGGAATAAATGCCACTTGAATGGACTAGCTATTTTCTTAAAGTGATGATCTGTTATATAACTATGTGGATCTTGAGCCCAACATTTGATACTATCAAAAACAAAAATCTTACAAGATAAATTCTGGTTTTAGAAGTCTGTGAGTTAACAGACAGGACTAAAATGCCAAGTTACATCACATTTTCATCAGATGTAACAGGCCAACTCACAAATAATCAGTAATTTAGAGAAGATAAATCAGCTAAGACGACTCAATCCTATAAGCATCAGCATAAAGGCTTACAAGGCATAGAGGAGTAGATATAGACTACATCCAGAGTGGAAAACTTTAGCTATGTCAGAGAAAATGTCCCTAGTTATTCTTGCAAAGGAGGAAAAACAAAACTGTCATGTCAGGCAGGTGAAATATTTCAGAAAGACCTAGCAATGAGTTATCAATGATAATATTTTTTCAAAGATTATATTGTTATGAATATCATACTAGGCTATCTGTGTTGCTTGAAGCTGGCTTGGAATATCAGCAGTAATTTTAGGAATTGTCACAGAAACCAGTGAAGACTAATACCCCCAAAATACAGATATCAAAAGAAATAACTGGACTGCATCCCTGCTATGCCAACAAGCATTGTAAGTGGATGTATAACCTAAATAACAAATGGCATTTCACACATTCACTTGAGCACAAACCTGATTTAGCTGAATGAGCTGAGTAATGGAAAGAAGGTAACTATTGTATTTTGCAGAATACTAAATCAAAATGCAAAAAAGTTTATGATCTTTCTAGTGATTAATGACAATTACAGCAGTCTTGAAACCCTCCTGAGATTTTATTACATACCTCATACTAAATATTTATAGAACAAATGCATCTACCTATGCATTTACCGAGGTATTGCTCAAAATTGAAGCACCTTTAATGAAAAAAAAAAAAAAACATTGCATAATACACTGATCAAAACACTAGCCATAGAAAGATATGTAAATATACAACAGTAATACTTCTTACTACTAGAGGGATGATTCATCTACAAATGCTAGGTACCCAAACATTCATTAAAAAACCCTACAAGCCTTAGAGCTAGGAAACAATATAAAGCATCTAACAAAAAGGAAAGGAAGTGTCTCAGAATCCCTAGAAAAAATAAGGAGCCAGCTGCACTAAGGTGCAGGACTGAAGTCTAGCAAGAGTCACAAGCTGAATTCACCCATGAACACAGCAAAGGACAGCATTTAGAGGTAGAAGTTGGTTTGTTCTTTAAATGACCTTTTCCCCTCATTTCTTTTTCCTCCTGTTTTCTCAAGGATAACTACTCTTCCAGTCATTCATTCAGTAGCTCAGAATCATTCATTTAAGCTGCAAAAATTTAAACTAATAAAACAGACATGTAAGCACTAGGGGAGACCTCTTTCTCTAGAATCTCACTGTTATTTTGCCCTTGTAACTCAGTTCTGGATATATATATTTTTGAACTGTCTACATTTTTAGTATTGAACAGTGTTTAATATTGAAACATTTGCGTTTAATTGGAGAAAGAAGGTAATTGGTTAATATTATACTGTAAGTTTAACTATCCAATACATGAGCTCTTCTAGTCCTGTCTGAATACAGACTGATTTTTGTTATTTGCCAACATTTTCTTTAAAATATATCAGTGTCATAACGGCTGCAATAGGAAACTAACCACCTTCCCCAGCTAATATAGAAACCACAAGGGCGGAGTCATACATGTTAACATCAGCAGAGAAGCTAACAAAAATAGACTTTAATTAAATAACAGGATGCTAGTTGTTTCACTGTACATTCAGTCAGAATGAGCTGATTCTGCTTTTTTTACTCACAATTTGTGTATTGTAGGTTGAGCACTGATGGTCTATCCTGCCAAACATGGCACAGATAGGAATCTGCAATCAATCTAAATGGTTGTTTTTATCTTGCTTGTGGAGGATAATTCATCATCAGAAGTTAGTTTTTTCTTATCTTCCTCTAGGAACTTCAGAAAAAAAATTTCAATAAAGGCTGGCTGATTATGCCCATTTTTACACCTGCTCCCTTCAAAATTCCAGTAGTCATGTCAGTAACATATGCTCAAAATACACCATTTAGCAGTCTCCCCCCCCCCCCCCGTTTTGATTTATTCTCGAATAAATCTAGATCAGTTGTTTGTGGGGACAGGATGCACCTCCAATCTGCCCTTTAATGCACAGCAGTCCACTTTCTAAAGAAAACAGCAGTACACTGCAATAGTGAGAATCAGAAGTAGAGACCACTGGCATAATTTGAATATATGCAGTTCCCCAAACATGAAAGTTTACTACACTTAGTCATGGCTTATCACTTCAGGATACACCCAGAATTATAATGAAAAAAAGAAATCAAATGGTTTTTGGCTCTGAGCTTTTTAATGCATTTCAATTATCTGTTAGAGGAATACAAAATCTTTTTCTAAATTTACCTTAGCAAGCTGAAAAAATAATTTAAAAAGTCAAATATTTGTCAGCCTTACACAGGCATATTCATTTGTTCAAGTCTCTGTACAGTTGGAACGTTTAAATACATTACATATCTCACCATGACAAAGAACAGATCCATTGCTGGGGGAAATATAGTAACCTGAAAATAACATCAGCTTGCATTAATCAGTCTGAAGAGGGATGTCCCCATCTCACTTACTAGCTTCAAAGGGAACTAAGCTCTGTATTAAAAAAGTACTTTCATAGAACTTGGTAATTCTGAGCTAAATACAAAGTTAACAGTAACAAAAGAAAAAGCAAGGATACTCATCAATGAACATTTCAAAAGTACAGCATTAAAAAAAAATCAAATCAGATCACTGAGTAAAAGCCAGTGACATTTACTTGCATCCTTTCATGAACATTTTCCTTAAACAATTTAGACATCTGCATTTCAACTTCATGCAAAATTTTTCTGAAATACCATGTAAAGATTTCATATGAAATATTTAGAGGAAAATATAGTATGCTAGAATCTGAACAAGTGATTTTAGTATGGCTTATTACTAAAATCAGGTATCAAAACAAGAAATTAAATATATCTTAACAAGGTTATTTCTTTCCATGGCACAATAGGTGGATGTTTGTTACAGGAGTTATTAGATTTTGTGGAACCGATTGCAATTCATGAAAAACAAATTTTACTGCCTATGGGGGGGAAGAAAAAGAAGCTGCATTTGTTGACTGGAATAGAACAGTTTACTAAGGAACTTACAAAGCAACCAAAGAGATTTTTGAGGCATAACCATAAAAATCAGTACATGTTCTTGTGCAAAATGTTAATGACTAGTAAAAATATCAAGTCAAGTACTCAGAAGGAAACTGTTTCAGTTTTCTAGCAATGCTTTCACCATGTCTTTCTGTAATTTTTTGCATGTTTCCTTTTGCTGAATCTCGGAAGGAAGCCAGCTTAGCACCCATTCTGGAACATGGCAAAAAGCTGTTTGACATTCAGTTTCAGATCGCCTTCTAGCAAAGAGTTGACACAATAATTCTAAGCCTTGACAACTAATGCTGAAAAGTGATGCTTATGAAATATTTAAGGTCATCGCACACCAAGCAACTGCGTGACTATATAGTCTCCAAAAGATGACTCCTACCCATGCAATATCCAGACAACACTTTCACAAAAACAGGACTAACCAAAACTCTTATCCTTAAGACCAGAAAAAAAATATTTACATTAAAGATGTGTTCTCTGCTACGCAGAAGGTAAAGGGGGAAAAAAGTATTAATATTACAAAAATAATTCAAACTGACTCATAAAGTGTAAAATAGCTGGAATCATGTTAGAACATGCTGCATATCCCACATAAGTTCTTGCACAATTTTAAGATAACACCTGAATTCCAGTAAGAAATCATTTTTCAGGGGCCTTTTCAATATCTGTCTTATTTATTCCTAAACAGCAAACTTCGTATGTCTCCAAATTAAAATATCAAATAGTTATTTGACTGATAAGTAGCTTCCAGTTAACAAATATCATCGCATATCCACTGCAGATTTTCTCCAGAAAAGACAATCCTCAAAAGTTCAGTTTCCTACTCTGAAATCAAAAGATTTGAAAAAAACCATTTGGGGCTCAAATCAAAATTCCTTAGAACTGGATCTAGTAAAGAACAGATATTCCTTCCCTTTCTGTGCAAACATCCACATCTTTTGCTTCTGGTCCCCAGAGTAAAATTCAAAAATCAAGAATAAGGATATATCTGAACTTGCCTGTATGGCTTTGTGTTGAAACAGACTGAGAGCTGATATTCTTCACATACCATATGTACAAATCTCAGACACTTTGCATTTTTGACTGGCTTGTATACACAGAAACACACATGTCCCTACACCTCTACCCTTTTAGTAACCAAAATCCTAATATTTTAAATTGTCTACTTAAAGGACTGGCTACGTAAAAATCAGGGCATCTTAAAACATGGCTCAAAGAAAAAGACTCAGTATTAAAGGAGCTTCCACATGTAGGTGCCTGTGTTGCACCTACTGCTAAGTGCTGCACTTGGTCCTGTGCACACGTGGGGACTCTCTGCTCTATATACACATGGTGAGTCCATTTCTACCACGCGTAGGAGGTACGAACCAGGCTTTCTTTGTTGTACATACAGACAGTGCTTCCCAGAGCCTTAAGACAGCCCCAAGATGAATCACCTACACTAAAATGGTATCATCCATGTTCCAAAAAGTACTAATTTCTTCATTCTATGCCCTAAGCAAAGAACATTGTTTTCAATGTTCAAGGATTCAGCATCTATCTCCCCATCAGACTATATCTTCAGATTATGATGAAGCAGAGAATTACTTAATATTAAAAAAAAAGACAAATCTTCATTTTAACAGCCATAATGCAATGAGCAGTCAAAAACAGGAGAGATAACATTAAGCAAGATCACATGTTTTCACATAATTGGACCAAACAAGCAGACAAAGTTCAATTATCTGAATTCCATTTACAGTCACCTGAAATAATTCAACTCTGGTGGGAAGCTGAAAAGTGAAGTGACTTACCATCCCAAGGAGGCACAGTAAATTCATCAGCAATAAGCTTGGTAATAAACAGAATATCCATCATAGGAAATCACAGTTCCTAGGTAACTGCCCAGAAGGCGATTTATATGAAGTGATTTCTCTAAGTGCTGCTCAGCAAATACCACCTTAAAGGCTAACCTGGATGATTCAGAGCCAGAGTACTGGATGTTTCCATGGATCAGCTCATATAGTCAGAATCATATGTATCAGTGACCCAGTGACTGAGGTGATTGTGTTACTAATTCATACTACAAAGATGACTTACTTGCTGGGTAAATACCAGGTTTGGTGTACTGTAGCTTCAGTAGGTCACATTAACCTATTTTATAGAAATAAATACTTTTTACAGCAACTCTGACTCCTGCAACTCAGGAAATAAGCAGCCTTTTCCTGTCCATTTATTCTTTTCCTTTGATTATAAAACAAATGCTTTAATCCATGCTGCTGTCAGAATCTGTATTTCATCAGAAATGCCTTCAGCAAAAACCAATTCAAAGACCATTGTTGTAACATCAAAATAAGTTTACAAAGTCAGTAGAAAGATTGAATTTTAAAAAATCCTATCTGAAATACTTTTATGCTAAACAATATCATGCTCATGCTGACTCTCTTCTGTCCTGCACAGGAATTTGGCAAACAGGATGGGGACCACATTTCATGGAAACCTCAGTCTAAGTAAATCTTTTGTTCTCATGTAATAGTGTGATGTCTGACAAACACCATTTCTCTAGCAAGAAAAGCAGAGATCATGCCTGTTTCCCCATTTATACTGCCAACAGAAGGAGGAAACTTTCAGGAAGGAAGGGAACAATCATATGCTCTGAAATCATTTGCCTGTCTGAAACCAAGGAAAACAGAAGAGATGCACTAGATTGCATTACAAACACAATCTCACTACAAGACTCAACAAAACACTGGCCTCATTCTGAACTAACCAAATCCAGCGCTGATCAGCAGGACATCATCATTCAAATTCCTTATTTTAAGCACGTATTAGAAAGCATAGCAGCTTTTCCCCATATTCTTCTGTTTGTCAGAAGGCTACAAACCTGCTGTTTGACATTAAGTACTGCTGGAGCGTTCCCAGTAAGCAATTGGGGGGGTTACTTGAACACTAGCAGATAGTTAACAAAGTATTTCTCTGTAAAACAATTTGTCTCCTACTGTTATGCTAACTCTGCTAACTTACTGTGTTTTGAAAATAATTATTCACTTTACACTTTACAAACCCAAAGAAGCTTCTCTTGCTAAGCTGTTAGCTGCTTGGCTGTACTGGGTGGTTTGATACTGCAAACCCTCAAAGGCCACCCAATCTGCTCAAGAAGGTGAGTGCTCCATGTACAAAACCAATTTTTCCATAACTGTAGGACTGGGATATTTGCTTCCCTCACAGACAGGCCTAATGTGCACAAGCAGGTATCTAGTTAGCTAAACCAGACTGGTAGCTAAACAATACACTCAAAGTAATCTCCATCTTTACGCCAATGCCTGAGGCTGAATACCACCATAGCTATCTTCAGCTCTAATCTTATTGTACAGGGGTCAAACATTTTTCTTTTTTCTGCAACAGACAAAGCTACCTAATCATCCTTCTTTTCCAGCTCCTACAGCTAAGCAGGTTTAGCCTAACTCAGTATGTAGAGGGCCTACTAGAAAACAGAGGGGAAATATCCTACACTTCCATCTTCCTTACCGACTTTTTCCCCCCATTTCTTTGCATCTCGCGCACAGCGCTAATCCTCAACCTAACTGCCTTCGGCCCCCTTTTCCTCATCCACTGCTCAAGCATCCACTTTTCCCGTTCTCACAGCCCACCTCAGCCCCAGTATGACCCTCTTCAAAGTTTATTACTGGCATTTCAGGGACCTACATCATACTACTCTAACCCCACTCAGGATCCATTACGCTGAGACTTGCTGCTGGTTATCAGTACAGTCCTGTTTATCATGAGAATACTAGTAATTCTTCCTGAGCACTAAATTGAATACCCTGCTAAGCAGGAAACGTGGGTAGTTTCATACACCTGCCTAGCCCATGGCATGCTAAAAAAAGTAGTGGCACTAGGAGAGGAATTTCATGATTTACATGGTGGAAAAGCACTGATAAACAGTTTGAATATCATTAACAGTTTGAAGCGAATTAATTGGTGATTTAAAGAGTAGAAAACATTCTTAACAGTCCTTTGCTGTCTCCTACTGCAATCAATGTCAAAGCTTCTAGAATAAAGTAACCCATTAAAATCATTGGCAAAATACCATTGCCCAAATCAACCCTGCTTCTATTTGTGAGTGGCATCTGATATTTGAAAAAAGCAAAACAAACAAACAACACTACAAAATCTTCCACAAAATCACCATGAAATTAGTTATGCAGTTTTTATAAGATCTTAATAGTGGAAATAATAGAAACTAGACTAATAATGTGTATGTAAAGTCATTAAGCTAAAATGCTATATGATAAGCTACTACCATCTCCTTCCCCTGGCCCATTTTTTTCTGTATTATCTCATACCTCTTAACACATGATAGCCCATTTCCCTCCTTCATCAAAAATATTAATTCTTCTTACCTACAAATTTTAGAACAGAAGACTAAGAAAATAAAAGCTGCCATAAGCTAGAAGAGAAGCCCAGGTAGCTCAGTATTTTGTCTCTGATGTGTCCAAAAAGTGGATGGTAAAGAATGGGATAGGAATAATGGTACTTTCCTTGAATACTCTTTCATTCTCCAACTGTTCCTCAACCAGACAATTTATATGTGCCTGTAATGCTCAATGAATGCATTTTCCAGGTAATTATCCAACCTTCCCCCTATAAACTTTGGCAAGGAATTTCAGAGTTATGCTACCTGTTGCATGAAAAAACACACATCTTCATTAATTCTTTTGAACTGACATCCTATTGCCTTCATCTGGTGTGTCTAGATCTTGTTTGTGCAGGAAGAGATAAAGTATCCTATCCATCCTCTCCATCCCAATTTTGGGTTTCTTGACCTTTTCTTTGCTGTCCCTTCACCTGACTCTTTTCCTAAGGTTGAAATCTGGAAGTTGCTCCTTGTACAGAGATTGTTCCAAAGCCTTTGGTTCATGCCTGTTGCACTTCTCTGAACCCTTTGCTACACTAAATCCATTTTGAGATGAGGGGCTGAAACCATACAGACATCAGAAAGTGACAAAATGATAAAATGATTCTCTTCCTGTCTTTCACAAAACATCCTAGCTTTCAATCTTTTTTTTTTTTTTTTTTTTGGGGGGGGGGGAGTGTCGATGACTACTGAGCTTTTTTTTTTTTTTTTTTGGTTTGTTTTCATAATGAAACTATATCACAAGCACAAAAGCTTTCTCTTCAGCTATAATGATCTGTTAAGCACCCATAGGTATACCTATCTACATAAGATGGATTTTAAGTCAATGCTCTTTACTTGCACAGTAGCTGCATTTTGCCTAAGCGCCTACCACTCTTCCTGGTCTTGTCATCTTTACTACTCCTGAATCTTCTTACCTAGTCTCACAGAAGAGTGAGCTGAAAGAATACCAGCGAAGCAGCATTTAAGATATAAAGTATCAAAATTAAGCTATTTACTTGCTTTCTGCCAAAACACTGTACTTATAAATCCAAATTTTTACCTTTTGTCTCGAGACTAGCATTGCCTGATTTGCAAGGAAGTTAAAAAAAGGAAAAGTACCATCACCTTTTTGGATGAACTGCCTGGGTTTGTGCAAGCAGCTTAGTAGCAAACTGAATGTGTGTTATCTTCTTGTGAAAAGAGTATGAACTAATGACTGCAGCCAGAAGAAGCAGAAAGAGTGTGCAACCCCATGACAAAGGAGAACCAGTCCTGTTTTGTGGCACAAAAAGGAAGTCGTTCATTTGACAACTGACTATGCTCCAATGGGCTGCAAAACACCGCAAGTGCCTCCCTGACTCTATAGAAAAGGTACAGCCATGTATCAGCAAATCTGCTGAACAAGGTAAATATTTCAAGTGAGGCTGCAGAAAAGAAATATGCATGTATTATTGAATGTGCTGAGGAAAACCACGTGCAAGAGAATGGCCACAAAAAACATCCATCAACAGAACTGGTCAACAAAATAAGTAGAATAGGTCAAATTCTTTGCAACAAAAGGACTGAGAAATGGACATATCAAATCATTCAAAGAAAACTTCTGAAGTTGCTTTTGTTGTATAAGATATCCTAGACACATCATGAGAAGAACATTTCAGCTTGGCACTGCTCAACTGATAACTAGATGACCACAAGTGTTTAGAACTTCAGAACATAAATACATGTTTTCATGCAAATATAAGCTATAATTATCAGTAACATACCCTCATTGAAAGAAAAGTAGTGAAAGAGCGCAGGACTGTTTTCTACTTCTGTCTTCTCTGTCAGAGAAAAAGAAAAACTGTGGCCACAATTGTTACAGTATCTATACTTGTAAAAACACGAAAGATGACAAGAGTCCTCACTGGATTTTTCATTTTTACATCACTATCATTTTAAATTATCAAAAAATATAAATTAGCACAGAATTTCATACATATAAAGCACATTATAATATCTATAATAAAGTAGGGAATATAACAAATTAAAAATCAAAATTTGTAAAAGCTACCAATAATTCAAGGTCAAACTCATTTCAAAGTAAATTTCCTATCTTGTTTCACCAAGACAGGAAACTTTCCAAAATACTTCGATTTCTTAAGGTAACGCTTTTTCGGTCAAAACTTCTCGATTCCTGCAAGTTTTGTTTTGAGAGAAGAAAAAAAGAAGATACCCACACTCCTTCAAGTTTTTCCAAGTATTTTAATTATCCATGCAGTTCACCATACTAAGCAATACTCTGTGAAAGCACTCAATTCCCATCTATACCCCAGGACTCCTCATGGACTTGCAGAAACTACACATACACAGGAAGTATGTCAGACAGCAAGGTAATCTCCAATACCAGTTGCACTACGTTGTTCCTCTTTTCAACAATTATCCCTGTCCAGTTATCCTCTATTATTAAATATATTTTAGTTAAAGTGGATCAAGACAGACTCCCTTCCAGAAACCCTTCAGAGCCTAGGCTTATTTTTAGGCGTAGACAGTACAACTTCAACATTACATTCTTAATATTTTAAAAATGCAATTGCATAACACTGAAGGAATAAATCCTGGATATGATTTCAAATATATCTAAAAGATGGAAACTCTGATTAAATTTGTCAAATATTTTATGTAAAGTATGTGCTATTGAAATGTGAAAACATCACAGTATTAAATGTCACAAAACATTATAAAAATTGGATGTAATTTAAATTCCCCTACTGACTCAAATCTTTCTGCATTTTCTAGAGTCACTATCCTGTAAATATTAACAGGAATAAACATCAACTCTCAAAAGACCTGAACAGGATCCTAGACTACTGCCCAGAGATGGTCTATACCACCAGCAGTAGAAAATTAAAGCTGACTTTGCTAGTTAGCTAAGGAAAGCCGCAGCAAAAGCCAAATTGCCATTGTGCTTTGCCTCTGACAATCCTCATTGAAAAGACATTCAGGGCAAGACTGAGACAGAGGAAGAGTGGATGGAGTATTGACCAAGACTAAATTTAGGTTCCCGTGTCTTAGTTGCTTCCTCTTGCTTTTTAATAATCTCTTCTACCTTGAGAAAAGTACATACTGTTCCTTCCCACTGAGGTCAACGGGAGTTTCAAATACATCACTTGGCCCTCGCAGATCATTACTTAATTAATGTACAAAATAAAAGCACTGGGATGGTGTTCGTTATTCTAAGGGATAAAGAGTAGGTCAGCATTCGAACCAACACAGCAATAACAATGGATTTTGTATTCATGTCAGTACTGCATATTTAAACCTCAGGGAAGAACTGTCATGGTCTACTTGTCCAACCACGAATGCTGGCCTCCTCGAGCTATGTTTTGAATAAGTGTCACAGAGGAGCAAAAGCTTCTTCTATAGAGCCTCAAGGTCTCAGACTGTTTAGTCTATCATGATGGTAAAAACTCTGTGGAGGTATTTTATGTGAATCACATTTTTAAAGTTATGCCTACATGATTTTGCATAAATATAATTCCATTTTTACCTTGGTGTCAGCAAAGGCCATTGCTGAATCACATATTTCAAACACAACTTCAGCTATCTGAAGGAAAAAACTCACAAAGGCATGACCTACAAAAAAGCAATTAAGTCTTAAATTTTACATATAAAATTAATGCTATAATTTTAAGCAAGAGTTTCATATTAAATATGACTTAATTTTAATATAATTTACTAATTACAAAACAGTCCTTGCATACCAAGTCTCTCCAAAAGATTTATCATCTCCAGTAAGGAGAAAACATTGAAAAAAAGATTCCAACTACTAGCTAACAGGATGTGGATTGAATACTCATTTCAAAGCCCTGTTTTGATCCATCAGGTAAATTAATACAGATCCACATTTTACAATGAAGACTGAAAATTCACTGCTTGTTATACAAAAGCCTAAGAAATTGGATCCATTTTAGGAATACAATAAGATCTTAGACAATGAAAACCAGAAGAATCAGGCTCTGAAGCTGCTTGTTAGCCTCTCAGTGGTTTTTCTTGCAACTGGCATCAGAACTATCTTTTATACACCTTCTAACACAGGAAGCCAGCAGCTCCTTTTCTAGCCTACCCACATTTCTCCTCTTTAGCAAACAATCAAAGAGATGGGAGGACAACCAAAAAGTTTCAGATTGAATACTTAGCATTAATTCCAGGGCATAGCCTAAATTTGGCAACTTGAAAACTGAGAAGATAAACAAATGATAAGCACTAAATGTACAGCATATTACCATACTGTGAATTAATGCTTTGCTGCTTTTTGAAGTGTATTTGAGTCTGCTTTCCCTGAGGGGGCTGCTAGCACATATAATGACCTTCAGGTTGGGATTCCCTCAAACACTCCCACCAACCTAAGTTAGCTGTGTGTCTAAGTTAGTTGTTCTGAAAAAATATACTGAATGTTTACATCTCACTCTGTTATTTAAAAGAGAATTTCCATTTAAATGAACCTCATAAAGGATATCTTTTATGTTCACTTAATTTCATCATGCAAAATTAATAAATCAATTCAAATTAGATATACAGTAAAATGAGAGAGCACAGTGCCCACTTCTACTATTGCAGCGGGATCCAGAAAAAAAAAAACCCTCAGATACCTGTTTTTGCATACCACATAATCTAAGATACATTGCCATAGAAACAGTTCATGTTTTCCAGTTGGGAACATTAATTGCTATTGCCCACATTTTTCATGCTGCTTGAAACAGTGTTCTGCGAAACAAAAGTACTTTTATATCTTGAAACATTGTGTTACTACCAATGATATTTACCCTTAAAACAATCTTGAGTCAATTAACTTTTAAAGCAGTCAAGTTATAAAGTTTGTCACCAGTAGATATGACAGAGGGAATTTCAAGAGCTGTCCAGAGCATACAATTTTTTCCTGCCCACATTCAGCAACGATTTCTGCATAAAGTTCCAAGAAAGGTTTTTCAAATTAACATTTCAGCTATTTATGACACAAACACTTGAAACACTACTCTTTACAATAAAACTGCAAATTATGTTGTTGGCAGGTTATTTTTCTCTGCTGCAGTGGATGATTAATAAGCACCAATTTATCTCCTGAAGCACAATTTTTTTTCCTCTGTACCTATTTTCTAGTGATCTGACTCGTTCCAGACCCTGATTCCAAGCCCATCAAAATAGTAATGCATAGATTAGCCTCACTTGCGTTAGTCCTAGCGGCCCTATCACAGCTACTACTTTTCCTTTCTCTTTTGTAGTTTCACTCTACTTTGGTGGTTCTGTTTCCAGTGGCATCTGCCTGCACACGTCATCTGACCAGGTATCATCCGGCAACAGGTTCTCTTGTCTAAGTCTAGGGATACCTGTGACCAGCTTGCCTTTTTTTTTTTTTTTTTTAAGAAAAAAACAGTTCATTTACAAAGTTTAACTGCTACAAATAATTGAGATACGCAAAGACATCTATACATATACATGCGAGCCGAAAAGTAATGGTTGACAAGCTATATAGTAATACATGTATACACATGTTCAGTTACAAATACAATTTTTATTTAGTTATATATTTTCCAGGATATAAACATTCTTCATCAGCACATTATAACAAACTGCTTGCAAACTGACTAGTGCCTCCTATGGCTGCCTCAGCATATAAGCTCCTCCGTGTACCAAGTTCTGCTTTACCTATACTAAGCCATACAGGAAACTATTATAATATACTCGGCATACAAGAGAATGACACCTCTTGGCCTTCATTCACTCATTTTTCAAAGGGCCAGTCAACTGTCTCTGCCAAGTTTTCGTGGAGGTATATGTTACACAGACATAGGACCCACAGTCCACACTGGCAAGGTTCTGGTAAAATGCTTAGTTTCCTTGTCCAACACTATAGCTAGATGCTGGGCTCCAGCCTCACCGTCCACTCATTTACACAATGAAACACCCAACTGATGAATTATGGCAAATTCTGGTCTCATCAGTCTCTTTATTTATATATACACACACTTCTGGCCAAGGCTACAGTGCTTTCTCGTGTGGAAGCCACTGCAATCACCTGCAGTTCACAGTCACAGCTAAAGAAGGGTTTGTCAGAAGCTGTAAGCAGCAACTGGAAGCAACTGTGACCTACTACTCGCTATCAAAACTTTCCTTTCTCCCCAGTCCTTGCTCAAGGATAGCCATATAAAACAAAACAAGATAGAAGTAAAAAACATTTTACTCCTAGCATTGAGCTGCCTGCACTAATCATTACTGTATGTCTCAACAGAAAAACAATAGTATTCTCAGCAAAACAATCAACACTTAAAACGAGCAAGCCGAAACACCAAGCATGTAACCTTCAGTGCCCAGGTTCTTCTCTAGAGCTTTTGAGACCTTTTCATAGATGCGCTGCCCTTGACCGAGGGTGGATCCCTCCTAACGAAAGGGCACTTGTCGGGGCTGGGGCACATTGGGAAGGCTGCGCCCTGCCTGAGGAGTAAGCTACATGCCAAGCAGTCCAGTGTGGATGACCTTCTTATATAACCAGGTAAAGCTTGAAAATATAGCAGATGTAAGTAGGAGGGATGATAAACACATAAACAAGAAATATAACCAGTAGAAGAGTACATAATCTCTTCATGGTAATTTGTGAAGTAATCAGGCAAACAAATGTAAAGGGAACTGGCTAAGACTACTGGATCGCACAACTTATTTGTCATTTGTGCTAACAGTAATTTGAATCAAGTCTGTGCTTCATAAAACAAATAATAATTACTGAGCAAGCAGGATCCCCTAGAAAATAAAAGGGGCAGATTCTTGTGCAAAGAATACTTACAGTGTGGGTCCATTGGCTTAATGGCTCAATAGCAAAGAATAGTCAGAAGCAAAGGATAGACTTCAGAAGGAAAAAGCAGGCAACTAACTGTATTTATTGTTAATAAAGACTTTCAGAACACACTACTTACATCTGCAATATAACAAAGATAAAAAGTAGCAATTTTTAAACTACATGTATGCACATGGAGATTAATGTACTTCATGTGATACAAATAAAGCAAACTGAATTTTTAAAATAAGACATAATCCTGCTGTTACTCCAAGCCTAAATGCTACGGACTACTTTACTCTTATTTCACTGGGGGCCTTTCCCTTTCACTGGATGATTCAAAACCATAAGATATGAAATACCGCAGTTAAGGTGGACAACTCTTTCAGAGCACTACCAGCACTTGCAAAAATCAAATCAGGAAACAACCTCAAACAGTCTAATCTCACAAGATTTACAACTCTGAAGTTATCTTGCATTCAGAAATCAACTTCTGATGAACCTCTTGCTTTTAGATGCTTTTCTGAACCAAGTCTGTAAACTCTTTTCCATTCAATGAAAAAAATATCCTAATCTGAAATGATTATCTGTTGAACATCTTTAGTTTAAGCACTTTATATACCACAGGAAACAGAATCAGCTGCAAGACTTGCAGTGTATATTAGACAGGCAACACACCTGGACAAAACACTCACCTGGAGTGAGTGCCTGGAGGAATATGAAACAAATATATTATTTATATATGCATGTGGTGGATTATCTTGCAAAGGCTTCTTAGACAGCTGTTAATCCTGCAGAGTGCAAACCTCTGAGACCACATATTTACTCAGCTTTGAAGTCAGCATTACTTTTTGCTTACTGATATGGTAAATATATCCTCTAGGGATTGTAGGGACACACTGACTACAGAGAATTTAAGCAAAGTATTTAAAATATGAACCAATCAGCAGTGGAGGTTTTTTGTTGTGGTTTTTACTTTAAAAAGAAATTCATTTATTTGCTTCACAGTTATTAATATTTCCACAAAGCAATGGGTAGTTTTATTTGCGACTCTGAAGGAAAGTAGGTAATACAATGGAAAAGGTTTCAGACTGTATGAGTCACTGTATGATGAATGCATATTATTGTCATCCTTGCTTGATGAGAATTATCCAGCATAAAGTTGATGCTATGACTTACTACATGGATAAAATACTTTTTCACCTTGATTGCACTGCTAAAATGATAGTACAGTTAATGGGAGATGGACAGACAGACAGAACGCACACACCACTGTTTTTCCATATACCAGTTTTTTTTCCTAATCCTTACAGCAAAGAAAGATGACCTTCACAGACAACCCTTTCCAGATCAGGAACTTCTATATCTCCCCCCACCCAGAAAGAGAGTTGTCCCTGTCAGGAGCAGGTGGGGAGTTTTCCCCCTTCTGTTGTCATTTATAGAAATGGCAACATTTCTGTATATGTCCCTATCAGCATCTCTTTCTTAGCCCAGTCAGGTTTTTTTTAGCATGTTCTTACTCCACTGTTTGTGTCTCAGATTTTCATACTAAATTTTATTTTAGTATTTGAAAGCAAGATAGAATTTCAGTAATAACATTGCATGGGGGTCATCATTTGGCACAAGGCAATACTCTTTAAAAAAAAAAAAAAAGAGTGAGATTTCTGGTCTACTGACAGTTAATATGAACTTACAGGAATGAGATACCAAATCAAAGAAGTTCATACTTCATGGTAAATTTCCATTTAGTGTTATTGGAAATACATATTATGAAGCTTGAAGCTAGAAAGAAAGGTAAAGGTAAAAACACTTCAGCAACCGGTAAGATAAAGTCAGATTATAGACAAAAGGAAAGCAGCAGGATTAGATGGAATTTAATAAGCTTTAATAGACTTTTGAATAACTTTCACAAGGCTACAATATTTATTGAGACTCAAGAAAAGCAAGTTAAATGATTTCTATACTGCTACAATAGATATTATTCGGTACAAAGACAGCAAAGGGGGGAAAAAACTGATTATGGATTTGTTTCCTACCAACATTCACTAACAGCAAGTACACAAAGAAAAATCAATGTAAAGATAATGACTGAAGAAGCGTAATCACATCTTGCTGAGCTGTTTAACAATGACATGTCAAGTCATCAGTTTAGACAAGACAACCTGTGAAACACCACACAGACACAAAAAAGAAAAAATAGGAGGAAAAAAAGCTGTTGCTCTACAGCCTTCTATCCTGGAAGAAGGACTCTCAGAAAACAAAGCAACAAACAAAAAAACCACCACCACCAAAGCACGAAAATATAACTGAATACATTTAAGGTTCAGGAATCAGAAGCCTGGCCTGTTTACCCTGGCACCACTTCAGACCATGTCAGGTAATTCAAAAAAAAAAAAAAAAAAAAAAAAAAAAAAAAAAAAAAAAAAAAAAAAAAAAAAAAAAAAAAAAAAAGCCCTTTTTGTCTTTTTCTCCATAATATTCAAACAGCATAGCCTAGGAGGAATATTGCAAGCAAGTATCTTATTTTACTACTTTGTAAGCAAGCGGGCATGAGTATAAATTGGGGGGGGGGGGGAAATCATGCTCCAGAAAGCAGACTATTTGATCCAATTTGTTAGAAATAGTACGTCACTAATAAAATACGCATAATCTACACAGGTATGCATATATCAAGAATAGAAGCTATTTTTCTATGGCATTGTTGGTTCACTGAAATTCAGTTGAGTTACACTGTGCAAGGTTTTGCTCAATATTTATTACATCATTCTTACAGCCTCAAAAATAGACTACTCATGCTCTAGATGTGCCATAGACTGTATATCATGTTTAAAAGGAGCGTATGTTTAAACAAAGCAAATGCCTTTGAATTAGTCGATCGTAGATCAATTGATAAAAGAATTAGTAGAATGGCAATAAGATGTAGGACTGTTTCCAAAATTCTCTTCTGGAAATAGCATTTTTGTTCTTTGTCTCCTAAAACTATTTTTAGTGACTAACAAGTCTCTCATATACATCATCATTGTAAAGGAAAGAAATAATTCTCTTATAGAAAGAAACAAATAATAAAAACGTCAGAAAACTCAGTTCGTGCCAGAATCTGTCAGCTACATTTATCATAAGGAAAAATAGCTCAGCATAGGTTGCTTTATTACATAAGTGCTAGGATATTCATTACCCCAAATTTAAACTCTAATAAAACATTCATGCTGCTTTGCATGGGTGGGGAAACAGTCACAGTGGAAAGTTCTGTCTATGAACATTCCCCAAGCTTAGTTTAGCATAGGAGTGTTCTTTAAAAACTTAAATACTGAAATTAGTGATCAGTAGAGCATATGAAATATTAACTGAAAAAAAATTTTTTAAATAGGGTTGAAGAAATTGTTGGACCTCAGGATCAATATTTATGATACACATGCAAATTTTCTAAACAGAAAAGTTCAGATAGTTTGCAACTGAGTGAAATAGGATTGATTTTAATTTGCATAATATCAATTTTGCTTTTACAATCTAATCTCTCTCTCAGGTACCTGTTTCATTTCAGCACAATTATGTCAATAACTTACAAATCAAGACTTAGCAAGGACAATGCAGATTAAAAGAACAAACATTTACCTAGCTTACACTTATTCTCATAATGCTTCTCTGTGACACTGACCATCAGGAGAGCAAACTGTGATCTCAATCTCGCATTAATAGGTGCCTTACTTTCACCAGTTTCAGAACATAGCACATTATTTGACTTTATTCACTGCTTTACCATCTTCTAACCAGAAAAGACAACAAAACCAGGGAGCCTGCATCTAAAATAATTTTTGGAAGGGAGCACTGAAATAGTGGTAAACTGAAATAGGGGCAGGAGGAGAAGGCAAGACAGAAGTGGATTTGAGGCACAGACTTGAGCCAGGGACTGATTCAGAACTGGGTTATACCCCCAAAAAAGGCTCAAGGCAGGTCTTGTTCTCACATGCATAGGCCTGGGAACACAGGTGCCCTGCTAGGTCACCTGATTTGGAAGTCCACAGTATTTGCACGACCAGTTATACCACAAATAAAGCAAACAGTCAAACTAGTGATGACTGGACAATCATTCATCCAGTACAGTTGGTAAGTGAGCAACACCTCTGCAGTTGCTCAGAAATCACAAAGGATTACCTCCAATAATATAACTAGCAAAAAAATAGTTTGCCTAGATCTTGTTCGTGCTGTGCTCCCAAACAATGTTGTTCAGGGGATCAACATACTGACAAAAAAAATTGTTGACATATTAAACTGCTGAAGTCAATCGCACAAGTACCAGCTAGAGGACGCCATGGTGAATACCCAGTGCTTGCTTTTTGTAACACTGAATGCCACAGACACCAAGTAGCTCCTTTAAACAAACATGCAAGAAAAAAAAACAGTTGGTGCCTGGGACAGACAAAAGTAGCCAGAAAGGTCATATTGAATAAAAACACAGTTGTGTCATATAGTATCAAAATCATACAACAGAACCAGGAACTGTCAAGTCAAATCAAGTCGCAAGATGTCTCCAGTGCGAGGACCTATGTCCAACAGTACTGCAGATCAGATGTTTCAGAAGATTTTCAAATACTTGCCCACAGAAACTTGTATAATATACTTACAATAGGAACATCCCTTGTTCATTCCTGCAAGGGATACACTACTGTCTAAAGTCACCACTAGCTACTTTATATGTCCTATGTTCAATATCAGTCATTCAAGCTTATGGTAAGATCAATGGCTAATAGCAGCACAGCTTAAAAGTCTACATTCTGCGGTTCAGGAGTGGCTGTCCTTTCTCAGCCTTCCCCTTCTCCTGAACCGCTTTCCAACTACACTCTTCTACGTGCTGTAAGGCACCATCTCAATTGAATCCTCTTATCTGAACGGGGCAGGGGGAATCACACCAGATGTCTACTTCTACTGAGCTCAGTGTACATTAAAGGCTGGATCCATCTCATCCAAATCCAGTTATTTAAAAATTGAGCCCTTCCTGAAAGTTAGTCAAATAGTGGAGAAAGACTGGAATCCCTCAATTCCTTGATTTTTTCACAGCCTAATGTCATTCTTTATGGTAAATTAACCTTCTGAGAGTGCTCTTCTCCCCCAGTTAGAGAGGGACTAAAACACAAGCTTTGATAAGACCCTTAACATTGTGACGGTTAAAGTCAGGGAAGAGAATCTTACATACAGTACTCACAGGATAAAACATTGGTGCAAAGAGTTGCTGAGTGGAAAAGTGAAATTTGCAGATGATATAGAATTTGGGAACAACCACCAACCCAAAAGTCCGGAAATAATTGTAGAGAAATAAATACACTTAAGTTTAATAATTCACTTTTGCCAGAAGACCTCCCCAAAATAGGCCTTTTTGTTCAGCAGAAAAAATTCCTAAGGTGGCATGTAACAAGAAATCCCTTAAACTAAGTTATTTACCTGTTTAGATTTGAAGTTTGCTATCAGACCATGATTTATTAACAAATGTCATCTTTTCACTAAACTTATTTCTAGTGTTGAATATTGGAGGGCAGGTGAAGCGCAGGTGCATCGTTTTGAGTTTTTTCTTTTTTTTTTTTTAAAAAAAAAGGTTATTACAGTTAACTGGCTTTAAGATAGACTATTTACAGAGATAAGAACACCACAGGCATTTCCAGACAGTTTATACTGTCATGCTGAATTCACTACATCAGGGCAATACCATTCCATTTAATTTTGTTATGGGTTAGCACTGTGTTACTGTGTGTATAAATAGCAGCATAAAACTAGAGAAATACAACGGTGACTACAGTTCTGTACACCTATAGATTTTAGGGGCACCTGTCTATTTTTTTCATAATAAACTGGCTCTTAGTTATACTGGTCTCCTCATCTTAGGGGTAAGAGATGATTTCTAAACAAGAATATTGCCTATACAATGAAGGAACACCATGCATTTCTGGACTGGCATACATCAAATGCTTGGGAAAAGAAAATCCCTCCTAGAAAGGTAGTTAAAGTTTACAGTGCCATATGTTTTAGTATTCTGTTTCTCATGAAAACATGTTGCCTTTCTGCAGGACACATATAAGGTTTCATCATTAATATTAGGCTTGTCATTTCAATGCTAGGGCATAGAATATTTCCGAGTGATTGCTCGGTGGGTGGATCAGACATCGCTCATGCTCATCGCCACTTAAAGAGTCTCTGTGGGATAAGGTCACGGTCTCAGCATATCTGATGCAGCATGAAAGCATTCTCTTCCCTTGTGCAACTGGCAAATGCAGCATCTATTCTCATCCCATGATAACCTAGCAACAGCAGCATGGGCCCACATGACCAAAAAGTGTAATTAACTCCCATTTCACAAGGTTTACAGCTCAGCAACCTGCAGCTAATTTCAAATCCCACAGCATTTGAAAGTTGTTTGAGCAATTGTGATTGTTATGCACACTTTTTTTTCTTTTTATATATAAAGCATTCCAATAAGGTTAATCAACTATCACCCTACAAGTAGCTACTCACTGGATTGAGCTTTTTTTTAATGAGTAGATTGTGTAATTACTTTTAAGAGTCTTAACTATCTCAGGTCCTTAGGTATTTTTAGGTCCTATTTTAAGTCCGCACCCATCCTCAAGCTAAAATTGCCAAATGTCCACACTGTTTGTGAGTTGGTGCGTTCTCAGAACAAGGCAAGGGAAAGGGCGCACAAGCCCCAGAGTGGCAAAACTTAAACTAGCCAAACTTATCTTGTAGAAAGCATAGATACAGCTCTTTGGCATCACCAGCCATCTGTAGTCAGGCTTCTCACTGCTCCCCAAATCCCATCTGCTAAGTGTAATCCCAGGTGTCCCTAAAGCAGCCTCGGCTTCAGCTGCCTCCAGTTTTGTGCTATTCCCAGCCACGTTGCTCTCGTTCCCAACACAGGGCCTCAGCAACAACTTCAGGGCTGCTCACAACTCATAGCAAACCAGGAAGGACTTCTGGCCTGAGAGATGAGAAACATTTTATCTTTGTATAGTTTTCTTCAGCCAGGGCCCAATTTCTAGAGCAAGCACAAAGCTAGAGAAGCAGGATGGATTCAGCTCTCCAAGTTTTGATAAGGAGAGGGAGGCAGTACTAGCGAAACTCCTGAGAATTACTAACAGCAAACACAGTAATATAGGTAAACTTTTTTCCAGAGAAGATATTTACATTTGCCCAATAAAGGCTGTGAAATAATAAAATTGGTACGCAGAGTAGAAGAACACAATAACAGTTTGCGAACAATCAATCATGTTCAAGAGGGAGACAAAATTTGCATTCAAATTATTATTTATGAATAACAAACCATATTAATTGACAAACTATTACTGTCGAACTGACAAAGCATATTACAATACGCAAATGTTTTCAAGATGCATTAAGATGAAAGTACGGATCACAAACCAGTGATTTCCATTTTAAGTGAAGTGAGCTGCAGGCTGTTTGTGCTACGGCTCTAGCCCAGGAGGAGTATACAGCATTGACGTGTGCAATCTAACTGTATAGGAAGCTACGCAGACTCAACTTGATCTTGCAACTTGCTTTTTTTTTTTTTTTTTTTAATGTTTATAGAAGAGTCCATGCCAGAATCCCTTATTGCGGTCCTATATTTTATCCACAGGAGCAAAATGGGAAGACAAAGACAAAACAAGATGAGGGAATATTCCCTAGGGTTATTTTTTCTTCACTTTTGCTTCACTATGGTTCCAGAAGGAATAGTGATTGATATTTATACCTCAGAAAACCACAGTGATAATAAGGAGCCAAGTGCTCCACTAGTCTCTCCAGAAGATTTTATGTCCTTTGCCCCCAGATGACATTACCATATAGGCATGTGCATGCAACAACAGTGAGGGGTGGAGGGAAAACAGTTGCCATTTTATATTTGCTTCAGTCTAAAAAACATTAGGGCAAACAATCTTTAGTAATTTTTAACTACTGTCATCGTTTTGATGCGGCTACTCTAGTGCAGGAACAACCTCTACAGAACTCCTCTGCTCCCGTGCCTCTTTGCGTAAGTTCTTGGAAGAAGGACATGAGCTCTCTCTTCTGGTGGGGTGTAATCCACAACAAGCAGCTGTAACCGTGAGCCCACAAAGCCCACTCACAGCAAACGCCCCCAGAATCACAGCCCCAGTATGCCACACCAGTGCCAGTGGGCTCTCAGCCACCTGTGGCTGCTAATATTAGCCTATACTGTATCTTCTTTCTTAGATAAAATGAATGCAACTAGCAAGGGTTGGTAACATTAAATGTTACTTTCAAAATTATGATCTTTAGGATTTATAACATTCTAAACAGCGGCAGGGGATTAGCCCACCATAACTGCCAAGTTTCAAAACAAGGGGTCTATAATCCTATATTTAACCTCTCCTCTCTTCTGTATTCTTCCAAAAGCAGCACCTCATATTCTCCAGGAAATGTAAATAGCAATCCAGCTTTTTTCCTCCTTTCTCATCTCAATTTTCTTCTTTTCCTCTTCAACACCTATTGCAAGATACTAAGATTTTTTTTCTCCATTTACAAAAATTTGGCCCAAACAGAACCCCATGCATACAAAATGAAAGCCTCGTCTTGAGGCTGGACTGTCATGGATTTTTTTTTTCTTTTTTAAATCATAAGTGCCTTAGCGCAACTATTTGAAAACTCTTCCTAAACAGACAACTGCTAGATATTTAATATTAACAGTTTTTCAAATAACCCTATATTTTCATAGGCTGATATTATACTGATGCTTTCTTAATAATCACAGCTGAACATCTAATTCTGTTCCTCACTTTCTCCAGCCATATAAGAGTACATTCCAGATAACATAACTATGATACTAAAAAATTACAATATGATTTTAAATCATAAGTTCCTGGCAGAGCATAACTATTTGTCAGCCACATTATTACAGCATTAATTTTACTCTGGTGACAAAGCATCAGTTCGGCTAACTGATGACAATAATTGAAATTTATAAGGATAGCTTCAAGTTAGGCTCTTATCATGAATCAACCTTAATAGAAAATTAAATATTCAACTGGTATTCATTTGTCCAAGCAAAATACATTACACTTGACAGCAACACAACCGAGTGCAGACTGAAGATAGTTTAAATAATGGACTGTGTTAAGATAGGAAGCCTACACCCAACAACATACTCCTTGCATACATACAGTAATGAGGCATCTGGCATCAACTTCAGAGTTAATAAAATCCCACTAAGTGCCTTCCTCTCTCTAAACTTCTCAGATTTTGATTTCATTTGGAAAGCATCTAAGAGCACCCCCAATTTTCTCAAGTCTGCAGCTCCTTATGTAACAACCAAAATCCAAGCAGCACTGCTGGTCTCCTGGTCTTGCAGCCAATCTGAATCAACTCCCACTAGTACAACCTTTACCACTTTAGATTTGTGGAAAGAGATAAAAAAGAAAAATAACTACTCTATCACTTATAGAGTTAGTCCCCAAAATGACATGCATCTAAATCTTTCCTTTTTTTGTCTGAAAAGTTTTGCATGCAGCAAAAAGGCAACAAATGTTTTCTTACTTGTCGTTAACTTTATTATCATAACTAACACAGAGAAGAGACTCTACTATCATGCTCCTTTTTGACTATAGCCATTTTGCAGTGTTTATATTCCTCTGTTTAAAAAATGTTATACAAAAAATATATATAGACGTGAAAACAGGAAAAAATCATTACTAGTTGTACTGATTCTAGATACATTTATCTAACAGTCTAAAATCTGGGTAATATTCATATATATGAGGGACATAAGACTTATAGCAAGAGACAACTTGACAAAATTGTGATTTCAATCAGGCTAAATAATTGAAAAGGTCATAAAATAAATTGGTTTTCGCATCAGCTTTCACAAGTCGCATGTGATCAGCACTTTGCAGAAAATACCTGTAGCCTTCTGTTACCAAGGGTATTATAGTCTCCAATATACTCCAGCAACAGAACAGTTAAGAAATAGAAAGGTGTTGCCATTAAAGGCTGACTTTCCCAACTTCTTCTTAACATCAAGTTAATAATATGCACATCTTAGCTGAGAAACTGTATCATGCATTTACTGTAAAAGTGTTAAATATGTACATTCTCTAACTCACGTTAAAAAAAGGCACAAAAATGGCACACAGGCAGACTACTCCACAAGTATTTTTATAATCATAAACATTTCCTCAGGGAGGTGGAAAACACCACGAGACAATGAGACACTGGGGAGTGAGGCAGAGCAGAGATCAAGTGAACTGGAAATCAGCAGGGCTATCAGACCTGCACTTCCATACAATTGCTCCAAATACCTTAGCAATTTTTCAGGTAAGATCTTAGCAATTTTTCAGGTAAGATCTTAGCAATTTTTCAGGTAAGATCTTAGCAATTTTTCAGGTAAGATCTTAGCAATTTTTCAGGTAAGATCTTAGCAATTTTTCAGGTAAGATCTTAGCAATTTTTCAGGTAAGAGGGCCATAATTTAGTCAGGCTATTAATACAGCTCAGGGTGTTCAGGTCACCCACAATCTACACAGAGACGCTTTTCCAGAAGAGTATCAGAATGAGAGTCAATATTAGTTTCACTTAACCTTTTGATAACTAATTTGCATATAGCAAACTTTACATCTTATATACAAATGATGCTCCAGTTTATTACCCTTACAACATACTGTACAAACTCTTTCTAGGATTTATCCTATACTTTCTGATTTAAAGGCAGTTCTAAAGCTCTACTCCATTCATGGTTACGTACGTTATTCTAAATATGTTAGTGACCAAACTATTTAATTTTACATCAGCACTGTTCTTTAAAAATAATCATTTTCCAAGGACAGAGAAGAAGAAAAGATATTTGCAGGTGGGTGTAAGAAAAGGGAAAGAATTATAACTACTCTCTTGATTAGTTTAAGCAAACCATTCTTTTAAAATCTATTATACCCCATCTCATTCTCTTTTCACCTTATCCTCTGCATTGCACTTAGTTTGGTGGCTTTTTTCTTTACTGTAAAATTCTCCACAATTATATTAAAAGGGGCAATAAGGAATGTCTGATTACACATCAGGCCAAATCAATCAAGAAAGATGATTTAAAATATTAAAATCTGACCTGTAACCATTGCATCCCTAAGTAGTCCAATTAGTACAATTTACTGTGTACAGTAGAGTTTTAAAAATGAATAAGGTCAAATCCAGCCCTCAAAAAGTCTCAGCTGCCACTGAAATTCATAAGATGCTTCACCAGAAATGATTAAAGCTCAGGGCAGCGTCACAGAAAGTATTATCTAAAAAGCTTCCATTTTCCATGGAGAACCGTTAGGAAAGTGTTCTCACACGTTATTGTTACAGGAGCAACTTGCATTTATATCACTGATATAACGCTACTTACATTGAAACTTTGGCAAAAGTCAATAGATATATTTATGGCACTATGGGAAATTACTGTCACATACAGAATGAACATTTAGCTCAAAGCCAGGGATGTAACCTGTTTTTTACTTTTCCTGTAGACAGCAGCTATTTTCCCTTTCTGGGCTGGCAGACAATCAGACTTGCAACCAGAGGAGAGGGGACATGGCAGCAGAAAGGGCATTGATCACTTTGACAGGGTTTGTGTTCTTATAAAAGATGTTTGTGTCAGTGTGTCTTTTAGGGCCTCTCCGTAGGACAACACCGTTTCTATATGTTTTTCCTGCCAGTTACCTGGTCTGAAAAGATGAGAATTGGGGATGGGGGAGGAAGTCAATAAAAGCCGCAGAGATTTCAGTGCAGACCTATCCAAAGGGCATCACTGTAACTCACCCTGAGCTCAGACTGGAGCTATGCACATAAACAGTTGTACGAGTGCCCCACATGCAGCAGTGCAAACAGCTGGCAGCAGCCACCAATTCCAATCTTTGATATGCTTCCCTAATAAAAACAACATTTCTTAAAATAATCATTTTTAGAGTTTGATAACTGCTATAGTTTCAGTATTAAGCCTTGTATTTTAGCTAAGCAATTCTGTTAAACACATTCAGTGATATTAGCATAATTACTAGCTATAGCCCCTTTCCTGCAAACAGCTGCAGATAAAAGTACTTTCAGGTATTGCTCAAACACAACAAGGTAAAGTTACTCACACCGGTCAGTAATGTCAGGATGAAGATGTTTATTTCTCCCAGACTTTACTTCACACATCTGACCCTGAGGGATACATGATGACAATTTGAATATATCATCATAGAATCTGAAAAAAATTTAATAATTGCCTGAAACACTTATTTTGCTACTACAATAAAAATAATTTGAGTACCAGTTGCAAAATTCTAACTACTTAAATAAATGTTCCTTATCATCTGTTTAATTATTTAAACACTTGCATGTTCTAAAGTTAAATACATAAATATTCTATTAAATGAGATCATTTGAAATAAACAGATCAGAAAAGATGATGAATAAGTGTTTTATGTGCTACTTAACTTTCTGTAAGACTCTAACCCATAAAATGCAAGATGTCATTGTTCTGCTTAGGCTTGCTGGGAACAGCATTGAAAATAACTGTTGGAAAGCCATAGGGTATCTAGGGATGAATCTACAAAGTCCAATATGTTAATGCATTCGGTTTCAAAAAAAAAAAAAAAAAAGAGACACCTTCACACTAGGAAGGCACTTTGATCTAGAAGATGAGAAATGGAAATAAGAGTCCACAGATCTTCATTTCTTTCTTTCAAACTTTGAAAGGCAAATTAATATCTATTTGATAATAGAAGACCATTGCTACAGAAACTGCCATTTTCCACTAAGATTCCCCAAAGCTTTGATTATTTTGTTTCATGTAAACCTTAGAAGATACCTGCAGATGAATAAAGCAAAGCAATAAGCTATAGTACTAAAATTTGTTGAATAAAACATAAGGACAAAAACCTCTCTTCTAAGCCTTTAATATATTTATGTATTAGGCAACCAAATCTATTGGTAAAAACAAAAAAGTGATACTGAGGTATAAAATCCATATCAGATGAAACCAATCTTGCAGTTTCTAGAGCAAGCATTTTCAAGGAAAGGGAAACAGGAGAAGTCTGTTTCTTTTTTGCTTTCCAGGGGGAAAAAAAAAAGTCTTACATTATTATCATATTTTGTTTTTGCATTAGTTAAAAGAATTAGTCAAATCATAATTGAAAAGCTTTGTCATCTCAGTGACAAAGAAATTAGACCAGATAACAGATGCTAATCTGCATTTGCCAAGTAAGACGGGGAAATAAAAAGAGGCTTTATTTAGGAATCTGAATCTATGAAAATAATTTTCCGTAAGAGACAGCCTGCATACACTGTGTGTGGCATAGGTACACAAAAACACAAGCACAAGGACAGACTTCCTTCCAGCATGTGTTTTTCACACTTGTGTGTGCTTTTGTACACATACTTGCAGCTGCTCATTGCAACTCTTCTTCTGTGAGATACTGGAAAAGCAAAGTCAAATTCTAGAAAAATCCCCTAAGACACTTTATCTACAAATGAACCACAGGGATTTAACCAAATAGGTTCAGTTGTCATTGCTGACTCTACTGTCAAACAAGAGGAGGCTTATTTGGTGAAATAAGCTGACTTTGCCCAAAGCAAGAGCAAAGAATGGACATCAGATAGGGGTTTATTGTTTGTACTTTTAAATAACATTGCTGCTTATGAGAATAGATCCTTAGTAACATGAATGCTTTATAACCTGTTTAATCAAAAGTAAAAATATTACTCTTTTAATACCAAACAATTTGCAAATATCATGTGTACTTTCAAAAAGAGATTTAACAGGAAATACAGACTCAGGCTCTGATGAGTTTCTTTTTATTCATCAAGTGATAGACAAAGAAAGGAGGCAGATTAGAAATCACAAAACCATATGTACTAACACTCAATGAATTAACCTCAACCATATTGAGCCTCAAACATGTATTCTGATTTTGACTTTACAGCCTGAACAAAAGTAGTACGGAATCAAGATTTTACTAAGTAATATAGCAGCACCTAGTCATACACACCTTACTTTTAAAGCCTGCTGGATGAGAATTTGAAGTATTCTCTACAAGCACAAAGTACAGCAATTTTATTACAGAGGAACAGATACTGAATAAGCAATAGTTAAAGACAAACAAACAAAAAAACACCCTGTATAGGATATTTAACTACCACAAGAGCTTAGAAGTGCTCAGAACAATAGAGCACTCACTCTATTCTATATAATTTCCCATACAGAACACAAATAACTAGATTTATTTCTGTCAAGCTTTCATTCTTTGTAGGTAATAAAGCTTAGCACTTATGCCCTGTTTGTTATCATCTCCACCTTTAAAGGAAGGAAGGCAAAGATCACAACTCCTCACCATCTGGAATTTTTCGGAACGGCAACCTTTCTCCAAATGGGACTTTCAACCTTGCTTTTGATCTCTTAGACATTCTGATAGACTGTAAATAGGAACTCTGTTCACAGAAAAGAAATGAAAAAAATCTAGTAGGAAAATTAATAGATATGTTAGGTGCACTTTTGTTCTAACAGCAATCCATCATTTGTAAATGTTAGTGTCACTAGGTCTAGAAGGAACCATCAAGTTACCTTTCCTGGCAAGGCTTTAATAGCTTCAGAGACTTCAGCACTAAGGAGGAGTGAGGAGACAGAGCAAGGCTGACCTAACTGAAACAAGGAAAAGAAGGAAGCGTGTTTATGAACCGGCAGAAGCATTCTAACAAACTAAAAAAATGGCTTAAAAGAGCAGTGATATCCGCGTTTTCATGGAGGAAGCTTTGAAAAACAAAACAAAGCAAACTACTAGGTTAAAGTCACATTAATGTTGCACTGAATATTCAGCTTTCCAATGTCTGTACTGTGTTACAAAGTTTAGATTTGTGTTATTTAACTAATAGCCTTTAGTTATTCCTGCTGTCTACTTATACAAAATTGCCAAGGACTCTAATACTAATTTAAGTTGAATTACAGTAAGATCAAGCTCTTGAAGAGTAAATGGAGGGATATTTTTCTTTAATGTCTGTACAGAAGGCATTAAATTTTCCTCAAGCAGAACTAAGTACCATCATCAATATTTGCAGCTATATGGTTGATGAGCTATATTTTCACCTGTGTAACCCCTTTCATCTCTTGGAGATATTATATATTCAATCTACAATCCACAAAATTAGTTGATACAAACATCTTCACAGCTAGAGCAAATCTGTTTTCTGCACTTTAAACAGCATATAATTTCACCAAATTTGTTGCAGCTGGAAAAACAGATGCCTGAAGCATTTAAGTAATTTTATAAATATTACTAGGTTTTCCTAGGCTGATTATATCACCTGTGGTCTGCAGGCAAGAGACATGTATTTTACCCATACACTCTTTGCTTCACCAACCTGAGCTACAGAGAACAGAGAAAAGGGCCAGATTCCTCCCAGCAGGGATTTAGTAGCACATTGTGCAATGGCACAGCAATAGCAAAGGTGACACCAGAAGCTAAGTCCATTCGCAGAATTCAACTTTGTTTCAGCAATGGACTGGAAAGTCTCTTCCAGGGCTGATCTAGCTTTTGTTTTACCCATATAATATGAAAAACCTAATTAAGTTACATTATTATGCTCCATCCTGGTGCTTCTATTCACTCTGTACTCACATATAATTAGAAGAAAATTTTTCTACTGAAATACAAATACAGGAAGAAATGCTAGAGGAAAGTCAGACATTGTTTCTGAAAGCAACATCAAGAGACCTTATTAACATCTAGAAAATGTTGTTTTAGCTGTTCAAATATAGGACAGTTGTATAGATAAGTCACTCAGGCAATTTTAGTCATCCACATATATTATTCTAATCTAACTTTTCAGAAACATGACAGCAGAAAAATACACAGTAGTCCAGTACATCTGCATAAATACCAATTTAACTATCAAAGTGATTAGCTCATAAAAAATCCAAATGTAGCTAAGGCCTAAAGATTGTCACATTTGTTGACTGCTCACAGTGAAAGGAGGGCTCAGTTTTTGCTAAAGTAACTCACATCAGAGAAAAAGGATGTACTAACTGCAGAGACTATTTCACAGTTGACAGCATATATAAAGAATTGAATATGAAGTGGTAGGTTTTGCTTCCACCGGACATAAGTGACAAATTTTGTACAGGTAGCCAGTGGTTAGTTATAATATCTATTAAAATAATTGGAAGTTATGAGAATACAAATGACAAAAGGGGAGAGTTGTTGTTGCATACCCTATTCTAGCTCTTTCCTTAGGGTCCACTTACTGCCACTGTCATAAGCAGAGGACCGGGCTAAACTTCTAACTAAACCAGCAAACTGGAACTGTATGGCCATTTCTATGCTGTTAGATAATTTGAAAAAAATATATCGTATCTTCCCTGTTTTATACTGTACAAGGAGTAAGTTGAGTTCATATCAAAAAAATTTCCCACCTTGCTTAAATACATAAAATGAGCATTTCATGTTCACAGAAGCACATCCATAGTCACACGCTCCTGAGTACAGCAGTCACTGACCACAAAGTGCACGAGTGCACTTTAACTTATCAGTACAAATAACTTTTACTTGACTCTCACAGTTATTAGGTCAGGAAGGCATATCATGAAAAATATTTGTTTAGCTAGGGATTTTCATCTTCTATGGTTGAAGTGAAAAAATAAGCATTCTTTTCAACATTAAGACAATATTACTTAAACTAAAATAAATAGAGTTCTGGAATTTTTGTTTTTAATTAAAGTAAGTGCACTTAAGGTGGCATCCGCATGCTTCCAGAACTGGCTGACCTTCACCTAACTAATCACTAGCACATGAAAAAAGAATGATTAATCCAGAGCTGCAGTAAGTAGCTTCATTTTTTCCATTAAGATGAAGGTTGCTGTTTTCTGTAAAGATTATTTGCGATAGAGTATTTGCAATAGAATTCCTAAGAGCATGGCACGTTATTTTGAGAGAGTGCTGATGAGCCTGAATCAAACTTAACAGGATTTAAATAAAGATTCATAACACAAACATTCCCTTTCTTCATTAGCCATATAGTGATTTTCATATTATAATTTCAGCCCATACAAACACAAGATTAGTAGCTTAAATAGTCTTCTGAATGGATAGTGTGCCATTTAGAAAAAGAACCATACTTTCTAATATACACCTATTTCCATGCAGAGGACAGAAGAAAATGTTTTCTGGAAATAATATTGAAATACTTCTAACAAGAGATTCATTTATTTCACAGCATTTTGGTGTCATATCAAAACCTATTGTGTGCATTCCTTAACAGGCACTAAACAGCTGCATAGAAAGAACATCTTCCTCCAAGGGTTTTAGCTAAGACTTCATTGCAGCAATTGTTCTATAAGATTCTATTTACACATCTACACCACAAATCTGAAGATAGGATTCACTCTGTAGACAAAGTCTCCCAAGGGGAAACTAAAGCCTGATTCAAAACATGAAGCGACAGAATCCCTAACTCATCCTCATTTAGCTGTTACTCTACCATTAATCACAGAAAGAACTTCCACTTAGTAAATGCTTGTTTAAGTACAGAGTGAGTGAAGAATGATTATTTCACCTTTTATGAAATAGTTTTTACTCTACAATCTTCAGCATAAGTCAGTTGGACCTGGACCACCACCCATATGCAAGCAAGATAAAGACGTGCTGTGTTTACACCAGTCTTGAACAGCTATGAATCTACTTTTGCACATTTGCCACCATTTATTCTGCTGGTTCTGAAAAGCTCAGTCTAAGGAGGGGAAGAGTCAGTTCAAGCAGAGGAGGAAAAATCAGTTTTGCCTGCTGCGTATAAAGTTATGATCACAGCACAAGATTGAACTGTTTGGAGGGTGTTTGTCTTGTGTTTGTTTTTAGTTCTGGATAGGATTTCAACCCAGAAAATTACATCACTACAGCAAGCTTTACAGAGCAAGTGACAGTACTCAAAGATAAGTTGAGAATTTCATACTTGGAACTAACACACAGAAGTGTTCAAAAACCATAACCAGCCAATTGCCAACATGCAGACACCCAAGCCAGCATAACATTTACAGTGCTGGAAGATCAAAAATTAAGGATCACACAGCAAGTGTCTTTTTCTTAAAGTTTAGGCTATTTTGCATTGTGGGGAATTAATCATTTCCCTCCCCTCATACCATACCTAGCAATTACTGTGTTGCCAGTTTGACTAATGAGAGGGAGAGCATGCCGTCATGGGACCTAGCTGACGGAAAGGAGCTTCTCCGAGAGCTCCACCATAAGAGCAACTACATTTGTATTCATGCTACATGAACTCATCCTAAATACCAGCATTAATCACACATTCCTCCACCAGTTCTGTTAGTGCCATCCAGCTAGTCCTGCTGCATCAGGATGTTGTTCAACTGGGCCACCTATTTTCCCCATCTCTAAACTCCTCCTTTTCCTGCTGCCCAGCGACACCTCCACTGACTGAGGGTCCAGTGTATTCCTCAATCCACATACCTTTCTGTCCCCGTTTCATGATGCTGAAATATAGCATGAAGCCAAGAACAAGCTAAGTTGTAGAAGTGCGGGAGCTGCCCCATATTCCTGAATTCTTGCTGTCCTCTCTCACGCTAAACAGGAGGGCCGCCAACACTATTTCTCCCTTTTGCAGATGAAAAGCTGCTTCCAGGTCCAGAGGAGCAACAACATAGAGAGAAAATACAATTTTTCCACAGAAAATAAGAAGTCTGCTGCATTTATGAAGCCAAGGCAGATTATATGAATTACCTCAAGATATCCCAGCTTTAACAAAGGCCAGGCTTCAAGGGTAAAACTTAAAAACAACCTTCACAGCAAGATTTTCCAGCATGATTGTAAATAAGAGTCCTTGTTGTTTATAAATGGAGCAATAGGGTCTCCTTAAGAACTTTAAAAAGAATGCCTGAATCTAGACTGAGTTTCATTGTGACAGGCTTTACCCTAAACTGATTTATTTTGCTTGAGACATGTTGCAATTTACCCAAGCAGGTAATCACTCTTCTACCTAAATCATGAGCCAGGCAAACCTATAGGAATGCTTTAGCAATATATACAGCACAATGTTGCTAAATGCCTCATTGAGGATAGTCCATTATACTCTCAATGCTGAGAAGAGATCCCCATCAACAGGACTTGACCCTATAAAAGGTAGTTTTCCCTTTTGTCTCGCTCCAGAATTTCTTCCTCTCATATGTAGTTAGGCCACAGCGGAATCAATTCCAAGAGAACAAGACCAACTAACATATGTTACCATTATTATTATTTAGGTTTTATTTATTTATTTTTAACCAAAATAGCTGTATAAAACTAGTATTTAAAAATCTACAGACTAGTCAATTTTTCTTTACCTATTTCTAAAGTGCTTACTGCATTTTAAAGAATTCAAATGTACACTTACAGGTTGTCAGAGTTTCCAGAGTCCTGCTATGCATTGCTTCAGAGCCAACAGTGGAAAATTATTCTCTGCTACCAGGAATGTAGCTATCAGTTGCAAAGGGGGGGGGGGGATTCTGATCTTTCTAAAAGTATTTTAAACCATATTCCATACACTCACACTTTGTACTTTGATCACAACATTACTCTGAAAAGAAAAAAATGAGGTTTAACTTTGTGGATTGAAAGTTTCTTAGAAGTAAACACGTCAAAAAGATTAACATGTCCTTACATTTCCTTTGAAATTAAGGATGTAATTTCAATTAAAACATTTCATAGAACTTATAACATTAACATGTGTATTAAAGTATTCATTTTAGATTTAAGAGGTGTTAATAAAAATAAAAAAGTTTAAAGGTTACTATTAAGCATTTTTGTTAACTTGAATTCTCATTTACTTTGGTCCCGCTTGTAAGCCCATTTACATGAGACAACAGGGGTAAACAACAGAAGGGAGAGAGGAGGAAGAGAAGAAAGAAAAAAAAGAGGGGTCATTGAAGCTGGTCAAGGAAAGAAGAAAAAACTCCTAGTTGAAAAAAATAAGGACTCTTCATTCACCTTAAAAAATGCCATGGGGTCAGCACATTCATTTGTCCTAGTTTGTGTCTTGGATAATAGAATGGAAATACAATTTGTATTCCCTACTTGACTACAATGAATTCTTTCTTCATGAGAAAAGACGACAGGTTTTAGCCTTCCAGCAAATTTTTGTATCTCCCTTCCTTTCTCATGGTTGTATTGAGCATCACAAATACAGTATTAATAGTATTACCAGCCTCTCTCTCTGTCTAGTCAGCTTTGCCTTTCTCCAGCAAGCCCTTAAGATACACTGAAGACTTGGTTTTATTGTCCCACAAGGACTTTTTTCTTTACTGCCTAACAAAATATCTGAAAGCCATACTTAGAGCCAGTAACACAATGCAAATCTGAGGTCATACCTTCTTCACACAACAATAATTTACAGCAACTATCTTATTTCTTGGGTGCTGATCTTAACCAATATCATAGTTCTAGGTTTTACAAGCAACATTAATAAGAATTCTAATTAATGTGTGAGCAAAGCAATAAAATCAGGGTGACACTGTCACTGTCAGAAATTAAACATCACCTAATTTGATGAAATAGTAGACCTACTTCACAGAATATGTAATTAAGTCTCATTTCTAGACAAATTTTATTTCTGTAAGTTTCCACATTTATGACTGGAAATAGTTATTCCTTGCAATAAAAATGATTCCCCCCCCCCCCCCCCAATCTTAAGCTTTCCACTCTATGGAGAATAAAAGTAGGAACTGAACCCTTCTAATGATGTAATGATTTGAGCCCCTGAACCACATTTTAGAGGTTAGAATGGAAATGTTTATTACACCCTTAACAAAAATCCTATTTTAACTCTTCCCTCACTGCCACAGCTTTCTCCTCTTCTTCTTTTTTTTTTTTTTCGTACTGGAAAACATTATTAGTTTCACGGAGTAGCCATTAAATTGTCTAGAATAATATCCTGCATATTACAGCTCATTAAACTTCAGTTTACCCTGTATTGAACACATTGACTTGTATTTGTCTAAGGCTTACTTTTTTTTTTTTTTTTTTTTTTTTTTTTTTTTTTTAAACAGACAAATTCATACTTTTGGAAAACAAAGAAAAAAGAATCTACATTTCCCTTTGCAAAATTTATTCTATTGATTGATATATTAACATGAAAAAGATATATTTTTTCAAATGCATGGATTTCTTCCTTGTTCACTAGCTTCATTCAACACCCATTTAAAGTGTGGAAGCTTTATATGGATGGCTTATAGCGATCTAATATCAGTCTCACTCATACCTCATGCAATTCTGAGAAGATATTCAAACGCCTACACAAAATTCACTGTTTTGATGAAAATAAGTAGTAAGCTGCATAATAATATGAAGTGCATTACATGTTTATAGTAGCATAATTTTTAACATGGCTTTGTCTGAATGATTCACCTTATCAGCACTTCAGATCATTGTCCCTGTTCCCGGTCGTTGTTTCCAATATTCTGTATTGTAATCTTTTCATATTTACCAGCAATTGTTTTACAACTACAGAAGTATCAAACCAATTCTAATCCAAACAAAGTACCATCAAAAAGTAATCCACTTTCAGTGATGATTTCCTATTGACAACCCTTTGCTGTTTATTTTTAATTCATTTGATAGCTAACACGAGTATTAATTTTAAAGTCACAATATCACAATGTTAAAACTTGCATCTCACAAGGAAACACTGAGTTTTGGGTAAAAGACCTGCAGATAATTCTTTGATTAAAATCAGCAACAACATCAACATATCTTTAAAAACACAGGACAGATATTTGAGTATTTTTCATATATTTCAATAGCAGCACAACAGTAGCCTTCCTTATTCTTCTGAAATTCACTTAACAGTCCCAGGTTTAACTGCTCTCTGTAAGCAAGCATGAGAAGTAAGATACTGCTTCTTGAAACAAGTATTCCCTCAAATACACACTTTTTTTTCTTAAATAGAGAAAAAAAATGATTTGGGAAACGTATGTAGAACTACAGAATCCAGAAAGAAACCACAAAGAAATTCTCTAACCCAGAGTAGCCAAGAACACCACAATAAATTCCTTAATCTTGTGCATGACAAACAGATTTTTAATTCTTGTTTTCAACTAAACAAAAAAAGACTCGGTGTGTGAGAAGCATGCACATGAACTCCTGTCTAAGGTAAGCTACTGCCTTCACAATAAATAGTTCAGGGCCAAAGTCTGGAAAGGATAGAATTTTTATGGAATAAGAAACTATCTTTTCACCTGTCTCCAGCTAACAGTCTTAATTAGTCACTCTTCACTCACAATATTGATTTTTTTTATACTTTCTCATCATACTGTACAAGCCAATATCAAAATCAAGTAAGAAGTGAAACTAATTAAAAAGTAAATAATAATAAAAAAAATGCAGAAATAGTTTTCAAAACCTGTCTAGAAAACATTAAGATAATCAAATTCCAGCTGAGGGGGCTTAGAACAGGTCCTGTATTCCACTGGACTGACGTAGACAATATCTACAATTGCATCTTGATTAAGAATTCTACTGCTAATACTTACCGTTTTGAAAAAGCACAGCTATAGAACGCTTAAGATATTAAGGATCTGTCATGTGAATACATTATTACTGAACAATGCCATATTTGGTGTCAACCAACAACTGACAATGAGATCTATAAGAGCAGGGTATATTCAATAATGATGGAGAAAAGTAACACCCTAAGAAACTTCATAAAAGAAAGATGCACAAAATGGCAAGGAAGGACATAAGTGGAGAAGAAAGCAAAAAACAAGAGCTGTACCATCACTGAGGCAAAGAGTCATTAAATCGGCAATGAAGTACGGGAGATGACATTCATTCCACTAATAAGGCATCTCCAAGTGAGTGAAGCAATGCTTTTAACTGAAAGGAGTCAGCAATAAAGGTTTTTTTCCTTCTTTTTCTTTTTGGAGGTGGAGAGGGAATCAGAGTATTTTGAAAATGGAAAGGCATCTATAAAACTTAATCTACTCTACCAGGTGGTCTCTGCAATAGAAGTAACATGAAGCAGAAGCATAATAGGATAGGGAGGCTCTATCAGAGGAAACCTACTGCAGGTTAGCTTGATTTAAGAGAAGCCTCTCTGATTTAACCTTGGCTTAAATACATTTGGTGGCTTTTGTTTCACTTTGTGTATCATTTTTGTATAGATCCATGAAGGTGTTATTTATTTTGGAAGTTGGAAATAAATGCTTATTTCCTTCTTACTTAAGCCCACCTTAAGAAAGACTTCAAAAATAATACATTCTGCAGTTTCACTCCATAATTTTGGCAACCTGAACACTCAGGGCAAATCAGTAAATTCCCCATCTCTCTAGCAGCACCCAAGTGAGATGCGAGTGAACCTCATTTCCACAGCTGTCTCCAGAAGGTCAAAAAAGCAGATATTCTTGTAACCAGGAGTAGGTAAAAACCCTCTGTCACACCACCAGGTCACTAGGACCATGCTTGAACTTAAAAGAACGGTTCAAGATGAGGCAGTATAAGAAGTCCCTTAGAACTCAGTGTGCCTGTATAGAGCAGAGCTGCTCTACCCCAATTTAATGGCTTGCAAAACCAGAGCAGTCCCAGGCTCCATGCACCTCACAGAGCTACTCTCCTTTCATGCAGGAGGAAGCATCCTCCTCCTCAGGATACCTCCCTACCACACACTTTACTAGCTCTACATCTTAGCACAGCAGAAAAGCACAAGCCCAGGCTCCACCTTCCCCCATCCCTCCCTCCAGTGAATATTAATAATTACACCTAGTTAACTGCTAATGTTACAGAAAACACTGCCTCCCTTTCTCTTTCAGGACTGCTTCCTTTCTCTTCATTCCTCATGTTGAGCCTCACAGTAAGCAGCCATGAACAACAAGGTAAGTTGGTTTACGGACAAGCTTCTCGTACAAGGGGTATCTTCTCCCTAAACTGCCAACTACTTGAACCCAACGCAGAGTACGGTGACTGCTTTTTAATGGCATTGTCTGAGCAACTGCTAATTTCCATAGACTTATTCTAGATCTGCTGTCCCTCATCATCATGTATAGCATGTGAAAAGTTACAGAAGCTTCTAGATCTGCTGTCCCTCATCATCATGTATAGCATGTGAAAAGTTACAGAAGCTTCTAGATCTGCTGTCCCTCATCATCATGTATAGCATGTGAAAAGTTACAGAAGCTTCTAGATCTGCTGTCCCTCATCATCATGTATAGCATGTGAAAAGTTACAAAAGCTTAAGAAAATATTTTCATGAAACTCCTTGTTACAGTATTATTTCTTCACTAATTAGAAAATCTAAGTTGTCCTAATATTCATCCATTTAAGCATTCTTTGTAAAAATACCCTACTCATCTTCGATTAGTCTTGAAAAAAAAAATAATTTTCCCAAAGTTTGCTGAGGTGTCTGATCTCTCAGTCTTGTTTACAGAGAACATGTATTAAATGTTTTAGTTAGATTTTGAAACACACTAATCTATAATGGAGCGATAAGGTCTTTCATCTCAGACTTTACTTATCCCTTGACCTTTCCAAACCGGTTGTTTTTATGACGCTAATGAAGCACACCGTATAGACAGATTTTCTACATTACAGGTTATTTCCATTCACATCAGGAAGACTTGTCTTACATTTAAAAGGTACAGAGGTCCTTATGCACTTTATTGAATGGAAACATCAAAGGATTTTTCAAGGCAGTAGCAACAAGCTGTTTCTAGCTCACATGAAAAGCACCTTTATGTACCAGGGGTTCTCCATAGGTTTAAATGGAGAAATGGAGAGACTTCTTGTTTCCTGAATTCCAGGAGTAAATTACCACAAAACTTAGGGAGTAAAAGTTGATATTTTATAACATAAAAGCCACCTTCACTGTCTCATCAGCAGCTATAAACTGCTTTAGTTCAAAGTTTCATATCATCCTCCTGATTTCTTGAGTAGAAATTTTCCACTGTTTTTATTTTAAAAAGAAAAAAACCTAAAAATTTAGGTGAAAAGAAAAAAAAAATCAGTATTTGTCTACAGATATAACTCAGGCAACCACTGTATTTTAAAATAATCATCGAGCTGTGAAATTAATATTTGAACCTGTAAATTGGACTTTTTAGTCTTCTTAACTTCAAAAAATATTTCTTTTAAAGTTTCATCAGTACAACAATCCAAAGTAGCAGTATGCTATCAGAGAGAAAGGAGACAGAAGTTCCATTGGGGAGTACTCAAAAGCAATGATTACCATGGAAAAAATGAACAGTGGCAGATATCCTTTCCATTGGTACCTTCAAAACTGCAAGAGCGCCTGTGAGAGCGCTCCAGAAGACAAACATGCACTTTCTAGTGGTGGTAGGGCTTCTGCTAATAACACTCCATATATCCTAAAGCAAGCATTTCTCTGGCCTACAAAAATAAATGAGGGGGGAAACAGTAAAGAACAATCCTTCAGCAACATTCATTTTAACCATTTTTCCTGAAAGAGTAAGCCGATTACAACTGTTAATCACAACCGTATAGCTATTTTGGTTACGGGATCAACCTTTTTATCATGACAGTAAGTACCCACATGTTTGCAGTAAGCACGTCATCGCATAACAATAGCTTTTATTCACTATAGCTGCTCCCCTCCCCGAGGCTTCTACAAAATGGATCTTTCCACTACCACAACTCTAACTACAGGCTCTAGCATAACTAAAGCAATACCTTCAGACTTCATGCATATATTGCATCTGCTTCATAACTGGCTGGCTGGTCAGAGAGTGGTCACAAGCTAAGGTATTCACACAGGACTCGGTCGCTAGCTGAAAACTGCCCAAAAGTCACCAGCACCACTTTGGAGAACATCTTTAATTCCTCTATAAGTTACAGCTTTATATGATATGCTTTTGCATGGCACAAAACCTATAGCTAGTCACATGTTCTAGGCATTTAGCTTTCTGTGAATGGTGTTTTATACATCAGAAACTGCAGGGGCAAAGGGATTCTCTCCTTCAAATACCAGAATTTTTATTGGATTTTTGTCCCTGTAAGGTATCTTTCATCCAGTCAAACACAGAAGTTAGGAATATTCTTTGAAACATACCAGAGCTCGCCTTGACAGCTTGGTGGACAGTGTCTGTCCCGTGTATGCCCACAATCTGTCATTTGTACTGACAACTCAAAGATTTTGTCCTTCAGCCACCAGTCCTAATCATAGTGCAAGAAAGCTCCTCTCTTTCCTTTCATCTTCAGATGAGAAAAGAACCAACTAAAATGATTTCCCTCCATCTGCTATTTTAACAGAGGTCTATTTAAAGTAATGTGTGGATTAATGGCTAAAAACTTTGAGTTTGCCATTGTGATAGACAGTAAAAATAGACATATCTTGCCTTATAAAGGCTAACCAAGATGAAACACTGCTATTTTAGTTCGACTCTGCTGAATATAAGTGAGAGCTCATTACCAGACCGCAAGTTAGGAGTATGGACTACTAGTGTCACCTTATCTTGCCAAGATCTTTGTGGAATTTTCAGACTAGCTTCACGATAGCGCTAGGTTTGATCTATCACATCAAAAGACTCAGTAACATGTCATGTAAAGGAACCATTGTTAGCAGCTGCTGTGATATGATAGGAAACTCCTTTTACAGCCTATTTTACAGCATTGTTTCTACTTGAAGTGATATTGAGAAAGACGACTTGCCTAAGGTAATGTGAATATTTTACCTCATAATAGCATGAAGAGAAATGTATAGCACCTTTAACAGCAATACTTCTTTACAACCAAACAATATAAACAAGAGCTGCAAGCAATTTACTTTGAAAAACCAAGAAGCCATAGTCATCTAACAAGAATAGTGTGTGGAATATCAAAGTGATGTGCTAAATAAGTTCGATTTGAAGGGGAAGAAGCAAGTGGTCAGAGGGAAGAAAGGCGTGCAGACAGCAAGTTCTTCGGAGAGACTAAAGCTTGGTAAATCCAGAGTAAAAAAGTCTCCATGAGTAAAATTTTTTTTTGGTTTTTTTTTTTTTTTAATATAAGAAGTCATGCAAGACTTTGCCACTAAATGGAGAAATGTATGCAAGAATTATTTGCTGTAGGAAGGTCCTATGTTAAATAACTTCCTGTTTCTCACAAACTGCTCGACTTTGTAAAAAAAAAATTGCTACATGCTTTGGAAAAGCAAATCAGTCTGCAATGAGCTCCCAAATACTCTAAAGATATGAGTGAGAGCATAGGAGCATGTGATGATGAGATGACTGAAGCTCTGATGTAGTCCAGAGTCCAGATTTCTCTCTCAAATCTCTGCACCACACACAAGTTTCCAAGTCTGTGGAGGAGGAGGGCTTTCGCTGCCCCACTAAGGCTCTGATCATGAATGCATGCTGGGCTTAGTACAGATCTCTGGTTTCTCTCCAGGTCATATAACCCAGGATCACACTGCTCTAAGTTTGTGCCCATTCAGGCCAAGCTGCAGCCAGTTTCTCCCATCTGCTCTTCTGTAGCTTATTTTTCCATAGCATATAGGCAGCAACATTTTCTTTGTTTGTTTTATGTTAGAGCAACATCTTTCTTTCACAGAGCTTTCTGTGATGACATGGCAGAAAAGGTCCATTTGCCCCATCCTGGATAGCAAAAGCACTTACACTGGATCTGTAAAGAATCCCTCTCACCACACTGAGTATAGCTGGATAAATATTTAAATCCTTTCCTTTTTTCTTCAAGGAATAAGCTTTTAGTCATCTGGGAACATTTATAAACTTCTTCCCATCTCACATCTAGTGACAGGAATTCTGTCTTCTGAGCTGCTGGCTCAGAGGTACAGCTCACACAATTCAGGACGTGAAAGGTTTAAAGTCTAAGGATAATCTTTCCCAGAAGAAGCTCAATATACCATCCAATAGTATCATTCATTCTTTGCAGTCCTCAGTTTTCTAGAATTTTCTGAAGGCTTGAATATCATCAGGAAAAAAGGACTCGGAAGACAAACTCAGAAAACCTTAGAGTCTGATAACTAGGACAATTCCTTGGGTAATTGGGCAATGTAGACTTATTCACAGCAGGGATTTAAACCACTACACCATTTCAAGTTAGGTCTGAGACAAGCATTGGAAACGCATCAAGTGTGCATAACAATTACTGCTCAGTTTGGTAAAGATGACTAGCCAGCATTTATGCATCTTAGTTTTTGATCTTTATATAATATACTTCTAGGGAGAGGGGGGGGGAAAGTAGTGCTCTATTTTGTTTCCTCAAAGTGTGCCTCAAAGTACCTGCCAAAACTCAGTTTGTGGTAAAAGCTCTTTTCCAGGTGGCTAGGTTTTGTTCGTTTGAGGTTTAACATTTAAAGAGTCAATTATAAAGCCTTTCTGTCTCTCAGCTTTCTGAATTACTCAATTTGACCATGATTTTAGTTTAAAAAGAAGAGCTATACCATGGAGAAAGGAATATCTATTTTTGAATTCTTATTACTCTCTAAAAGAGAAAACATTCAGTGAAAGATATTAAAACACAGAGATGTTCCTAAAAGTTAAAATCAGGAAACCAGAGAATATTGACTTAGTTTTGAAACATGCATCTAGATCCCTAGTCTTGTTTCATTACATCCAAGAATACTTTTTTCACTACTTCAGAGAATTTCCAAGGGGTGGCATACGGGACACACTAAGAACTCTAACACATATTTCACTCATTTTATACTACTACTGAGCTCTCTTCTACTATTGTCTAATCTGTGTTCAGTTCTGCAATACGACTTTCAGACAGTAAGTAAACTGAAAGACAATACCTCAGAACAGGCAGAATGGCAGTATCACCAATTTAAATATGAGCCATTTTTACTGTAGGCTACCAACACTTGTAAGAACCCAAATTATTGATGGATCTATAGAATGTTACATCATAATATCACACAAAGCACAAACTTTCCAAGCCCCTTCGCTCCCATTTACAATTTTTATAACTTCATGTGTAGGGCCCACAGACAGATACAGAACCTGTAATGTCTCTTGAATAAATTAAATAAAAAAATCTGCTTTTAATTTGGTCTGCTGATCAGTTCAGCTCTCCTGCAGAACAGAAACTACAGAATTTCAACTAGGAATATTTGGATGTGGTCTCTTCATTTTTACTGTAGTTGTATCACAAGGCCTCAGCTATGAGAGAGGGGGGGGAAAAAAGTGTTCTTAGGTCACACCTAGTGTTTTTATTTGAACTGAAATCTCATTATGGCAATCTCCAAGAATTAAATATTACAGCAAAAATTAATGGAGTTGTTCTGACTTCTTATGCGGGAATCTTCCAAATTCACTCAAATAGCAGCATTCATGTTTAATGACCTTATGATAAAGCATCAATGGCTTCTAATGGAAGCCTGTCTAAGGAGGCTCCAGTTTAGGGGGCATGCTATGAGAACACGGCAGTCCAAGAACCCAGAAAAGCCCTGAGAAGTCAAAGCAGCAGAAGCTCACTGCTGCCCACTGGTGGAAAGCATAGAATCTTTTCTTGCTCACATTTTCATTTTAAAAAAGTGAATTCTAGTGATGAGGACATGCTATAACTTTTGCATATGGTACATGTTGTAACTTATAGCAGTGTTCAACTAACCAAAATAGGATTAAAAACTCGAGTATACAACTCAAGTATGCTACATTGGTCACACCAAAAATTCAAGTCTGATGTTAAGTTAACATTTCAAATAGCCATCTCATGTCTACCAGAAGGAAGTGATTTCTTGGACACAAACATTACTGAAATGATGAACTTGAGTCTAATTTTGAAGAACTACAAATAAAGCTATGTTAAAAAAAAAGACAGAAGGACACGTTTTTCTTCACTAAAATCATCTGAGGTGAATACATTTAAATAAGCCACCTTTTACATTGTGGTGAATGATTTTTATGTTCATAGTTTGTCCTGTTCAGAAAACCCACATTCCATTCATGACTCAAACATTAGGTAGCTGCTTTTTCCACTTAACACTACTGTTGTACTGTTTTTATTCATTAGTCTCACATTACAAAAAGTGTTAGACCAAAAGAAAAGATAGGCCCTGACAAAACTACTATGCATCTCTGCTTTTAAAAGTCACATAAACCAATCACATGAGAGCTGGTTTCTGCAGATATAGGTACAGGTACTATGCAGTATACAAACCGGTTTCATAATCCAAGAAGCAGTGTCCAGCCATATTGTTGAGCAGCTGTATTATTCCAGATTCTGGATTTAATTTGGGGGTATAATTTAGATTTAGACATTCAAGTCAGTTCAATAATTTAGTCACTTTTTCCTAACAATTTCTAGTGATACTATTTTAATCATTCAATGAAACTGTCAGATTAGTAAGGTATCTACAAAGCATTATTGATTGTGATGTAGCCACAGAACTTTAGTTTACGGAATTTATTTAGTGTTCTTGCACATTAACATCCATAACACAACCAAACATGAAAGGCACCTAGTAAAGCAATGTAGAGATACAGGTCAAGACTCGCCGAGATTAATGTTTCTCCGTGTTTATGGTTGTGTTGCTGACGCTATGATCAGAAGACTACAAGTCTGAAGCGAAACATTTGAGAGCAGTTATAACGGCCGTTTGCCTTAAAAATCTAGTCATTGGTAGGTTAGTAAGGAGAATGACATTTTAATGACTGTATGACCAGAAACTGAGCACAAAGCAAACACCTATTTGCAGAACTGATTTTATTTGCTATTCTTCCACTTATCTGCAGATGCAGCTCAGAAGTCACACATGCAGCCTGGGCCTGGCATTTTTCCGCACCCCATGGCTTCCCCTGCTGCTGTCACTCCTGCAGCATCCCCTGGTAACGCAACATCCCTCTGGTGCTCCAGCTGCTCTCTACTGCCAGCTCCCACATCCCTTTGCAATCATTCCTTGACTTTGCATTCCCACCCAAGTTCCTCCTAGGTTACTTTCCCTCTCTCAACCTCTGTGTCTTTCAGCTCCAAGTCAGTTGCTGATGTTTTCTGAATTTCTTCGTTCATAATGACCTAAGGCTTGCAGCTGCTCCTCATAAACACCTCTCAAGTCCTCACATGCTCCTTTCCATTTCATACCATCATCCTCTCAACCATTTTCAGAAAGTGCAAAAAGCAGCTTTATTATTGTCCCAACAGTTCTTTAGAGAGATATGGATAGAAAAGATAAGACTTCACCTCATGATCTCTGAATCTTCAAATGCTACAAAAAGACTCTGAAAACATATTTGCTAGCAACTTATAGATTCAATTAACCTGAGTAGAAATGCTTCCTCTGTGCTCCTGCTTTTATGACTCACTGTCTCATAGTACCTCTTACATGTAGAATAAGAGGATTCCACCAAGTCTGCTGAATTATTCATCAGTTTTACTAATATTTTCCCAAATATCTTGCTTTCCTAGACCGATGAAAAGTATTGATCATTTTGAATTAAAAAGCTCAAAGAATAGAAATCATATGAAAAGGGCAGATATCAGAACTTAACCAAGTTACAAACTAACCAAGTTGCAAACTAACTCAAAATACTTGGTATTTGTTTAGGTTGATATGAAAACCCTACACATTTTTCTTACACAAAGTCTATTGTTTCTACACTAGTTTTCAAGGACAGGTAGAGTGCAGAAGTGAACTAGAAAAGGAACCTCCTTGGAAGAGAAGATTGCAAAATAATACGAGACATTTTAATCCAACACTAACTCATCACTAATACAGAGAATAATTACTGATGATTTCCATACGTATATTTACACCCTACCTTGTTTGATAATCAAATGATGTGCTACACAAACCCCTTAAACCTTCAATTAGGCACAGCAAATGCCTGAGAAGAGGTTTATTAGCATCACAGAAAGGCTTCCAGCTGACTTTCAGATGAACGTATAAAATAAGGCTACAGGGATAATATAAGGCTGAGATTTCAGAGAAGCACAGGAGTATTAAAATTTCAAGTTTTTTGTTGTTCAGGCAGTTATTCCAGAATGAGATGTGTTTGTTTATTTCTGCTTTCAAGATGAAAGGACAATGACACAGTGTTTTTTCTTGAAAGCTGCTGGGGTAGACAATTCCTTAATCTTAAGGAAAGACACTAGAGCTATCTGAAAGATCAGGCATAGCTGCATGTTATATATCCATAAAACTGAGTGGCATGTAAATATTAGCTACAACTAAAATTCATTAGTGTTTTAGTGTTTAATTAGAACTAGGTTTTCTGTTTATTCAGTATAAATATTTCCCAGCTCCACTAAATTTAGTTTTTAAGTTACAGCTTGCAAAATGAAACAACACACTACACTTGCACAAAAAAATTTCCTAAGTTATATAGGAAATAGTTTAGAGTAGCATTTACGCATTTAGCACTAAGTGCACTTAAGAAGTCAGCACATCTGACAAGTTTGAGTCTTCTATAATATTCATTCTTTTCTACATATTTTTCATCCCACCTTCAAAAATATATCATCTCCAGTGTAAGATTGTGTAGCATAGGTCACTAACATCTGGTTAAATTAAGTCTTTGAGAACCTCATCACTACAGAGTTAATTTTATGTTTCCATCTCATTTAAGAGTTTTTCTACCATTAAGGCACCATGTCTGGTTCAGACCAAATGGAGACATCTATATGCTCTAATACCAGCTCTTACATAGCATGTGTTTGTGTGTGGGGAAACACACCCCAAAAAAACCACCACACCCACACTCTACCTTCTAGTCTTGTTTTTTTCTGTTGTTGCATGGTTATTCCTAGAAGTCTTTAAGAAGGGTAGTGAAGCTTAAATACAAAGTATCTCGAAATCCTCATTCTGAAGTGTACTCTTAAATAATGTTCATCTAACCCTCTACATGACTGCTTTTCCATGACATAGGAAGCCTGAAAGCCAGGATGTTTCATTATTAATTTGGAAGACTGTATACAATGAGCAAAATGTAGTTTCTCTTAATGTAGTTCCTTAATACAGTAAGAGTAACTATATTAAGAGACACACACACACCCCAACCATGCCCTTAATGTATTTATTTCAGGACAGAAGAGAACTCTTCCCTGAACTTACAGTATCTGTGTTCTGGCACATGACCATGAACTTGCCAATATAATACTTTCTAGCCTCATAAAGGCTGTCACTAAACAACAAGAAATCTCTGAAGAAACAAAGCATAGGACAGCTCTAAAGACAACAGGCAGGACTTCTTATTTTAAATGGAGTTTAAAAAAAGTCTCACTGACAAAACTGAGTTCAAACAATGTAAAAACGGGTTATAAAATGAGCTATTATTTTAAGCCTGAAGTTCACTACTTTTTGTAGTCCCTGTTACTCAATTTCTCATCTTCTCCACCACTGTCCACAGTTTTAGCAAAACATATGAAGGATGGAAGAAGCCAGCTTTTTATAATGGTATGTCACCATTTTTCATCTTTTTTATGCTGCAGATATTTCTTCCCTAGTAATAGCAGAAGACAAGTACCAGCCAGGGAACACTAACACACTGCCTTGCTGAGTGGGCAAAGTGCCACCATAACAGATAGGAGTAAACATCTGAGGCAAGAAGCCCGCACATATTTAAGCCCTTCCACCTCAATTTCCAGAGAAGAAACCTCACCAACATACAGCACCACAACTTGAGCACAGACCTAGGTATTTACCAGATGCACTCCACTGCACAGCAATTCAACAAAGTGTTAACCTTACTAGTAGACCAAGCAAACTTTTAATCAAAGTTCTTTCCTAGATTTACCAAGAGGAAGAAACAAGAGGCAATTCCAACTCGGAGTACCATCTGTTATGGTCTGAGTCAACATCAAGCTTCTGCTCACCTATTTGGACAATTACCTTCCAGAAGCTTAAGGCACCAATGAAAACATGCAGTTTTCCATCACACACAGGTATAATCAATTAACAACAGCACATGAGCTTCTTTAAGCACAAACTGATTACTGTTGTAACAGAAAGGCAAGTTATCTTTCCCTGGAGATCTCCTGGAGCTCGCATGGATTTCAAGAGCATGATTTTTCTGAACACTGCCTCAATAAAACTAGATATCCAAGAGTTGATGCTGAACTCACTCAATGAAACCACACCTCTACTTTGAGTTGTGCCTGAGAGCACAGGTGAAGTAGTCTCCAGTCAGCTCCTTGCTTCTGTAAGTCATAAGCAGCCATAATTTTCCTCTTAGAAAATTGTGCTGAGGGAAGGGAAGTCATTTGCAAAGAGAACAGGATTTTTTAAATTCCATTTTAAAGTTTCCATCATCAGGGACCTGCTCTAAGTCTTACAGATATTAGTGCTGAATTTTTCAGCAAGATGCTTATAGTAGCTTTCTTCAGTTCCATGAGCTTAGAGATGTTCTCTCATTCCTATCCTGTATCAGTGTGATCTGTACACTTCCCAGAGTGCCTGAAAATAACAGTCCTCACCGTAGTAGATTAGCAATCTCTCTTCCTAACAATATTTGCAAACTGTATGGTTAAGAGAAAGGCATACTAGACTTGGCTTCCAGATTTCAGCTCAGCTAAATCACTGCACAGCAGCAAGATTAAGTCTCACTTTTTCTCAGCTTCAGATATTATTCATATATTCAAACATCACTCACTGAATCTATTTTGTATCAGAGGCTAGCAAAACATTCTGCAGAAAGCTCTATCTACATCAAACTCTTGGAATAGAGATTCTAACTTGGAAAGCATCCATGTGACAAAATCCCAAGAAGGGTTACCCTTTATACTACAAAGTGGAGGTTATGCTAAAGACTTGCAGAATCACAGTGAGGTCTTATTTAAATGGCTGATTCTATCACATGTACTGTATGCTGCAGGCTGACAACATTTCATGCACATACAAGTCTCCAATAGCTAACAGAGAAACAAGAACAGCCAGACTTGCCAGACTTTCTCTTCCCAGATGTTGCTGAAAATAGAAGACAGATAAAGCAAACCAAAAGAAAATACCTAAAGTCAGCTGTACTTACTGGAAAGAGAGAAATTAGCAAGGGAGTGGGGGAGCAGCAGAGAGTAAATTATGTATATAAAGATGCCTTAGTTTTTCATATACACTCCAAATTTTGAGAGTCACAAGTTGTCAGATTAACAGACACTGCCTGGACAGTAAGATTAAAAAGTTTCCTTCACCTGTTGCAAAATCCCCACTTTTGTATCCCACTTTTCATTATGAAAACAGTAAGAGAGAAGATGAAATTTTTGCTTCAGTAAACCTTTACTTCCCACAGAATATGTACGAAATGATCTCAGTTGCACACATTCTTCCCAATACAGCTTTGATCCAGTCTAACACTTTAGTCCACCAGTTAACAAATATAGATTATCCCCTCAGTAATATGTAGATAACACCTGATAACGCTACAGAAATTTTAGCTACTAGATTACCAGACAATTAGTGTAATGTAAGAATTATGACTTGACATTTTTAGCCGTTTTTGTGCTTCTGCCATGAGGCAGAACTGTTTCATTGAACTTGGGCATGTATTATGTTAGCAGAACCTACACTTTGTTTTTTAAAATGTGCACACTGTCTTTATTTTTCTAAAAAGACAAAAAGACAATTACTCAGGTTTGAATTTTGAGATTTGACAGACTGCAACCAGACCATCTTAGATGCAAAGCAGTTCCCTTTTCCTTGAGAGCATAACTAATCAACACTGATGACTCTGGCAGGACAGTGAATTACTAATGAAGTATGGCTCTTCTAGTAATGTAATTTTCAGAAAGCGAGGCCAAAACAAGTTTCATTTCCCTATGACAATATTTGCATTTGCAAACTTCAATTTGGTAACATTAAAATTCATGTTTGAATACTGTAGGAGCCAGGAATAATTACACATTTACTTTGCTGAACATTAGATTGCACTAGGCAACAAAGTCCGTGAAGTATTTATCCTGTTACCGATAATCAAAGGGAAACATCTTCGGCAGAGTCTGATTTTGTACGAGTCTGGTGTCAAAAGGAATTTCTCTATTCAGCTTTCTCTTCTAGAAGTCTTTGTATTTAACTACAAGGTGACACTGAAGAAATAGTTACTGAATAAAGACAAATCAAAATAAGCAAAGGGAGAGGTCTGTCAGCAAGTAGCTCATACATTATAATTAATGAAGGCAGGATTTCACTTTGGTGAAAGGAGCATATTAGGGTGAGTTTGAGTCACTGGTTGATTAAATGGAGATTCATCTTCAGGAGCAGCAGAGACATACCACAGTCACTTTGGCTTTATGACATGAGTTCACTATTGATGAGTGTACACTGCCCTTTCTACTTGCACTCAATATTTCTGAGCACACTTTAAATTGATATTTACAGATAATATATCGGTGACATCAAAAGAGAAGTCCTACAGAAAACAAAGTCATTAATTAATATCATGTCTTTGTAAACAGACATGCCAGCATGTTTTTCCTATCAGAGTCTACTCTGGTAGCATTCCGTCCCATTCTCCAGACTAAACATTTTAAACATAAAAGCTTTAAATTTGCAGAAGTAAACTGGAAAAAAAGCTATTTACAGACACGTAAAAGGATTTGAGGATGTGCTAAAAAACAAATGGAAAGAAAATGCCCACCAAAACAGTGTAGAACTGTCAACAAAAGTGAGCAGAACAGAAACCCAAAGACAGTCTTTCCCTTGCTAGTCTGACCTGAGATCCTTACCCTTAAATGAGGCTGCTCTTGATTTTCCTTTAATGTGTGTCTAATCAGGATTGATGCAACTAAGGTTCAGAAGTGAAACATCCAAAAAGCATTAAATAATACTTTTAGGGTATGCCCAGAAATACTCAAAATATATCATGAAACTCCTCACTTCTGGCTTACAGAAGTGTATGTAGTATTAATCTTCCCTTTAACACACACAATTGAATTCCTTAAAGCTTTTAGATGGTTGTGCTGATACTTCATACCAGTACTTTCTATCATGTTCTACTTGGAGAGACTATACTCCTGAACTGAACTGAAGCTTCAAGTAGGTGAGAAAGAAAAATAAAATCCATGACCTTCCAGAAAATAAATAGCTAACACAAGCACGCTTAAAGCTTGAAAGGAAAAAGAAAGTAGACTCTTCTTTTCCTGAGCTGATAAATGACATGCATAGTTGCAAAGCTCATATCTAATCTCCTCCTGAAGTCTGACAGTAAAAATAGACTAGTTCAGTTTGCTTGCTGCACATAAAAATAGCTAAAAACTACTGAAAAGGCTACAGACTATTTGTTCAGCTCTGATATCATGTCCAGAACAGATATGATGCAATGCAAAGTTGAAAAATTAAGACTTTCTTCTATTGACAGCTTTATAGACCTGAAGATCACTGTCCAAAGTTAACAACAAAGAGTAAATCACCACAAAATGAGAGCAGAAACTCATCTCAGGAAGGCAGACAATCCAAAGCCCTTTGGAAAAATTCTTAGCTAACACTGACAGAATCTTTGTATGATTACCCGCCGATCATAAGACTCATAGACCCTCAGTAAACAGGAGTCAATACACACATTCAGGTATTTCAGAAGTAGATGCAGGGAGTCCAGTTAAACTAAACACAAACTTTAGTTCTTAGCATCCACGTGTGTTTACTGTGAATGAAGGTTAAAATTTTAAATATGTAAGACCACATGCAAACACTGATGCACCCACACACTAGCACTGCATCTTCCTATGCATGCTGCCATGATATGGAGCCTGTCACATTATTCCAGCTCACTTGAGGAGAAAAAACAAAAGGCAAACCATTGAATATACAATAAGAGTTTTGTTTTTAAAGTCCTAAGCCTAACCAAATTTCCCATAGTACTATTTAAGACCAAGCATGCTCTTCAGAATAAATAATTTCTCCATTTCTGATTATCCTTTAAAAAGTAAAAGTACTTTCCTTTACCTCAGGATAATCAGCATAGGAGAATGTCAAGCTCTAATAATTCCTAATAATCCCTAGCAACAGGAACCTAACCAAACTCATGCCCACACATCAGGGCTGAATGGTCATCAAATGGAAAGAAAAGCAGCAGTAGATTTGGGCAAGGTATTCATAGGATGTAAATAAAAGCCATGCTTCATATTAGAAAGTTTGGAGGGCGAAGGCCTGCATTTGTTCAAAATACAGATGCTATCGTGAACCCAAGGGAGAAGAGAAAGATGTTTAGAATTTGGGAAGATGGATAAGACCCATAAGAAGTCTGGCAGAAATAGATGTGCAAGGATGAAGCAACCTTTGTCCTACTGCACTATGGTGCAGAGTAAGGAAAGGAAGTTTTGATCTTCACACCTTCTGCCAAAGAACATTATACAACTAGAAAGTATATTCCCCCCCCCCCCCCCCCCCCCCCCATCAAATACATTACTGCACCTTTAGTCTGGAAAGAGTTTTAGGCCATCTATGTAGTTAACCTTACTGTGCTCTGATGTTGTTTATTCGCAGAGGAAGTTTGTTTTCCCTTGTGCATACAAGCCCCTGAAACTTTCCACTTGTATCTTGCTTTATCACCCAACATGCAACATTTTTACCGCTTTCTGAGCAAGTTTATTTTATGTAAGAAAGGAGGTCAGGAAGAAGGAAAACACCAGGAGAAAGTGTTTTTCCAATAGTAGCCTAGTTTCTAGATCTATCCTCACACTTGTCCCACAGATATCCGCAAGACAGATAACAACAAGCAGAACTGATTGAAAAATTCTAGCCTCCCTGTTCATGTATATTTTAAACACCTAACATTTACCTTAGTCCTGTTCATGCTCACTTCTGTTAGTCTTGCACAGAATTAAGTAACTGAAGTTAACAAATGTCAAAGCAAACAAAGCTTAAAAAAAAAAATAGAGGACAGAGTTTTCTATATCACAAGTGACTTTTCTAACCACTAGGGCAAAGGGTCAATTAGAGGAAACTCCCCTCCTACCAGCCGTTGCCTTTTTGTATTTCTCACAGACCTTGGTCTGTTAACTCTAGCAATACTTGCCAATTCAGATGCCTTAAGGAAAAATAGCAATCAGTATATTTAGCACAGTCCTGAGAGGTAGTTAGGAGAGCAAGAATCAGCGCTATTCATCTCAGCAACGATTAAGCATTTCTGCATATTTCCATAAGAAGGACTTTACACCTTTTGATAATTTTAGTACTAGAAACCAGATGCCAGTGGAACTAGGTAAACTTTGAAGGTCACAAATTTGCCCACAAGAGGAGCTTCAGAACCTAAATCCTTTTCTGACCAAATAATAGTTACTATTATTAAACTATTGCTATTATTATACTACACATTACTTGGAAACTCCCAACATGATAAAGTTAGACATATTCCCCCCCCCACACACACACACAATACAGTACTGACATGTTTAACAATAAGCTATTACTTACGTTTATTGTATTTGGAAGCCACCAGAACACTTACTCCATATGAAAGCAGTTTCAACACTGTCATTTATGGCATTTACAAATAACAATTTCACAAAATATAAACCATTACATTCATTTCAATTTCCTCCAAGACATCACCCACAGGACCAGTGAATAAGCCTGAATCATTCTGAATTATTACAGCAAAATCAACAATAAAACAAGACAGATTCTTGTAACTGTCATAAAAGCCTGCTGTATTTCATATATTACTGCATTGTCAAAGCTCTAGAGGAATTGTGTGTTTAATCTATCTACACTTGAAAAAACTTAGTATTTTATATGTAATTATAAACTACACACAGTTTTGATACACCTGTACTGGGTAAAAACAAGTCTGCAAGGGTTAGTAGCACAACCAAAATTGACTGGCAATTCATCAGTTTTGTGCAACACTAGGTTGGATTATATGAAAGCGAGGAAGACTGTATTTACAAGTCTGTTTTAAGAACACAGGCAGAATATCAAGTCTGAGGTAAAATAGACTGCACGTATCTGGTCCTATAAATTTTTCGTAAAAGGACACCTGCTCGCTGAAAACATTCTGGCAAAATACTACCAGAAACAGCATCTTCTCTGCTCAGTCTCATCCCTTTCTCACCAGTTCCCTAGGGTTTGGCAGTCTGTCAGGAATCATCTTGTCTGTAACAAAAGATGCTATTGCTTCCTTTCTATAAAATAAAAGACATTTGTGAGTCAGGTATGTAAGTTAATGCAACTGATTTATTACTGTCCCAGACATTCCAGCCTTTAACTCCCAGTGGTGTCTAGAAAGCACACTATTAATCTATCAATTTTATCACAAATTCTTGTGGTTGTAATCAACACTAAGTAACAGTTGAGGTTATTTTTCTTAAACCTCTTTCTTTCCAAATAGCTTTTGTTGTTTATTTCCAGCTTTGAGTTATTTTTTAATAAGACTTAATTACTTGGTAATCCCATTGGTAGAAATATTAGCTTGAAGACAGCTGCCTCCCTACTCATAAAGCCTATATACAGAAATTGTTTTCCCTCTCTAATATGAAGACCACCCCTGAATGATCTGCCACAAAATTCTCCCACTTCAAATTTAGTACCTAGTTAGCCATTTGAGAGGGTATCAAAGTCTGAGAGCTCAGTTGGAAGCATTTTTTTTCTTTCAACACAAAAAGGCATTTAATTGTCTATTTATAGACATTGCATTCTTTTTCCTTAGGAAGTGCTCAAGAATTTCAGAAAACTAATAAATTCAACGTGTTTAGTATTAGCTAAAGTACTTCTAGTAAAACCTATGTCTTAGCTAGTGGGATAAAACTGAGAGCAACTGTTTTGTGTATCTTGTGTATTCATGCATTTCATTGTAACATGCAGAGGCTAAAGTTTGGTCAAATAAAAATGCACTGAATCCAACATTTACTAGAAAAAAGTTGTGTGTGATATTTGAAATGCAGTAACAGCACTCTGACCCAAATTATTTGATGGAAGGTTTAATCCTCCCTCACACACAAAACACTTCCTGCACCTTATCTGTATGAAGACATCTTTCAGAAAAAATAAGATAGATGACATCTTCATAAAAATATCTAATATTAAATTTTAAATCCTGAGTTGTGCTTGCAGATTTAGGGCTGAAAAGCAGAAATATCTTTATGCATTTCATCATTTGTCCTAAAATTATATCATAGTGAAACTTTATTAGGAGTAAGAATAAAACTCAAGAAGAACTCTCAAGAACTCTCCATTTACAGTTTAGTTTAGAGGTTACACAAGGTTTCCCAAACTATGATAGAGTAAGGAAAAAACAACCCCCCCCCCCCCCAAAAAAAAAAAAAAAAAAAAAACCTTCTGTTTTTCTTCTACAAAGAGTGAATGATTTAGTAGATTATGCATCAGGCCAGGAGTTAGCTATGTATCATTTTTACAAAGATATATAGTCTTCATTTGTTCTATTGGACTGTATACTATACATTATACCACAGAAAGATTGCAAGGGTTTACGCCGATGAACTATGTAGTGGCATTTAAAAACCAATCTAGGTTTTGCTGTCATAGGGGGCACACCTTTTAATAACTACTTGGATGCCATTTCAAATGGAAGGCAGTCGTCTTAAGTGCAGATCTACAGCATCTGTTTGGAGAAAGATGTAGGAGATATTTCCATTTTCAATCTGTCCTGAAGCAAGCTATAAAACTCTCTTCTCCCCTAGTAAGAGATGTGACCTAGCCTTGTAGCAAACGAGGTCAGGCAATACAGAGAGAACATGACATTGTCAGCCTGACGTACAAACTGCATTTAATAACCCAGATTTCACTGAACTTTACTGTGCTGCTGTTGCTAGCCACCTCAGATTATTTTGATCACTCTGGATAAGAGTAAATACAGGAATACATATATTGATATTTCTCCCCTTTACTATAAAATATAGCTCTTGTGATTCCATTACTAGTTCCAGGGCTAGTCAGGAACAACAGCAAATGCATATTCTAGCCAGAAAACTGTTACGACAGTAAGTTATTAGTACTTTGAAAACAGGTAACAGTGGAAAAAGCCTGCTAGTCATTTCTATAGCATTTACAGCTCTTAAACAGCATACTGTAAGGTTCTGTTGAGGTCAAGGCTTATTAGTAAACATTTTGTCTACTGTACTACAAGTTAACAGAAGAAAAAAAAGTGCTTTCTGTTAACATGTAGGTATTTACATTTTTGGATTTTATTTTCCTGAAGAAACCCAACACACTTACTACTGCAATAAATACCACTGATCTGCACCAAAGGGCAGCTCAAACCATTCAGGTCGAAATTGGTAATTCGTTCTCTGAAGTTTCATTTTTGTTAAATATGGTGGCCATGAAAGTTAATATTCTACCAAGATTGTTGCATGCAATAACAGCACTAAGGGCATCATCATGAGTAAAGTGGCATGTGTAAATCCGGCTGCCAAAGAGACTTTACTTTCAGGAACAAGTGTACCTGAGCTTGCTTATTAATATGTTTACAGCTATATTTTCAATTCAAACCATTAGTTCTAATATTCAGATACACAGATACCCTTGTCATTTCAACTCTCCCTTCTTTGCTCCATTAAAACAAAAATCTCTGAAGGAAGTTTCTAAATCACAGCCCGAAAGCTTGTGGGTTCCATGAACTTCCAGCTGCAAGATCTTTTTACGATCTCCTTCTCATCCGTTTCAACACCACATTGCACTTTGGCTTAGCCTCTGGGTCATCTCACTGCCAGAGTAACACCATCTATATCTGTATATCCAATACACCTTAGCATTCTGCTGAGAACAAGGAACATACTCCTCTAGACCCCCATCCCCCAGAGACAGCACACAAATCATCACCATACAAACCCAATAAATCATCAGTAAAACATTAAACAACTTCACTTTATATGGACAAACAAAAATAAGCAGCAAAATTATTTTGGGGGTTTTTGTTCAAAAGAAATTTAGTTTTATTCTGAATGGAAAATAATTACTGGTATCTTGGCAAAAAGCAGTTGACTGTGGGGCTGACAGAACTGCATAACCAGTTAGTGGTCAAAACAGATGCCTTGCCTGAACTAGGATATTGATACCATAAATTCAGTTTTTTAAAAAGAGCGTGTGTGTGCACGCACATGCACATCAACACATGCATGCTCTACTCTGTGTGAGCATCAATCCCTCCACAATCCAAACTATTTGGACCCATTTACAATAACTAATACTCCCTTGACGGGCAAAAATAGTTCTATTTCCCAAAGCGTTTATTCACATTACAGTGCAAGTAGACATATCACTATTGCACTCTGCAGTCCTGACACTATTCCGTAATGTCCATATTCATTTTTGGAATCTTCTCTTGGCATCAGCAAAACACTAACTCACAGAACAACATCTAGTCAAGGTTACCTTGGAAAAAGATAACATACAGAAGTACTTAGCGTAGTGAAGTTTACATACCCATTTAGCGCTGATACCAAAGCACGAATGGAGTGGAATTGATACGAAAGCCTGGGAGGCTTTTGAAACTAGCACAACCACCCAAATATCCACATTCCATCGTTGTTTCAAAAGTACTAGTAATTTAGGAAAAGCAATACACACAATTTTCTCCCATTCTAAAGCTGACTGCCTTTAAAGAAAATATTTGTATTCCAGCAAGACAGTGCCATACACAGACAGTGAAAATGAGATTTTTTTTTTCTTCTTCTACCAGCTTCAATGGGGGAAGAGAAATAAAAACTCTCTGCTTGCAATTTTACACATTCCCATTGTGCACATTCCTATTATTCCTATCACATTTGTTTGACACAAAAGTTTCCATCACTATGAGAACAAACTGTAGGAAGGCATTCAAGAACAATTACACAGCCACTCGCTCATCACATATCCAGCCAAGCCACCTAAATATCCAGGCTGTTACAAGTGATGTATTTGTAGAAAGAGTAGTTTGGAAGATCTTAAACATCACTGTTTCAAAGCAAGTCCAAGAGTGTTCTGTGTCACATTACTTATTGGTGTTTGCTACTCTGCATCTGTCAGAAAGCAACATGACATATTAATATTTCCAGAACAGCGTTAAGTTACTGGGTTTTAAGATTTTCTAAATCTTAACTCTGACCATAGCTGCTTCCACAGTACATAAATCAGGCTTTGATTCCAACACTGACATTGCCTGCCTTCCAGCACAAACTCCCCTAGCCTCACCTTCAAGTAGGCAAGTTATTTGTCACTGTGCACTTAATGGTCCTTAAAAAAAAAATGGAATAGTTTAACAGCAGCAATACAAATTTCAGTTACCTAAAAAAATAACCAGTGAAAAGCCAAACCAGTATCAATGTGGGCACTCTCATCAGTGTCACTGTGGAAGGGATTCCCTTTTCAAATAAGGAACAGAATTTGCAAATTGATTGAGCACTATCAGACTGAGCACCAATTCTCTTGAATTCTTACAACTCTAGAGAATATCAAATGCTCTGGAACTGTGCTATTTTTGTGACAAATGTAATGATTTAGAACATTACAGGGTTTTGGTTTTTCAACAGTATGAAAGTTTTCCAAAGTGTATTTCTCCTCTTTCCCTTCCTCTTCCCCTCCCATCCCCCAAAATCTTCATTGTACAAATCAGATTTTTGGTAGTTAAGCTGTAGTCTTGCCACTTGTAGTAGGACCCACTCACAGATAAAAGCTCTGAAGTAGTCTAGGTGCATCATACCCAAATTAAACCACAAAGCATGAATAGTCCCTGATAAAAATGCATTTACTGGACTATTTTCTCCAGCTAAACCAACACAAAGTCTGCTGACATTGGGAAGGCAGAGAATCAACAGGACCCTGAAGCATGAATTGAATTAATATTAGCCTCCTGCATCTAAAGTTGTGCAAGGGAAAAGGCTTTTCCTTTCTGCATCTTTCCCTTCATACAGGCATGTAAATCTAATCACAAGAACCTTATATTTGTATTTACTTTTGACAAATGGGAAAATTTAGTTGTCCATTTCTCTTCAGAAAGTCAGAAATCTGAGCAAATGTTTACAGAATTGAATTCTGCACTTTATCTGTATTTTACATTCTGCACACAACAGCAATGAATATACTGCAGAATGCCAGCAGAAACTAAAATGATGTACATGTGCACATACTGAGCATCCTTCAGTTAAGCAGCACTCTACAACTGCTCTAACCTTTTTCACTTTACTTCCTCAAGCAGCTCAACAGTAAATACATTGTATGATCATATAATTACCTGTACCTACTATTATGACTTAATATATGTTTTGTTGTTCTGGTTTGAGCTTTGAATGTGAAGAAAAATCAAAGCAATAGAGTAAAAGTGCTACAATACAAAAAAAGAAAAAAGTAGTGGACATACAACTTTCAAAATATCCTTTATAGCAATAATTATTTGTAATTAGTGTGTAATAATTGTAATAACTATGTAATTACTTGTAATAAGTGTGCCAACCTCAGTATACGGGCAACATGATATTTTGCAACACTTAAAGCTGTGCTTCAAGTTCCGTGGCTTTTTGCAAGATTTGCACTGGAGGAACCATGCCACACTTGCAGCAGCACTAGTCAAGAATTAATTGGAACCATAAACAATCACTTCCTTCTCAGCACTGGAAGGACCTAGGGTATATAGAAGTATGTAAACAAATTGCTTGATTCCCTATACTTTATAGGAACATTATTACCTAAATTCCTTGCTCCCAGACCAAATAAAGTCATCATAAGACCACAGAGCTCTCACTCCTCACCTCACAGCAGGAACAGAACGAATTGACATTGTTCCAGGCTAATGCTTATTGCTATTCACTTCCTTCTCCAGATAGGATATCAAAAGAGCTTGGGTAGGACCATTGGGTCAGACACCTCCCCTAGCTCTACACACTGTTTTTATTCCTCTTCCCTTAAGGTTTTTTCCTTTTCTCCCCGCCTCCCCTTTTCAATTAGTTTTAAATCTGCAAGTCAGTACTCAAGACAGCTCTGAGAGGACAGAAGATATCTTCATGGAAAGGAATAAAACACAAAAAATACTGACCTAATGCAGCTGGCACATACACCATCCTCTCCTCTCCCCCTTCCCAATCTGAAGCACTATTTCACTGCCACTTTCAAGCAACAATAGGCCAAACTGAGGAGAAGATCTCAAGTTCCTCTTCCAATACAACATCTGCAATAGAGAATATTGCTAAAATTATGATAGATTATCAAAAAATATCCCTTCTCAAAGAGGGATGAGCACGGGAAGTAGCATCAACAGCACTGACTCCTTTAGGGAAAATATCTATCCTATAGTATTTAAGACTAAGTATCTGGCAATTTCTGACCAGTAATTCTGTCCAGTAACACAGATCATCACACAGTCCTCAGGCATCTTCCTCACAATCCTGATCCACCTTCCCCATGTCATCTATTTTCATTTTTCAAACTTTTTCAAAAAGTAGTGTCCTGCCTTTTCCTCACAACCTTCAAAGAGCAAAACATGATCAGCATAATGGTGGTGAACAGACTTATTAGAAGCTGACATTTCAGATACAGTCATCTTCCTTCCATCTTCTGTGGAAGACCTCACCAGAAGAGAGCACATCCGTCTTTGCTTTGGTGGCTTTTATTACAGGCAGGCTTTTAGCCTATGTTGTATGAAGTGTGTTAGGACAGAATGAGTGCCCCCATTACCAAGGTAGGGGAATAGAATTATTTCTTATGAAATATATAGTTTCATTAAAATTAAAATGCAGGTCATTAAAGACAAAAAGTCAGGGAGAAAGTCTGAGAATAAGCATAGGGTTTAATTAAGTCAGTCTTGCTATTGTAAACCTCTCCCTTTGTATGTGTTCTGTAAAACTGTATAACACTAACACCTCACACTATTTCTGAGAAATTACTACTAATGTATGTTTTTGAACCATGAATATTTACAAAGGCTAGGTCCAAGACCACAGCTGCCATAATTCTGCTCCAACACTATTTAAAAATATACATACTAAGCTGCCATGGGGGGAAAAGTTTATAAAATTAGCAATGGTACCTATTTAAATAAGGATAACATGCCCATATTCATCAGTTCCACATGTGAGCATGACAGAGCGCTGCTCATTACAACCCAAGTCCAAATATCATGACAAGTCATAGGTTTCATCCTAGCAGGCAGTATAATCTATGAAACTGCCTGTGGCAGAATAACTAATAGTGAATGAATTGCCTCACTTCAGCAAGAGGTAACCTTAGTATAAGGTCATTTGCAGAGCTTTGTGAAAAGCTTCATATGCAAAGACAGCTTGCAGGTATATGTGGGGGTGGAGAAAAACTATCATAACAAATTCTGTATATTAGGTCTACTAAAAATAAGTATTTTCTGTTGTCATCCTACAGGCTAAAGCTCGATTTTAAGTTAGCACTGGTTGCATTTATTACTTCCAAAACCAGCAATAGTTGCAGGCTAAAACATATTAGGCTAAACAGGGAGCATGTACAAGTTCCATTGTCATAACAAAATAGGGGAAAAAAAGAGAAAGTGAGCTTTGCTTGCCTAATATGAGCTCTCAAATTCCTTAGCTCAGCTTAAATGAGAATTCCCTCTTCTCCTCCTTCCCTCTCTCCTCTTGGTTTCATCTCTGAGGCTGTGATTCAAATCTTAATCATATTAAAAAGATTCAAATATGTGAGGGTCCCCTCCAATAGATCTTACCTCATAGTTACCAAACAGCCGAACAAACTACTGTAAAGAAAGAATACGTTACAGCAAGACCTTTTTCAGTCCTATTATGGAGAAAGGATTTTTCAGTAAGAACTGAAGCTTTGTATTTCAAATACTCATGTAAAAATGCACTTACAGCCTGTAATGTTTTTATGATCCTTTCAGTGAAGATGCACTGTTTGTTTGTTAGAACATCATCTCCCAGGGAAAAGCTTTAAAGAAGCATGAAAACAAAAAGAAAACAAAACATGATCAGAGGAAGCATTTCCACTGGCTGCGAGAGAAGCTCCAAAGTGATCTGTCTGGTCATGAAACGAAATCTATTTGAAATTCATTAAGTCAGACACTACGAGCCCAGTCCTGCAGTTCTGACTCCGGCAAAACTGTCACTTACGTCAGTGTAAGCTCTGCCTTTATGAAAGGGTGAGAAAGGATTTCAGAACTGGAACCTAGTTGTGTTTCTTTTCATTACCATCTTATTTCACAAGCAAAAAAGCCCTTTAAAATCAGAATGATATTCTGTTCTAAAACAAGAACTGCACATCCATAGAACACAAAACAAGTACAGTATGAACTGCAGTGGAATTTTACTGTGGCCTTTATTTTAAGTTAGATGTCAGGACAGTGCAGAAATCAACATATATTTTCTTTATGAGTGCTGGCTTCTCTCAAAGTGATTTATGAAAACAGATCTGCTACTAGAAGTGCCGTAGGGTAGACAGAAGGTTGTAGGGAAAACACCAACACACTAAAAAGGCTAAGAAAAATAGGCAAGAATAAAGCATAAAAGCAAAGCTTCCATAAGAATATGCCAGCATTTGGCTTTTCTAGCCAATTCAAAAATCATGTTGTCCCTCTACCCCTACAATCCACCTCGCTCCCCAAGAAACAGCAAAGCAAGACGTTTCTGATCCTGCAAAAAGATCAGCTTAGGGATCCACTTCAACTCTATTATGAAGTCCAGCAACCTCACTGGGAATCATTTAGAAAACATGAATCTGTTTCCAAGATGAGTCTATTTCTCCTTCTATTAATGAAGAACCTCTTGAAATTGAAAAATGTGAAGTTTTAACATGCTGCATATGTACCTCCCCACAACCACCACCCTAGCTTAGATCCTGTCTAAGCATTTTAAGAAGAAATAATACTAGCCTAAGATCCAACCCAGTACATTTCTTCAAATATAGTCAATTAAGTTAGTCTTACTTGCAGATCAGCATTTATTTCAATGAATTCCAAGAGGAAATCAGGATATCAAGATGCCAATCTTAGAAAAATACAGGCTTTTCTATACATCACCCAATTCTGCAATGCCAGGAGGATACCTGTTCATACTGCCCACACAGTGTCTATGCTATCCCTACTTAAACATTTATTTTCGTGAAGTTAAAAAAAAAACAAAAAACAAAAAAAAACTTAGGAAAGACTGCTGTGAGCATTTATGGAGGCCAATATTTCCTGGTGAAACACAAATTGAGATCTCTCTCTGCAAAAAGTTTATCTAGGTTAACAAAAGAAGAAAAGAGCCACATTATTCAGTACACATAAATAGTAGAGTTCTTAATGCAAATGTTTAGAAAAAATAAAATGTGTCTTCTAAGCACTGAGTAACCAGATTAACATGTGTGATCTAAGAAAATGTATTAGAATAAAATATATTTCAAATGTTATCACCATTGATATCTTCTTTGCCTCAGAACAATTAACAGCATTCAGTTAGCAAAAAAACGACTGACCCATTCTGTAGATGAAGATTCAAGTGTTTCATAAGACCCAAAAGAAACTTGTTGCCAAGTTCGAAATCAAATAGGTTTCCTCAGCTTCACCTCCTGCAACAGTCTTCCTCACCATTTCAGTTACCCTACTGCTCATTGCTTTTCCTCCAGCAGAGCGGCCTGTTCCCTTCCGGTCTTGAAGGCAGAGGCTCTCTTGTGTCATATCCATGCTTACTAGCAGCAAAACTTAAACCAACAGGCAGGATTATATTGGGCTAGTGCAGTCTTTAAAAACAAGTTTAATTATAAAACTCAGTGATTTTTTTAAGATAGGAAAATAAGATGAAGACAAAACCTCAACATTTGTTTAGTGTTCTGAACTTTACACCGCAGAAACCCTGATGCTACTGACAGAGCTTCATCCTTTCCAGGTGTCTTGTCATTTATTTTAATCACTAGATTAACTAAAAAATTACTTGAATTCTCTTGGGCACAGTTTCCTTCTTTGGACAGGCTTTTAAGTAAATATTTCACTCCTTAGTACAGTTTGATGTTTAATATATTCTTACTTTTTAGATGAATCTTTGTTATCACCATGTATTTTTCAGTAGTTTTCCAGAGCAGGGAAGTAGCAGGACTCACACAGAACTTTGATATTTTCAGCGCTTATGTGATCATGTATAAGTGGATTACATTAAAATGTAGTACATGAAGTCAGCAATTAGTGATAAAAAAAATCATTGGTTTAGTGAAATATAAAAACCTGAACTTGAAGTCATTCATGTATTGAAAGACAAGCTGAGGCCCATGTGCAGCTTGAAAGAGTCACAGCCTCCCTCCTCTTGTTGCACTGCTCAGATACCCTGTAAAGGGTGTACTAGAGCAGGCAATTCTGCCACAATATGCTGTAGAACAGAGCAGGATTAGAGAAATAGCATAGCAATAAACAACGAAAAGATCCTCTTCTTATTTGGTACAAGTCAGAAGAAGTCACTAATCAGCTAGAACCTTTGATAAAATATTCTTCTATGCAACTTATCAGTCATCTCCACAACTGCATTCCAGCACCTATTTTGACAAGGAATACCTGTAACTAACAGGCATTTGTTAGTTACATGCATTTTAAAGCAGGTCTAATAGCACTCCAATACATGGATTTGGACTTTTCCCCCTTGAAAAAACAAGCCACTAGCTAATAGTTTACTAGTATTTCTAGTGTGACGTGTCCTGTTTCTCCATAAGTTATTTTACATGCACACATTTATGTCTACGCTATGACCTGCAATCCTAATTCAGCAAAGTCTTTAAAGCACAGACTTCAAAACGTGAGCAAAGAAATCTTATTCATGTGACATCAATGGAAACCAACTTCAATAATAAAAATAATAATCTACCTGGAAGTATTTTGACTTTTTTCTTCTTAAAAGGGAAGGGGAAGAGGGGAAGAAAAAAAAAAAGAAAAGGAGTGCAGGAGGAACCTTCCACTCAGAGACCTCCCCAAAAGTCTACCTTTGATGTAATAGTTCAGTAATTGCTCCTGAATAGGAAATACTATACTACTATTGAAAGCACCCATGTACACATACATATATATCCAAATCGTATTCCCTTTTTTATTCAGGAGTTCTCTGATAGGGGAATCCATCTAATTCACCTTAAGCTGTAATGCATGTATGTGCAACCAACACACAACTATTAACTCCTGAAGCAGTGGTCAGGCAACTACCATTTTTGTCTGTTTAGCCCAGTAAAACCACGGCTTTTTGTATTATGTTAACCTGTGAAAAGGACTATTTTGCTTCCCTTAAGAAAAGTAAAGGACATTGGTAAAAGTACTTGCCTGGTTTGGAGTACAGTCACTAAATTGTTACAAGTAATAATAACCGTTCATTCTAATAATTTTGAAACACACCAAGTTAAATATCTCAAAACCATTACACCTTAGAGCCCTGGAAATTCATTGGGTTTTGCCTGCATAAGACTATAGTCCAGGTCTCCCATTCTGGAGATAGGAAGGCAGAGACTTCAGTTAGCCAATTAAGAGTTTGCTTCAATTTTGTTTTTTTTTTAAAACAAAAAAACCACACACTTACAACCTGGAACTACAGTAACCCCTGCAGTAGGTTAAGACTTACCAGAGTTAGTCATTTTGCAAGTCTGAGTCCATGTACCTGCTAGTGGGAAGTGTTTCATCCTCATCTATTGCCACAGTTTCCATTTCTATTTAAACAGTACAGATGCTATTTAGCCAACACTCTTGACCAGACATCCTGCTGAACATATTGGAGAAATCACTTCAGATAACACTCAATCTTTTTAAAGAGATTTTACAAATTCATAGCACATTAACAGTTTTCCTGTTACAGACTACTACAAAATTGGTGGTTAGGCAACTTGATGGCAGTAATCTCAAGTGTCACACCATATGGCAGAAGTTTGTTAGAATTAGCAGTAACAGATAAATGTTTACCGTCTCCAAGATGCACAAGTTCCTATATGCAAAGGGAGTTGGTATGTACAAGGATTTTTTTTTTTAAACAGACTTTGAAGAATTCTCTCCAAGGCCTTTGTGAATTTTTGTATTAAAAAACACCTTACCACACGCACACACTTACACCATTCTGAGAAAAATATAAACAAAAACCTAAATGCCTTCCCTGTATTTTCCTCTCTCTACCCCTCAGTTGACAGGCTAATATAATCCTACTGGGAATTCTCTTCACAGATCTTCTCACAAGCCAGGAAAATTGCAGCGTTGTTTCCTTTTCGGGAAAGGAAGTTCTTTGAAGACTGCAGATTTTTTTTTGCACGAGCACATCTTTTTGAGAGAGGGTAACATCAAAAGAGAGAAGAACATCAGGTAGTAGTCTTCCTTGATTAAAGAAAGCATTCTAATTTCTGTCTTCAGTTGCTGTTCAACTCCTTTGTCCCCCCCCCCCGCCCCAAGCATCTAGTGGAAAGACTACAATACAAAGAAAGGAACTAGTCTGTTTATGCACAGTCAGTTCATGTCTTTTCCTTCTGAAGTTTGAATTAGAAACACATGCAAACACTTGCAAGCTTCCTCAACAGGTTGCCTCCACACTTAACAGAAGTAATAATTACATGTGTCAAAACTAAAAGCCAAGAAGAATCTTTATTTCTTCACCTTCTGTTCCTCCTTGGAGGAATATAACACTTTAAAGGAAAAACTGCAGAGAAGGCAAGTTATTTTCCTGGTCAGTTCACTTTGGCAAGCACACAGACACTTGCTTCATGCCAATTTGGTGTTCTCAATAGTCAGTGTAAGAGCAGGATAGCTTGAAGCAATTTGCACCAAGCCTGACAAAAATACCTCCAGAATCATCTGCCACCATTTGTAGGTTGGAGGGCACAGGTGAATTTCTTACAACTGATGCTTAACACTAAGCTTATTTAATAGATTTTTCACATCAAGGCTTTCACATCCATACACTTGTAAAAATTAGATGTTTTTAGAAATCTCTTGTATCCCCTGTAGCATACTATGTTTTTAAATAGAATTCAAGATAGAGAAGTCCAGCAGCTAGCTTGGCAAGCAGGTGAGTCTGGAGCCTTTGTCATCTCTTTTAAGAAAGAAGAATTTTACCCCAAAGACAAAAGAGGTAGCGGGAGCAGGGAGGGACATCTTGGTTCATGCTAGAGTGAAGACTTACACTACCTAAAAGATGTTCATATCATTAAGGAAGCTTTTGATACTCTGATTATCATGCAAGGGAAAGAAAAATGCAAAGGAAGTCTCTTAGAAGAGGAGGAATTCAAGAGTCTCTTCATATCTCTTTGTATAAGGGAATAATGCTTCAGTGCTTGCACAATTAACAGCAAAACCAGCTGACAACTTTTCACTAGACTAAGGAAGTTTAAATATTATATGTAAAGCAATTCCACTGACTACTCAAATGGCATTTACTGGAAATTCATATAACATATGCAGACATAAAAGCCCTCAAGTCAGATTTGGGGGATACTGAATTTTCCTCATGGGAATAGACTGTGTATTTTAGATTCAGATGAGAATTCACAGTAGGTGTAATGTAATATCTGAAGATTTAACTATGAGTCCTGGGCGTCTCATTGTTAAATAGCTTTTTATTTCACAGGCTCCTTTGAAAGGCAACCTCAGGCTTTACCTGGATTCATATGAGTTCTCTCTTGTAAGGTATTTCAATCACTACTAGCCAAAGTTCACCCTAATTTATGACAAGACCCCATGAAAAGAGGATACTTCAAAGCTATTCTCTTAAAAGATATGGGGAGGGAGGGGGGGAATCCTCTAGCCCCAGCTACAAATCAATAAACACAAATTGTTCAGAAGTTACCTTGACCAGAAGCACCAATATCTGCAGTCAGCATAAGCCCCTGTACAAGAGTCATGTAAAAACTTTCTTTCACACCAACACATTCATAGCTCTTTGAAAGCCCTCCATTTACCTTCCTTCAATAAATACTCGAAAAATGAAGACAAGCACACAGCTTGAAACATTTACATGCAATAGCTGTATCTTAAAAACAAACAAAACACAAACACCTTGAACATAACACTGGGAAAAAAAAAACCCTGCAGGCCACTGCTGTCAGGAAGACAGCTTGCTCACTCCTGTTGAGATAGGCGACTCTCAAGGAGCTTATTTTCTGAGAAACGTTTCAGAGATCTGACTTGTGCCTGTCTTGTGTTCAAAAGAATCTGGTTCACTACAACAAAACCCAAGAAGCCCGTTTCTAATCTCCATGGGTCAGGATGAAGAATTTTTGCCAGGTTCCAAATGTCTCAGGGCTTCCAAAGGAAGCCTAACTCTCTCAACTCCGTTTACTTTTTTTCCCCTCAACTTTGCAAGATGTCTGCATTGTACAGAACTTCGAGATGCCATTCACATTTGCATTCTTTCCACAAAGGATATTATGGCTACCTACAGCCAAAAGCCATCAAGTAGCTTTGTTATCAACTTTAATAACCTAGTTCTTTTTGTATTTTACATTTGTTTCACCTTAAGCCCTTCACTTATTCAAAGCAGGCTCCCACGGGTATGTAGAAATGCATGACAGTTAGAAAACATTTTTCTGAAGTACTAAGCCAAAATACACTATCTTTATTAAAGAGCATTATGAAACACAAGGGTCATGCTGGTTCTGTTGTACTGGAGGTCTTTTCAAAGCTCACTGCCTGATATTACTTCTTGGCAATGTTAAATATAATGATTTAAGCAAAAAAAAAAAAGCCGCACACACACACAACACACCACACACACTGTAAAAACATAACAGCTCAGGTTGTCTGCTGTTGGATAATTGCCAAGTCTAAATACATTTCTAAAGCCTTCCTCCTTTCTCTGCACCCATTACAGAATTCTGATTACATAGTTCACAAATACTTTGCCTGATGTTTTAATGTTGAAAGAAAGATAACCAGAGTCAAAGTCAGTATTCCTGACAGGTATTCATTCAAATGTTTTTGAACACAAAAATTCTCACATCTTATTTTTAAGCATTCTCCAAGACATTTGCACCCTTCAGAAGCATAAGAGCCTACTCTAATCACAGCCATTTTAGTGAGATACTGAAATAGATTGTAAAACAGGTAAGCAATTTACTAATGACTGAGGAAACATAGAACTGAGATGCTTTAAAGTCAGCCAGCATAGATAGCTTTGGATCTATTTCACACATGCCTTAATATTACCGCTTCTTTGTGAATGCAGAATACAGGCAGTTTCTCTCCACTTGTAGAAACAGTGCTTCTGACCTGTATGAAAATTTATCTGCTACTACTGTTGCTGAATGCTGTTCAGACTAAGTGGAGGCAACAGCCTTTTCTTAAATGCATACTGTTGCTGTATCTACTGAATAGACAGTTAAAGAATCCTTAAATCTGTTGTTGAATGAGTTATTTTTGCTAAGAATTTTCTATACAGCAACAATACTTTAGATCTTCCTCTAGCAGAAGTATCTTTGCATTCAAGTAAACCAAGTAACGTTTCCAGCTTGTCAAGTCTAGCTGAAAATCCTGTAATCTCACAAATGTAATCTCTTCTTTTTACATTTTTCACTAGAGGTGTATTCAACAAGCTGGCCTGATCTCATATCTATATTCAGTCATTCAGCTGTGCCAATAATCAGACAAATTCTTTTTTTTGTCTCTAGTTTAGGCTTTGGAAAGAAAAAAAATAAAATAGTATTATATAACAGATTTGAGAATAGCTATACAGACTCTCCAAGTTAGAGAACTTCACCTAGATTTCAGTATGCATCCTATTCCAGCATCTCTTGCTATAATACTGTCCAGTTAATCTTACATGTTACAACAGCCAAATAGCTATATCAAACAGATTTTTTTTTTATAACCAGTTCCACAAAATATGTAGTTTCTTCCGAGAATTACTCAACAACAGATGTGAACGTTATGTACTTCATTCCATTTCTGTAAGAGGGCATGAAGCTGTGGCATAGATTAAGGCAAGAAAAGAACCAGTAATAGTACCAGTTTTAATTTGTATGCTTGAAGTCTGTATTCTAACTCTATTGAGGCACAGCTTAATATGCTTTTTGCCACTAGTGCCTTCCTAGTTCCACTACTAGGCTTTACACTGCTGGAGATCCTACCTGGGGAACTGACAGGCTATGTTTGTAATGCAAGGCTACTCATACATTCATACCACAGGTTTTCATTCAATTTCTCTTATTTCCAGAAACAGTTCACAAAAATCCACCATGCATTACTTACCTAGCATAGACTAATTGAGCTCTGCACATTCACACCTCCAAACTGAAACTATGAATCGCTCTACAATATCACTTCTCTATATAGACCACAGCTCCCTATGAATATACAGTTTTGAATTTGGTCTGTCAGGGTGCCATCTGTTCCAAGAGCTTATGCCTAGTAGAAGGACAGACATATTTCTCACTTGTCTCACTTATCTTCAGGGCTAATGTACTGGATTTTCTTTCACCTTTGCTGAAAACTGTGGCAAGACACACCATTAATGAGAATTAAGAAGGAAAATGCCATGAAAGTATTTCCACCTTTAAACCCAATTATGCTGTTTTTTCACCTGCTTTAACAGGGATCAACCTGCTCCTTTGCATCTTTCCAATAACCATGTCTTTATTTCTCTAGGCTGTTAGGGTCTGAAGAAAAGGCAGTATGACTTAAATTCTTGCACTATTTCTTTTGCAAAACCTGGATATAATTGAAGCTATTATAATAAATTGATCTCATCAATTCCTGTCTTATCTCTAGATAAGGGTTCAAAGTCAAACTCTGGTATTACAACATATAGTAAAAGTATACCTTGTTCTTCTCCACACCCATTGCTTTTTGGTGTTTTCAATTAAATTTGACCCTTTACATCTATATCTGTAAATGAAGCATCTTTCTCTCTTCAGAGAAAAATAAGGTGCAGGAAAAGTCAAGATCATCATCCAGAATGAAGAACCAGCTATTTTTGATATTCCAGTTAAGATTTATGGTTAGCGTATAATCATAACCAACACATTGTCAAATGAAGTTAGCTGTTTGCTACATCAGCAAACTCACACCTCTTCCCCCCATAAGAGACGCATATACTAACTGTTCTACCACTGTTTCGATGGAAGTCTCTCCTATTTCTGCTGCAGTTTTGATAGCCAGTATATTATGTCCCAGTTTCCTGCTTCCCACCCTATACAGTCAAGATGACAGAAACAGTATTTTCATCCCTGACCTCATCTAGAAAGGAGGCCCATGGTTGTGTCAGAGTGACAACTTGCAGAACAGCTGCAGAAGCTCATCTCCATTTTCTTCCTGGTCCACCCTATTGGTTATGACTCCATGGAAGGAACCCCTGAAACTGAAGTGGGTATTTTAATGTTCTCAAAACTGTACTATACCCATTTCTATGTTAAGCAAACCTACTGAAAAACTGTCCCACATCCTGCACATGCCATCTCTAGAGAGGTGAGCCTCAGAAGGTAGAGAGGCTTGTTCTGTAAAGCAAGTGAAACAAGTCACCTGAAGAAGCAGGTGAAGTCTTATTTGTTTCTATTCTCTAATATAAAGTATTCCTTGTGCAACAGGTCCCTTGCACAGTCTCAACATTACTGAAAGTTTGAACTCTCAAGACTTGCATGACATTTTCAAATTATATCTTTAAAATATGATGTGCTTACCTCCTCCTCCCTCCCAAAAGAGGGAGGCTAGAAAAAGCTTCATTAAAAGAACTACAAAGCAAAAGTGAATCAACAAAGCACCAGGGAACTGTATAGGACTGCATCTCTCAAAGCTTTCCCTTCCCCTCGCCCTTTACACACAGGGTAACATACAATACAACACAAAATAGCTCAACAGTGAGTTGGAAAACAATAGTACAGTTTCAAAATAAATCCTGTTGTGAATTGTTGAAATAATCATCCCATCTCTTCCCTCACTGTAATTGTATCAAGCTACTAGTAGGCAGTACATACATAGGTAGGTGTATATACAGTAGTGGGAGCGTAGGTGTGTACATACATATATACACAGCCCACTGTTCTATAGCTGAAATTCAGATCACATCCTGTTTGGTCATAGGTAAGTACTTGCACTCTCATACCACAGTACTATTTGGTTGCATCAGTTCATAGGATTGCTCCTTTTACCTGCACTCACTTCCACATTATTTGCGCTCAGTTTGGAGGAACAGTCATCTTAACGTTCTCCATTTAGGGTAAAAGGAGAAGAGCAATACCAAGCAACTTCTAGAAATAATTTTGACATATAGGAACAAAACCAGTACTGACTTAGGAAACATTATAGCTATCAGTCACATCACAAGCCCTTTTCAGAATGTGGTTCCTCTCAGAAGCACTTGTATTTTAGTGAAGAACAGCATTAGCTGGAAACCCTTAGGTAGTAGCCATTACATAAAAAAAAAAAAAAAAAAAAAACACCCTCCACAAACATCAGCTCAAGCTTCAGGGAAGATCAGAAAACTACACACATCTCAAACATGAATCAGGGATACTGAAAATAAGAAGTTAGGTACAAGTCAGTAAAAGCCAGGAGGTAGAGTGATTTGAAAATTAACACAATGAAATGAGCAAGCAGGAAAATAGCAGTAGTGTGGAAAGCCCAAAGATCACTGCTGCCTTTTTCACGCTAGTGGCCAGCCAGCTCTCAGCAGCAGACTCCCACATCTGTCCTCCCACCTTGCCCCTGCATAGTAGGCTCCACACCGAAGACTGCAATAGAAAGAAAACACTACATGAAAGCGGGCGGACACTTTCTCCAAGCTCTTCCAGGGGATAATAATACCCAAGAGAAACACAAATGAAGCTAAAAACAAACAAAAAATCCTGAAACCCTCCAAAACCAGAACAGGTTTTTTGTTTGTTTGTTTGTTTTAATTTCAAGGCATCCCTAGAATTTGCCAGAGAAAGACATTACCAAGAAACAGTAAGAAGCTAACTTCATCAGGCTCCCCAGTCTCAGAAACATTACTGCACATGATGGGTTCGGGTTCCTGCACCAAAAGAGTCACTTAATTTTAATTTAATCATTAATTAAAATATTTAACATAGAGAAACAGAGAACATATAGTGAAAGCTAGCACCTCCTAAGGCAACTTCAAAGAGCAATCTTCCAAAGAAAACAGTAACAACCTACCCCACACAACATTTCATTAAAAAATGAATGCAATATTAAAAAAGAAAAAAAAACTTAAAAAAAGGAAAGGAGGTGAGGGAAAAGCATTCAGTTAAGTACCTTTTTAGGTCTTTAGTAGCTGTACCTCTCCAGCAAGTCAGGGCAGCCACAACAGCCTCTCTGACCTACTTTCTCTGAGGTAAAGAAAAGAAGGGTAGCAGCTGTGTCCAGTTTTTTTTTTTTATTACCTTGTTAAGCTTAATTGAGTAATTTAATTCACCTGCTGAATGTCTGATGCTGCTTGCAGTTACATGAGCCTCCACCTGGCATGCGAATTAGAGCAGAACGGTGGGGGCTGTGTTTGGGGAGAGTTCACCTAGAAAGATAAACTTCCCCCACCTTTTCCCCCTCCAAAAGTGGTATTATTTGCAGACATTTTATTTTCTGGTGCATTTCTTGAAACTCTTGTTTTATAGCAGATGAGCGAGTTTTTGCTTTAGGAGGTTTATGAATTTTAAACGTGTTTTGCATAAGCATCTTAAGCTTTGCTTATACTTTGACACAATTTTTATTAAAATTTTTAAAAGTAGTATCCACCGTCAGACTGTGGCTGTGCATTGTATTCTCCTTTATGAAAGCATATCAGCATTCAAAATAGAAGAATAATGTACATAAACTCACATTTTTGTACAATAGTCTTCTGCTGTAATAAATATGTATTAATACTGAAAAAAGAATTAAATTCAGTCAGCTATATCAAACTTTAATAATTTTACTTTTGAAAACTAGATATGATTCTATACCATTGAAGGAGAAAAAGACAATAATGAATGTATTTTCTAGGAGAAGCTGTCACTAGCATGTTTTTTAAATCACCACCACATAGACGGGGGTATGACAAGCCGTATACAATGGTGCTGAGTCTTCAAAGCCCAGCCTTTTGTAGGTTCAAAGGAGCTGAAGGTGTTACCATGTGAGAACAGAAGCTTTCTATACCCACTTTCGAAGGTGCTTTCACAGACAAACTTCTCAGTTTCTTAGAAGCTGACAGATTTCCAGCAACATGTGCAGTCAGTTGTTAGGGAGCAGCGAGGGCTGGCTGCTCCCTCAGGGCAGGCGAGCTGGGAGCCGAGGGCAACCCCAGCCCAGGCTGTGCCCGCACCAATAGGTGCAGTCCTGCTGCACCCGAGCAGCAGCAGCAGGGCCGGGTGCTGGCAACAGGGTCCATTGACAGCCCCCAGCACAACAAGTGATCAACCACGTCTGGGGGCCATCCAGGAACAGCAGAAGATCAGGACTGGAGACAAGGCTACAACATAGGTTCAAGGTCCAACCAGGAGCAGTAGATGATAGGACTGGAGCACTTGTGCTCCAGAATCACTGAGGCAGGGACTGATGGCCCTGAGCTCAGCTGAAATAGGGTCCTGGGCCATGGGCAGAGGGTGCAGCTGAGGTCCCAGGTGAGGCTGGTCAGGACCATTAAGGTCCATTATTGGGTAGGGGTCCCAGGTGAGGCTGGTCAGGGTCATTAAGGCCCATTAGTGTCCTCACGGCCTTGACATAAGTGTACAGGAACACACCATTTGAGGTGCTTATTGAGGGGTCTGAAATTTTACTCCTTGCATAGTCAAAACACTCATTGGCGTTTGAAATGCATCAAATAAATTAAAGTGAGCTGATGAATCTCTGAGTAATTGGAACACTAAACATCACTGCTATTATGCAGAAGAACTGCCCTCATTGCAATTTGGACTCTGCATTGAAAGCAATAGAATCCATCTTTTTGCATGCTGACCCTCTTTTTATTCTTCTGTCTACCTTACCAAACTGTAGCATCATCAGTATGTCTACTCATTCTAGGGCTAATGTTTTCAGTAGACCAACACAGCAAATAGGGGCTAAAGCAAGGGGAAGAGTATGTCTCCCAGTTCTGTATGCACGTTTTTCCTGGTGTGATTGCAGGCAGGGTAGGGAAAGAAACAGACAGCTTTGGCTGCCCAAATGATATAGTAAACTCAACGGAGGGGTTGTATTGACACTAACTTTGGCATCAGACTGAATAGCACAGCTACACCACAACAGCAAATCTAGCCCTGAAGTTCTATGTATAGACCTAAGTCATCATCACTTATTGTTACAACACACTTCAGAAGGTAATACAGTTACTGATAAATTGCTTTAACTAAAAAGTCATTTAATCTGGTAGATTCCATGAACTAAACTCTGAAGAATGCAAATGAAGGACCAAGCAAGACACCTAAAAGACCATCTGACAGGAAGGTGAAAACCTATAAACAGGGGTGTTTTTGTTTGTTTGCTTTGCTTTGGTTCCAGATGAATACTTCATGTGTCTGGAATGTTCTCTTGGTATTTCCTCATATACTGGAAAAGTTATTTTTTAGGGAAGTAGTAGTGCCATTCTGTAAAGTCCTGGACTGGGCTTGCTCAGAATACTCCATTTTATTCTTATCATTTAGCTTTGAGAAAGAAGAATTCAAACTGGAAAAAGGAGAGAAAAACTTCTCAGGAGACGGAAGGAGCTTGGTCCAGTTGGTCATGCAAAATGAAAGCTCTCTAAATGCATTTCCTGAGGTGAACACAAATGAAAGAAAAGAATTATATTGACAAAAAACAACCAGTCAGCCAGAAAACTACAAGTGGATGTAAACTTGCCAGGAATCAATCAATGTTGGAAATTAGAAAAACGTTTCTAATCATCAAAGCAATGAGATATTACCCTTCTAAGAGTAGCAGCAGAAAATGGCTTAGGTAATTTTACATCGGAACTCATGACTGCCAAGCAATGGATGAATTTATATAGTATGATTGCCTGAAATAGCAAGATATCTTTATACAGTACTACACTAAGTCATGTAGAATCATAAATAATATCAAAAAACCATTTTGACTGCAAACTCTACAGGGCAGTTCTCTGTGTCCCAGAGAGTGGTTTCTCATTCATAGATAAGTCTACTGATAGCACTCTCTGTGAAAATGGTTAAGTGGAAGCTAAGATAACCATAAAATAAAACAAACAAAGACAAACTAAACTAAGCTATGCTAAGATAGTCTAAGATTACCATAACCATGACTAATGACTGGCATTTTAATGCTGTGCTACTCTTGCAGCTTTTAGTGCATTGGTCTATCACATTTAGTAATTAATAATAAAATGAATAAATAATAAGTAATGATAATAAATTTCATCGGTAAATTATGCAACTAGAAGACTGTACCAAAATCACTGCTAAAAGGAAAGTTGTTAGTGGTAGAACATTCACTTTGTAATAAAAAATTCCAATTTTTGTGAATGCTGTTGCAACCCCCTATCTTCAAGATGTGACGCCAATGATGAAAATGACATATGTGAAGTTGTTCACTATTATATACAAAATTTCAAAATATCATGCACCATTGACTTTGCTGCTTTAAATCTTTCTCCCTGAAAAAAGTGGGTTCAGGTCAATAACAACTATTGCCTTTTACAGAAACTGGATTTTGCTGAATTTATTGATCATTGATCATTGATATTCATTTTGCTCCTTTTGAATTTTGTTGAGTTACAGCTTAGTCTCTGAATCATTCCATCAATTAGCTGGAACTATGCACAATGTAACGCACTATTCAGTATGAATCAGAATAGCAGATTATATCTCCTAATGATTTTATGACATTTAATAACATTGGAAACATGAATCTTTCTATAATAAGGGATGTTACCAACTTTATTTTAAGGTCCAGTTGATGGTTTACTTTACGAAAAAAAAAAAGGGAGACATTAACAAGGGTGAGTAAACCATAACTTCTCTCCAATTTAGAATATGAATATATTCAAAACCTTGTGGAATATGAGGTATCCTATGGCTGGTGAGGATCTGCTGAACTATGAGATTATGAGCTGGGTTTACAAGGGCTGAGGAACATCAAAGCTGAAATTGGGTCTTAAGCCCAAGCCTGAGCTGTTATTCATTCAGATTCTTTTCCCTTAACTTGTACTGGAGCAAGTCTGAGGGACAAGAACTCACTTTCCCTTGAGAAAGTTCTCACTGGTACTCCAAAGCTCCTTTGTGAAAACATATCAGTACTTTTAATGAAGATATAGCTCATAATTTACCTCAGCAGGATCGATCACATGAACAATTATGCAAAATCCTAAGGTTGCTCTATATTAAGGCATCACTTGCTGTAAAAAGAGTGTAAATTAAGGTGCGTTATAGCAATATATTCTATACATAAAATTTCACTTTACATATTAAGTCCGTTTTACAAATTATTATAGCTCATATTCTGCCCAAATGGAAAGGGATGATAGTTCAGTCACTGCAGAGAACAGTAAGGGAGGATTTCACTTAGTTCTGCTGTTTAGTTTCAGGGATAATGTTCATTTGGTACAATTCTTGAAAGAGCTTTCCAGTGCAGGATTCTTGAGTAGGCTGGTGAAAAGACAAGGCCAGAAAAACACACAATTATAGCTAAATGAGAATGATTCAGTGGTCCAATCCCTTATAAACAAGTCAAATTCTGTAGTTAACCACTGAGTCCACATAAAAGTCATATACATAAAAACAATTTTATGTAATGAGTTATCACTGTAAAAATTCATTTTCCAGCAAATTAATTACCTGAAAAAGTATTTGGTCAACAGACACCAAAACGTATTTGAGAAGAGCTACTCAGGAAAAAGTGGATAAAGATAGTTTGGTTTTCTGTCACAGCTCTGAAAAACAGTTTTGAATAGCGGTGTTTATAAAGTAACATCCTGTTATCAAACTAAGAGCTAACTCAGGTCTTATATTTCTGGAATCAAGTCCCAGATTGTCATAAAAGATACCCTGTCAGTTATTCAAGTCATACAGGAATTCAAAGGGTCATTGACAGTTTATATAGTTCATAAACTTTTTAATAGATTTATGTGAAAAACTATTGGAGAACTGAATGTGTATTCAAAGTGTATGTCCGAAAATCCTTTTTATTCATATGTGTCTGGCCTACATCAGTACTAGGAGATTTAAAAATCTGCATACTCTCCCGGACTAGTGAGAAAACTGGTGTCAAGTATAGCTAGGAAACCTGAGGAAACCTGGGATGGCCAGCCTTGATTCCTTCCTTTCATATACTCATGCTGTCACTATGACTTTGCTGGACCTGTTTGTGGGCACTAAGAGATGCTTATTTGAGCATTTGTTTGTTTTTTTAATTTTAAAGACTCCAATAGAAACAAAGTTAGTCCAACACCAGCAGGTTTTGAAAATGTCATATCTAATCCCTGCCTTAAGCACAAACATCAATACAACTTCAGTTACAAAACACTGTGGTGTCTTCACAATAATTTTTAGACCTTTACAAGATCCACAGATATTTTCAGCTGTATTATTAAAACTGTCTTGACCAAAACTACATTTTACACATGCAGACAACCATATTTCTAGCATCAAAATCCATGAGTTAATTTACACAAGTACAATTTGCTTCTCTAAATTGTGTATGCAATTAATTTTTATATTATTAATTAATTTTATTTTATTAATTAATTCTGTACACAAACCTATCTCGCAGGCAAAGAAATGTAGCGCTCAAAAAATAGAAGGAGCTTCACACTGAGGAGACGGTAGGCCAGTCTGGATGTTCAAGCACTGCCCTGCTATGATTACAAGGAGTAATTAAATAAAAAAGGCAAATGCTCACTTCCTAGCAGGAACTGTCTGCCTTGGGGCTTGAGCCAGCAAAATATTAATAAGGCTGCTGACTCGAGTAGAACAGCTCACTTGCTTTGAGCTAAACAGTGTTTAACGGATTGAAGCCTTGATTAATAAATGGAGCTAATAACAAAGCATGAAATTTGTTTGAAAATCTTTCTGCTTTTGATGTCTCTGTGCACAATGGTTCACCAGCATTTTTGCCCCTCTTTTAGATCACTGTTTGTTCTCTTATTTTTGGAAAACAAAAGAGAAAAATACTAAATTCCTACTGAATCTTATCAGCAAATTTTACATTATGAGCACATTAAAAAAAAGATTAGATTTTTCTCCAAGGCACTCAAGACACTGTGGTAAATACAAACATCTCAGCTCCACCTCAGCACTTCTTTTCAGTGGTGCCTATTTGTGGAGTATAAATTTACATTCTATTTATATCCTCGCTTAGTTGTCTCCATATAAAGTGAATACACAAGCATACATTTTGTAAACACCATGACTAATATGTAGTAGTAATTCTATATTTAAATATTAGACAATTAAACAGTGGTACTTTTATGTATATACCTGTTATTTACATGGCTGTGAGTTTTTTGCTTGCCGTTTCTGATCTGTTCTCCCTTTGCTATTATATTTTCCAAATCATGCTGTATATATATTTTGTGATATATTATTACCCTAAAATATACCATTGTTTTTAATAGTGGATCAGCTCTAGCAATGAGAGTAAAGTATAGATCATCTATCTGCATTTTAATTTCTCTTACTGCTGAATTCTCCCCAGGAATTAAATTCTCATACAGTTTAGCACACATCTAAAGAACATGATGGTTATATCATCAGTTACCACTAGAACCAGGGGACTCCATCTGCACTAGAGAATTAAGGCTTAAAAATCTTTATTATGCTTGAGAAGAAAAATTATCTCAATAAAAACGCATGCAATACATCGGTCATATCTCAGTTTGTTAAGATACTGGTAATTTAATTATCTATGAAGCAATAACAATTACTTTGTATGCACCTAGAAATTAAAAGCAACAGCCAACAGTTAAGCAAACCAGACTAACAAATCTACTTATTTTAGACATCCCAAGTCTTGCCTGTGAGCTAATACATTTTGAAGAATATTACATTACAGCCTTGTGGTCAGCACCTATATTTCTTAGGGACAAAACTGGCAAATGCTCTTGTAAACACTCCCCACTTCTTTGTTTTCAGAGACTGAAATATGTTGGTAAGCCTGCTGTTGCTTTTTGAGGTACATTGAACAACTGTATTTTCTTTTCAGTGACTGTTACTCCCATAAGTTAACATTGACCCTTTTATTTCAGGGTTGTTTTTACCATAAGAAATCTATTCTATTTGTAGCTTTGTATTTAATAATACGTCAAAGCCTCTGGGGTTTCACACTTGAATGAGTTACAGCATGGGGAATCCTGTTTACGGAGAAAGCCAGATTAATTAACATAATCAAACATGTCTCAGTATAACTAGGATCTAAAACTACAGTGATGTCATATTCCATCACAACACCCTCTTAAAATGCTGGAATATCCAAATCTGGCCGAATGTGTATGGAAAAGACTACATACATGAGATCTTTATTTCTTACCATTATGATATATGTGGTTTTCAACTCTGTCAGCTTGGAAGCCAATCTGATGTTTATAAAGTTATTTATTATTTTTGTGAGAAAGTGCCTTTAACTTTGTAACTCAATATATCACAGTAAAAAAATAATGGTTTTAAAGATTCACATGTTTTAACACTGGAATTATCATTTAGTCTGAACTTCTGAATAACAGGGCTCAACAAATGTTACCCAGTGGCTTCTGGATCAGGACCCAGGACTAATGGTTGACCTAGATTTAAAGACTTTAAAGACTTTAAAAGGTGATCGGGTCTATTCATTCCTTTGTTGTTTCAAGGGTTTAATTGCTTCTAAGTAGGATTTTCTTTATTTTGAATTCATCTTGTGTCGGACTCCAACCATGCTAAATCACTATGCCAACTTATTTAAAGAATTACCTCCACTTCACAATCTTTTTTCCCATATAGATATATAAAGACACCTCTAAACCATTCTGCCTTTAATAGATGAAATTGCTTTAATCTGTGTGAGAAAGGTATCCCAAACTGTAATGTTCTTGTGGCTCTTTGCAGAAACCTTTCTAGAATAATTACTTTAGCTTACTGAACATTTAAAACGTGTTCCAGGATTGTGCACACTAAAATGATAATAACACCTTCTCACTACTGCTATGATTGGTTTGTCTTAATATTCCATGAGGACTCTGTCTGGTCACACCAAAAATGACATTCTGTAATCCCTCAACCATTGCATTGACTGTGCATTGACTTCTCTATATTACTGCTGTTGACTAGATGCATGATCTTGCATTCAGTTGCACAAATTGCCTGTTGTTAAAGTGAGCTACTCTATGTAATTGACCTACGTTAATCTTTTGTTGAGGGCAAATATACTCAGTTTTTCAAGTTTCCCCATTTCTGGGACAAAAAAAAAGTAATCCACTGTGATGACAGTGACATTCTATCAGTGTTTTCTTAATGAAAAATTAGAGACATTCATTTCCAGTCACGGATGCAAAATGGCCAATAACTCAATTGCTAGAGCACTTATCCAGGATTTTTGAGACATCAGGATCATTTCCTTCACTTATTCAGCTCAGGGAATTTAAAATAAATCTTCAACAACCTTAAAGCTACTCTTTAATATATCTACTCTTGGTGAACATCTCTCAAGCTCATATGTACATACAAGTGTTTTACTTTGCAAATATACCTAAATATCATTCGTGCCAGAGAAAGACTAGCTATACAACATGCTGATTATGGCATTTAGCTAGGATACAGATAACTCTAACACACTTCTTGTTCAAATGAAGGAAGAAGAAAGACTGTAAGTGAGGTGCTTACATATTGCCTAAGTGGGCCAGTCTTCAGGGCTATCAATTATACTGTGTTGGCTGACTAAGTATTCTGTACAGGAAAATTAGAGATTGACACAAACGAACACATTCTGGTGAAAACTTCATCTCAACATAGCAGTGTTTTCAATTTTGTGCTTCAATTAATTAAAAATATTTAAATAATTTCTGACTTCCAATACTACTGTAAGTAAACTGCACAGCTCAGCTTTTGCATATGCATACCATCTATCATGTTTTGAAGAGTGATATTTTATGATGTTCTTATATATATATGTGAGGTCTATGTAAACGAACAATACTAACATTTGAGACAGGGTCATATCATGGTCAAACGCTATCGATTTCAATTTTAAAGTGGATGTTCAAACAAGTCTCGCTTTTCAATTCACAAACTTTAACAGAAGTATCAAGAGATACCATAAAGTTCTCCTAATGCCTGGACATAGCTGTGTGTTCAGCCTTGTATAATAGTAGGTAAGTTTTCCATGAGTAAAACATAAAGAATAAAAATATTGTAATTAAAACAACAGTGAATTAGAGCACTTAAAACAGGGAATATTTTATCAAAGTTTTGGATTAAATGTTAAGTATGCTTCTATGCTTCTAATCTCATTGAAGACAACAGTATGTGTTTGAGTGCTTTGTTTAACTGGAAATTTTCACAGTCAAGCAGGGCTGTTTGAATCTGCTCAGAAGAGAGTATTTTAATATTCAACACTACCTATGTGATAACTTTCCAAAGCACTGTAATTCTTAGAAATAATTAAAAATTGAAGACAGCATTTGTATCTAGCGGAAGAAAATGATGCAACAGAGAAATTACTACTTAAAACACAAGCAAGTGTATGTTTTCCCCAAACAGATTTCAAAAATTTGAACTCTGCATATCTAAAGTAGAGCTCATATTTATAATTAATAGAACTGTTCATACTGGAGAACTGGAGAATTCATGCCGGTAATATTAATTAATGGCATCATAAGAAAAATGCACTTGCCTCAGTGCCCTGGGGAAATGTAAGACCAATTCAATGTTCAAGTACACAGTGCACAAAGATAAGACACTGCCTTGAGAAGCAGCCTCACTAAATACTTATTTTAAGGGAAAAGATGAGAATCAGCTGTTCTGAATATACAAAGGAAGTACACTGATTCAGTACAGGACCTTCATTGCCAACTTGACCTTGAGCAAAAAGACGGATTCTTCATTTTTTTATTATATTTTCAATTGAAGGTTTAAAGAGATTCTTGTCTTTGTTGGCACTGGGGCAAGGAGTGGGGATGGAGGGAAGGACAAGAACAAAAAGTGGACTAAGAACCCTAGAGTACTGAATAGAAGGAGTCTCTGAATTGCTCTTCCCTTTCACATAACCACTATGTCTAAAACAAAGCTTGAGGAACAAAGGAAGGAAGTTAATGACGTTCTAGTATATTCTTCGTTATATACTTGATGCTTAACAAAAAAGGTCAAATTGGATCTAAAAATGTGACAGGAGTTATTATTTAGTTATTATGTTTGCCAGAACAGCCCCTGAAGAAGAGTTGAAAAAACAGGGGTATGGGGAAAATGGAAAACACAGGCTAAGGACTAAGATGAATGCTACATGTGGGATTTTTTTGGGGGGGGGGGAACAAAAAAAAGGCAGTATTTCTGGAGGTGGAGCATGTGATTGCCTCTAAAGATTGATAATGAAATAACCTATTTCTAACACATCTGCTATCCGTAGATACACACAATGCATAAAATCCACATTTCTTACTTCTTTACTGCATCTCCTTTACTCAGTCGTCTCTTATCTCTTCTCTCTTTTTTTCTGTTCTGGGTAAAAGTTGTTCTGTTTACTCTCTGTCTTTCCATTTTCCTTTTCCTGTAATGAGTTTACTATACTTTCCTCGATTTCAGTTTCTTTTACTTTTTGCTCATGTTCCTAATCTTGCTGAACCTTTGCTCTGTTCCTATGTCTTCTTTTCCTCCCTTTTGCAGCATTTGTGCTTCCTATGGCTTTTTAGCAGTTTAAGGCTCAGGCCTGTGATAATCATGTGGCCACCAATGAGGCAGTAGGGCTACTGTCTCATACAAATCGGTGGCTACAGGAGAAAGCAAACCAGCAGATGCTACTGAGGCAAACACAAATGGGAAGATATGCCCAGCCAGATACATTTCACATATCCAGAGAGCTGTCCCTAAACTGTTTCCAGAATTCCCCTTCCCTTGGCTCTCTCAGGCACGAGGTAGGTGTTCAAAGGCTTCTTACCCATCGGCCTTATAAAAGGCCTTTGCCATTTAGGCTCAGGAAGAATACTCCCACTCAACAGTCTCAGATATATTTTTCTCTTCTGCCCCACTCCAGGTACAGCACTTCCTCCCATACCTTTCACCTTCCTTCATGCTCAAAACATACAGATTCTGACACAATTTTCTCAATATTTCTCAGTATGAACTCATAAATCCTTACCCTTTTTAATGCAAGCAGCTCCTGGCTTGCATAAGATTTTCTTTTTGTTTTCTCTACACACAATCTATAACCACAATTATGTCACTTCCCTATGGTCACCAGTACATATAAACTCATTCTCCTTTCCTCCCCCTTCTCCCCAGGAATAAATACCCTGTTCTCTTCTTATAATATTCTTTTCCTCGCTCCTTCCCAGCATCCCTTCAGGTCTCCTCCCCAGCCAAAGTTTCAAATGCTCTTTGCTAACAGTTTCCCTGTCAGTCTTGTGGTACTAGATCTTCTCTCTTTCCATCAAGAGAGATAGAAGAAGACACGCTTTTCCCATGCCCATGGGGCTGTACTTTCAAAGATGAGTGAAATACGCAGGCGTTCCCCAACCCCCCCATTTCCTAAGAAAAACCGTGTCGCCAGCCCAACAGGTGAAGCAGAAGAGCCCCCCATTCCCCAGCCTTCCACGGTCCCGAATCTTGGTGAATTCACCCCAGCTCTCGAACCGTAAGCCCCTGTGCGGGCATCACCCCGACACTCGCCCATCTTCCCACTGTGCAAGGAGGGAGCCCACCCGGGCCGGGGCTATTTTGAGCCCCAGAACTAACCACGAGCCCCACCTCAGGAGGGCCGGGAGGTCTCCGCCGCGGTGCCGCTGCCGCGGGGGCGCGGAGTGGGGGGCGCTCCGCTCCCTCGGGGCTCAGCGAGGCGCCCCGGCGCCCCGGGCGGGACCACCCCGCGCACGCCCCGCGCACTCCCTGCCCGCCCCGCTCCGCTCCGCGGCGCTGCGCTGGGCGGGCGGGCGGGGCGCTCCCGGGGGAGGCGGCGGGCGGGGGGCCGCGGCCGGCTCCCGCCCTGCCTCCCCTCCCGCCGCCGCCGCCGCCGCCGGGGCATGCGGCCGGCGGCGGGGTGCCGGCTGCTGGCAGGAGCCGGGGGCAGGCGGGCGGGGGGCGGGCTCCCGCCGCCGCCGCGGCCCGGCCCCGTCTCGCCGGCTGCGATTAGCCTCCCGCCCTGCTGCCATGCGGAGCGGCGCGGCCGGCGCGGCGGGGCCCGGCGGCAGGGCGCCCGGCGCGGCGCGGCGCTAGGCGGGCGGCGGGCGCGGCGCCGCCGGAGCTCTCCAGGGTGCTGGGCGCCGCCGCCGGAGCCGAGCCGAGCCGCGCCGCCGATGCCGATGCCGATGCCGACGCCGACGCCGACGCCGAGGACGCGTCCGCGGCAGGACTGGCCGGCGCCGGCGAGCGGCATGGCCCGGGTGCGGTACCTCCGCGCGGCCGTCTCGGGATTTTATCTGTGGGAAGCCGCGGTGCTGCTCAGGTGAGTTCCCTCCTGCGAGGCGCCCGTTCCCCCGCACGGCTGGAGCGCCTGCGACTCACGCAAAGCCCCGCCGCGGTCGCGGCTTTTCCAGCCCCACCGCTAATGCCTAGTTACTTCCACCGGCTGGAATGCGGTCGCGGAGACTTAAAATGCGTGGGATCTATGCCTCGCGAATGACTTTGTAACATTTCATTGCTTTGAATCTGATTGTGCGTTTTGCAAACCGGAGGACGTGCATTTCCTTCATCGGTTCGCAGTTAGGGGTCTCCTGTTGGATCGCTGGATTTCATCAGTGTTTTTAGTAGCAGATGTAACATTCATGATCTTGACAAGTCTTCCACTGCAAAATAGCTATATGCGTAAGTTACAGGCAATAACCTGAACTGGGAATATGCAGACTTCAGTTATTACTATCCGTTTTTGTCAGTAAAAGGAAATGCAGGGATCATGTTAGGTCAGAAAAGACTAACGCAGAAACAGGAAAAAATCATAGCTGTGTGAACAGAGGGAATGGTCTACAGAATTTCTCTCAAGAGGTTTAACTACAAGGCACTTTACCACTGGGCAGTCTAGGATTTGTATTCTGGGAGATAAGAATACATCCATAAACTATGACTAGAGTAGAAGATTGAGGTTCATAAGCCTTTTTCTTCTTTCTGCCCAGCACGCTTTTTCTAGCTAAACTAATGTTATGATATCAATGCAAGTATTCTTTTAACACAGTTCTGGAAGTGTGGTGATAGCAGGCTACAATAAACTTGTTTAAATACTCTGACCATTCTAAAGGTGAGGGAAAAACTTGAAAAAAAACAGACATGCAAAAAAGCAGACTTCAATGTCATCACATATTCCTTGCTGATGCAGAGTTAGCCGTGCTTGTTAGCAACATTCTAGCTCTATATTACGATAAATATCACGACACTGCCAGATTATTTTTAAGCATCATATTGTTACCTGACAAAGATAAAAAAGGAAACTAAAATTTGAGAAGTACTTCTCCAGAGAGAGTTTGAGAGTATTCATGTAAGGCATCTATAACCACAAACAGAAAGTTGAAACAGCAGTGTGTATTGCCTCACAATGATGGCACACCCTGACAGGTGAGCACAGGTTCAGAATGAATCTTTTCCTTCTTTTCGAAGTTAGTTAAATGATCTGTTTTGTATCAACATATATAATGTATCTAATCTGATTTTATTGTAATTGTTGCAAAAGAGATTTTAAGGAATTGGGTCATATGGTATGGGATTAATTGGCATTGGGAGGAAAGAGTAAATGTACATATATTACAGTTAAAATTTTCTATTTGCACTGAATATTTAATGTTCAAAGTGCAAGACCAAAGCCCTGTAGACTGTAGGGAGCACATGCAGTACTGTCCTATTATTATTTTATTACAATGTACTTACAGAACCTATTTTTCCTCAGCATATTATTTAAATGTCATCCTACTGTTGAATGATTAGTCCTTTCAATAGAAAGAAAGATAGTATATTCCAAGGGAAAAAAATAAGTGAAAAATAAAGATTTTGGAAGGCATATAGGTATTTTGTATTATATAACTGTTGACTAACGTTTAATTGTTTCACAAGGTATACTGGCATTTTATTTTGTATCAATTCAAATTATTTTGTTCAATGTTCAAACAACTGTTGTATTACAACAATCTTTTGCTCTTACATTATCACTTTTCCACAAAGACCATGGTTATTTTGCTCAAAGATCCAGGTGTACATTACACACAATGTTAGAGAAAGAATTTGGGAAGCTGCTCAGAATCTACATATATCTTTGATATGTACCTCAACATAAAGCCTGCTTGTGACTTTAGGTCTAGCAATACAAACTGAGAAACCTGAGGAAAGGCAGAGTCAATGATGTTCATTCAGACTCACAGAAGTCTCCATGTCCAACACAGCTTGAAGAATTAAAAAAAAAAAAAAAAAAAAAAAAAAGAGTTGCAGTATTAAAACTTGTAAAACTCCCAAGTTTCCTGGGGTCATTTATCCTAGTTCTCTCCAGATTTATGCCTTGTGTAATCATTTACACTAGAGCAAAGGGAACAGGGAATAGTAGGATACTACCTCCACTCTCTGTAAGACACAGGCTCCCAGCCTTCTCTCTGAGTACCTACACAACATCCTCAGTGAAAAGACAGAGGTAGTAGGAATTCCTAGGAATAACCAGGCCCTAAGTTTTTCACCTGCTCAAACATTATGGAAAAAATAACAGATTTTCCCTGATATTCTGCAACATTAAAAACTCTCCTACTCTTCATCAGCAAGCATTCAAGACTGCATGAGAGGACTGAAGGACCCTAACAGGAAAAACTTTCAATTCTTGTCCAGAAGCCATGAGACTGTTTAAAGAGATTCTTTAACTGTTATGCCTGTGAAGACAGAGGTTGAATTTTATTTTCAGTACAAGCCAAATGAAAGCAAAAGGTCTCTTTTTCAATATAGATTATATAATTATGAGCCCGTTGCTTTAATCAGCAAAGTCTCTGAACTAATATGCTATGCAAGAGGAAAAGCACCTGATATTTTTATTGAAATATTTTTTTTCATCTCAATTGCATTTCCTAATATTGCACATACTTGTAGTACTATATCTAAGATTAATAATATAATAATAGATTAATATATCTAACATATGGAAAACAAGAATTTAAGCAGAAAACACTCTATTATGTTTTCCAGTAGTATACTTGAGGAATGAGAGAAAGGCTATCATCAGACCCAAAATAAAGTAGTATGAAACACTATTGCTCATTAATGACTGCCAGACCAGCCCCAGTGTGATACTGAGAAGTGGGCAGAGATGCACAAATAAGGATAAGGGCTAGGAAAAGGAATTTTATGGAGCCTGAAAATAACTGCAATTCACTACTAAACAATGAAAATGAACACTGAATTTGAAACTGTAATCACCTCTAAGACTAAATATTCCTCTAAGTTTTTGTTAAAGTAATAGCATTCACACAAGTTTTTCTGGATTTGCCTGGATTTCAAGAGGTCATGCTGAGGGCAAGATCCTATATGTAGAGTCAATACAAAGATCATATTTGTGAGTCATATATGACACAGGTCGTATTTGTGAGTCAAACAGCTTTAAGACAGCTCTCAAACTTGCACAGGCTCCAGTGTAGCTCTATTCAAACTACACCATCAGGGACTTTACAGGGACGCTGCTTTCTCCTTAAGGATGATAGAGACATTTTATACATGGACCTGTGTATGGGGAAAGCACAGGATAGAAAGGTAGGTGGCACTGTGGAAATGTAAAATAGATTCTCCCTGTATGATATTTCTTAGGTAACCATTTTAGCATTACTTGCCCTAAGATTCATGCTACAGTTAGGTTTATTACCTCTTTCCTCATTCCATTCACTAGCCTATACTGGAGGAAACAATATCACAGAGACAGTTAACTGCACTTAGGGACCAGATTCCTGTGGAAAAAATCTCCTTGTAGCCTAACTCTTGTCTCTATGTCTGATCTCACAGTTAGCTGATTTTGAAATTATTCTTGCATTGCATTGCAAATTGATCACAGATGAGTAGTTTTAAGAAGCAAAAGTCAAGGTACTTTAAGCCAGCAGCAGTTCCTTTCTCACACAAAAAATGAAAGAAAGAGAAACAACAGCTACAAGATACTTCATTAAATCTGAGATGTCACCACAATCATCTTTGGAAAGGAAGTTTTTCACAGCTTCTGATGAGACTTCAGCAGCACATTAAGGTGTGTGAGAGAGTACTATTCCAGCAAGAAAAGTCTGCTAAAGCTAGAATGTCAATAGAATAGTGCATGAAAGAAAAAGTAGTAATTCAGGATAGGGGTACTGAGGGAGATTACCTTTCCTCTGAAGCCCAGCACCATTTTCAAAAGATAGGTTGTATGGAATAAATCAGTCAATAGACTCCAGGTCCTAATGAAAAAGACTTGATATGTGACAGGGAGCAGCAGGGGCAGACTACTTCGCAAGGGAAGGTGAGCTGGGCTGGGAGTCAAGGGTCACAGAAAGCAGGCAGTAGCAGTGTCATCACCAACAAAGTTTATGGCCCCATAGTGCCTACACGAGATTAGAGCAGGTCCAGCTCAAACAACAGTTCAGATTGCCAGGCAAGTCTGCAGCGACGAGGCAGGTCCGAGGTCAAGCCAAAAAGTCAAGTCAGCAGGTCAGAGTCAGGCTCAGAATCAGGACCGTGATGACCAGGTACATGTGTAACTGCACTGTAGCTCGAACAGAGACCAAGAGCAAGTCCCCAGCATCCCTCAGAGAAAAATATAAAGAAAAAAGGAAAAAGAAAAACAGCTCTGGAGAGGGGGGAGGAGTGACGCCTCAGCCCCTGCTGAGGCTTCTCACAGTTTTTTTTATCAAACTGCTCTTTGATTCAGAGCTGGATAGCTGCACTGCCAGAGCTGGCATGAAGCCCAGGCAGCCCAACCCCTGGGATGAGGGGAATGTGCTCAGGGCTCTTACAAAATGTCAGGAGGAGAGCATTGGGGTTTCCTTGCAGGATGTGCCCACAGGCAGGTGTTTGAAATCCCCAAACTCAGACAAAGTTTTCTCATAAATGAGAATATGTAATTCAAATTCTCTTGTATTTCAAATGGACCAGTGAAATGCTGAAATCCCTTTGTACCAAAATAAGAGTTTTGTCACCACTATGAATTCGATCAGAACTTTTACTAGTCATTCCTTCTTTCTTACTAAAGAAAATATATTTTCCTAAGTGGCCACCATTTTATAAGTTTGAGGAAGGAGAAGTACGTGTAGAGTTTTGAGCTTGTAACGCTATAAACTGTAAGAAAATAATATTAAATTACAAGAAATTTCAATCAAGAGCATGAATTTTTCAATTCTTACTGTCCTGGTGACATTGTCTTACGTTTGAACCTCTCCTAATTCATTGCTAGTGAAATGATGCTAACAACAACTGAAAGCAAGTAATATTTTGAGATGAGTAGTGTGCTGCTGTTTGATGAAAAAGGTAATAGCTCCTCTATCAGATTAGTCTTGTCCAGATATCCTAGGATTCATGAAAATTTGAGAAAATGAAAATTTGTGTAAGATTGGACCCTCTCATTTTAACAGACACAGAATACAAGCTTCAAATCACTTTACTGAGTATTATGTAATAATGCCTAGATGGAATGATTCCTGCAAATCAGCTTTGTTCAATTAATAACAATGGAGAGTGCTTCTGCATGGCGTTGCATCTTCTTTTTATTTTTTTTGCTACTGGTCTTCATGATATTTATTGGAAGCATCAGTTAAAGCAGATAGAAACAAGAAAGAAGTAGTTTTACTGTCACTGAAATATAGGTATTGTGAACAGATATAATAAAAGACACCTGTTTGAGGAAGAGTATCAGCTACCAGCAGAAAGGGAACATCTCAGAGAGTTGGAAAAGACACAGCCAGAAACCATGTGTAACAAGCACGCAGAATCAAACCATGAGAATCAGAAGGGCACCAGGAAGCAGAACAGTCTACCCAGCAAAGTAGAGGGAAAAGAAGGGGACAATCTTTGAGACTGGCCATCTTTTCCAGCAGAGACTACAATCCATTATTTTTTATGGCTTCTGAAGCAATAGGATCCTACCTGATTGATGATTCTAGATGCTGTGTCAATATAAATGCTAAGTAATAACAAAAAGAAAGGAGAACAAAGTGCAAAAACAGACAGCATGACGTTATAAAAGAATAAAAGAATGTATTAAAGGAAACTATTGTTGTTACTTTTCCAGTCAGCTCTCTAATTAATTGTTCCAAAATTATCCAACAACAAACAGGGTAGGAAGTGGTCCACACTACAATGAACTTTCTACACAATGAACACTTCCTATACAATTTTCCTGCACCTCATGGTATCCTATTATTCTCCTAGCCCTAGCATGGATGTATAAAACTGAGTAGGGACAAAGAAAGCCAGGGCTATTACCAAGTATTAATGCCGCTAAAGAATATCATTCCATGTCAATATTGTTATTAAGGGAATTTCTTTTTGGTGTCATAAAACATAAGCTGAATGTAGTTGCCAGAGGAGAGCATGGAAAATGCAGAAAAGTTGAAGAAGTCCCCAGACACTTGGATACATTGGAAAATTAACTCAGTGAAACATTAAAGTGAGTAAGAGCCAACACACAAGTACTAAATCATCTTATACTGCGAGGCTGAGCTTGTTGCTATTAACCCATACGTGAGTCTTACAGCTAAAACTAAAATAGGAAGGGTATCATCAGCAAAATCAGTACAGCTGTTACATTTACAAAAGCAAACTAGTTTTTTTCCCCCTCTCCCTGATTAAAAATTCAAGCTGCAATTATGACTACATACCCTACTGTCTTAAGATTTTTTTTTGTTGCATTGCATCTTTGATATAAGAACTTATCCTTATTCAACCACAAGCATTGCCTCATCACTTGTGCCAGTCTCATGATTTAGAACATCACAAGTAATTAAACATTAAAAAAGATACATTGGCATATGCTACTCACCTCACTATTGCCCAAGGCTTCTCATACTATATTCGGTTTGCAGGAAACAACACCACGCGTAGAACTTATTTTCAATTTCTTGCAAAAATGCATTTTTCTTTCTTTCAGAATCTTGAGAAGTAAATTATAAACCCAGCATAATCCAAGTAGTATCCTCTTTGAGGATACACAGGTACCATAATGTGTCATATCTGAGATATGACTTTCTATGAACTCACTGTTTAAAATTTGTGTGATTTTTAACATTCACTATTTCACAGCCAACCACTCAGCAGAAACACTTCGTAAATACAGTTATACCAGCGTGCTTCTTCAAAGATGATTATTTTTAATTATTATTACTTTCAGTCCATCTTAGTGGGTGACTGCAGAGCCTAGGGACTTTTTCCAGAAAAGGCTGGCTTACATGCCTTGTGAGTTTATTTGGTACAAAGGAGTGAAAAAGATACATTTTCTTTTCTATTTTATATGTACTTTTTATCTGTATTTTATGTACATATATTTATATACATATTACATTTCTCACTTTCTAGCTATATGAAGAGATACTTACATAAAGCAAATCACTCAAATCTTTATTGCTTAAGTATAACTTCAGATCCTGGACATCTTGGCCATAATAATTCCCATTCTAATCTGCCTGTAACACAAAAGAATCGCCTTGGAGAAAGAGGCATTGAGTAAAGCCACAGAGCCAACTTGAAAGCTCTGTGCCAGCCTCCTAATCACTGAGACTCCTCTCGAGTTTCATTGCTCCTTGGTGACTGTATTAGCCCAACAGGGTAGTCTTGGGGCTGCACAGCAGCATGCCGAGAAGGTAGCCCCTTGCACAACTAGTGCAAGATCAGGGAATTACTAAGTGGTGCACAGATACCAATCCACCCTGCATCCCTCTACTACAGCCATATATTTTATGTAAAGCACTGACTTCAAATGGCTAAAATATGACTAACTGCAGTACTGTAAGTTAAATTTTAATTTTGTGTCTAAGCCTTTATATAATGCTTCCATGAAAGCACGTGTTTCTTGGTGATGCTTTCCCTGTTGCTACCAGGTCAGATCCATTATCGCTGATGCCATTAGTAATGGAACTAAAAACAAAGTGGTCAGATTTCAGCATTACATCTGGACTAGATCCCATAAAATAATTTTTGGAAAACTGGAGTGTTTTTTTCTTTGCTGCATCTGGAAAAAAAAGAATGTTTTACACAAACATTTTTGTTTTTGCAAACAGAAAGATGCAAATTTATCAGATGTTAATTGTGAAAAATAATTTGCAAGAGCTATAGTAAAACAAACAAACTTCTATCTGTTTTCCTTCAGCTTTTGCACACTGAAGATCTGATTCTCGGCTGTTTTGAACATTATATTGCAATTTAAATTTACACATAGAGAATGTGAAATGCACCCACTTGAAACAGTAATACATGATTACGAAAAGCACAGTGCAGCGGAGAACTGGAACTAATGGAGATATTTGCATCCAGTTTCTCCTTACTTATAGGGTAAAATTTCATCTCCAAAACTTATCCCAAAATTCTAACACTGTGCAAAAGAACTCTTAAGATCTCTGGATGTAAGAGTACTCAAATTTTCACCCAAAATTGAAGTGTGAAGACAAATGCACTTGTTCAGATTCCCTAGCGGAAAACTGTTCAAGTAATGGTTAACAGAATGACCTTTTTCATACTTTTTTAACAGCAATTACTCCTTCACGTGATGAAGTGTCTTGCAGATAATAAAGACCAGAACACATTCAGGCATATCTTTCCTTCACCCAACATATTTCCATTTGTTTATATGAAGTTTAGAAGCCTGAGATGACAATCAAGAGGGCATGGGGTACCTAGGACAGCAAATGAGTAGCAGGTGTGTATCTGAGAGGAATTTTAAACATCACTTTCTGTGTGTGAAAGAGCCACCACTGTCTGTGTATGTGTAGTGGACCAAGATAATTTTGGTGGAAATACGAAAGGCTAACAGCACTGTTTTTTAACCTTCATGTTATTTTCTCTGACTTATTCAGTAAGGAATATGCTTCAGTGCACACATTAGAAACACTGGGTTCTGTCATCATGTGGCATGAATCCTGCCACTCTGAGCATCACCCTTAAGTTCAACCCTGTTGTTGCCTTAAACAACATCGTATACTGGAGGACTGTACTGTTAATTCTGTATATAATTAATAAAGAGGAAAAAACTACTTCATTCATGTAGTGCACGTAAATTAACATGGCTCACTGAACATCAACATTACTGTTTCACAGAAAATTCCAAAATTCTGAAAAGGTTTTGCTGCTTTTTCAATGCATAGCAGGAATTTTAAGCTGTGAAAAGCAGGAAGAATCTTTGTCAATGCTGCGGGGGAGATGTTTAGAGAAGTTTTTGAAGACTAGAACATGGGAGCTCACCTTCTACACTCACAGATTCTTTATGGGCAGCTCCACACCACCACTAGAAAACTGACTGATGCCGAGTGAATAGAAAGGACAGCAGACAAGATCCCACACAAGCCTGCCTACTTACCATTAAAACTACATTGAAACAGATATGTTTCTTTAAAACTCTATTTAAACAAATCAGTATTTCCCCAACTAGAAATATTTTGTCTCATTTGAAAATTCTTAATCAATAGTAATAACATAGTATTTACTCTATAGTTAGCTGACTAATCAAAATAAACAATTTGATGAGCAGTATTTTGAGAAAGAACTTTATATAGCCTTGAGTTCTATTTACTGGTAAGTCTTGATTTGTCTAGGCTGCAGTTGCTGTTGAAATATTTCATCTTAAGGTGAGTGACTCTCCAAGCTATATTCAGCTTTCCTCTAATTTAACTTATATCCTATCAAACTTATTTTGGAAAAAAGTGTCATCTTCTAAACAGCTATCTGACATGCTCACTGAAGATACAGGACAACATTGTTGTACCGATACAAGGAGAACTTCCCTAAGGCAAATGGAATAGTGTTTAGTTGAATTATGCTTTAGTCTTCACAGGCCCTATGGCATTAATTCAGAACTGAATTTTTATCAAGTGTGATAAAGCCCTATCCTTTCATTCTATTGTAAGATTTTCTATAAAGTTTCCCATGAATAGGAAGAAGAGTTGTTTGAGAAGGAAAACATGAAAAAAATCCTGCAAATTCCCAAATGTTTTCAGTTTCATTTATGGTTTTCAACTCATAAAGGTGGATTTTTAAAGTAAAGCAAAGCAAAGGGAGGAACAGTGTGCCTGTGGAGTTGTTAATGGTCATTACTGATGATTATCACACCTATCTTTTTTCTGCAACACACATCTCAATTGGCATTGTTCCTGATTATATTGAATGAGAGTACAGAACCTAGTAGTAGCAAAGTGAGCTTATTGGGCAATGGCACAGCAATAGTTAAAAATCTAGGCAGTACATTAGAACTTGTAAAACTAGCAGTTTGCAGCTGCATGATTTAAAGGACATTTTGGGACATAATCAAAATACAGGATCGACCAAGCAATTGTAATTGTAAAATTCTGTTCTTGATATTCAGAGTTTGCTCTTAGATTTGGAAAGAGTTTGCCTTGGAAAAAAAATGGTTTGTAGTCCTTACCCAGGCAAAACTCTCACTTTAATTAATTCTCCTTTCATATTAGTGTTGTCTTATTGATATCAGTTGAATTATTCTTCATTATGATGGTGAAAGACACTAGTCAGTTCCTGAACATATTCAGTCGGTTAGAAGAATCATTCATTAATCATAAAAACAAATGTAATTGTTCAGCTCTGACAAGCGTCCATAGTAAGATATTTGGTGTTACAAAACAATACTGTAAAATTATTTTACTTGGCGGTATCTGAAACTATCCTTTACTCCAACAACGTCTCTCTATTATTTAGTTAATATGCAAATTAGTCTTTATAGTGAGATAGTAATGCAAGTTCAAACTACTATAAATTAGGGATTTATGATTTCTATTTTCAAGGAAATTCCATTCACTTCAGTTGAGTATTATATGTCTAAAAAAAACAGTTAATTGAATTTTGGGAAGATCTGACTGCCTTTAATTCAAAATTAAAGTTGACAGAAATTTAACCCATACAGTCAGTCTCTGGAAGAGTCCTGAGTTAACAACACAACAATAAGGTTTTGCTCATTACTGAGGGTAAGGGTTGAAAATTATAAAATGTCTGAATTTGAACATTTGAAACATTCTTCTGCTCCTTTTCCACCTGTCTGGGACAGCTTCTTCCCAAAAATGTAGGTGGATAAAAATTAAGAAACTGTAAGACACTAAGACCTGAATTTAAAGCAATTATGAAAATCAGGTACACAGGAGGCACAAGAGACTATTCAGATATGAGATGGTTCAGAGAAAACTATGAACAAATACTCAGATTAGAGCCAGAATTCATAAAATGTGTTAAGAAAATTCAAAAGCTGCATGGCTAAATTTGGCAACAATAAATTTTTCATAAACATGAAAATGAAATTAGAGAGACAGTCTATAATTTAATGAATCCAGACCTAATTAAGGTGGAAAGCCACATCTGTATGTTTATGAAAAAAGCTGACAATCAGTTTTCTTCTTTATCCCGAGAGATAAATGTTTTTCCAAAAGAGAAAGAAAGCATTGCGCATACATATACATACACAGTCACAAACACCAACAAGTATATTCAAAATTAAGCCTGATTTAGAATATAAAGCTCTTTGACCTGTAGAATGAGGATCAGGTCAAAGTGACTTTAAAAGACTTTAAAATCCATTATTCGCTAGTCTTTGTCTCTGTTAGAGAAAGCTGAAACATAATACAGTGATCCAAAGCTTTTTCAAACTACAGTAGATAAAGTAAATATGCTATGGGCATTATATCAGTTTATTTTCATTGCAAACAGAGCCAGAGGAAGTCTGTAGGACTAGAGCAACTCTCAACTGTATTGATAAAAGAGAAAAGAATATTGTGCTACAAAGGTGTCAGGAACATCCTAATAAAATGAAAGTAATTAATCCATTGCCTAACCTATAAAGAGCACTAAGATGCTTTATTACTTCAGTCACTGAAACAAAAAAATGAAAAAATTTCCAAACCTGAAGGAACAGCCATGTTTATTAGCTGCATTGAAATGCAGTCCCACATATTTTTTATGCAGTTCTCATTTCTAACCACTAAAATAATAAAGAATGGATAACTACTGATCTTAAATTGGCAATTTACTGTTTGTTGCATACAAAGAATTGTCAGTTTGTCCAAAATGTCTCTAATAATCTCTGACTCAATTCTACTTATCTCTCTGTCATTATATCAAAAATTAATCTGACCTATTGAACTTCCTAACAATAAGATGATAAGAGTGCCACTAGAAAAATCAAAGAATATGAAAAATCAGGAAAGAAACCTAAACTGCCACGGAAAATGATTAAAATTCTCCTGAGGATTTTTGCTAGAAAACAGCTCTTCAAAATCTTATTGGCAATAAAATGCTTCTGCTTCTGTTCTTGAACTGACAGTCTTTCCTCTGACAAACATTAGTTAAGAATTCTGTGTTTGTCTCTGAGCTAATGAAATCATTATTATCCAAAACATTGCAGGATAAGAAAATCTGCATTTTCATTGCATTAGGTACTGATGACTTTACGAATAAGAATAAACGAAAGAAATTTCATCTTTAATTAGCAAGCAATACATTACTGTCATTTTTAACAGAAACTGTAGGAAAGACAGCTGGAATCTCAGTCATTTTTGAGTCACTGCAAATTTAATCTTTCTCCTTCATTTGGCATCGTTGGGGTTTAGTACATTTTACCCTCTTCCTTTATTTATTCTTTTACCAGTGTAAACTCACTTTTCTTTTCTTGGTCCCCCAGGCTGAAATTAAATCATTCACCAAGAAAGCTCAAGTAGAATTATTTCAGTGCTGGAATAGAAAGGAGGAGTTGGGAGGAGTGAAACGGTCTTCTCCTAGCATGAACCTTGAACCACAGAAGAGGGTCATGTTACCTAATTCAGGTGTCTCAGTTAGGAGTTTAGCTGCCCTCAGTTCACAATGCAGCTAATGAAAAGAGAGTGATTCATCCAAGGGTGTTTCAGAGAAAGGGCGTAATTTTCAGTCTTATCTCACCCCTCAGGAGTAACTCTGTGTGAGCTACAATGGGACTACAGGGACAGCAGAGTCTGTGGGTCACTTCCAGGACTGGATCTGTGCAACTGTAATCCTCTGACATAGCTCCTAGCTTTCCAAAATGGCTGTGGCTTTTTATGAATCAATATTGCTGATGAACAGCCTCCAATAAGGGCAGGCCATTTGTCTTCCATTTACTCTGAGGGATTTTAATTTTCAGTAGAGTTTGCCTTAAAATTTCTCTTGAGAATTGTATTGCAATTTTAAAGAATATTTGCTTTAAATGTATTTGTGTCTCTTCTGAGCTCCCATTCCACAATATTTGCATCATCATCAAATCTTTCAGAAATTAATCTTGTTCATTCAAATCAAAAACAGGGAAATGCATTTCTCTTCTGACACAACTATTTTAGGTAGCCAGTTTAAACATATCACACCTCAGAAGACTATTTGTGCCACACTACTTGACTGAGCAAATGCGTCTTAATGACAAACTGTCCAAAAACTTGGAAAAATTTGGGGAAACAGTTTTATCTACAGAAATCAAACAAATTAATGTTTTAAGCTTTATATTGGCATTCTTTGTCTAAAATTGAAAACAGTTTTTATCTTTCTGTAAGAGTAAGATTTATTATTTTTGTTTGAACCAGGAAAACACATTAATGTGAATGATCTAGAGGCCTTCAGTGGTCATTTTTGTTAACCTTTGGTGCTTTTTAAGTTGTCATATTTTGGAATATCCTACTGTCAAAGGAGGTATTTTTGGCAGGTTCATGTTCACTCTTGGAATATTTGCAATTTTTAGATACTCTAAATTCTGATCTGTTTAGTACTTTACCTGCTTTAATTCACAGATTAGATAATGAGATAATTCCCTTTAGATAAAAATTCTATGCTTCTGATCTCTTAAAATGTAATGTTCACTTTTCACACTAATCTTACCAAATACTTTCTATTAATGGGTCTAAATTATACAGAACAGAGTCTAAAGACTGGTCTCATATCATAGAATCTTACTGTTACAATTTTCAAAACACAGTATTAAAGTATTGTCAGATGATCGGGCACCAGCTATTTGAAGATCACTTTATTTCAGCAGACTTTGTTAATTAAATGGTCATACTGCATAACTTTTGTTTTAAAAATAACAGATTCTATCACCATTGTATTACTTACAGCTACAGAATCAAGGGAAGTTGTCTAGAGATTAAATCACCTAACCATTATTATGCTCATGAGGTAAACCAGTGAATAAGTACCACAACTCAGATTAACTTGCTGAGATGCTTTTGCGTATTGCTGTTTGTGAGATGCAGCAGAGCACATAATGGCTGGCTGCAGTTTATGCCTTCCTTATGAGTGTGTAATTAATTTCCTTGAGCTGCTCTGTAAAGCTTTTTAATGTAAAGTGCATTAAAAGCATTCAAACATCAGTCGGATGGAATGGACCACAAACACAAGATCCGATTGCTCCAGGGGTTTGGCCACACTTGCTGTCTCACAGAAAAAGCTAAATAATGAAATGAAAGAGCTACCAGACCATTGCAATGCATGAAGAGCATCATAAAACAGCTCCGTAGCATCCATTTTAAGATAAAATACAACATTTCTAACTTCTGAATGGTCTGTATTTGAGGTGCTAGTGGAAAGAAAGAATTATTATTACATGAGAAAATTCACCAAGCCAAAGATGACAGAAATTTGACTTTCAACAATGGTATTAATGTAAGATTTTCAAAGTAAAATATATAGGTAGTCTAGCCACGGAAGGAAAAAAATGAACATACTATCTAAGTCAAAGGTAATTTATATGAAATGTTTTCAACATTAAACTAGTGAGACTCTGCAGATAACACTCAGAATAACTTGGATAAACTATGGCACTGCTCTAACTTGTACTTGTTGGTAACATCTCTCTGGTAAGTGTCTAGCAGAAGAGATCGTTACAGCATACCATACTCATTTTTCATCTCTGTCATCCCCCTGCACCAGCAACAAACTGGGAAGAGTCAGTGGATGGTGTGAGACAGAATTTCTTCCTGCCCCTTTTCTTTATAATATTCGTAGTAAGCCCTTCTGGAGGGCTATGAGCTTTCTTATATTAATATTCTCAGTAGCCCACTACTTCTTTTCTTCAAAATTTTGAAACAACTAATTACACTTTTGAGGGCTGAAGCAACATACTGAAAGAGATTAAAAAAAAAAAACTTGAAAATGAAAAATTCAAAAAGTTTTGAATCCATCATAATACCTGACGGGAGAAATCAGTGAAAATCAGTACTTTCAGTAACACATCAGTGACATGAAACTCTCAAAGACAGTATTATTGAAATGATTTTCCAAAATATAACTTAAAAAAAAAACATACACATAAAAGATCTTCATTTGCAGAGTCCCTTTCCTTTACTTGCAGTTTTGCAAAAACAGGCACTATTTTACAGCAGACAGAAAATGACAGCTCGAGAGTAGGAATACAATCATTCTTCAAAAAGCACTTGAAAGTAGCTTCTGACTTTTGTGGCTCTAAAAGTCTTAGAAAAGGAAACATATATTTGTTTGTGGAGACTGTGAAATTCCCTTTGAAGAGTTCTTCCTCAGTCATTTTCTTTCGGAGGAAAGGAAGAGAGTTTGGTTTCCTTTTTACAAATGTGCCTACATTATACAGAGATTCCAGGAGCTCAAATTCATAACTTGTGCCTTTTCTTGCAAACTGAATTACCAATACTGCTAAAGGAGATCTCTTGTTTAAATTCTGTACATGGTGGGTGTTCTTGCTACACAGTTATCCTAGCTATATATTTTTTTCTCGTTCTGAAATTGTAATGTTTTTAATCACATAAAAAAATCAACAGTAGTGCAAACATCCTCAGCAGAGACACTAAAATGGAATCCATTGCCTGCAAACATAGTCATACCTCTCACAACATCCTAACATCCTTATCAAGTTTCACCTTGAAACAGGGAGGGCTTTTGTATCCCTACTCACAGTGCTCAACTATTTCTGACCTGAAGTATTTCCGTGCTTGAAAACCTCTTAATTTACAATCTAAATTTATTCTTGGCCACTTTCCATCCATTTGTTTTCATGCCACTGTTATCATTTAGCTTAAATGCCTTTCTTCTTTGCAAGTGCATGTCACAGATAGCACATTAGCTCATTCTTTCCCAGCACTGGTCAACCTCTGATTTTTGCACTGGCTGTAGTTTATTAGCAGGTCAAATGCAGTTTCCATTCGGAGGATTAATTCCATGCTGTGCAGGGAGGTGGAGCTGGTAAAAGAACTGTTGGGCAAGTCAGATACACAGCTGTGAAAGGAAGTGAGCAAAATGGGCCAACATTGCCATGTGTAACATGCGGCCCAGGTTACAGGTTTACCCTACTGGTACCTGCAAGTCTGCAACCCAGCCCCAGGGCAGAATAACCCTGGGAAGACATCATTTCCCACTTTTCAACTACTCCCATTACTCCCCTTCTTTAAGCTCTGCAAGTCCAGAATGTGCCTTTTGGCTCTTGGCAGTCTGAAGATTTTGGCATGAGAGCTGTAATGTCTACTCCTAATTTAGCCTGCTTTTCATAGGTCAGTCCTTTTCACCAAGCTACCCATATATGAAACACTATACCTTGTATTTTGTTAAACTGTTTGTTCCAGAAAGTCATACTGTCTTGACTGGTACAGTTTGTTCTACTATTAAGTTACCTTTATTATTAAAACTGTGTGCCTAAATTCCCATTTGAATCTCTCTGTGTCTCATTGATTGTTCTTCTGCCTTTCTTCTTTAGATTAAATGTCCAGTACTTTCCACTCTTTGAGGTATTTATACACTTCAATCATGTTACTTTTCAATCTTCTTTTTGATAGCTAAGCAGATTGAGCTCTTAAAGTCTCTCACTCTAAGGAAATTTCCCTATCTCTCACATCATGGTTTAGTGGCTTTGTTCAGTACCTTTCCTAATGCTTTAATGTCCTTTCTAAAACTTGGACACAGAATTTGATGCAATGTCCCAGAGCTTGTCTCATTAATAGCGTATAAAATAATAAAGTGACCTTCATGATCCTACTCACTTCTACAATCTTTCCATACCCTTGCATAACACAGTAGTGCAGTGAAAACTTTACCACAACTGTGCTGAGATGTTCAACATTAATTCTGAATCCTTTTTCAGACTCACTACTTTCCTAGGTACAGTCTCCAACTCTGTAGGTGTGACTCACATTCCCAATTCATATATCTGCAAGTATTCTTACTCTCTCTGTTTTAAATTGTTCTGCTTAAATGGACTTAATTTCAAAGACTGGGTTACTACCTTGCCCTCATCAGTATTTATACCTCGCTCAATTTTTTGAGATTCTTAAGTTTGAACCACCAATGAATTTATATTTTATTTCTAGATCACAGATGACAGTGCTGAACATCATCTTTACTACAGCTCCCTACTATAGTTTCTTGGCTAGAATTTAAAATGTGAATACAACCTACTGAAATCTGCATCTTGGCTATGCAAGGTGTTTTCTTAATTTCTAAGACATTCCACTGTAAATGTCCTCAGCTGGAGCTAACAGTTCCTGGCTCAAGTATAACTTTTGGTAGGTCATGAACTATTACAGACCTGTGACTTCAGGATCTTTTCTTATTTCTGTCCATTAAATTCTAACTTGACGACCTGCAGGGCATGATGCAAAGCTCATCTCTCTTCAGGTTTTAGGTGAGCAGTGATTTAACAGACAGAATGGTCCAAGGACAACAGTAATTATAGTCCTGGTGATTCTAATTTTCTGTTGATGCCTATTTTTATATGACAGACTATTTGGAACAAAAATTTTCACGCTAGCTTTTGATGGTCTAAATAGAGCTGCTCACAAACAATTTTTTGAACATATTGTTTGACAATGGAAAAAATGGAAATTTTTTTGTTGCTTTTTGTCCACTACTTTAATTAACACATTTCTTTTTGATTGTTTAGCCATATTTAATTTAACCAGATTTAATATGTTTGAGAAAAATAAATGAAGCACTGGTTTGAGTCTGAAATTTGAAAACGGTTTAAATCCTTTCAACTGATAGTAATATTTACCAATAACTCATAGGATAGCCACAATACAAAAGCACTATGACAGCTAGCATCCTTGTTGACAGCTTTTCCTCATGAAATATGAATAGACCAGAACACTGGGAAGTTACAGTTTCTCTCCAGTAAAAAACTTAGGCAATGGAAAATCTTCACTGACTTTGCCTATGAACAACTGTGACAGTCTTCCTTCTTGGTAATTTAAAGCTGCATAATTAATTTATGCTAACCATACATTTGCTGTAATTTACTTTTGAATGCACCACAGAATATAAGTTTTCTTGACACTAAATTCTTGGAAAATACAGGCACAAAATTATTTTAAAAAATGCAACAGGTCAGAGTAGATTCCCTCCAGATGTGCAGAAAGCCATTCTTGGACTTAATAGTTGTGTAGTGAAGAGAAAGGTTATATATAGAACTCCCATTAACACTAAAAGAAGCTAACTTCATACTTCATGAAAGCAGTGCAGCCTTGTGTATTTAGCCCAGCCTTATCTTTCAGAGGTAATGTACAATAAAATTGAAAAATTTTTACCATGTAGAATCTATTTTGGTGACAATTTGTATACAAAAGACCAGTACTTCACCAGGTAGGCCTTCCGAAAATCCACTGCTGTACTGAAGCTTGACTATACTACCAAGTCTTGGTCCTTCTTAATTAGAAGAGTATTCCACAAGTCAGTTCAGACAGATGAAAAAAATATTTGCCCAACAGTTTCTTGAGATACATGTTTTCCACTAAAGGGAATATGAAAGGGCAGAAACCTGCAATGCACAACCAGCTTTTACTCATGAACACATCAAGCTGAGAACAAATGAAAATTTTCCTCGAAGAAAGTTTTACTTACAAATTATGGCTAAGATTTCTAGAATAAAACTTGCTTATACAAAAAATATTAATTACTCTGAATATATGGTTTTCAGAAGCAGGCAATAAAATTAGTGATGATGTTCTTAAGCTTAAACTGACTATTTAAATTAAATATCAATTGACAATGCCATGATGTCACAAAAAGGCAAAAACTACCTTGGGAAAATCAGTAGTCCCAATAACAATTATTTTTTCTTACTCAGCATTAGCTAATGCTAATGCCTAATAACCTTAATTTTAAAATTCCATGGCAGCCTTTAAAAACAACAACTGCAATAGCAGAAAGATTCTAGAAGTTCAGAGAAGTGAAAAACAAATTCTCCATTCAAAGAAAGTGATCAGTGTTGAAGCTAACAACGGGCCTAACAATATAAGAGAAATATCTAAACATATGTCTATACATATGTCTATACATCTACACATATCTATTTATATGTCAGTATATGTACAGGAACTTGATTCCCCACAGCCTTGCAAATAGATACACTGCAGTGAAGTAGGTGTAATTGGGTTTTCCCATTTTTGTTTGCTAACATGCATAACCATTTTACAGAAATATATATGACTCTGAGTTGCAAGACTGAGATGAACTAGACCTGTTCAGAAGGTTTGATGATGAGAAATAATGTCAGAGACCTGCAGGAAGAGAACACATCCCAATAACTTAAAATTGCACTAGGAAAGGAATATGTTGAGCGCTTACTTTATCAGGGACAAATACCTTATCCAGCCACAGAAAGAAATAAAGAACTAGGTTAGCTACTGAAGGACACTAAAGAAGCACCTTTACTGAAACCAGATATCAAAGTATTCCGAAAAATTTAGAAATACACAATCAACTTACCAAAGAATAGAATAAACACTATATAAGCAACAAGAGGGATAAATGCATTTTTTAACTTTCTAATTTCAGTTAATATTAAAATTAAAGGACTGAATTGCTGTTTTCTAATTAAAAATATAAGTAATACCAAAACAGTCTAGAGGTCAATATGTCTATATGTCAATATGTGCAAGTCTCCCAAACTTGTTACACACAACACTTAGTAGGAAAGCCCCCCAAAAAGAATTCTATGGTTTAAGATATTAAATCCAAATTCCAATTTGAAGACAGAGTTCTTAGTGCATCTTCTAAATAGAAGTTGCCATAAAACAGTAACTTTCATGTCCTAAGTAGTCTATGTAACTAAAAATTAATTTTAATGACTGAAAATATTTATTTGGATGACTGAAAATATATAGCTGTATAGCCATGTAACTATCCAATGCACATATGGATCAACAGAAATTTGAAATGAAAACATCCCCCCAGTCTTTGGAGAAAAAAATAGCATTCTCAGTCTGCACTTAACATGGTCTGTGCATACAAACATACATCTACAGAATTTTTCCATTTCTGAACACTATCTCTTGCTAACAAGCAAAATTGAGCGTTTTTAATGAGTTAGAAAATTCTTATGAGTTTTGCATTCTTTCCTGTATGTAACTCTAAATAAAGGCATATTTAAACACTTCTAAAAGAATTAAGTGGCATTAGTAGGAAACAATTGTCTTAAAATCAGGTAAGTAAAAGAGATTTGCATCTTTCTGCAATAGATTTTGTCTGGATATCAGCATAATGAAAAGCTCTGTATCTTTTTTCAGGCTCTTAAAACCATTAATGGTTTTAGTTGCACAGTGTAACACAACGTTACTTACACTTTGATATATATATATATACAGTTTTTAACTGTGTTCATCTTTCAATATATTGGCCAGCACTCAAGTAAGACTTCTACAACAATGGGATTTTTCTACAACAAAAGACCTTTTTAGGGGGATCCACACGGTTGATCTCAGTGCTGATATTCTTCTCTCTTGACATGTGCAGAACACACTTTAGAATGTCAGTGGGAGTTCTGCATATGCATGGCGAGGAGGCTATATGAGATGACATTTGCCATGTGGCCCTGAGATGAAAATTTTGCCCTAAGATAGTTCCTCCAGTAACTTTTCTTTCCACCACAGCACTCATTTTTGTTTTAGTGGAAAATGAACCTCAAAGACAATGTTAAAGAATGCAATTTGCCAAGAAACTGTTCGGTATCATATGTTTAAATATCACCACAAAACATCCACTGAACAAAAAATGGTCGTGGTAGTACTACTCTATAAAAGTTCCTGACTATTTTTTTCTGACATAGGCTGCTATTACATCACACCCAGTTAAACAGAATGGTCTTAGAGGTGACTCCAAATTATGATTTTCCACATGCACAGCTATTTGTGTAGGTGATGTAATTTTTTACTTGTGCAATTCAGTATAAAGTATCAATTATTGACGACTGAAAGTGTATGAATGTCCAGAAGTCCTGAAGCAGTAACACCATCCTATCAGTATGCAGCTTAGCAAAAAAAAACCCCACATGTTAAAAAACAGATATAAAAAGAATTTGCTATTTCCATATGAATTAATTAAATTAACTCTTTGCTATTACTATTTTTAAAGCATAAGCTAGTTAAAAAGAGAATTTTAGCTTTGCTGTTTTCTTGTTTATAGACTATTAAGTAAAGTGATTGACTGTGAAAAACTAAAGTTTTCTTTATAAAAATCTCTAATGAAATTTTTTGTTCTGTTTATTTTTTTTTTTCCTTATTGTTAGTTTGGTAGCCACAAAGGAAACAGACAGCGCAAGATCTCGTAGCATGCCAATGTCACCATCTGATTTCCTGGATAAGCTAATGGGTCGGATGTCAGGCTACGATGCAAGGATCAGACCAAATTTCAAAGGTAACTTCAAACCTAACCTGTCATGTAATTCAATATTTCTTTCACACAAAGGCACTTTCTGGAACAACTGTAAAAACAAAACAAATATACTCTCATTGAAAAAATGTTACCTTCCTTGCCCTATCTTCGCTATGGACATTAATTTCAGTAGTAGCATTCAGTAGCTCTATTCCTGTCACTTCTCTATCATCAGCAAACTTGCTGAGGGTGCACTCTGTCCCTTCATCCAGCTCATTGAGAATAAGTAGAACAAGACTGGACCCAGTACTGACCCCTGGGAGACACCAGTAGCTACAGGCCTCCAGCTAGACTCTGTGCTGCTGATCACAACCCTCTGAGCTCTGTCATTCAGCCAGTTCTCAATCCACCTCACTGTCCCCTCCTCCAGCCTGCACTTCTTGAGCTTACCTATGAGGATGTTATGGGAGACAGTGTCGAAAGCCTTGCTGAAGTCAAGGTAGACAACATCCACTGCTCTCCCCTCACCTACCCAGCCAGCCATCCCATCATAGAAGGCTATCAGATTGGTTAAGCATGATTTCCCCTTGGTGAATCCATGCTGACTACTCCTGATCACCTTTTCCTCCACATGCTTAGAGATGACATCCAGGATGAGCTGTTCTATCACCTTTCCAGGGATGGAGGTGAGGCTGACTGGCCTGTAGTTTCCTGGGTCCTCCTTCTTGCCCTTTTTGAAGACTGGAGTGACACTGGCTTTCTTCCAGTCCTCAGGCACCTCCCCTGTTCTCCATGACCTTTCAAAGATGGTGGAGAGTGGCCTAGCAATAGCATCCACCAGCTCCCTCAGCACTTGTGGGTGCATCCCATCAGAGCACATGGACTTGTGGGTGTCAAGTTTGCCTTAATGATCTCTATCCTGATCCTCCTCAACCAAGGGAAACTCTTCCTTTCTCCAGACTTTCTCGCTTGTCTCCAGAGTCTGGGATTCCTGAGGGCTGGCCTTAGAGGTAAAGACTGAAGCAAAGAAGGTATTCAGTAACTCTTGTCTTCTCTGTATCTTCATCACCAGGGCATGTACCCCATTCAGCAGCAGGCCCACATTTTCCCTAGTCTTCCTTTTGCTACTGATGTACTTGAAGAAGCCCTTCTTGTTGTCCTTGACAACCTTTGACAGATTTAATTCCAAATGGGCCTTCCTCATTGCATCCCTGCATACTCTGACAACGTTCCTATATTCCTCCCAAGGGGCTTGTCCCCTTTTCCACATTCTGTATACTTCCTTCTTCTGTTTGAGTTTTGCCAGGAGCTCCTTGCTCATCCATGCAGGTCTCTTGCCCCCTTTGCTTGACTTCTTACTCATAGGGATGCACTGATTTTGAGCTTGCAGGAAGTGATGCTTGAATATTAACAAGCTCTCTTGGACCCCTCCCCCCCCCCTTCCTCCTAGGGCCCTAAACCATGGCATTCCTCCAAGTAGGTCCCTGAAGAGGCCAAAGTTTGCTCTTCTGAAGTCCAGGGTTGTGATCCTCCTTATTGCCCTGCTTTCTCCTCACAAGATCCTGAACTCCACCATCTCATGATCACTGCAGCCAAGGCTGCCTCAACCTTCACATTTCCAGCCAGTCCTTCTTCATCTGTTAGTACGGTAGTTCTTTGACAATTTAGCTTATCAATGGGTTTGTTTTTTCTATTTTTTTTTCTGAAATACTTTCCAATGGATTTGAATTCCCACCTTTGATAACCATAGTCTGAGGTGTTCTGGAAAGCAAGTTCGGTGAAAGAGATAGTGCCTAATCCTGAAAACCAATTCTCACCAAAAGGAAGAGTATATTAATCACATGATCATCACATCCAAACTCAAAATTTTTGAATTTTTAAATAATGTTATCAGTTTGTAAATTTTCCAGAATAAAAATATTATTTGAAAATATAAAACCATTCTGATTAAAAGTATCATTATTCTTGTCTTGCCTTAGGTGCCTCCTTCTATGCCTATCTTTCTGATCCCAGGAGGTTCTCTTATCTCTTGCATTTTGCTATATGGCAGGTTTTACTTCATATGTTCTATGAAGCTTTTCCTTTAAGCAGCCAGGCATTCCTCCTCTAAGTCACCTATCATTGTGTTTCCATCTTAATTCTTGTTCAGCACTGAATTTTACAGTTTTTTTTTAATGTCACCAGGTCTCAGAATTGCTCTTCCTGATTTTTTTTTTTTTTTTTTTTTTTTTTGCCACAATGCATCCGATTCATAAGGACAAAGCAAGTAGTTGGTCAAATTACTTCCTCATCAGTAAGCCTTTAAAAGTCAGTACTGTATATATAAACTTATCCAAGATTTACTGCAGCTGGAAATGAATAGCTTTTAATAAGTTAGCAGTGTTGATATTTCTCAAAAAGAAAAAACATGCACTGGAAATTTAAACATATCACTAAAAAGATTTACATTGTTGATTAATACTCACCATGACTATACAGAATAATTCCCTTGGACAGTGCCCCCAGAAGCACCCTGAAGATAATTCCTGTGGTGAGCTTCTTGAGGGGTAGGGAAAATTGGTGTATTAAACAATATTTGCACAGTAATGTAACACACTACTTCCAAAATGACTTTTTTTATATATGTGTGGCTTCTCTGAAATTATTTTTGCTCCTTTTTAAAGTTATCTTAGCTTCTTCCCACACTCTACTCCTTAGAACATAAACTGCAAGTTCAACCTAAGGTAAAGCTGTGCTGGGCAAAAGACGACCACAAGCAAAATCTAAGCATTGTAGTTTTTCTTCTTTCTTCTTTGAGTCTCCTGAAGTCCTACAAACAAATGTTTAGAAACAAAGCACTTACAGCTTAGCAGTTTATTTGGAGATTGGATTTTGGAGCTTGTCATGGACACCATGCAATCACGATCTTCTGATGGGGTTACAGTGAAGAACAGGCAGACGGTTTAGAGATTAGTGGATTCAATATAGTGCTTCTTGAATGTATAATTCAAAAGACTTGCCTCAATTCAAGGGCCTTGTTTTGTAACCATTGAAATTTAAAGAGACAAAAACTTAATTTGACATTGTTCTTTTTCAAAAAGTGCACATTATAAATCTTCTAGACAGCTATGCAGTTTGAGCAAATCTGCCTAAAATGATTCAGATCTGTCACAAGGAATAAGTATCTCCTTAAGTGACTTTGCCACTTTCTGGCTAGTTTTATTAGTCCTCATACAAGTACTGGAACTTTATGCCTTCTTAAGTTTTTAATTTATCAAGTTTTAAAGAAACAGAACAAGTACTAATAAGAGATCTCAGCTCACCAGCCACCCTAAGCCATTTTATTTGTTATACTCTTAAAATTCCTACGTAGCCAACATTTTTAACTACCATCTTTCTGTTATAATTAATCTCAGTAGGTAACATATAATTATGTATTTTGTCTGAGTGCTCTGGTTTTGGATAAGAAATACTGCCTATCTATAACTGTCCAATAGAAAGAATAGACTAAAGAGAAGACTAGTGATATTTATTTAGCTATGGAGGAAAACAAATGAAGAATTCCTGTAAAATCTTTATTCCCGTTGCAAAGTATTTTTATTTCCTGTAAGTCCAAATTGTATCAAGATGCTTCTGCTACTTAGATAGTCCCACATCCTAGACTATTTTTTCTCCTTCAAATATGGGGAATACTTCACTGTCTTTCAAATTTGGTCCCAATTAGGAAGTCTTTGTGTAAAAATTGTCATTGATTCAAGTAAGATGTTCAGGATTATGACTCTTAAGAATAGCTTTGTGCACACAAAAATGTGAAGGTTGTGTTGCAGCTCTTTCAGGAACATGAGAATAACCTCAGTTTTACTGCTGACACCTTGGGAAATTTTCTAGTAGTGCAATCCAACCAATATGGTGCCATATTTCAAGTAAAACTAAATATTGAATTTCTTCATATAATTATGTTTCAAAGAGAAAACGTCAGCCTTACATTACTCAATAAACACTTCTCCATCACGCTTAGAAAACACTGTCACCTGCCCCTTGACATTCAGTAGAGGGCACTTTGAAAACATGATACACTGTCAGCTATTAATTTTGACTCATATAATTACATTTACTCTGATCTCAATAGGGATAATCGTGCTTTATTACTTTTCAAATCTGTTAAATCTATTAGTTGAACATGCCGTCTGAAGTGAAGCCACTGGTACTAATATCTCCGAGATATTTAGGTTTAGGGGACTCTGCCCTAATTTGTCATTGATGAATTCTTCATTTCTCACTGTGGCTTTGTTAATCATACTGCCACACAAAATGTAATCTCTCCTAAATCTCCTGCTGTTATAGGAAAAACATCAACAAATGTGTCTAGCAAGTGTTGAAATGTATAGAAAAGGTGAGAAAGCTAGCATGAACAACTTCCCACTTTTTCAGTAACATTAACTGCCTTTTACATAGTGCTCACATAAGAATAAGCACCCAGATTGGCCTCCCGGTTCTGCTACCCGTCACAGCACAAAAGTCACCTAAGCATGTCACTGACTCTCAGAAGCCACCCTGGAGCTTCCTCTCACCTTTGGAAGCTCTAATAACAATAGACTCTTTGGAAAGACTATGTGCAAACAGCTTCTACCGATTATAGATGAAATGGGGGCAGATGTCTGCCTCAGCCTGCATACTGTCTATCAGTAAATAACGAAGCAACATGAAGGTGTGACTACAACAGACTTAAGCATACTTATAATAGCTTCAATTTAATGACTGCAGTTGCAGTCACAAAGATGCAGCAGTGCAGGCTGCATGCTGTGCAAGCACTTAAAGCACATACCTAGGGTCCCCAGGGAACTTTTAAGCTAAAGGTACAACTTTTCTTGCTGTGCAATCATTCCTTTCAGAGTGACAGTGGACAGGGGCCCTCTCTAACCCAGGCAGCTATGATAGGTCTATCAGTCTGTGACTGTAGTAGTGACAGATCTTTCTCTGTTCCACAGTTTCTGTTCAAGGACTTGACTTGTTCTATTTAGATAGGATTAAACCTGACAATTTGGCAGTTTCCTCAGAGAAGCCCCTCATTTTAGTATTTATTCAAAAGTGAACTTAATAAAAAATTGTCTCATTTTTAGTCTTCCCAAATGTAGGTGATTTTTATACATATGATTGCACATGCACTTAGCATAAACTAGCAGAGTACAATGTTGTGTCTACCTGGCCAAAAAAAAAAATTCCTTATGAAGCTATGAAGAAATATGTGGAACGTCTTTCATTTTCCTTGAATTTTTAAACACTATTGTCTCCTACAATTTTTCTGAGGTAGCTTTTCTGTAGAAGTGTTCCTTTCTAATGCCTGCTTTCCCAGTGCTTAAATAAAATATAGGAACATCAGTCCATGAATTGGTCAGACATCTTTCTTTTTTCTCAATTTTAATAGAAATACCACTTTCTACTTAGATTACAACTACTAGTAAATCCTATTATACTTGGTTCTTGTTTTTTCTACCAAACTATTGATATTTCAGTTAATATTTTCTATTGAAATATCTATTGGTGTGATATAATATTATGGTTAAGGAATTGACTCATTTTATTATCAAACTCAGTACCTGACACAGAAGATATGTATTTTTAAATCTATACAGTCCAGACTGTAGCCTTTGGTAACAATCAAATAAGGTGGAACTTTGGGGATTTATATAGGAAAGTATAAAGTGTTCTTTGCCTTGGTATTTGCAAACAGTGTTTAGCAATCATTAGTTTAGGAACTTCTTAAGCCAGGACTTGCATATAGACCATTTATTTAGACAAGCATGTTCTTCTAATCATTTTTGGAAACTCTTTATACTTTGGACTTTACAGTATTTTATGGCAATAAATTCTTCATGTTCTAGCATTGTGCAAAGTATCCTTTTTTGTTTGTTTTGAATCTAGTGATTGACCATTTTACTGATTTTATTGCCATGTGACATTTTGACAAATGAGGAAAAAGTGCATCCTATACATCTTTACAGTTTTGTAGATACTTATATCTGCCCCCCTCCCACCACATCTCTTTTAAAATAACTTTAAAACAAAAGGCCCATAAGAGCAATATCTGTCACCTCATGAAGATTAATATCCTCAAAAAGCCTTTGAAAAAGTCCTTGAATAGTTTTTGAAAATATAAATAATAAACTATTTCAATTAGATTACTTTTGTCCACATGCTCATCATCTCTTTCAAAGAGCTTCAATAGATTTGAGAGATAGTACTTCACAAAAGTATCATATTCATCCATATTTCCTAATTGTATTATTTCTCATCAATTCTACCAGTTTGACTGGTACAGAGGTTAGGCTTACAAGGATACAGCTCCCAACATCATCCCTGGAATCTTTTTTCAACTCATTCTATAGTTGCCGGACGTGGTACACATTTCCACAAATACCAGAACTGCCACAGGTGGCAGCTGACTCACAGTGCTTAGTATTTTCACAATTTCACAAAGATCTTTATAATCTCTGGCTTGATATCCCCTCATGTCAATTTGTTTGTGTTCACTTAGTCTGAGATAGCTGCTACAGTCTTCATGCAAATCTTCCATCAGAATGGCTCTGGTATTTGACATTGCCAGCCACCAGAGACAAACACTGATACAAAGAATTCATTTAGTTTTTTTCCTCTGACCTTTTCTACTTTCATGGATACTTTTATGTCTTAATCATCTTCTCCTGGTTTCATCTACCAACTCTTGGCAGGATTCCTATTTTTAATGCCTTGTAGATAGTTATGATTGCTAGCTTTTCTGTCTTTAGTGAGTTTAAGCTGTATTTTGGGGGGGGGGGGGAGGGGGCCTACCTTGTTATAAATTTACATTTACTTGACTGATTTCATGCTTTGAACAGGACTTCCAGTTTTAACAGCCTCATTTATGCTTCCACTTGACCATGGTTTTGGGGAGTTCGTTTTTACTTTGAACCCAATCTCTTTAAGCAATCTCTCAGCTGTTTGCAAGTTGCTTTTAGCTTCTCCTGTTACTGTCTTTTTAACTAGCTATTAACTATCTCTTTGTAAAGCTGCTTTTGAAGTTAAGCACCAGAGTTGTAGAGATTTAGGGCTGTTTTTTTTTTAAAAAAACTACAACTATTTTTACAGATATAGCATTACATCCACTTTAAAACAAAATATTTTTAAAACACGACAATACCATACTGAATTTGAAATGATGACAAGTACTACAGCATAAAGGTCTCAGAGAGGAAAGCTGCCCCGCAAACAAATCACGTAACATAGCCAGTGAGAACACATTTCTCTCTGCCAGGTTTCTATTGACCTATCTCGCCTGCTTTTTCTTTTCCCCTTGATCCTTCCCAATAGATCCCAGTTCCTTCCCGATGTTGTCAGTGTCAGGCTTTTACTCAATCCTAAGAAACAGTGGATATGCTCAGCAGCTCTAAATAATTAACCAAGTATCATCATAGTGTCAAAGTTACTGCAAAGTGATACTTTCTTACCTGATAAGTTTGCTTCATGTGTGTAGTCTTTATTTATGTAATGAAATGATAAAAGTACATCTAGCAATTTTTTGTTGCAATAACCATACCGTACTTCAAAACAATTATCACCTTGAGCAAAAAAGCTGGACATTCCAAATCGGGTCCTGCTAGCAAAACTGCTAGTAAGTGTCCTGATTCTTCAAACGCTCAATATCAAGTTCAATGGTCACATTAAATTTTGCTAATTGTGAAGCATCAGCAGCGACAGAGTGGCTTACTGCTTCAGTGACACTATAAAATAAATATTACATAAATGTTTGCAAGACCAGTCCTCAAATTCCAGATACAGAACCTTCATCATTAGTGACTGCTTACAACTGGAAAATGAAACCAGCTTCTTCAATGTTGAACTGCATTAATAATACAAGAATATCAAGGTGCTGGAGGGTGACAGAAAAACTTGTGATGGAAAAAAACTTGTTTCCATTGTACATCAATTGAATTTGATAAGAAGTAATGGAGAAATTATCATGCAACACCACAATGCCATTTTTACAGAGACTTTCAGATAAAAAGTAATTTAAGACCTCTTCCATGAAGACATGATTCATTGTTTGGATGTCATAATGACTACTCTGCTACTCCTGATGCTTGAGAAATGTAGGATAAGACAGAACAACAGTTGGCTGAAGACTCATGGTAACAGAAAACTCAGCTTAAATGGATTCTTAACCATTTTGTGGATATAAAATAAATGATAATAGAATTCTAAGTCATTCTCTCTTATCCACATTTGTTCCTGTCAGCATAGTAGAGATAAGGGCAGCAATAATGTATTTCTTTCATCAATGATGACAGATAACATTAAAAACAGCAGCTGTCTTGAGTGAAAAAGGTCACTTTTCCCCCTAATTCTTGTGAGAAGTGACATAGATTGTTCACTAAAACTCCTGTAACAATAATTTTGGCTATATATTTCAAAAAATATGTTCATTTTTGCATAGCATCCCCTTGTGCAAACGAACCTGTTTTTATTCCTCCTAGAACTGGCCAGTAAGTAGTGTAGCTTTGGGAAAAAACAAGGGGAAAAACCTATTAATTATTAGAAATCATTCAATTTGATTTCCCATTAAATGAGTCCCGAATATAACATTATTTCCTCCTAAGTCAATGAGCCTTTGTTTCATAATAGCTTACTGAGTTAATATATTTTTACAGTCACTCAATAAGCAATGATTCTGGAACAGGGACTGGTGTTTTTTCTTTTGCAGGCCCTCCAGTTAATGTCACATGCAACATATTTATAAACAGCTTTGGATCCATTGCAGAGACAACCATGGTAAGATATTTTACCTCAAACAATATTTAAAGTTCAAGTTAAAGAAAATTCAATGAGCTCAGAAGCAAGTTAGGGCTTATCTGCACTTGGAACTAAACAGAGAAGGAAATCCTTTTCTGACAAAGCTATAAGCAGAGAGTGAGAACATTTAATTTGGCAATTTATTTTTCTAACAGAAAATACATCACCATACTAATGAATACACCAGTAAAAATAAAAGCAAGACTTTTTATTTCTCCCTAAGTTTTATTTGATAGTTGTACTGAATTCATTATTTACATTTAGAAAGGTATTAGTGTTCTATACTATTCCAGGTCTCCAAAGTCAAAAATGTCAATTTATTACACCACTTTATTAACAGTATTTATAATTTCATTGTATGCAGTGCAGATTGGGATGTAAACTTTATGAAAAAAGCCCTTTCTCCACGGAGCTAATGCATACAGACAATACAATAACTAAAATGGAGGTCTGGTAGTGTATAAAATTTCACTATGAATTCTCAGACTGGGGTAAATCTAAGTGGATTGCACACTTTTTTTAGATATACCTATAATTTGGCTATTAAAGGGGAAAGTCAGAAGATACAGTACAAAAAGACTAGAGAACTTAAAGAAATAAAGAGAAAGAGAGGTCAAAGTCCAAAGACAGTAAAACTAAATATTGAGCTGTGAATAGCAGCAAAGGTAACTTGGACAATTTTATTTAACAGGTAAACCATATCTGTTAATACAGTAAGGAATCTGAATACTGTGGAGCACTGAGTTACTCATTACGGTTTGATAAGGGAGGAGATATACGTATCCCTTCTCCATAAAAGTGCCTCACTTTTCTCTGCACAAAGTTTTAATTTTAAAATAATTACTGCAAGTGATCAAGCTGCAGAGCTGCAAGACCATTAAGAGCCATGATGTATTACTTATCTAAGATAACATATTTTGAAAAAAGGCAGTTAAACATGTTTGAAAGTAGTTATACAGTAATTTGGAGACTTAGAGGGTTAACAGAGAGAGAGATGAAAGAAGAAACTGTTGGAGTCTGTAAGATCCAAATATAGTAAATGCTCAGAAATCCCAACAATTTCAGAGATCAGGATACATAGTTGGAATGACAGGACACAGATGAACTAAAAATGATTGGTATAGCCAAAAAAGAAGATAAAGGAATAATACTGAGCAAAAGCCATCCTTATGAATTACTGTTAATAAGTGCAAAAATGAAACCTGTGAAAGTAGCCAAGGACCTGTAGTTAGGAAATCAATAACAAAAATTCAGAAAGTCAAATATTTAGCACCTCTATCACAAAAGTGATACTCATAGCTGCTTGATCTTTACAAATCTTGAAACGTTGTGGTAGATGCTACTAAGAGAGGCATACAATTCTTTCTAGGTAGAAAATTGGTTTAATTTAGTATTTCAGCTTGGGTGCTTTGCCAGATTGCAAATCCCAAACAGATTGACATAGCATCCAAGGAGATTTATTCAGGTTTGATCAGAGGATTAAGCAATACCCACATGATTAGAATAGTGCTCTACAGCAGCTACTTTTTAATGGCTGAATGGATGAATCTGGGAGCAAAGCAGAAGATAGACCACAGGGTCAGTAAAGTGGAAAGATCCAGCAATTAAATCACTATAAAAAGGATGTTTGGCAAGCTGAAGTTGCTACTACATAAAGAATTGTCACAGATTTGGAAATAAGGTGCCTTGTCAAGCCATGTCAAGTGTATTTTCTTAAAAAATGTTAGAGGTGTAAACATTTCCTTCCAGTACAATTTAGTAGAGTAATCACTTTGTAAGTCTGGACAACACTTCTTTTATGTATTTATACTTACTATTACAAAAGAATGACAGACTTAAGCAAGCATTTGTAGAATATTTGTATTTTTCAGTATATTGCTCATCATATGTACTTTGTGTACAGTAGTACTTTCAATTTGGAGAGCTAAATGATTTCATTCTAAGAAACCAGGCCTGCAAGCTAAAAACATGAGCTCTAATCTGAGCTGTCAAACTGCACCTGGCCTTGGCAAGCCACTTACTTTTGACATCTGTACAAGTAGAATATTTATTTAACAGCTTAACAACGTAATTTGGTAATTGTAAAACCTTTTTGAAATCTCTACCCAATTGCCAGCAGAGGGCAAACAAAGCTGCCTTCGATCTTTAGGCTGAACATAAGCGGTTTTGTGAGTGGGTTTTAGTGCAGTATATGGACACCGTACATAGTGGCTTGAAACCAGGATAAGGCAGGCTGGTTAAGTGCTCAGGGAGCAGAGCTCTCTGAAGAGAGTGTATCCAGATGGGAGCAAAACCATAGCTTCTCCTGGCACTGGCATTACCAGCATTTATGATGGAGGCAGGAGTTTATAAATGAACAAGCCAGCTGTTAACTGGTACTAGAAAATTCTGACCAATTCAGCCAGTAATTAAACAGATTCCTTCCTTTACACATAAAATAGCTCACCCCTGGCCAATCAGATCATAACTTGTATATCTTTTCTTGCTGTGATGTTTCCCCTACCCTACTGGGGTCTGGAAAATCGCCTTCCCCACTGTAGCTGCTGCTTCTGGAGAACAGGAATTTGGTCGTAAATGAAACAAACATGAGCTGCCCATCTGGTGTGGTTTCATCACTTCCATTTTAGCCTTACCATGAGATTATTTTACATTACAAAATAGTTACCTATTTATAATGAAATTATATTCTCTTCTATGCTGCCTTGAAAATAGGCCAATAAAAACCTGTTAAGATGTACTACAACCTATGTACACCTCACTGGATTTCTTGAAAAAGAGTCTTCTTAGTAGGAAAGAACATTCGGTAAAGTAAAAGGGCTTTCTACCTATAATGAGTGCAACCAAAGATAGAAATTTAACCTGATATGTAAAAAATAGTTCCAGGTAGCACTATGTTATAGAGAAAATACCAAAACATGGTCAGAATTATGGGACTTCTAATAGTATTATATGCATTTCAAGTCTGGACAATTGAATACAACCTCAATGTCAGGACAAATGCTGACTTCATGATATTGATATTCTGTTTATAACATATGAACTGATACAGTTCAGATCAGACTTTTGCTTATGATCAGCAGCTGTCGAATTCTCAGAGAATTAAATCTGTCTTTTTAAAACAACAAATACTCTTGCATAGATAGGACTTTCTGTTAGGTATTTATTGGTTTTGCTTCTGCCCAGCACTGAAAATGAATGGTGTTTGAAAAGGTGTGAAAACCTTTTTATCTTAAAGTTACAATGAAAAACATATTGCATTGTGCTGCAACTGAATTTCTGCATTGTTGAACAAAAGTCAGTTCACTGCACTTCAGTATTTTATCAATCATTATTTAGTGTAATCCTTAAAATTCAGGTACCTATATCCTGATATTTATTCTAAATCATTACACACTGAACAACTTATTAAAACAACTTGTTAGACTCAAAAAGGATTTTTATGTTATTTTTTTCCCAAACTGACACAAAAGATTTAAGTAAGCAACAGGCAAAACGAAACCTAGCCATTAACCTTGAAGAAAATCTGGAATTTAAAATTACCAGCTAAACAATAACGGGATATGCATATGATGTATTACTTTCAAAGAAGTCCTAGTATACCAACCCATGTCTTTCATTGTCATTGTAATTGCTATTGTCACTGTCACTCTTTCTCTCTGATGAGCAAAACCTTTGGGCTCCCCCTGCTGCCTCAGTTACACATAACAAAACGGACCGTTACAGAACGACAGTGGGTGAAAAAAACTAAGATCGGCTGCTAAACAGCCTGGTATTAAATTTACATCACTGAACTTTCTTGAGCTCAGTCAGGAAAACCAGTGTGACACTGTGCTATGGGAACTCCCAGCGGGCAGCAGGAATCAGCCCTGTGTCAAATGGATTCTCTTAGGCTCATCCACATCCACTTACTGTTGTGGAATCTAAGATGTAAGGAAGGAGTGCCAAACCATTAAGTAGTTTAATTTGACTTACACCTTGTTAACTTTTTAAATTGGTTATTTTCTTTTTTTACTTTTTTTTTTTTTTAACTTTTTTAGAATACAGGTTACAGTTATTTTCTTTGCTTTGTCTCAAAAGACAAACCAGATGGTTTAGAGTGGGAAAAAGGCAAATCACCTCTTGCTAGGAAGCTGTGATTCCATTGAGCCTAGGTAATTTTAAGCAATCATATAAGGATCCTAATTTATGACATGTATGCTCTGAGGAAACAGAAAGAAGTAAATCACATCATTTAAACTCTCTTTAAAGAAAACTTTTATAATCAGGATCACTTAGGGTCCAGTCTTGCCAGTCTTCCTATGTCTTGATAACATTAACAAAGTGAGGATTTGACCCTCATTGTCCTCTAGTCAAGCAACACTCTTACTGTTTCGCATTTACAACGGAAAACTTAGGTCCTGTCTTTCAATTTTTAAATGTTCGTACCTGTTTTCTTTACCTAAGGATTTACACATCATAAATAATAGCAAGAGATTAAAAAAATCCGGAAGCTCAGAATAAAATGACCATAGTAATAGTTTAACATCTAAAGTTATTAATTTAACATAAATAACAAAATAAGTTACCTTTTACTGAAGATGTATTTCATGCCTACAACTGCATGTTACTACATGCTAGCTAGTTGATGTTAGTTCATTCCTACAACATGCAGTTAGTACAAAACTGGCTACACAATTTTTATAAATTGCTGCAAGTTTGAGGTGAATTTTGCAGTTTCTAAGCTCCCTCCCTCCCTCCCTCTCTCTCTCACCTCAATCCAACAAAGTTGGTTTTCTCAGTTTTAAAGGTCAGGAGCAACATTTTGATCCTAATACAGAATTACAACAATATTTACTAAGTATGTATTAATATGCTTAGCATAATGCATGTGCTGAAAGTGCATTGAAAGGGACATGGAGAGACCTAATGGCAAATGACATCAATGCAACCAATTATCACATTAAAAAGCATATGTCTATTATTTGTTCCTGTCACATTTCTGCTGATGGGTATTTCTTGACTCAGCCTGCAAAGAGCTGTGTTATCCTGAATGTTGTTAGGAAGAAGGTGATATATCTTTCTGAGCTTCTAGCAATAATGAGATTATCTTACATTTAAAAATAAAATGGGCTTTTAACCTACATTAACCCATTTTTAAGCCATCATAGTTATTTTCCTTCAATGAGTCACAGTTCTTGAATTTTATCACCTTCATCTTTCTTCAGATGAGCACTTCTATTTATGTTCTATTCTATATATTCTAGGTTGTCTTAAAATAGAGCACTTGAAAAGAGTATTCACCTGTATACATTGCAAAGCATAATGCTCAAGAGGTTCACCATATATTTTTCTTAAGTGAATCATTTAGATGAGGGTCTCAAATATGATGAAGTATGTGCCTTCCTTGTAAAAACATGCTGAATATGTCTGTGTAATGGATATAGGAGTTTGCTAACAAAGTGACTGGCAGAAAAATCTACTTTGCACAGTTTTTGTTTCGGATGAATGAACCTGCAGTAAGGGCCACCTTGCTGTTTTGAAAGGATAAAAACATTGGAATCTGGCTTATATACCATAACTTGTGGTATCATGAACTTGCCTCTGCCATCCCGAGTCCAGGTCACGGAGTCAGGAGTAGACAGAAGTCTTTTAAATTCTACTAGGTCAGCAGCTGTCCAGTTTGTTATATGACCAGATTAATCCACGAAAATCTCCTTGCTGAACCTAATCCAACAGCATCATATCACCATCCCTGGATAGAGCATATATTTTCTATATTATATACAAATTCTATGGAATGCAACCAAAGTGTGCCTAAAAAAAACATTACAACTCATACAACATATGAATCAGCAAACAAATAGCATCATTTGTTTTCAAATTAAAAAAAAAAGACCTATATCATTTAGTTTCATAAGTGGGAATGGGAAACATTGTTTTGTGCAGTTCTGCTGTGAAACTTTTAGCAAACACTAGGATAATCTTTTAGAAAGGGAGTTTGGAGGTCAGATATTGTGCGGTGGAAGGCATCAGGTATGACACTGGCCAGCACTATGACAGCAAAACAGTGTGATGAAGCAGAGAGGGACAAGAAAATGTTAGATGAAGGTAGCACAGCCAAGGCACATCTGTTTCAGCAAGTTACAAGGCAATAGTGAGATGTAACATGATACCAATTGCTTGCAGTAGCTGATCAAGGGTGATTGCACATCTCTAATGAGTGTTGAGGGGAAAAGGTATTTTCAGGCACCCATGATGGCAGCAGGGTAGTTACGAGAATGCAATTTGTCACGCATCCTATGGGCTTCCTGGCTACAAAACATTTCAAAGTTCTGCAAAAAAAGAACACAGAATATTCTACAACCCCAGACACATTACCTAACTCTCAGTATTGGGTAGAAGGTTGGGCTCAGAAGATTAGGGTAGGGAAGATGCATAGAGATTGGAAATGGAAGCATAGTATGCAGTGGTGCGGGATCAGTTTATTAAGAATGAGACTAGGTAGACTTGTGCAACAAAACATGAGAGTCAAGTATCAGATTTACAGAGATAAACTGTAGTAGAGAGAGCTGGAATGGCAGGCACCACAGTTGGGTGGGTTGGATGAGGAGGATACAGACATAAGAAGCTAGAACAGATGATACAGCGTATACAGGTTATCACATACCAATAACTGAATTTGGAATCAGTCCTGGAATAATCTGAAAAAATCTGTTTCCTTACTAACATTGAAGATCACCTTCACCCAACAAGTTGGAAATGAGGAAAAACAGTCTCACTGCATTTATATCCTGGCCTCTGGGAAGATTATGAGGATGCATGCAATATTTCATAGCTTTTCCTACCATTTTCTTGCTGTGTTATACAATGAGAATATTCTTGTATTCTTTCTTGGCATCTATACTGGAGTTGTTGCTCAGGAAATCATTCCAGCCTTTTGGGGTCCTTATATGATTCTGAAAAAAGTATAGAAAAATTTGGCCATTTTTTCCTTTTTGCTTCCTTTGATGCATTATAAATGATTCAGAACAAAAGCAATAGACAAAATTTGGGTTGGATTAAGTTCCAGGAATTTGAGCAGCAAATGGGCTTTGCATTGAAGAAAATATCTTTGACTGTTAAATTTGTTTTGTTTGTAATCTTTTCCTGACTAACAGAAAGGTTAGAAGCACTGATTACAGAAAATGGCCAGAAGCTCGGCCTTTGCGGGAGTTGATGGCCTTTGCAGAGTTGATGGCATGTTTCTTCCCTTGGCCTCACAAGCCAGTGTTTTTCAACTGTTTTCAGAAGCAGTTCTCCAGGGTGTTATTAGCGAGCAGTAGTGTTCATTCCTTTGTTAGCAGAGTATGATTTTGTTATTTGAAAAATAGGTTTGGTTAAATGGACAGTTTCCACATCTTTCATATTTTTGAACGCCAGTATATTCAACGTGGATATATAGAAAAATAGAAATATAAACCATGAATAGGGACACTCCAGTAATAAGTGAACAAATAAGCTTGCCTTAATAGAGATAAACATTAGGTTAATCTTTCTTGGTTGTCAGCACACAACATCAATACACCAATTCAAGCCCAAGTATTAGGTTTATTTTGGATAGCATTCTGAGGCTAAATTCTGTTGAAAGCACAGAAAATATAGCACTATCTTACTTAGTAACAGCATGCATTTATCTAATTAAATACTGTACTAGAAAAATAGCAAGACTTTGCTTTCAGGCCTCAAAGCTTGCCTTTTCTAGATGTCTTTTCAATGATTTATGAAGTGAAATTTCCTTCATGAAAGCAAATTATTTCATAAAGTGAGCCATTCACAGGACTGTGAAGTTACAGTCTAGAATAAATGATACTATAGTGATGAAAAGTTGCTTGAAAAAGTTTTGGATCTTTTTGCTGGCTTTTGATTAAGGTATTGTCATGAACAACACAAGTCAGTTCTTAGTGTGCATTTTCAGTATTAATGGAAACCTAGAAGTGCTGCAAGAACTCAAGAGGACTCTTCTGCATTGTAAGTGATGCATTGTGTCACTATATTCTGTGCATGAACAAGTCACAGGTATGAAATAGAGTATCTACTACTAATATACATTATCTACAATACTGTAAGTATCTACAGAAAGTAGATAGTAAGTATCTACAGTAAAGAAGTTCAAACCAGCACTTGCATTGAAAGCAGCAGGGTAATGGGTACAAACAAAACAGAAGTGTGGTCCTTTTACAAAAAGACATGCCTTTAAAACAGAATTTAGAAACATAATTTACCAGGAGGCTTTCACATTGAAATACTAATATTGTCATTTCAATTGTTGTGATTTGTAAACTGGACTCATTTTTGTGGTTGGGACCCACAGTTCATTTCAAGCTTCTTTGGAAGAGGATAAATTGCAATACATTTCATATTTATCCAAGAAAAGGCTCAGTGGTTGAGTCACAGCAAAGTTCTGTAACATTTTGTTGCATTTGGAATTGAAATTCAATGGGATCTTTATGCAACAGGGAGAAGAAATATCTGCATAAGAAATAAAGACTGCTGGTATCATTTAACTTTCTCCCTGATATAAACAGATCTTTCAAACTATCTTAATACCCATCTGTAAGCGGAAAATGCAACTAATTTCAGACTTTGTGATGCTGTCAAGGTTTCCAGACAAAATTTTTTTTTACTTAATATCAGCAGACAAAAGGCAATCTGTCAGATATCGCAACATGCAAGGATAGTGTTTCTAAAGAGTAAGTTACATGCAAAACAGAGCTCATGAAAAGAAGCTGCAGATGAGACTAACATCAGCTTTTCTAGGTTCAAAGTGGACAGCTTTTGCTGACCCTGCTTTTGTGGTACCTGAAGATACAGTTAATAAATTAATAAATTAATAAAACAATAAAAAATAAATAAATAAATAAATTTGTTAATAAAACAAATAATTGAAGAAAATCGTCTACAGATTTTAAAAAAGCAAACACTGACAGTCTCTGTTTTCTTAAATTTTAGCAGATCTTTGTCATCCATTTTGTCCAAAAACTAAAACAAGATGCTTAAAAACTTTGGCATTCTTTGGCGATATATAAATCCATGAACAGATGTTTTCACTAATGAACATCAGCAACAGCAGAATGTTGATCACTGAATAAAATCTCCAAGGCTCTCCATGAAAAACAACTAATAGTTTATACCCCTAGCTGCCACACAAACTTGAAAAACACTCCACTACCTCTGGCTTAGTGCTGAAAACCAAGTGGCTGTATCCACTTGTTTGAGTTGGGCATCCCTGACACAGACCCACAACATCTCTCTTCAGCTGCCACCAGATGCACACAGTATCTCCTGGTTGGACTGCCTAGTCCTGGAAAGAAGGTCAAATTGGGAATTCAACGATCTATAGCAACTTCAGGCCTCAATTCTGTAAATGTTTTAGACCATGTCAATCAGAGGTTGTTCCACAGAAAGTCTAGGGAATAGGCAGCAATGATAATTTCACACTTGCATAGTGAGTAATGTTTTCTTAAGTAAGGGAAACCTAGCTTAAAATCTTTTTGCCTCATTTGAAGAGGTCTGCAGGTCTTTGGGTCTACATCTGCAGCTGCTTTAGTACTCTAAGCACCAGAAAATTCTGATCTGGACCTCCAAATCCCTCTAATAATTGTTCTATTTTATCTAAAATATACAAATATTTACTGAGATAATAATCAGCTCAGAATTTCAGAAATTCCATATAGAATAATTTTCTCTTTCTCTTCAATCAATTTTAACAAATGTTTTAAAAATTTTAGAAATCATTTTGTTTAATATAGAAAGCTGGACAGGTTAATTAGAAGAGGCCAAAAGAAGTATCTCAAATTTTCCATTTCCCTGTAGTCACATACCATATCAGGAACAAATGATTGGAAGGGACCTCCTGGATCATCAATGCGGACCCTTGCTGCAGCAGACAATTTTGCTTTATAGTCCCATTCATCACCTGTTCAAATGCTCTTTAAAACCCAAATGGTTTCTTCAAATCCCAACTCTCATGAAAGGTAATTCCAGAACCTTTATCTCCCTTTTCCAAGACAGATTTGACTTAGCCTTTAGCCTAATTTTTACATCCTGTGTTTATCTACGCCCAACTGATCTTGTTCTAGCAATGCTAGAGGAAAATTTATACCTCCTATCACCTCTTATCTATGTTTGCATCCTTTTATGCTTCTTCCTCTGACTGCTCTTTTTGGCTTAATTTAAGTAAAAAACCTTACTGTATACAGCAGTGTACTATGAAAGCCTATGGCATTACTGCATTCCCTTCAGCATTTTCTTCCTTATTTTTATATTAGGAACAGTCTTTTTACTCTGTATAGCACCTAGCAGGTCAGCTGCTGCTAAAAGTCCATACCCTGTGTATAGCAATTACAGCATTTCCCACACAGGGCTGTGAAGGTAACTAATTTGCAAGTTGAGATCCACTCAGTTACTATAATACCAGGATCTGTGAAAATAAGATTATTATTTAATTCCTGGATTATTAGTCAGTGATTAAAGGTGTTCAACCTTATTATTTAGAAGATCTTTGTGGTGTTACTACATAGTTCTGATCACATTGAATGAGGTATGCTTTTCATAAAGTTTTATATTTTGTTGTAATATATAAGAAGGTTAGTTCCACAGAGGTTATTACTGTGTGACACTCCAGACATTTCTTTAATTCGTAAGGACACAGATACCAATGTAAAGGTTACCTATGTAAAAAAAAAAAAAAAAAAGAAAAGAAAAAAAAAATCTATCTCTCTATATAGATACAGATATATATAGAAAGAGACTAGGCCAAAGGAAATCATTTTTCTGCCTCGGGATGTATATTTAGCTAATGGAGATTAATCTCTTCAAGATATATGGAGATTTTGCCTGAATTCCCATTAACACTAATAGGAGTTAAGCCCATAAATCCCCATCTATCAATATTAGAATATAGCCTTGGGCCCTCATTTTTGCATGAACCTGCAATTTACTAAAATTCCATTTACAGAAACAAAAGCTACAGTAACTTTAGAATAACTGTAAAAATGAACCTAAACGAAGAAAATAAAGGATTTTCAGACTGTAATCTTTGTTTCCAGTTTATATTCTTGATTCTAGTACATGTACGCTGGAAAAACTCTCCAGTACATACACTGTACATTAAGCATTATCTTTCAGATTCTTACCTTGCATAAGTTTGAGTTATTTTGGCATAATTTTAAAATTTAGTTCTGCTCTCAGGTCTTCATTTTGTTTTGAATACTTAGTACTTCATTCACTCTTGGTGAGCATTTTTAATTACAATAGCCAAGGTAACAACTTAGCATGAAAAGCAGTACACTCAGATTTTTTATACTTCATACCCACACAGCAAAAATGTATCCTAAATCATATCCAAGAAGGCTGAAACCATTATATAATACTTCTAATTCAACAGTAAAATGATACCATTTATTAAGAGCTTGTAAGAATAGTTTTTCTAGATAGTCCTAATACCTTTGTTTCTTTTCTAAATAGAATACGCTATATGCTAACAAATATGGCTGTCACCATATTTGCCAATATAATCACAGCAAAGTGTGGGTTGATATGCATTTTTCCCACTTCCCACTCCCTATATCATAATTGAAGTTACAATCATGGTGCCAGGTCTCTGTTTTTCCTAAATCCTCCTAGGTTCTCTTGCTAACTTATTCAGTGGTAAAACTCAGCAATGCCTCCTTGAGGCATTTTGGTTTCTTTACAGTACAAAATAATCCTTATAACTTCAGGATCTGTTTTGCTTAGTGTGTAGTCCTCAGATGCCCCAATCATATCATCCAGCACGGAAATCTTGGTTCTGTACCTTCTGTCACTCCCAAAGCACTTTCCTTTCTCCCTTCAGTTAGTTAACTACGTTTCCGGAAAGCGCTACCCTATCATCTAGATTCACCAGACAAGTGTCTCTAGCCTACCCAGAGACTCTAACCTTCTAGTCCTCCAAATTACAGATAGTCCCAGCTCACAGCCTTCTCTGCCCCTCTGCCTCTAGTTCTTCAGCTTGTGTAGGCCCTGACTTTTTCAATTCCTTCCTCCCCGACTTTCAACACAGCAAGGTCAACAAGAATTAGCTCCCTCTGGCTACAGCCTTCTCCTCAGCTCAGAAAGGTCCCAGGCGGCAAGCCTCTATGAAGAAGCACTCTCAAATCCAAGTGATGAATTTACTCCCATATCTTTCTTTTTCCCAGAAAAAACAGCAAGCTGCATTTTCAAGGCATTTCCTGACAGAGATTGTGAGCCCCTGCAATCAGATATTGATCAGATATTCTATCATAATCATAAGGATAGTGAAGGCGAATTAAAAAAAAAGGTGTTAATAGTGCAGATGGGTACTGAATATGGGTAACTTAGAAAAAGTGTTTACTATTTCTTCTTTTCCTATCTTTAGTGATAAACATCAATCTTCAAAAGCACCTCTAGGAAATCTGGACTTACTCCCTTGCTTAAAAAAATAAGTAGTCATCACATTGCTGGATCTTTGAGTCAATAAATTTCTTTCTGAGTCAACAGATTTTCAAAACGTAATTGTACTGGAACATATGAAAGCTAATTTATTGGATTAACAGGGCTAGTTAAAGATGAAGATTTCTAGTTGCTTTCCACCTATAAACACTGTGTGCTACAGTATGTAGAATCTCTGACAGTCTTTTATTTGCAGTATCTTCTTTTAGAGATTTGAATTGAATGAGGGCTTAGTGACTTCTTGTAACTAAAGCAGCAGGATTTCTAGTAGGATTGAAGGGGTACAATACTGAAAATTTCATGTTTCTAGGCAATTTTGAATTGTGTTGAATCCCTATTTTGAAATGCGTTGTTCATTATCTATATGAACAATGCTATGAAGGGGGGATTACAAACCTGGCTACTCTATAAATTTAGAAAACTGAATGTATAAAGCATATAATACATATGCTTTGATCTGTAATAATACTTTCCAAGTATATATTTATACCTTATAGTGGTTAATTCTTTCAGTCATTTTGGATAATTTTATCACAATATTTTATACTAGACCTTATAATGTTGCAGCATTGTTTCCCAGATTAGCAAACTGGAGGTAAAATGTTTCAGGTCTGTGTCTGTGACTACCATTCTGGTATGACCACTAATGAAAGAAGCAGCTTAGTAAATGCAGCTTGTGCCCTTTCAAGATATATCGAGACTGACTCAGTTCCCCAAGTGCATTTAATGTCTTTTGAGATGGCCTTAACAATCCCTAAGAGTTTGCTGGATATCTAGGCTGGTAGATGTATCATAGGAATGCAGTAGACCTGCATCTTTTTGAACCAGCAGCTGAAAGCCAGGCAGCACATCTTTGGGCATTTCAAATGCCACGAAATGACTTTGTGCAAACAGATGAATTAGAACCCTTCTCCCCAGCACTGGTTCAGTTCAGCTCCATGTTAACTGCTGTGGGTTGCTGTGCCACCAGCGCAAAACCTCTAAAACAGCATGATTTACCTGAGACACCTCTTGGTGTGTTTCATGCCAATAGGTAAAATCAAAGACCATCAATATCTAATCAAGTTTGTTTAAAGTCAGAGATTGTGTTTCTCTTCCCACAGCCTATTTTAGGTAAACTTCTCAAGTTAGCAGGTGCTGCTCCTGAACTCAAGCTAGTTCAGCTTTATCTTTTTTTTTTTTTCCCCTGTTACAGACAACACAGGATTTAACTACCAACAGAAGGAAGCCTGCAGGGAAAGCTAGCATGGAATTCCTAAGTTCCTCTTTGATCTAATTAGGTTATATTTCCCTAAGGAGGTGAAACAGAGGATTATTTCAAATATACACAACACATTTTTAACAAAGATTTCTACTATTATTTCATTCAATCGCTTACTGAAACCAAAACCCGATTCTAAGTGCTAGCATATAAAATTTAACAACTTTAAAAAGACATGGAATAGGTAGCGTCAAAAAGTCATCTGAACAAAAGAAGCATTTCAGAAAAAATCAGTCTTTCACTTTAGCCAGGAATACCTTTTGGTGTTGGAACAAAGGCATCTTCAGGGACTCACCACTTGTCTGCAGGAAAAAAAACAGAATTTTTTTTAACTGAGTATATGGCAAAGATCAAAAAAGACAGAGATTTAGTGGATGATGTTTGTTCATGTGATGGTCACGTACATTTTTACCTAATCCCTTATACTATTGCTTGAAAGTGAAAACAATGTAAAAGCCCTTGCACTAAAGCTTAAAAAAAGTCAATTAACTTGAACAAGTTGCAAGATGTGATTTTTGTGTAATGCAAAGGAGCTAAGAACATATAAGTTCCATTAAGAATGGAAGTGGTTACGTTCAACCTGTAATTAATAACCAATCTATGACAGCAGTGGCAAAGCTTATTATACAGTAAGTCAGTACTGTGTTTAATTTTTTTTTAGTGTAAACATCCTAGATGTTAACTAGATGATCTGGCTTTTGATATGACTATTTGTAAGCATAGAAACTTAACATTGCTACTGATGGCCATTGCTACTGATAATCAACCAGAAAGAAAAAAAACAACCTAAAATTAACTAAACTAGTCCATTTTGCAATGTTTCTATCCTAGAAGCTAGGGAAGATAAGTAGATTTTGCAGCAAACTGTTGAATTCAACAGATTTTGAATGCTTTAGTAATAAGGAGAAGGGAGTCAAAAGTTAAAAACCAAGGATTCCTCACAGAAATATTGCCTATAGCCTTCTTCTTTTAACTATGGTTTCTTTTAACTATGGGTTGAAATGACGAAGACTGAAAGTACTAATAAGCATCCTGAAATGACCTGTACTTCTAGTAAGGAAAAGTCCTGAACACATTTAACAAGAATAATGACAGAATGGTTCCCATTTTCCAAACCATTAGCAGTGATGGTGAATGTGAAATTATTTAACCCAGAAGGAAAAAAATAAAGCTATACTCATCTATCCCAAGCAGAATCTTAACACCAGCCATATCACTTTAGATCCCAAGGTCCTGAAAGCAGGTGAGAAACCCAACAATAGTGCTTTGTGCACAAATAATCTGTACACTTATTCAGTGAACTTTGCATTTGAAATTTGGAAGCTGAGACCTCTGATACTATAGGTAATAGTTGCAAAGTCCTAGACATTTAGCTAGTTCTTCTCCAACTAAATTTTAGTTCTATTGACTTCAATATGAGCATTGTTAAGTGATTTTTGGAGCCAAACTTTGCAAAGGAATTAAGCAAAACTTAAAACATAATTTTAACAAAACTATTCACACAGAACCCACCTAGACACTTATTAGTTCTGAATACGTAAGTTTAACAAACGCAAATCCAACAAATAATGACTTGGAAAGACTAAAAACATTTTAAAAATCTTAAAATCTGATTTTATACACCCATGGATACAGAAAGAGAGAGATCTCCATCCACAATCACAGACATCTTTTCCAAACAGCTCAAATAATTTCCTGTTTCTCCACTTAAAGCTTTCTGAGATCAGAGGCAAGTCCACCCTCACCCAAATGCCCAAATCATCTGACCTGTCCTACTTAAAGAAGGAGGTAAAAGCACCTACCATTTTCAAACTAGTTTAGGGTTAGAGCTTTCATGCCAGAACTGAGAGGCCTTATTGCACATCCTCAGCCTGAAAGGGCTCATATCTACAGATCCCAATTGCCAAGGAAGTGCTTAGCAACCCAACTTAATGCAGGACTAGGAAGGGAAGCTCTCCATCTGTGCTTGTAAGGGTCTGCTCTTATGCGGCAAGATTGTAAGGGTCACAGGCTTAGAAAGAAAAAAAGACATTTCTTTTTGAGTGAAATCCAGGGCTTCTGGAAAATTTAAAAAGTTGTTTCTTATTAACAGAGTGGTGAAGTACTATAGCTACTCCCAGACTCTCTATTTGGAATGTCTAATTCAAGAATGGGAGCAATTAGGTCATCCTCAGTTTTATCCACTGCCAAAATTAATTCTGGAATAAGAGTTTCCACCTATGGAATTACTCCAGGACAGATCATCAAGAAGGACTCAATGAGTCAGACAAACTCTTTATCACAAGCAACAGCATATCTACATTGCTTCTTGTAATGAATGCCCTACGGATATCCAGCACAGAAAAGCGTGTAAGGGATGTTTGGCATTAGTCATATCTTGTTACTCTGATACAGATTTGGCATGTCAATTAAAGTTAAGTATTAAACAATCAATTTAAATTAGCTGTTATGCTAAATCTCTGAAAGATTAACAAATTACAGTTAATGGTGGAGCACAGAGTCCATTGCAAGCTTTTTCACTCATTAATTGAACTGCCATACAGCCATAGATTGTAACTAGCCTTGCTACACTTCAGATCTGTAATAACGCAAAGATGGTATGAATAATAAAGGACAGCCCCATTATTTGGAGTTTTTTGCAATAATAAGTCATGCCAGTGAAAAGATCACCAATGCTTATTAGCACAATAAACAAAAGGATGAATCAATATCCTACCAACAGCTTGCTTATTTGTGGCTTATTCCCCAAACATTTTGTTGCTCTAACAGAACCAAACTACCCATCAACATTGGGGTATCTGAATCTTCTCCACAACTTGGCAAGACAGCAGTAAAAATTTCTGCACTGGAAGCTGTGACACCAGTAAAGAAGAAAAAAAAAAAAAAAAAAAAAAAAGCTTTTTTTCTGTAGTAGAATCTGAGTAACGAATGATCTGTTAAACTTCAGGAAGAGTTATTTCACTCAGAGAGACAGATCTAGTGCAGGGGAGAATGATCTAGAGCCATAGTTTCCATCTTCTGGTGTTTTAGGGATATGCTGGAATAAACTTCAGGATGTCTCAAGTTATGTACCAGACTGAAGAAACAGTTTTTGTGAAGAAAAAATATTTGTGTGATGGAATTCCCATTTCTAAAGTGGAATTATTCATTGCTACTGGAAATATTTCTACTGAGCAAGCATTTGTAATGGATTAACATACACCAAAAAACAACCATTAGCAAAATGTTTTTCATATGGTGGCATTGCTAAAAGAGATACATTCTACTCACAACATACTGAACATATTGAGTAAAATATTCTCCATTTTCCCAGTATACTTTTAAGGATAAACACTTGCAGTAAATTAGACACAGTGTAAACTCACTACATGGTGTTACCCCTTTCTTTGCTAACAGTTATGAGAAAATACTTCTCTTTAAAATGAAGGTATATCATAAAAAAATGATAATTCAGGTAAGCTAACTCAGGAACCTCCCTTCTAGAGCATACAGTTCATCCTACTGCAAGAGGACATTTTGCAGTGCAAATCACTTTTGTAGTTCCAACACTTTGTCCTTTCCCTCGTCCTAGAGCTCCTGTATGGAGCTCTCTTCCACGCTTTTCTCAACAGTGGAATGATTATCTGGTATTCATTCTTTTTAATTAGTTAAATGCATTCATAAGAGGAGGGTTTCTTCACTTGGCTTTGGTCTGCCCTGCTTTGCTTTTTTCCTCATTGGATCTTATTAAAATAAATAGAATTTTGAATGCCAAGAGCAATGAAATAAATACAAGCTGATAGAAATAAATGTACATTGGTAGCACCCTTGGAAGCATTCTCACTTTCTCATACTTCAAGGAACTGAATTTTTCAGTTGTGCTTGGTTGTGCTTAATGGTTACGACTGTATATATGGGCTTTTAAAACTGGAGTGCATATCAAAGAAGGAAATGAATACGGAAGCAATGCTTCAAGGCTCAATCCTTGTAGGAATTCTGGCTGACAAAATCCAAATGCTTTGGAAAATGCTGCTTCTATTTGGCACCTAACTATTTCACTAGCTGGTCTGAAGAGAACAGAGCCTTGGCTTTCTCCCCATACTGATCTCCTGCTGAGAGCCATATTACTGCTATCAGCACTTTGCACATTCTCTCTATACTGTTTGATAGCTGGGGAGCTGCAAAAGCCTTTACCACAAGCTGGCCCTCTTTTTCAGGAAGTTAATGACAGTTGCTGAAAAGTCAGGGTCTGAGAGTATAGCATTTTCTTTCACTCAAGACAGTTCTTAGTTGAAGCTTAGGTAAAATTAAAGGAAAGCACAGGCAGTTAATCAGAGAAAACTTCCACACACGTGTGAAAAACATTAAAGACTGCTTTATCTAAACACAGTATCTGCCTGTAAGGGAAATACTGTCCATTTTCTTTTGTGATTGTAATTGAATAAACTTATATGATTAGCTATAATGTGGACTTTTCCTATGCTTCTATAGAAGGCACAGGACGGCTTCTGATGTGCAGAGTTCAGATGTGTATATAAACTGTGTATATAAAGCTTGAAATTTGAATTTAAGAAGGAATCTTTGGCTTAAATCTAAGATTTCAGTAAGATTACATGACCAGGAAGCTATGGCAAATGTATTCATCAAACACAGCAGTGAACAGCAGAGATTCAAAAATACTTGACAGAAAAAGTTAAGTGCATTTCTTTGACTGCTATAGCCCATTCACATATTCTGTACCACACTGCTGCCAGCTCGTCAACTTCAACATGAAAGGCCACTGCTTTAATTTTATCAGCCATGCAGAGTTAGGTTTTGTGGCAAGCAAGAATGACTCACAGTGAGAAGACTTCAGGCGGTTTTCAGCATGTAAACACTTCCTGTCTAATGGACAGGTGAAGAAAGAAAAATCTTCATCCTACAGGTGCAACACTTTGGTGCAAATGCTGTTCCTTTCCATAGCTCTCGATTGTAGCTGCTGGATAACTGCAGAGCCCTTAATTGTTCCCTCTTTTCTATTCAACACATTTTGCTCCCAAACCGCAAGGAACATTAATTAGTTAGATATATCAGCATATAGGACCTCCTGAGCCATCAAGACCACATTCTGCTGTCACAGACACAATACATGCAATCCCTATTGTTTCTTTATTTTGGAGAGCAGTTTCATTTTCCATTAACTCGCATTGAAAAGCTGTTCTGAAATTTACTGCTCTCACAAGATCATACATTTAGGTCCAGCCTAAATTTACTTGTAATAAAGGATGAATGAAGATTTTGCCCCTTTAGTATTTACCCTTCAGTGTATTTAAAGACAGCAATCATGTCATCTCTTCATCTTTACACTAGCTTAAAGAAATCAAGCTTTTCCTTTCTCCTCTCCTGCTCATCCTTTTCCGCGCCTTCTTCTACACACTCTTTTTTTGGAATATGCATAGTGCCTCACCATAAATAATCTCTAATCAAGGCATTCCAAATATTAAGCATAAGAAAATACAAGGAAATCTGCCAGATTTTACAGAAGTTATATTCACATTTCTCAGATATCGGTGTGAATCTTAAGGGTCTTCTCCTACTCCAACTTTGTAATCATGTTGGCAAACGGCTTGCCGTTTCACGCAAAATGACCTATAGATTTGAGGGACTTGCTTAAACTTACATACTTGAGTTCCTATATTTAAGAAATTTCATCAAAGGCGTATTGAAATCATTAGCTAAATAAGCTTGGGATCCAGTCTGAAATCTTCAGACATGCAAGGGAAAACCAAGGAAACTCCATCAATTTACTTAAAGCAATTAGGTTACCTAAAGTACAGCCTTAATGCTCTGGGCCAGTAAACAAATTTAAAATGGAAAGATGCTATTACCACAAAGTCCTAATCAGCCACAGGGCATCCTGTCTAATTACACTGATCAGAGGAGCAATAAAAAGCACGTCAAGTTTCATATTTTTCAGAGACTAAAAGAGCAACTTTAGCAAATCTCACCAGTAATAATTAAATGTATTAATGTGTTCTGTAACATACTAGCTTTTCATGTATAGAAGAGAACTTATGAGAGATGAAAACTAGGACAATCTGTATCCATTAAGTTCCCAAATTATGCTGCTTTTGTGTGATGTGCTGCATCAGTGTAACAAAATCAAAACTGTCCTTCAATTTTTGAAGAACTATCTGCTGCTTTCCTAAAATAATAAAATTCAGTTATTTATAGCTGTAGCAAACTAGGAGAGCATACACTACAAGAGAAAAGATCATACTAGAAAATGAGAGGTAAAAAAGTTAACATGGTTTTTGGAAAGCAGACGGTTTCACTTCCCATTAACTCGCATTGAAAAGCTGTTCTGAAATTTACTGCTCTCACAAGAACTTACACTGAGGTGCAGCCCATAGCAGTAGCAATCTTGGTATTATACTGGATTGTGCAGCATTCATCTGGCTCAGAAAATGACTATTTGCTGTTCTCCTTTCCGTGTTATATACAAGTTGTGAAATTATTTTTAAGTCTAGCATTCTTTCCCAGAGTATTACATCAAAATTAAAATAATAAAAGCTAAAATTGCTAAGGGCTAGTAATTAGCCTGTTGCAAGCATCCTATTTAGCAAATTATAGCAAGATTAAAAAGTCAAAGTATATTGAAGATAAAAGTAATATTTTGAAGTATTTTTGAAGAATAAGGGCCAAAGATGTTTTTCATTTAACCAAGAAACAAAATGGTAAAAGGAAGCGATACATGCTTTACAGCATTTCTGTACAGGCTTGGGTACTGAGGAGGGTGTGCTGAAATATGAAGGTGCATCAGATAAGGAATGATATGGAACAACCAGTACCGCTCACTGAAGCTTCCACTGATACAGTAAAACAAATAACACACTATAGCTGTAAAATTATACTTTGTTTGAGGTAGCTCTTCAAGATATTGGTTACGTGTTTTAGGCAAAGAGTCTCTTGGGTCTTATTCTTCTTCATATTGATTTCCTTTCCTTATACCACGTAAATCATTTAACTCCTTCCCTATTCCCCCATGCCTCTAGTAGTCCTACTAGTCCTAGTTCTGCCTTCCTTTCATGCCAGTCACGCTGGTAATCCTCATTCCTCACATCAGCCTGCACATGAAAATCCCTGTTCATTACATCTGTGATAATTTCTTAGGTAGAGAGAATTATATTTAGCTTTTGCTTATAATGAAGTAAACTCCAATTCACTCCATTGTCTGCAAAAAGGTTTTCCAGGCTTACATCAAATGGAATTGATAGCAACAGGCATAAGATACGGAGATTTAACCTTTGGGGGGCTATTAGTCTGTACATGTGTGTAAAACAAAGATATCAGGCCTAGCTCTTCGTTGTTTTTCAAGCACTTGCAATAAACATAGTTACTAAAATTAATAATGATCTTGTCCAACTGGTCTTTAAACCTTGGCTATAATTTCATGGAAACTAGATAAACATCTGCTTTCTATGCAATTTTTTATGACTTTCCCACAAACTCCTCCAGTATTTTTCAAGTGAGGGTTTTAATGGACACCAACTAAAAATGAATATTCTTCACAAGAATAATATTTCATACAATGCTATTAAATTTGCTTTTAGAAGTGTTCTTGGCAAGTCTAGAAGATTTGCATGTTAGAATTCTGCAGTGAGCTAACACTAACAAAGCAAGTAGCATTTGACTGCATTATGCATAGGACAAATCTAAATTTCACTTAGATGGATATATTAGCTAAAATTATAATGGCATTTAGAACTGAAATAGGTAGAACTCTGGAATATTATTCATTTATTCATGAAAATGTGATTCTTTGGTTCAAATAACAGCATTCAAAAATTGTGAGAGTACATGACCTGCAATATTCGAATGAAGGCCTTATTTTGGAAATTTGCATTTATATTTCTATCGCTGGAATCTGGAAGAATTCCACATGCAATGCATATTAAAAATGCATAAACATCCCCACAGATGATTACTACAAAACTGATGCAAGTGAACAGAAATGATATAACCATACATACATACTAACAAGCACATTGAGGTATATATAACCATAACTAGATTAAATTCTATAATGTAGAAAATCAGTATCTTTACATTCTATATACTGTTTTACTACATCATAATACAAAAATTACAAATATTGATTCTGATTTACAGAATTGCGGTAAGTACTAGTTAAAATTATAGAGTCTCAATGTGGGTGTTTTAAGATAGGAATTGCTGAAAATCATTAACGTTTAAGTATACAAAATTCCTTTGCTGTATCAGAAAATAATTTCCAGCCATGCAAACACCAAGCCTGTTAAGGCCTTTGTGGGATTGGAAAGCGGTCTCCTGTAACATTTTAGTAGTCAAGTGTGGAAAAGGTGTGCAGCAAGTGTTACTAAGGACTGTTATCCAGATCATCACACCTGCATTTAGCAGATTTTCATAGCACTGAGCTTAGAAAAAATTGTAGCCAGAACAGATGAAAGCAGTGGCTTCATTCTTCTCTAAATGCAGGTGTGCAGTATTTAAAATATAGAAATGATAAAATCTTAATTAACATGGCAAACCAACAGAACATTTTCACTTCAGTGGTGCTTTGATTCTTATTCAGATATTACACATATAGGTTGAGCTACACACGTGTTCTTAGCTCAATCAAGAGAGGTTTTTAACCCAACTTAGCTTCTGAGGCAGTTTAATGCTAAAATTTTTTGTTACAGTGCCTAATCATCCCCCTAAAATGAAATTTCAAATTAAATCAGTTGTGTTTATAATCTTCCATTAACTTCCCACTCTTTCTTCTTCAAGTCCAGAATGACAGATATGACAATTCATGGGAAGTACGCAGAGCAGGCAGAAAAAATGCATGCTCTAAATTCCTAATGGTACACTAAGAATGACCACAAGAAATGAGGGCTCATATTTGGGGCTATGTTACATTGGGTATAAATGGGATCCTCTGGATTATAATTATTTAAAACATTTACTTGTTGCAACTAGTGAAGAAGAGAAAAAGTCAAATTACAGTTTCAGCCTTTCAACAGCTAAGGAAGTGATGGCTGTGTAGTTTGAGAAAACAGTTGCCTTTCCGGGTGAAGTGGTCATATGGGAGGAAGATGGCAGAGGTGCAAGTTGTTTGAATAGTATCAACTAATCTGGGATGCAAGACAGAGAGAAAAGTAAAAGGAACTCATTAAAAAAGATCTGCTATATTAATATCTGTATGCGAGGCACTCACCAAGCTAGGAAAAATACCCCTCATGCTGAACTTCTTGGATGATAATTTTAATTATAATGAAAATTCTCAAGAGGAGTAAAATGTCTGTTTAAAAAGCATATTATTACATTAACTGTTAACACAAGGTTAGTGATAAGTTTTCTGTCATATTCTTTCTGAAAGCAAATGACACAATATAGTCTTGAAAAGCTGTCTACTATGCCAAGATGTAAGAGTCAAAATAGGAACAAGCATAAGAGATGAAATAAGAATCAAGAGAAAGTGATATAACTGGTGCCACCCAGTGCTTTTTCGAGGAGTGATAGAGAGAGATAACAGTACATTGTCTGTACTGGCGAATTCTTTCTGAGTTACAAAAGTCATAACCCAGAAGCCTATTTCAGTGAGACTTAGACACATAATATTTTAAGGATTTGTACCCAGGTTTCAGTAAGGCAGTCCAACTATATTTTGTATAGCATACTATGGGAATATAGCTCAAGCTGTATCAATACCATGAAGAAGTTCGTAAATATTTTAGATTTCATTGTGTCTTGGAAATTGCTAATAAAAACATTAGTAAAGAGCTCCATGATGGTCTCAGCCTCAACCTGAAGAGCAAAGAGTAGCTCCTGATCTCCCAGTTTTTACTTTTATTGAGTCCTGTGAAACAGATGAACAGCATCCTGACCCTCTTATGAAAGTTTATCCTCTAGCTAAGGGAAAAGATAGCTGGACCAAGTGCAGACCCATAGATCATTCTCATTCTGCAGAACCAGGGCACAGCAGCTGTATAGACAATGGCAGCCTCGAGGTTACAGAAGTGGCTGTGGAAGTCACCACTGCTTAAATGATGATTTCTCTTTCCCCTCAAGGATCCTCCCCAGCACGGAGTTATTTGAGTTAGGAGTCACCCCTCTGGGCAAGCAAGTAGCACGCAAGAACAGTAATCCTCTTACAGAAAAACAAATCAGTGCTAGCAGTTAAATTCTGTTCTCTGTGTTTGCACAAAACAATCCTACTTAGTTAAAGCAGTTAAACTTTATGCTCACACCGTATCATCATGAGCTGAGACAATGAACACTTGTCCTTCATACAATAGTAGCCAAATATATCTCTTTCTTTTTGACAGATTATGATTTTTCACAATGAATAACGAGAGCCAATTTAAGTCAGTCTTTTCAGGGTAGAGAACAATGAAAAATTGCTTCAGTACAAATTAACTAGGGGATTTTTTTCATCCTAAAGGCTGGAAGTCATTTAAACCAATAAAATTTGACTCAATTCAGGACTTTTGTGGCAAACTGACATACAAAATAGCTTAATGTAACCTGGAAGAGATCCCTCCATTTCTCCTCCTATGTTTGCCATTTTCATTGCAACCCTCTGCTATGTACGTCTCATCTGTTCTCTCTTACTCCAAAAGTAATCTCATCCATTATTTCATCATATACAGAGAAAAAAAGAGATAAACAAACACTTCAGATGAAATAAATTATGAGATAAACTTTGGGTTTGGCTGAAGTATAGATAAAGTCCTTCTAACAGTGCGCCCAGTTTAGAGCTAATGTGTACCAGCTCCACATGTTTGGGTGGGTAGTGGAGTCATCGTTACTCTCATATCCTGTTTCTTCCTGGACTTTTGACTTTATACAGGAATGTGAAAGGGAAACTGGCACTCCATGGTGTTGAGTAGACAATGAAAAGAAATAAGGGGTTTTTTTTGTTTGTTTGTTTGTTTTTTTAAGTCCTCTTACTGCATGCAAGACACCGGCTGCTGGGTTTTATGAACACTGAGGCACAATCTTGTCTTAGGAGTTTTGGTTTAGCTCAGAGAACACAGAAACTTGTTTCTACGCCTGTACAGTAAAAAGCCATGTCTCTGGTTTCACCCTGCCATGATGCTTATGAAGAAAAAGCAGTACCCACAGTTTCTATCAGGGATTTTTCATGGCTCTTGAGGCTGTCACTAGCCGTGTTAAGGAGGGAAATTCTTTCGGTTCCTTCCTTCCTTTCCTTATCTGCTGGCCTCAACTAGCATTTGAGTGGATGAAGATTAACAAATCCTATGCTTCTTCCATGCTGCATTTAATGTGATAATGTTCCATTTGGTCACAGAGCCTTTTCAATGTATGCTCAAAACAACAATCTGAATGAATTTCATCCTTTGGATTTAGTTTTTCACTTACCAGCTTTATTTCTAAAATTTATAAGAATAGGTATGAATATAAAATCCTCTACTGGAACTTCCTCTATAAGATATACAGTATTTTCTGATTATCAAGCCACAAATGCTTAATAAACATGTTTTCAGCACATTTGTCTACCCTTATGCAAGCTGAATAATTAAATTGACCCCAACAGCAGGATGCTCAAGATATAGAGAATTACTTCTCACGAGCAAACATTGCATACTGAGGTTCCTACTGTCCTTTATTACACCCTGTTTGCATTATTCTCATAACTGTATGGCTACTTGTTGCAAGCTTCATCAGATGAAATACCTGTAAAATATTGATACCTGTACTGGAATTTCAGTGGTACCCATAGTTTCTACAGCAGCGGGGATTCAACTAGTTACTCTAACTACTAATAACTGTTACCCATAGTTACTGCCAAAATTCTATTGCTCAGCACTCAATACTTCTTCATTTCCCATTCTGCCTCAAAAAGTTCCCTTTCTGAAGTTAATACTCATTACCTTTTTAGCATTAAACTAGTGATGTTATTTACTTAAATGACATTCAGCAGTGTCACGTAAGCTCTGATACCCTGCTCCATTTCCCCCTTTGCACGTATCAACATGGTCTTTGTTTCTATTTTATTTTTATCATCTGTCATCAGTGCAGTAGTGCAAATAAAGAAGAAAATCATACTACGACCAACTAAAGCATCAGCCCTATGGCCTTATGCCTAGGGTCTCAAGTCTCTCAGTTCTTGATACCATTTAATGAGATGCTAACCTTCACTTTTACTTAAAAACAAATATTTTCATCTTCTAGAGTGGTAAAGTGTCAGTACTGTGTCCAGCCACAAGTGTTACAACATTGCCTCTGATAGGGATGACTTCCAGAAGTTTGAATCACTCCACTCATCTTTTCTATAAAAACACCTTTCATTAAGACAGGACTGTCTGTGGAAATTAAGGTGATCCCACTTGTATGTAAGCTAACTTACCCATGATCTCCATGATATTTGAACAGTTTTTGTTTCCTCATACAGCTGCATAGCAAAGTACTACTTATTCAATTTTGCAATTGTGAATTGAGGCACAGGAAAACTAAGTGGTGTGTCTAAAATCATACAAGGATTGGAGAAAGAAGAGATTTGGGGTCTCCTTTCAGTGGGACAGGCTCTCACTGCCTAAGAGAGGGAAGTGGGAATGCCTTTGCGAGGAGTTGAGCAGAAAAAAGTAATACCATAAAACTCGTTCTACGCTTCAGTCATTTCTATCTCAAGAAAGAGCTACTGTAGGAGTAGAGTTATATGGCATTACAGGGACTGTACATCGAGCCTGGATTTCCTTACCTTATGATTTTTTCAATTGCCCTGAAATGCATCTTTACTCTTATCCATTGTGTCTCCACTAATACAAATAGGTATCATGCTGGCATTCAGCAAAGTAAATCTTTTGTCATCCACAGATGGACAGGGGATTACATGGCTAAGAAATGAAATAAAAGCTAAATCCCTATGCTTGATAAAGCTTTGCTTGTTTTCTCTTTCATTCAGGATTACCGAGTGAACATCTTTCTCCGTCAGAATTGGAATGATCCACGCCTTGCGTACAGTGAATATCCAGATGACTCTTTAGATTTAGATCCATCCATGTTGGATTCAATTTGGAAACCTGATTTGTTCTTTGCTAATGAGAAAGGTGCCAACTTTCATGAAGTTACAACAGACAATAAGTTGCTGCGAATTTTCAAAAATGGAAATGTACTTTATTCCATCAGGTGAGTCTCTAATCATTTTTTTTTTTTTTTAGATATGCACCTTAAAAGTGTACCTACTGTTAATAAGCTGAAAGAATTGTTATTGGTTATCTTCCGTTGTTAGTCATGCAGAACTGTCACTAAAGTAAGTGTGAGTTTTGAATAATAATTTTTATCATTACTATTCATTATTAATACTAAAACAGAAAATGATCCCTGATTAGCTATAATGCATAGTAAAAATAATAAGAGTATCTCTCCCATTTTAAGAAACAGAAACTAAACCCATTCAAGCCAGGAGATTTGCACAGAGCAAATACTCCTGGAGTATTATAATCTGAGCAGGCCTGGGTATGAGCTGAAGTTCTTTCACACACTTCCAATAGCATGACAATCTGCTGATATTTCTCTCGCCATTTTGGATATTGCATTTGCTCTTCATTATGGAAATGGGACCTGTCTGAGGAAGCATAAGATTTAAAGAATAGCTCACTTATTATCGGGGTGAACTGGAAAGTAAATTTTTGAAAAGTTTTAAGAAGCTGTTAGCAGCAATCGTATATAAATATTGACAAAATCAAATTATTCTGCCTCTTTTCTCTTCTCTGCTCCTCACTTTCCTTGTATTAATATAGAAATCAGTAGGCATTCTTACCACTGTCTTGAAAAACCTGGTCTACGGAGAGATGCGCTTGTTATGGTCCTGGTATGGCCCTAGTATGGCCCTAGTAATGCCCCAGGAGACAGGATTTAGATTTGGTATTAATATAGTGAACCACTTGTGCAAATTGTTGCACTTTTCAAAATAAATATATCTCAGAATAAACATGACCTTTTTCTACTTAATATTTGTTTTGCAAGCTTTTATGATACTGCACTAATGGGCAATTTGGCTCTTTTGAAGAGACATCAGGAGTCTGCAAATGAGTTTGTACACTAAGAGAAAAAAAACAGATGTTTGTGACTTGCATGGATGTACCAGTGGCATGGGAGTCTCCTTCCTTCCATCTTCCAGTGCAAGTGGGCAACATCTTGTCAAGCTTACACAAGGAGAAAGGGTTTGGCTAACTTCCATCATATCCAAAAGGAGGTTAGTCTGCCAGTCTGGGAAAATAAATGTTCTTTTGTGTCATAACATGCATTCTGGCACTAGAAACAGATAGAGAACAAGCAAAAAGGACTCCTTCTCTGGACCAAAGTAAAAAGCAGAGCTAAATCAATTGTCTCCAGGTTATCTGAGTCACCCCAAGATGCACTGGCAGTTACTACCACTTTGCTCCACGTTGATCAGATAATTCCTTCTCCTTGCCCTACTCCCTCCAAATACACACAGCACACACAGTAGAGGTACAACCACTCTGACAGAAGTTTGGATAGCAACTTCGGTGTAATTTTGACTAAGTTCATAGTCATATGAAATGGAATATAAACACATGCAAAACATTATCATACTAAATTTATAAAAACAAACATTGACTCTGATGATGGCAGATGCCAGATAGTGCTTGTATTTCTTGTGAAGTCAGAATGTTTATGTTGCCATGATTTAATTAAGAAATATTACCAAGAGGGCCAATTTCTGAAAGATTTAAAATTATATAATTGGCATGCAGTTGAGTTGTGAATTTGAGTCAGTTTATCTTTTGATGAGGGTAGACATGCAAATTGCTAAAGAGCTAACATTAAAAAACAAGAAAATGGGAAATGCCAAAATCCCATTCCAATGGGAAAAGCCATAAACTGTTGCTTATTCTTTTTATTTCCTAATCTCTCCCCCTCCCCCTAACTGCATCTGAACAAAATATTCAGACAAGTAAACAATGAGAAGGCTCAAATTCCTGCTCCAATAAATACTTAATATAAAATATTAAAATATTTATCGAAGCACGAAGTAGAATCCAGGTGTCTCTTCTTTCAGATGACTTGCCACATTGTTAGCATAGAGAAATCCATTACGTGAACCTAATGCCCACCCGTCAGAATTTGAGGCTATTTCAATAGGAGGTGACTAGTTTCCTCCTCTGACTCTCCCCCTTCAGCTCTGTCACTGGCAAGCTAAGCAGAAGTTATAGCAACAAAGGAAGCCTTGGGGAAGAGAGAAGCGAGGTAAAAGAGTGAGACACACAGCCATGCCTGCTACCTGTTACCCACACCATCTAGCCCCAGTGCCAAACACAGGGGAATGGATATAAGAGAAGGGAGCAAGAGCACTGCCATTCTAAAAAAGGCCTTATATGTAAGGAATTAATCTTAAACCACTCAGATTTTTGGAGAGCATTCTGTCAGCTGAACTAATAGATGACTCTTGGGGAAAACGTCCATGCCAGGCATTCTCTAGCAAGAAGAAAGGTGCAGTCGTGACCCTAAATGATGAATAGGCACCTGCCAGTTCTTAACATGCCCAGTGAAGGAACATATACGCCTTTACCTCATGTGTTCTTCTTTCTCATTTCTCTGAGACATATCACTCTGAGGATGAATTAGTGTATTGACATAAAATGTAAAAATATCTTGTTTCCCTATAGATTGCAAAGCATTCTGCAAGAAATATCGTGGCTAGCATAAAACACAGCTGCCATTCAAAATTACAGGCATATTTCAGTCTACTGCCAATACCCTAAAAAGTTATCTTAAACCTTTGTGTGGACAATATAAGCACCTTATTTTAGGACAATAACACATAAATAACTGTGCCAGCATGATTTGCAGCTGACATCTGTTATGAAATTCTTGTAAATCTGGGTAAATTTTATGCCAAGGATTTGAAATACTGTAAAAGTATAATAATTCTGCTCTAAGGCCAAAAAAAACATGCTGTTGTTGCATTCCTTTAGACTTCCCATAAAGTCAGGCAACCCTCCTGAAAAATGTATTTTTCTGAAAGTCTGTAATAAGTTGGCTTTCTGCATTTTCCACAATTTTTGTCATCATAGACTACGGGAATGAGATGGGTTCATCTAATATCTATCCCTTTTCAGAGTTTTTTTAATGGAAAATTGTGTTTACTTCAATTTCTAATGACTCCCAGTGTTCTGATGCGCTCTTCCTGTGCATATATATGCTATTTTTGTGGTATATTTTTAATATATGTTTTGTGTTCTTTCAGATTGACTTTAATACTGTCCTGTCCAATGGATCTCAAAAATTTTCCAATGGATGTGCAAACATGTATAATGCAGCTGGAAAGCTGTAAGTTTGAATAATGTATTCTCCTATAGATACTTTTGTAGAGATTTCATCAGCCACCCCGGGGATAGAAAGACACCCAGTAGTGAGAGGAGAACTAACCTTTTTAAAGTAATCACTGATTTTATCAAAAGAATCTGTGAAGCATAAAAATACTTTTAACCTTACTTGCACTGACAATCAACAGTTTCAGGTAAATATAAAGCTACTACTAAACCTAAGTACTGAGGGTCAAAGTTTATCTTTATGCAAAATTTATGCATAAACTTATGGATTCACTATAAATTCTTCCCTGTATTCACACATACACATCTGTATGTGATCAGGGGGACAGTGATATGGGAAAGCGAAAAGGAAATATGAGAATAATTTAAGGAAGTGATTTATCTGACTTATGGGAACACCCTGAAATAATTTGGAGTTCTTAAGAAAAGAGGCAAAGTAATTTATACTGAGTACCTGCTCTTCAACATGCCTCCATGTATAGCTGCTTATCTGTACTTTTTATATGACCATCCTAGAAAGAATTGGGAAGAGAGACTCCTACTGCAAAGGAGAACTGTAGAAAGGTCATAAAGCATGTATACGTGTACATATATACACATGCACATAAACACCACATGTGCTTTACACAGCCCTCACCCCCTCATTCCTCCTCAACTGGGGCAGCACCTTGGGTCGGTGGAACGCCCTCCAGAAAACCAAGGCAAGGGCTGCAGGGCGCTCCGGTATGAGGAGGCAAAGTCCACACAAGGTATCATCCAGCTGGGGATCAAATGATGACGTAGCCATCAGCCGTAACACTGGCGTGTTTTAGCATCCTCAGAAGGCTGCCTGGGCTTAATGTGATTAGTAGTAGCACAGCTAACTTGACATTGAAAACAGCTAGCAAAATGCAAACAGAAAAAGAAGACCTGATGGCCTCCTAACACAGACACGGTCCAATGGTTTGCCTGAACCCAGTGTTGCACTCTCAATGGGAACAGTCAAATTATAACTCCAAATGATTTAAACACTCTCTTCGTAAAGTCCTATTTGCATATACAAATATCCTGAGGAGAGCAGAGGGGAAAGTAAAACCAGATTAGAGAGGACAAGCTTTACAGAATTATCTTTCAATTAAGAGCAACACCTCATACATGAAACAAAGCTAGCATTTGCTAGCTCAACCCACTGTACATTGTACTTATCATCTACCTTGAAATGTCCTTTCAAACAGAAAACTGGATGGAAAGTGCACAGAAGCTATGCCATTTCAAGACATGATCAAGACATCATGCACAAGACAAGAGCAAAGTTTCTGTCAGACGCTAGGATCTGAGCTAGCCCAGTATGTGCGAGGAGGAAGGCATAGTATGGATACGTGTTAAATTCTCATTTTCCCTGTGATATGAAATGTTTGGGAATTGCCTTTTCCCCTTAAAATGAGATGGATTCTTAGCAGAGAGATCCTCCTAATGGTGTGAAAAACAAAAGAATAAAAAGTGTTCTCTGAAAGAATTTGGCAATTTCAGAGTTTGTGAAAATTAATGATAGGAAAAACAATCAGGTAAATAATAAGTACCTATCTTAATGTGAGATTTATATTTATAGTTTTAGGATCAGTATGTAAAATATCTCAGAAAAGAAGTTTCTGCACATAGAATGAGTGTACTGGATTGTTTGAAATAGATTACAGAACAGAAATACACCATACATAATTTCATTAAAATATTTCTTGGCTTTTTTTTTTAATGGAACAAAGTAGGGGCAGAGAGAAGTGGGAGGTGATTATATATCAGTCAGTACGTCAGAACTGTTTGTTGTATGGATAACGGTATGCTTTTACAAAAAATTGCAGGGTGAGTATGAAAGCCAGATCTTTCTTTACAATGGACATACAGTAATATTACAGAGCAGGCTTTTAATATGAGGTCAATGGCTGAATATGACAGCAGAGATTTTCTTGACAAAAATTGAACAACAGTTATTTGCTCCAAATGTCAAGAAATTTAGGGGAACGTTATATGTTCATCATTTAACCAAAAGTCCGCATTCAATCTAAGGAGATAATTCTACTAATAACCAGTGTCACCTTTATAATTAATGTGACTAAAGAATAGGTTGAAAGGAAGCAGTTGAATCAGAGTACATACATATGGCAGGTATATTCACTCTATAGAATTATGTTTCAAACAGAAGGTATCATAATATTTGACTGAACATGAAAAGATACAATTTAAAAAAATTGTGTTTAGTAAGTTATGAAATAGTTGCTTTAACAACTTCATAAAACTCAGCTGCATTTTTCCTCTCTTTCAACCATCTTAAGGGCAGGTCATACAACAACTGAGCATTCTTGAACAAAAGAGGCATCTGTTTTGCTTTACAGAAACCTTGCAGGAGCTCATGAATTCCCACAAACTGCACCATAGGGAACCAATACTTAGTAGCTGAATAGCACTGTAGATGTTCTGCTGTATTTTCCAGCTGAACATTTTGCACTGCAGTCTTGTTTTTAATCATCCAGTTCAGTGGGAGCACATTCCCTGCTGTGCATTCACACAGCACAGACAGGCAATGTTCACAAAAGTAGAGCTTAGCAAAATACAAATGAGTGTTTCAGTTTGAGATATTGCAATATTAGAGCTATACAGAAGGATCACATTTGATTTCACAGGGAAGTTAGAAATAATAAAGCCTTCTCCGTATCCCCTTGTCTGACTCAGTTTTAACTGTAGTTATTGAAAAATAGGACTATGGCCAAATTAGCTGAAAATTATCAGGCAGAAAATTTTGCAGCATGTAGGAGCTCTGGCTATACCTACATGTCTGCTAGCAGAATAACCAGTTGGGTTTGCAAGAAGAAGACAGCAGTTCCTTGAAACTGAGAAAAACAAGTTTGGGACAGATCCAAGGAAGGTAGGCACAATGACACAATTCCCCAGTGCATAGAACTTCCAGGGCAGTAAGTCGTTTGTCCAAAACCAGTTTCCCTATACAGTGAGTACACGAAAGGAATTAAGACACTTTAGAAGAGTTGTAAAAAATATCTACATGCTAGACAGGAGAGCTAGGTTAAAAAAATGCTTAACCTGAGTCTGAACACTGACCACTTTCCAAAGCTTTGAAAAAGATGAACACAACCATTCTAGGTCCACAGTCACCAGATAAGAACAGGCATCTAGTTCTCTTAAAAATTACAGATGAAAAAAGGAGGATGGGTATATTTAGCATTTTCTCATGCTTATCCACTTCATACCAAATCTCCTGAGGTAAGAACTGAAATAACGTGAAGAACCTTAATCCATCTATGAAAGAGATTCTTGGATGGATGCAGGCTCTTTGGGTTACTTCAGTTTCCAGGCTAGTGTCATACGCTCATGGGAGCCTGTCTTACACTCCTTGGTGCACAGTGAGACAGCTTAAACAGGGGGAGTGAAGCAAATACCCTGCTGGTTACTGCACTGTCCAGGGAAGTGGAAGGTATGGGTTTCAAAACTGAGAACACAGACCTCTTGCACCCTGGGCAAATAATCTAATCATCAGGGTATTTTATAAAAAGCAAATTGGTGGCAGGAGCAAAACAGCAGCAGCGGTGCTTTCAGATATTTCTCTTTAAAGTGATCATCACTGCTGTCTTTTGCACTGAGCACCAACTTGGGAAGGCTATTGCACACTTATGAATTTCCACCATCTATTTATTTCAGTTTCTTTAAATTGTCTCTGATCTTGCAAGTCTTGTTCCTGCATGTGACACTAAGCAAATTAGACTGTTAATTAGAAATGACTTATCTTTTTCTTACTCATTTTACCACTGTTCTAGGTTGTAGAGCAAGACTCACTTACTTATAAAAGACAAACTGTGGGTTGTAGTTCTGCCATAAAATAATAATCTTGTTTAGTAACACATCCTCCCCACCAATATTGATACTGTTGTTCCAGCATGGAAAGCTCTAAGCTGAAAATTCATGTAGAGCTTTTCTCCCCAAATGATATTTTTAATCAGCTCTTGTAATGGTTATTACAAGGTCACTCTAAGCAGCTGGATTTGCCACTGGTCATTTACATAATGAAGCATCTGAAAAATATCAAAGTGAAAATGTCTTCTATTTTTAAAGCATTTCTTTTACTAAATGATTTCTTAGCAACTAAAATGAACTATTTTCATATCTTAGAAAGGAAGCAAATGAAACTGCACATGTAAAATAATCTCTTCTACACTTCTGTGCTTTATGCCAGGGTAGTCTATAGGCATGTGAGATAATTTTAGTTTTACTCTGCTTGAATAAAATACAAAAGAATGGCAGCTAAATACATACTTATTTCTGTGGCCTGTCTCCCAAGAAAATTTTTTTTTCTTTCATGTGTTACAGCTTGTTGTGTGTCTTTAAATTTCACTTTTATCTCAGTGCATTCCCTTATTCACATATTACAGTTATAACTATCTGTGCAATTTAATATTCCTGGACTTTCAAACAATAGCATCACAAAAATAATAAATCAGTTATGAAAGAAGAAATATACTAGGAAAAGCACCTCCTTACCCAACAGAATACTTCATTTTACTGTGATAATTACAGTCTCTTTAACTTATAAAAATAATAGCCTTTTTTCCCCCCACTTGATTTATGGGGGATTTTTAGTCTTTCTAGACAATCATCTCTCTGTCTTCTGGCTTTTTTGAGGAAATTCACTCTGTAGTATATGATGCTGCTGCTACCTGAACGATGCAATTTCTTTCCTCCCACTCTCCCTCAGCTTGTGAGCATGAAAATACCAGTAAGCAGGCCAATGGCAGATCTGCGTTACAGCAAGGGGGATGCACTTGGCTGCTTTCCCGCAACAGCACAGAGATGCCATAAGAAAGATAATAGAACTGAACTGTATTTCTTCCCTGGCAGGGAAGCTGGTGTGTCTACCTGAGAGAAAGTAATTATGGGCACACTAGGTCAATGCCTGCTTTTGCCTGAGCATGTGGAAATTTCTCTGCCTTCCAGTTCAGTAGCACAAAGATTGCCAACACCTCACCCTGTGGTTTCCACTCTGCAGAAGGGTGACTCAGCCCACTGTATATCTGAAGCGAGACCTCACACACAGCTAAAAGCAGCTAGATATTTGTAGTCTTCACTTCCAATCAACACAGGAAGAAAGGGCAGGAGTAACTCTACAGCTACTGCTGAACCCACAGAAGCTCGTATTAAAGTGACAGTTGAAAGTCTATAGGCTCCAGGAAGGAATATTACGTCTGAGAGATGCGGGAGAGAACTGGGCCTGAAATGTTACTCTTGTCTGAAAGCCTAAGAAGGATAAACCTACAACTCCCAAGGGAGAGATCCAGTCAGAAAGACTTAGAGGGCAGTGCAAAGGGCTGACCTTTTGCAAAGCAGCTTGGAAGTACACAGAATTAAACCCTGCTTTCTTGGAGCTCTGGCATAGACTTAGCCCTCAAATGCAGCACAACTGATTTCTCAAGCTAATATTTTTAATGGCTAACACTTATTAACGTTTTATGCTATCCTCTAGCTGAAGTGAGGTATGTTAGATCGATCAGATCCTCCCCATGCTATGTTGTTTGGACTTCAGGGCACAATTCAAACCTCTGCCATGTTCTTAGGAATCGTAATCTGCAGGCAGCATGTCCTGGAGACACTCTGCTGGGCTGCCTAACAGAAAAGTAGTAAAATTACTCGTCAGCATGACCGTAGCCCTTGCCTCAGCTGGATATCTAAAGAACTGCTGTTTGCTGAATAAATCCAATGTTACTCTTGGACCTGTACCTTAGACAGTGAATATAAAAAACAAGAATGGAATTTAGATAAATCACTAAGATTAGAAGAACTATAAAATGTGTAGTAAAACCAAATTCTCTTGTACAAAAATGCTAGATATTCAGTTCAGTTGTTTCATGCCATTTATGTGCTTGTTTATTGAACAGAGAAAAAGAGTTAGGTTTTAATATGCCTTTAGCTAGTGCAGTAAGACACAAGAAAAGAATAGCCTTCCTGGAGTAAAACAGACTGAGCAGAAAATTTACAGGATGAATTGGTATTCAACTGGATCACAGGTTTGCTAAGAAATTTCATTCTTCATGGCTTGGAATGGTACTACAATCGTAGTTGAGACCCTGGCAGCATAAGTGAGAAAAAAAAAATCTTGGAATTGCCAAAACAATTCTGGTTCAACGGTATGGAGACTCTGAAGATCAGGGAAATTGCTTATGTTTAATATTTATCTGTAATGGGGTAGTCCCATGGAGTAGCCTGGAGAAGAGATGTTAATACCTTCAAGACTCTTCAATAATTCTTCAAGACAAATTTGTTGGATGCCCACTGTCTTGCCTATGAGACTATGGGGCTTTTAATGTCTAAAGCTGAAACTGAATTAGCTAAAATAAAACCTTCATGCTCTCAGTATGTATACATTAAACCGATATAAACAGCTTGGTTTTGATACCTTCTGTAAAACTACATGGATTGAAGTAGGCTGAATGGACACCTTATTTGTTTAAGGTGGGTTTTGTTCTTATGCTTCAGAATTGGATGAGCAAAATAGTTACATTCCTTATTAATATTATTATTATTAAGATAAACAATAGTACTGAAAATAAAACAAATACAATTTACCTTTTCTTTCAAGGATTTCTTATAAGAGTGTTGGTAATAACTTGCCAACACCATTTTTGAAAAGACATCATCACAGTTTTCTTGGGAAAATAAGAGAGCAGAATTTGGCCTGTTCAGGGACCTTCTTGGAATCCCATGGGATAGGGTCCTAGAAGGAAGAAGGGTCCAAGAAAGCTGATTGATATTCAAGGATCACCTCCTCCAAGCTCAAGAGAGGTCTATCCCAATGAGCAAGAAATCAAGCAAAGGGGGCAAGAGACCTGCATGGATGAACAAGGAGCTCCTAGCAAAACTAAGATCATTAAGGGCTTAGAGCATCTCTCATATGCGGAAAGGCTGAGAGAGTTGGGACTGCTTAACTTGGAGAAGAGAAGACTGAGAGAGTGGATCTTCTTAATGCATTTAAATATCTGAAGGGAGGGTGTAAAGTGGATGGGGCAAACACTTTTCAGTGGTGCCCTGCTTGAAACACAGGAAGCTCCATCCAAGTTCACAAGGAAAAACATTTTTCCTGTGAGGATGACTGAGCACTGGAACAGGTTTCTCAGAGAGGTCGTGGAGTCTCCATCCTCCGTTCAATAGCTGTCCAGACAGGTTCCCAGGCTACCTGCTCTAGGTGACCCTGCCTGAGCATGGGGTTGGACTAGATGATCTCTAAAGGTCCCTTCTGACCTCAACCGTTCTGTGATTCTGCAAAATGACCAAGACCGAGAAAATGATTTTGTTTTCCTTCTTCCAGACACTTACATTGTCTTGCTATTTAGAAGCATTTCAGTAGATCAGATTCTTTCCCCCCCGCCAATCTCTCCTGCAACCTGCAATAATGCATCCTGAAAACACTCCCTCTAGCTAGACAATATTTAGTGCTTTCTAAAGACACAAATGGACACTAAAGCTTTTAGAGTTAGTATATGTTTTGTCCACTTTCTGCCTAAAAATATTGTATAGTATTAGATAAACGGATTAGATAGACTGTCACTTCATTGTATTTGCTGTCTAGATATTCAAAAACTTCCACCAAATATTCCAGACACAAATATTGACAACCACGACTCAAGATAAGCCATGGGCCTTATCTTGTTCATCTCAGGTGGAGGTCTCAGTCTGCCAGTACATGCCTCACGAGCTAATTAGCTGGAATGACTTCAGGCTCCTTATCTGAGTTGTTTCTTTATGATAACTGTTTGCAGAGAGGCTACAGTGCCATGAGGACGTAGTTCCCCGTGCTTTTCCTGTAAACTTCCTCTGGCAGCGTTTCTCTTCCGGGATGCTAGCCTTGCCATATTATTACCAGCAATTTACCACCTTATTTTTCATACCATACGTGCAAAAACAGGGACTTTGGGTTAAAGCAGGGTAAGTCAAAGGGGTCAGTATTAATGTAACCTAATCAGTAATGTAACTTCTGAACAGTGCTGTTCAACAAACCAGTGTGTTTTTCTGCCTTTTCCCTCCAGTTGTGACTGGATTTTGTGTGATTTGTAGCATCTTTATCAATTATATTAATCTTTAAATGATAGAAAGCTGATTACATTAAAAGGAAGCAGAACATGTTGATTCTACCTTTTCATCCATTCAAGCAAAATTCTTCTGTTAATAACTTTTTTTTTCCTGTTGCTAAGTGAGATACCAATATCTGTTGTGTACATTGCACAATAATCACTTACAAAACATCTTGTAGATATCAGCAAAAATCTCCATTAATTTTCTAAATAAAGATTCATAGTGAATGGAATGTAACTTCAATATCTAACAAGAAAGTCTTCTGATTTTTTAAGTCACAAGTGTATTGTGAGGCTAAAAGCAGAATGATCAGTCAGTCAAAAAGAGTAGGAGAAAACAACTACCAGAGAGTCATGAGTATCAACCCTAAAGGACAAGAATCAGTAAGACTCAATAAATAATGTACTTGCATTACAGCAAACACACTTGACTGTTTTGCATATTTTGAAGAGTTACATATTACAGATAATTTTCTACTTTTTCTTGCACACAAAGAAGTCGAAACTTTTCTCAGTGAATCACTAAATTCCCATACACCTTGTCAGACCTTTCAAGGTATAAACATATGCTGACTCCAACTAAGCCTACTGTCAGTAAATAGCTCCTAGAAGGCTTTAACTAGCCCTCTTGTGGAAGTAATTTGCTATTATGTAAATATGATTGCTATATGAAAAAGAAAATGTAAATTACATTAAATTATTTTACCTGTAGTGTTAATTAGGAAAATACAAAAAATTCATAACAGCAGCTTTTAATCAGTAAAGTTATGATATAAAGTAATCCTGCTTGGATGAGGATATTACAGGGAGCATAGACACACATGATACTGCTCCCCTCAGGGCTCTTGCTTGGTTCTTTCCACTACAAGGAGAAACAGTTGCTTCAGGGCAGATATTTTCTCTGTTGTAGTCTTTTTTACAGAGAAAGCACCCAAATCCTGTTTCCTTGTCACACCAGAAACATACAATAGCAAGCAGTTTCCTTGTTTCAAAACCCAGCGGTGGATTTTGAAACTGGGTTCAGTACTGGAAGGTAAATACATAGGAAAATGGCATAAACTAGCAGGTGAATTTATAGTTTCAGTTATTCTCAGTAATGGTCAATATATATGCTTTTACCTGGTGAAATTCAAGAACAACTGTGAAGTATTTTACCCCTCTGTGAATCATAGATAAAGCTTTGCCTTTTCTGAAAAGTAAGAGCAAATATCTGGATAGTAGCCAGACAACAACAAAAATATTGCAAACTGCACTCTAGCCACAGTAGCTTGCATGTGTCCCATAATGTACAAAATCTGGCATCTCTGCTTCTCTCAGGAATGCATCCTTATGCATTTACAGACTGCAAACCCAAATCCTAGCACACCAGATTTCAGAGACAGAAGTCCTTACTAATCCACCTAATTCAGTCCTGCTAGATGTGGTCCTGCAGACCACTGTATCAGGTAATAGTCTCCACTGCTTTCAGCTGTTTCTGTAATATAAAGGTCACTTTTTCCAAAAGTGAATTGTAACCTCGTTTTAAAGTAAATAAGTAAAAGATATTTCTATTCTGTTCACAAAGTAAGAGCAAGAAAGGATTGAGATAATACAGTGAGACTGAATAGCAAGAATCTACAAATAATAAGGATAATCACTATGCAGCAAAGGTTTACACAGTAGACAGGTGTACTGAGAAACAGATCCACAGTTTTTTTCTTCCAGACACACAGACTGGGACTCCCTTTGGTCCTGCACACCAGGTTTTCTTACCATGGAAACCAGATATGATGAGAGCAAGAGGGAGAGGAGGGAAACATTTTACACCCAAGTCTTACTCCAAGATGAAGTTAGGATTCAAGAGCTGAGAAGTACTTCCATCTACTTCAGGATAAGCTCTGTAAGTAGACTGACAGAGCATTTACACTTCTGTGTAGTTGATAAAAAGACTCTTTGATTTGTCTTTGGGTCATCTCTTTCTATACTCTTAGTGGTGATCCAAAGAGGGCTACTGAAATTATCCACACAGACAAAATACAATGCCATTAGAGGCATAGCAAATATGTGATTAAGTATTATGCTTGCTATTTTTGCAAATCCAAAAGTGAGATAAAATGCAAAACTCGTGACTGCATTAAGATTTGGCATAAGCTTTTGCGGAATAGCAGATGTTAGAAGGAAAACCCCAAAACAGGTATCAGTGGAGAAATAGGGTTTCTATAGGCTTCTATCTGAGCTTGGAAAACTGTGCAACGGACATGATTCCTGATTTTGCGACATTGCTGTGAGTTGGTTCTTCTAACTTCTTCTAATTCAAGTTCCTATATTGTGCCAACTGTCTTGCCAGCCACTTTCTGTGCATTCAGTACTTATGGACATAATAACACAATAAAGACACCATTATTTTCCTTCTCCATTAAAATCCCTAAAGAGAAATGTCATGGTTCTTCATAATTATTACATACTTCAGCACAGTTCTTCAAAGATGCAAAATATATATAACAGTATACTACACAGAGCACAAGTTTGTACTAGTAACTACACATCTGTTCAGAATAATTTCTTCACATTTCAGGCCCACAGTTTGCTAATAATAAGCTGATCTGACCATGTAACTGTTCTTTACTGTTCCCTTTGCACAATGATAACCATGTAAGGAAATACAGGTTCTCTAATATTTTATCATGCAGGCCATTAGGAAAGTACACACCATGCATCTTTAATCTCTGACAGCAGACCAATATTAGCAACAGACATTTAGACTTTTACTTAATATTAACCTATGAATGATATTCATTAAATTGCTTTGAAGATAACATGCATACATCAATCAGGTAACTCCAAGTTAAACAGCCAAGTAAGAAGCAAAAGCTTAAGTGGACTTCAGGTTCAGTATTTCTGGCATTTAGTTTGAGATATTTTGCCTTAATTTCATTATCATACCTTCTGATGCTTTCATCAAAAATTAAAATCCTGGACTGAACCTCTCTCTATATATTGGTCAATGGCAGGATAATACATTCCTGAGATATTCTATTTGACCATTTATGCATATATCCACTCAACAAATTGGCACACTATAACTGTTAGAGTTACAGGAACACAGCTGTATCTTTTTACATATAAATCATTTGTTTATTCAGGTGTTTCCACTTTCATTTGCTGCAGTGTTTTCCACATTCTATTGCTCCACATTCAAGCTTGTTGTCGTAAAATACAAATAGCAAAATTTGTCTCTCAAGCTGTAATTTTCTACAGTAAATATTTTTCATAATATTTATACACATTTTGTATCCTGTCCACTGAATAAATGACTCGAAAAGAGAAAGTTGCTAGTCACATTCATCTATCCCTACTGAGAATGTATGATTTTTCACTTACTGTGATGCCTTAGGTTTCACTCTTAAGATACATACACAAGTGCAGACAAAAAGTGTGACTAAGTTAATGGGCCCTTTCCTCCTCCTCCTCCTTTTCCTTTGCTTACTAGCAGTGCCATTATTCAAGAATATCGGAGCAAAACTTAGAAAATACAAACAGGATATCTATCTTATTTACTTTTACTATTTAGATACTACTAAACTCAGATTTTATTTTTAATTACAGTTGTGTCTGAGACATGCTCAGCTGTAGTCATGATCGTTATTGCTGTGACCGGTGCTATACACACATGGAACAAAAAGCACACCATTACTTACTTCATTCGCCTATCTTTCTCAGCCAATCGGTTGTCTATTTTACGCAGACAATGAAATGCTTTAGTCCTCTTCATTTTTAATCCTGTGAAACTTATTTTAGTAGTGTCCTTTTTTTTCCCCTCTAGATAAGTAAGGTAAAGATAATTTAGTAGAGACCTGCTTTGTTAAAATATCTAGATTTCCACTTTGCAAATGTAGGCCTCAGTACTGCAAACATATATGTCTGAATATGCCATACCATATACAGTCCCATTGAACTCAGGCAGTGGCCTCAGGATTTTAAAGTTATTCACATAATTCTAATACTGTAAACATTTATGATCAGAAATTGTAGGATCCTAAATCTGAAAAATAACACTCAACTGCCCTCGAGGCTCCACAATTTTCATTAGCAAAGCTCCCTACACTTCTGCTGCTTGCTGCACACATAATCACCCAAATCCTGATGGGACTAAGCACTTCGGTGCCTTATCCCTCTCAGGATCATAAGCCTCTGCTTATCTTTGTTCTTGAGGCTGACCCTGAAGGTGATTTCAGAAGCTGCCACGGTATCTTCCCATGCTGCAGGGAGCCCAGCCACTTCGACAAGGGACACTGAGTACGTTAATCAACAGAGCTCCCAAGTTAGGGGGCTGCAGCACTGATTTTAAGCTCCATTTTATAGATAGCATCATATGCCTAATTTCTAATAGTATATATACCACCTACAGTAACTACTAATTTTTTTAAAATGCCATTTCTAGAGATATGCTTTTTTCCCCCTTATACATAGTACACACAGCAATACAACTAGCATTCGGAGTCATTTTCTGTGTTATTCAGCAGTTCTTCACAAAATAAGAAACAAAAATATTTGCCTTTTTTGAGATATTAAGAAAACAGTTACCTCTATTACTATTGATATTCACCCTGAAAAATTTCTAACCCAGAAGAATAATGCAGTTTTAGCCCTTTTGTGCAAAGAATATTCTGGGATTGGCCTAGGACATAAATTTCAGTTTGTTCCGGCATGACTGACTTAATTCTTACAAATTCTCTGATTCTGCTTTATATCTGTGAGTGAAAAGATATTTCCTGCTGTAGTCCTTCTTCCTTTTCTACATGTCTACTATATAGTAGAGGAGAATTTCTTGGGAAAAAGAAAGAGCTTATTAATTTTTTGGAACTGCACCAAACAAGGATATACTTTCAGTTAGAAAATCAAGGATAGCCACCATGGTTGACACTGCTTACTACCCAAACTTCAGAAACAAGTTAGAATTATCAAATAGTTTTATATATATATATATATATATATATATAACTTAAGTTTTCCTACTTCCCCCATTACAGGAGTGTTACAAGATTTTAGATTTCCTTAACTCAACAGGCATATGGTTGGGTCAGGTGTTTCACATTTAATGAAGGGCCACAAATTTAACAGAGATTAAGTTGCTTTAATTTAATGTACTTACACAGTGGAAATAAGATATATATCATATTACTTTTGATTTTTTTTTTGAGTTGAACGTAAATTCACATCTCCATTAACTCTTTTATATTTTAAGACTGCATAAATTTGAACTTACAAAATCAAAATTACCATATTGAATGCTAAAGCTATATTTGGGTACTTTAAATGCAAACACAAGAAAAAAATTACTACGTCAGCACTTTCCATACACTGTTATTATTTTTAATAGCATGTACCATGTAAGAATTAGTGGCCATGGTAGATAATTAAAATTAAAAACATGCATTAGAGATGAGTGAATCTGATTTAGTGAAATCCATTTTGACACGGCAGTTGTTTCTTGTCAGTTCAATGAATTTTACTCAGGGGATATCACTTCTGGCCATAATCTACATGCTTCAAATGATAATCTGCTTTACACACAACTGCTTTTTGTCTGAATGCATGCAAAGTTTGATAGGAGCTATATGTTTGAGTTTTCATAGTTTATGGCATTCAATAGTGAATTTTAAAACTGTATTTTAGAATGTCTCATATTGAGGAAGAGAGTAAAATAAGCTTTCCATATACATTTAATATATGCTTATAATGAATTGTATAAGAGCTAATCTTAATGAAATACTTTTTTGAAAGGATGTGGTCTTGTTTTTAGCATATTCATCCAGCCCTAGCAAAATACACAAGTATGTAACTGACAGTCATCCTGAGCGTCTATCAATACCTTGTATAAGATACTCTTCAAAAGAAACAAAAAATCTAGAAGCATAGAGAGGTGTTGGAAAGAGTTTTAAATTTATAATCCTTCATTCTTAACTGACAGATGTACTCAGCACAGCTACCTCAGAAAGGATGAGGTGTGTCTCAAAACTGAGCTCCGCGTATCAGGGCACTATGACTGAGTAGCATTCACAGATGTATTCAAAGAGTACTGAGGTCACTGAATATAACAGGAGAAAGATTTATGAGTACAAACCAAACATCTTATTTCCCTCACTGAAACTCAAGATTGCAGCATTTGCAGGCAGTGTCACCCTTAGCAAGTTCTGAACACTACACTTGGAACAGTGATTTCTTATTGAAAGGTTACAAGATATTTCCAGTTATCACTAGGTTACTCTGATCAGCTTTTTAGCTTTGGACTAAAGCAGAGAGGAAACATAAAAAAGAAGCAAAATAAATGGGTGAAAGCTATATAATACAGATGTAAAAATGACTCCATTCTTTTCCTTGTGATTCCAGCTATTATACGTGGTTCAAGTGTACCCCTGCGGTTCTAGCTATCACAACAATAGAAGCTATTTAGATGTAGATTGCAATTTTAAAATTTCATTATTGTCCAAATCTATTAGATTCTGAGCAAGGCTCTAATGAACCCTGAATGAGTATAGGAAGCCCTTGTCACTTGTCTTAACTGGATGGAATTTAATCGGAAGTTTGAAAGAAGATGCGAAGGATGCACTGGAAGGTTAATGCTTGACATATTTGGAGGAAGCAGAGCTATTTTCCTCAGTGGTATCCCACGCACATATTCAGCTAAGAGGGGTAAACAGGAGGAAAGACTGGTCCTTGGTTAGTACTTCTACTACAGCTTTTACTGTTTTATTTAAGCATATACACTCAAGCATGGGGTAAGGATAAATGCAGGAATCTGAATATTAAAAACAAACACCTCTTAATATCATATTACTCCAGAGTCAGCTAATATGAGAAGATGATTATGTTCAATTTTTCTTTGTTTTGTACCAGTTTCAGAGAAAAGTATTTTTTCAATTCAACTAACTTCACTCCTGCAGAAATTCTCATTGTTTTCTTTGTAGGATTTGTACCTAACTTACTTCAAATCCATAAAACTATAAATAAAGCTTTGACAATACACAATTTCACACCACATAAAATGAAAAATAGATTTGAAACTGAAGGGCCTGTTTTATCCTTTACAGGCCGAGGAGGGCAGGGTTTTCAAAAGCACCCAAGAGAACTCAATGTTTAGTTCATTTTGGTGTTTTTGTTAACTCCACTACCAGACTACTTGACTAATAGGATTTCACAAATGATCAACAAAACTGGCTTTTTTTTTCCCCGCCCCTAGATTGGTATGTTTTAAAAAGGCAGATAATGCTTTGTAGTTAACTTTTACAAGGAGACCTGCTGTATTTTCTCATTTTATGACATTTATTTATATCATTGCTATTTGGAATGTCCCTGCTTCAAAAGTTTGCAGCTGACTTAGAGTTTATTTGCCTTTTTTTCTTTTTTTTTTTTTTTTTTTTTTTTTTTTTTTTAGTTGGATACACAATGAATGATCTCATTTTTGAATGGCAAGAAAAGGGAGCTGTCCAAGTAGCAGAAGGGCTCACTCTGCCACAGTTTCTGTTGAAAGAAGAAAAGGATTTATGTTACTGTACCAAGCATTACAATACAGGTAGGAGGGCATGTTGCTGATTAAAACTGGAAAGACATTTCCTGCTATTTTGGAGAGGTCTCTTTTTATAAACATTCTTGCTGAACTCACATGAAGATTAAAACATTCACCCGCATTTTGCAGGATAATGCAAAATAAATAAAATAACTGGAACAATGAAAGAAAACTGGCAAGCCTAAGAAAATAAGTGTAGCTGAAATAATTGAGAAGCGATTCAGTAATTTTTCTATTTTTTTATTAATTTTTTTTTGCAAGGGGTGCCATGGCCATGTTTGTACCGTGGGACCTGAGGCGCTGCCTGGATTCTGGGGCTCATACACTCGCAGCGAGCTGTCCTGGCTCTGCCAGGAAACAGCACGCGAGGCCAGCAGGGAGACTGAACAGGCTATTCATAAAGAAAGTCCTGTTGCAATCCAAATTAAGGCAAAGTGCTTTTCAACATTGAGTTTATCACAGCTGCCATGACACCCTAGGGGAGGGAAATCATCCCTAAGCTCTACTTAGAGTGAGGGGGTATTAATACGGACATTTTGAAGTGTTCCCTAAAACAAACTGGAAATATCTGATGTGCACTTTTACTGTACAAATACTAATATCTGGCTAATCTTCAAAAAGCTTCCAAAAATGGAGATATCTACCCTATAGGAGTATAATTCCTTCACTCAAACATCACTTTGTTAATGAGAACATTGAAATTAACATTATTTTTCTTTTTTAGCATAATCCCTTCAACAAACAAGAAAACAGACTTTATTTTAATGATTTTTCTCTGTCTCTAATTATACAGGCAATCTCTGCTTCCTGTTTAGGGCTCTCCTGCTTTTGTGCTATTTTAACATGTGCCTATAACTGTACTTCTATAAGCTGTGCTAATTATATCATTAGAAGAACATTTGTTGTAGAAAGTATTTTCTTCAGCTTTCTAAAGTTCATTTGCACAATGTAATATATCAAAAATCATTCAATCAGGAATTAAAGCATTACTGTGGGACTAAATCTGCTATTGAATGGAAACCTGTTTTAAAATGATCGAATTTCCAGTGATTTGCAAACATCTCTCTAAAAAAAGCATTTGCTTTCATTAAAGGCTTAAGAAGCCATCACTTTAAAATTCCCCGTGAAAAATCCAAAATGTTTCTCCTTTCAATTATTTAAAAGTTTCGTTTTCATAATCTTGAACTGTTTCATTGCAATAAGGTAAAAAAAAAAGTCGATAATCTCAAATCAGTGTGATCATCGTAAGAACGCTCCTAAGGTCAAAAATGACAGCTACAAAATATTAATATGTAACAATATATTAAAATATGTTAATATGGTCAAGATTAGAACTCTACCTCTTCATTTAAATAACTCCCCTTTATTACAGTGAGGACAAGTTAAACATACCTTGACAGTTTTCTCTGAGAGCTTTTGTTAAAATGATTGTATTTTAAACATTTTGATGCTGACTGAGACTTCATTTTTTCAATATTTTTAAGCCACTACCTTTTTTTCCTCAACCTATCTTTCAGGCCTGTTTAAGATGGAATTAATTTTGCTCTGAGCAGAAGTAGGAAAACATGCTAGACCAAGGGCTAACATGGTAGGCTCCACAGGTTCAGCTTACGTCTCCTGTGTTTGCATGATGGTCCTAAATTGCAAAGGGAAGCGGGAGGAACAGATGTTAGTGACAGCATGTGAGGGCTCACGACTGTCAAGTGGTGCCTACGGGCAAGCACATGTGCTTTTCCCTGTGAACTGCTGTCACATTTAGGTGGAAGAAGGGATTTACTGTCATAACGACAGGACAACATGCCTAACCATCAGTCCACTATATTTCTGTATTGCTTTGGCCAAAAAGTGCATTTCTGTGGCCAAACAGGTGCTCTGAACCGTCTGTGTAGACCACAGACCCTACTTAAAAACAAAACTGGGCCATTTGGTTTGCATTTAAAAAGTAAGACTCCTTACTAAGATGGAAAGCTTGGCAGCCTGCGTGCTGGTGCCCACCGCATGCGCCTGGGCGCAGACTTTAAAAGCACTCAGCACACGGGGAGACAACCGCGCTGCTGGGAACCTGCGGAGGGAAGGGGCTGCCGCGCTCGGGGCGCCCTCCTAGGCGCAGGGGCATGCCCTCGCTGCGGCACGCAGCGGCGGAGGTGCCCACGCCGAGCTGCGGCGGGAGAGCAAGCCCGCTGTCCCGTGGGGTCACGCTGCCCCCAAAGCAGGGAGAACGCTGGCAGGGCAGCACGGGATGAAAAGCTCCGTTTAGTCACGCAGGATTACATCCACTGCGACGTTCTCCTCTACAAGATAACGCTCTTGTTTCACCCCAAGGTCTTTTGGGTTTTGTTTTTCTATTTTATTCTTCAGTACGAAGTTAGCTTCAGCAAATTAGAGGGGTTTGGCTTCGTTTCAGGAAGGTGGGAGTGCCTTTGGCTTCTCTGTTAGAACCTGTATTATTAACTACTCTGTGTAGGCTAAAAACCACTAAGCATGGTATTAAAAGACAACAACCCAGTGTTTCTTTTCCTCCATTATGCCATTTGAATATGTGATCACTAATACCCTTTCTCTAAGGCTCCCAAAATGAAATAATGCAGACTGATACTTCTTTAGGACAATCCACAAGAAACAAAACAAATCATTTTTTTAAAACAGAAATAAGCCTATTTTGCTGGCCCACAGGAGATTATATTAAAAGGGATTCTTAAAAGGATGCTAAGCAATTGCAGCTGATATGCAGTCAGTGATCAACTAAATTTTCATTATGAATTTAGTTACAGTACAGGACAGAAAGCCTTTCTGAGACATCCTGTAAAACAGAAAAACCAAAAGTCCCTGTGAAACAAATCAACACAATGCTTCAGCACAGTATGTGGAAACTCATCAGTGCATGTCTTGTCAGTGCTTCGTGCCCAATTGAAAGTGCATCTCTGTAACCATAGCTTGAAAAACAAACTGCTTCCAAATATAGGGACATAACAGTTCACAGCATAATGGCTCATCAAGTCTTATATTCCAAAGTGACGCAGAAACATTTCTGATCCCTTCAGCTGTCTTTGCATTCGCCAGAGTATCTGCAATGACAGATTTGGAAGTGAACTGAAATCATCATAACCAGAAAAACCACAACATGTGAACCATTCACATTACAAGGATGGTCTTGCTTTACCAAATTATTTCATTCACTTCCTATGCCACAGTGCTCTCTTGGGCTTGCATGCAACACCCAGCTTTAATTTCAATCACAGGTACCAGTGACTGCAAAAAGCCCAACATACAACAGCATGAATTCACTCATCATAGCATTACCTAGCAAAAGCTAGCAAACACCAGCTGAAACACTCTGAATACTCTCAATACTGACAGGTGTGACTTGGCTCTATATGGGGCTATTTTTGATACCTCTGTATCCTTACTATGGCAAATCTGCTCGACTCCAGCAGGACATCTTCCTCTGACGAAGAAGAGACTGGCATTCTCAGCCTCGCTCCTACCAGAATTTAACCATTCTATTTTAAACATTTATTGAATAAAATATCATCAGCTGTCTAGAAGTAAAGACCTTACATCTAGCTGTCTTTGCTATCTAGATTGCTATTAGATTCTCCTTAGCTTCTGCTTCTCCTCTCTCCTCTCTGCCTAATACAGCACAGCACGTGACTAGCTTTCCACCTCGCAAGGATGCACTGGTGACTTGCATTCAGCTTGATATCTCCCAGGCTTCCAAGCCTTTTCTGCAGAACTGCTGCCTATCCAGACCATGCCCAGCCTGCATGAGGTTACTCTAACCCTGCTGCAAGACTGTGATTTGTCTTTGCTGAACGTCATGAGGATGCTGCTGGTACGTTCCTCCAGGCTGCGGAGGTCCCTCTGAGTAGTAGCTCGGCCTCCATTTTGAGGGAGATAGGAATTGTAAGTGTGCATCTATCCAGCTGAAAAAGGACATGTAACATTCTGTGGTGAATTAAAAAAAAAAAAGTCTTTTTACTGAACAATAACAAACACAGCCAGACTGCTTGCCTAATGGCATCTGATAATGACTCAAACAGGAGAGAAAGTAAAAGCAGCAATTCTGGCTCAAGCACTGATCTTTTTGGATGTCAAAAGCGTAATGCCTGTCTTTTCATGGCCCCTGTCTTATTTCATTCCTTCCCTGGATTACAAAAGACAAAAAGATACCACACTGATTGCTATCCGCTAGGTAACAGACACAAAAATCAAACACATTTGTCAACTGGGCATAGCTGTACCTGTGCCACTGTCTATCCATCTACTGCACAAACCATATACCATTTTATTAGCATAATAGTTATGCTAATAAAATTTAAAGTTTAAAAATCAAGTAAGAAAATATTTTCAAAAAAAGAAAAAAAAAAAAAGCCAGTCAGCCAAACTTCACTGCCTTTTGAAAAAATCAAGAAAGAGCATATTCCTTTATCCCATTATGCAAATAAACTGACTGGTCACTCTCCAGAATACTACAGAATCCAACATGATTTGATAATTAGTTAGGAAAATGAAAACTTTTTTTTAAGTAAATTTCAAAAGAATTTTGGACTTGATGCTGATGAGTATTTTTCACAAATAGTGCCTACTTTCCTCTGACAATTTTTTTTTCAAAAATTGAGCTAACAAAATTTTAATTCTAAAATTCTGCAATACTGCCTCACAGGAAAGTCAGTTTATGTTCCTTATGTTCCTGTTTATGTTATTTCATGTTTCTTTTCCATGCTATCTGTTTGAAATTATGGTAGCTGCATAGTGTGATATATAACATGAGAGGTTAATTACGGTCTTATTTTAGCAGATGCAGACCAACCAGAAAACACATCACAAAAGGGAGAAGGGAAGTGCTGGTGGTCTGTATGTCATCTCTCTTTTGGCAACACGGTGTATCATATTGATAAATACTTCTGTCTTCAGGCAAACAGTTCTTTTAATTAGAACACAAAATTGTCCTCAGAAAGAAGTACCAGCTTTAATAACTTTACAAATAGAATGTTTCCTATTTGGCATTCTTCTCATTAATGCAGTTTCTCTGAGGACATTTGGAGCAAATCCCCTCAATATTACTAAAGCCAATAGCAACCACTGCCATGGTGATTTCATCCTGCTGACTGAGTAACTTAAAACACTAAGGCCGATATATATTTATACGGAGCACTTTAGGAAAGCCTTCTACTGACATAAGAAAGGATTTGCTTTCAGCACAGGACTGATCTAAACTTCACTTATCCAGCTTTCTACTACCCAGCACACTGAACTGTCCCATCACAGGATCAGATAAGTGGCAGAACTGGCTTTAAAGAAGGGTTGGAAAAGTGTTGCTGAGAGGCTCTGATGGCCAGCAGTTAGATCGTATTTGGTTGCATCTGGTCAGCAGTGTAAGTGCCTCCCACCAAGTGTTTACATGGGTGTCCTGCTATAGACATCTGTATCGAATAAATAGTACTCTTTTTTTCTCTATATATAAAGGTACAGTGAATAGGCAAGAATATTCAAAGCAATGGCAGCTGTTGACAGAGAATTTGGGACTCCCTGGTATCAATCATTAGATAACTGTGAAAGTGCAGCGGACACCTTGCACCTACTCATACAAACTGTGATTCCTCAAAGAGCATTGTGAGAATTCCAGTTTTTCAGCTATTTGTTCTGATGCTCCTGTTGGGACTACCATTACAGTGCATTAGAAATGTACTTTCATTTAGTACTATTTCTCCATTTAAGCTGCAAGTACAGCCACAGGTGTACTTAAAACACTTCCTAGCAGATCAGATATTGGCATTATCAATGGTTTTTCTTATAAGAAAAACTAGACTACAACTTACTAGTATCCAAAGTGGTATCAAAAACAAGCCCCTTCAGCAGATATCTCTCTATCCTGCATGGATTAACAGTTGAATCTCTGCATGCTTAGTTCCTTATTTGTTCTTACTAATTCATTTTAAATTTTGCATTGTTATTCATTTGTAAGAATTTAGTAGTAATTTATTCATTATTATTAATCTTACCCTTATTAATTATTTCCCAGGCACACTCTTGCCTTGGTTCAGTTTCCTATGCTGATTCTCCATTATGCATATGTTCTATATACCTTCAGAAACAGCTACTCAGCCTTCCTAGGAATTGCTGCCATGACCACGACATTGTATGGGTAGAGTAAGAAGAGCTCCCTCCAGGGGATATCTTAAGGGATGCCAGGAGGGGAAAAATACATTTAAGTTCTACCTGCTACCCCCTCTGGAGCAATTTCAGGCAGATGGGAATTTGAAAAGAAGGACCCTTTAGGGCCTGACAGCTCCTACTTATGCTTGATTTCCCTTGCACATTCTGCACTCCCGGCAGTCCCCTCTAACCACACAGGCATACTGCAGCACACTTACCCCATTGCCTAAACAGCACCCGCCATGGCCAGAGGAGGCTGTGCTGTGTGAAGGTGTGCCAAGAGGTGGAAAATTGCTGTTTCTGCTGATTTCTCTCCTCGGATCACTCACAGGTGGCAGCAGCAGCCACAACCAACAGAAAGAACATATGCCCTGCACACTGACTCCGAAGAAAAAACACTCCAGCTTTCTAGGGGAAAGAAAAATCTGATAGAATGACTGGAAGATACATGAAAACCATGGCAGCCCACAATACTGCAGATCTGACATTGTCACCAAAGAATATGCATAAGAGAGGAAAATGCACCATTGTCTACATTTATACCAGTTTGTTCACTTTGTATGCACAGGTACAGCACTCAAGAAGGCAGCACTTTTGGTGCTTTTATCACCCTTGAATCCCCAATTAGGCTCGACTTACCTCTATTTCAGGAAAAAAACATTCTTCTTTTAGGAAACCTTCTCTCTACTTCTGTGGCTGTTTTTCTTTGGTTTGCAGAAATCTGTGCATTTTATGGATTGTGTGCACATCTGTATTTAGCTCTAGCCTAACTGAAACTAGCGTTATGCCTTAATTTATTGCTCAGCCTAGGCAAAACCATATTACCACAAAGGTTTCTTATACTCTTCCTAGCCACTCCCCATGACATTTACAGTGCATATCAGAATCAGCTAGAACTCACTTTTTATGTAGTGAGAATGAATTATTAGAGCAATACTCTTACTTGCTCTTCTATCTCCTTCCCCAGCTGAGATGTCTGCATCTGATGCATCTGATGACTGAGTCTTCATCTGATGTCTAAGTACATCTCTTCTGATGCATTCAAGCATCCAGTCAAATAGTTAAACCACAGCTAACTTGACTTTGAAATGGTATTCAGGAAGAACGGGGCCCACAGTGGGATGCTGGTTTTAGCTGGGAAACAACAACTAACAGCACAGCCTCTGTTGGCTGCCTCCTAGCTGAAGCTCACACATCTGCTGGTGCATGTTTCTCCTCTTTTTGCTTCTTCAGCCAAGTTTATGTTCAGCAAGAAAGGGCAGAAACTAACATCATCCTTCCACACTTAGACTAGCAACTGCTGCAACCACACTGCTGAGACTGACTTCTGCCTTTCTCCTCTGTTGTCTTCCACTGGTGAGAAATTCAATAGTCAGTACTAGAATAATGTAGAGAAAAAGTGGCTGCCTCGGTAGCACCACTCTTCCTTGGGAGTTGCTACCTATTTGCGGATTAAGCTAACTTTTCAATGTTACATTGGAACACAGCAGAGGGGGAACACAGTGGTCTTGACCGAAAAACAGCAGCTACAGCTGAGAGGCAAGTTCCAAGGTTGATGTAATCCCACCAGTTCCTAATGTGAACATATGACTGGCACATCCATAAGCTCATTGTGTGTAAGCCCAAGACAGGAGCCTAAGTCACACGATTAATGGGGTTAAGCAAAGATATTTTTTCCACTTTGGGGCTTTTTTCACTTTTTTTTTTTTTTTTTTTTTTTTAACCTTGGGTGATGAAATTTTTTATGTTGATGAAAATATAAAAACAGACCAAAAAAATCTTTCCATATAATTCCTCTGACATATCACTTGCTTCTATTTCTGGCCTTTTTATAACCTCATCTCTCTTTTCTCCCTTTTTCCTTGGCTACTATATTTTCTATTTGCAGAATCTCTTTCATCTAGTTAGGATTGTGTTGTCCACAGCTGTTCATCCCTTCCTCCTCAGTTCAGACAAACCTGACAAACCTGCAACTACATAAAAATAAAATACATCACAGTTAAGGTATTATTTATTGCTTATGGTTTAGGACCACAGTATTTTTGTGGTGAGACCTCTGTGATAACTCAAGCCACTTGAATACTCAGGAAAGAGACTTAGGTGTCTTATCCCATTTTTCTATGGAGTACGAGCAATGTCAAGCAATAGTCTATAATTATTGACACTCCATTTAGGCATACATTATCCATTCTGATGCTCCTTGTTTTTTCCTGCTAATTTGTTCTGAAAGGGGAACGTGAGGGTCTAAAAGAAGAAAATGTCCCATGCTGAATTTTAACCCTTACTGATGTGGGGCCATAAAACAGGTTGCAAGAGACCTATATTTGGTTAATACATTCCTGTCACTCCTTATCACCAGGGTTTGCTGTGACGTACAGCACCTGCCTTAATCTACCTGAAACTGGCTTTCCCATGTTCACTCTTTCACACATCCCTGATTGACACCTTCATAAACATTATAAAAGCACCATTTTAAATGAAAGATTCTTTTCTGTGTTTAACAGGAAGAGTTATAAAGTTTCATTCCTAGAGTAGATAAGGAATAAAGTATTTTTCAGCCATGTTACAGTAGAGCAATAGCCTGTCATCATCTAATTCAGATATTATACACACAAGAATGACAGTTCTGAGTTATGACTGCCAATATGGCACACAAAACAGGTTAGTTTTCTTTGAAGCTCCTTCTTATATGCCAAGAAATGAGTTGTAAGGAGAAAAAAAAGGGGGGGGGGTTATGGCAGATGCTACTGAACATGTGTGGGAAAGGTTCTTTACTCTAGGTAAAGAATACAATCTGAGAAAAATTAATAAACTGCTGAGAAAGAAGAGACCAGTTCTGTCAAAGACCTTTGAATTAACAGAACAAATGTCACAGAAAAGAAATGTTCAGGGTAAGGACCAGCTTGAAACAAGAATATTATTTTGACAAAGGCCAGACAGTGCAGAACTTCAAATAGTCATCTGGATTGCACGGAACTGCTAAATGAAAGAATGCAACACATAGCATTTTAAAGAGAGAAAGCTGAGGAGGAAGGGGGAATCCTGGCCCTTTCTGAAGTAAACAGCAAAATTCCCATTTGCTTTGTTAAACCAGGACTTCATTCCTTGATTGAAGAAGAGAGAAGTTTTGAAGTTGGAGCAAGAGATGGTGGAGCCAGGATTTGGGCCACAGATTTCAGGAGTGCAGGATTCAGAAAAATGCAGGCAAAGGGATTAGGAGTGAAACTAATAACTGAGCTGGTGCATAAAACTTCTAAATTATGTCACGTCATTTTAAAATTGAACATGTGCACTTAACTGGATTTCACAACCACTGTCTTTCTAAATATGGATATTTTTGAGTTACTCAGCAAAATAAAAATTTCACACAATGACAATTGCTATATCATAACAGAAAAAAAATATGGCTTCACAGGCCCCACTCTTAAGAAAACAGCATATTTAAGAAATATATTTCCAAGCACTTATTATGCCTAGAATAAAAACATTTCAGCTTGGCTTTATCGATCTGAAACTCATTTCTGTATTCCAAACATTATTGTCACAGTACAACACACAATATACTATATGAGTATAGGACAAGCTGATAAATATATTTGATACATAAATTTTATTAATATGATAAATATGAAAGCACTGTTAATGTGGATTATTCTATTATAAAGTGGCATTTTAGCATATAAAGACAGATTAGGAAAATATCTGTGAAAAATTACTGAAGAATACATCGTTTCTGAGAAACTATGAAGAAATTACTACATTGTTTTCCATGTTAAATTTACAATTGGTAAATATTTTCATTCAAGCAAGTACAGAAATCTGATGTATGTATATTTCTTACTATGAGAAACTGTTTCACATATATGCTATTTTGTTACTAGCAGCATTGCATTCAGCACTATTCATATTTGAATAATAAGAACACTGAGAAGAAAGATAAAACTAATGAATGCAGATCAATATCTATGAAATACTCTATTGCTTACAGGGTAAAAAGCAGTCTGGATGAGAGAAAACACTGGTTTTGTGAGTTGTGGCACTTCTATGAGCAAACAACAGATTTTTCTGCTCTCTTACAGTTAAAACAGTGGGAGTTGCTGGATGTTCAGTACTTGGAAGAATTAGGCCACTCCATCAGTTTCCTGAAGCAGCCTAATTTCACATGCTCTATTTCTGTTTGAACCTAGGTCATTGTGTCTTTAAGTCGGAACAGTTGGAATGGGGATAAAGGAGGATATTTAGAACAAACTCTTATTGATAACCTAATGCCCACACTGGTCTTACAACATTTTCCCCCAATTCATTTCATTTAAAAAACAAATTGAACTTTAAAATTGAATCAAGAGATAAAGATCTTATACTGCGGGAGAGCAAGCCTTTTTTTTGCAGACAGTAGTATTTCCAAGCAGTAAGTAGGATAACAGATATGATCCCACAGAGCAACATTTCTGTGTCATAATGATTTGTGTTTCAGTCATCTCTTTGTTTTTATAAAGATAGAAGGGTTCTTGGGCTTATCAAATTCTTAAATTTGCAATTTTTCAGACCCCTTTCTTTTCAGTAGATACTCCCATTGTAGTGGAGAGCATATGTATTACAAACCACTAAAGAGATATCAAAATATTCATCATTCATTAGAGAAAAATATATCTGACATTGTATAAATTCTTTAGAGTGTGCACTAGATGTTGACAGTAACGAACATGCTATTTCTATTAAATCTTAAATCTATTAAATTTTCTTCTTTGTTATAACAAGGAAAGTTTACATGTATTGAAGTCCGATTTCACCTTGAGAGGCAAATGGGTTACTATCTCATCCAGATGTACATACCAAGTCTCTTGATCGTCATTCTGTCCTGGGTGTCATTTTGGATCAATATGGATGCAGCTCCAGCCAGAGTGGCTTTAGGCATAACAACTGTGCTGACCATGACAACACAAAGCTCAGGTTCACGAGCGTCACTTCCAAAGGTAGGCAGAATTTCCTCTGTTGGCACTGCGCTAGTACAACGTGATAACACTATTTGACAAAAACACTTCTAGCCATCCTCTCAATAGCTGCTCTGACTATTAGCACGTAAGTATTTTTTGAAGGAAAGGAGATAAATTGCTTCGAAATATTTAGGGTTTTTTTAAGCTACCAGTCAAATACACACTACTTCTCTCCTGACTCAACTATTTAGCCAGGTTCATATCACCTACTATTCCATAAAACTCAGCAAGGGATGAAAGCTGTAAGTTATTCAGTACTACATAAATGCCGCTTGTTAGCCTTTGACTGGCTTATCCTTTTCCAAACCCCAGTATCTGATGATATGCTAGCAAACACGATGACTGAATTTCTAAAGGTCATAGATTCCGACCTGCTCTCGGTCATCTTGCTTGCCCAGAAACTGCCTACATTATGAATTTATCCACAGTAATTAATGTCTAAATTACAAATGTAGTCAATTCCTCCCCTTGATTCTCAAAACAAAGTTAACTATCCACAGCTGTTTGCATCCAGCCAGCTGTTCTAATGGAGAAACTGCTGCATCTATTCTTTGTTTTGACTATTCCCTCAGTTTTACTTGCTCACAGTACAGCACACCCGCTTGATAAGAGTGAAAGAAGAAAAACAGGTATAATCCTAAGACATGTAAAAAATACATTTTTCAGATCAACAAATAGATATCACAGTTGTGGAAATGGTCAGACTGGGCCATTATATAATGCTGAACCATGTCATCTGTCATGGTTGAGAACGTAGTATACCAGTCAGAGTGAACAAACATCTCTGTTTAATGAGATAATCTCCCTCTCAAGGGGAAGCCTGGAAAGTTACCCATTCTTAGCACCACAAGAAGTAAAGGAGACTTTTGCTTTATCAACATTTTTAAAAGAAAAAAAGTGAAGCTAAATACAGCCAAGCAAGTGTATAAAGAATGGTTCACTACACAATGTAAATAGTTTAAAATATATTTCTGTGATTTACTTTTTGAGTCTCCTGACCTGTCATTGCTTTGAACATTTTCTTTTGTATTTTAAGGGCTAATCCTTTACCATCTTCATGTACTATTGCACTTAATGGAAATAAAATGTATATAATAAAAATACTTGAGTTCCATTTCTGTATTAGTTTTAATACTGTATTTTTAGGTTGGCTGAGTAGCATTTTTTCCAAGTAAAACAGATACCTCTGACAGGTGAATCTGCTTTGCACTTCAAGCATATTGACCCTGTAACATCCAAATCATCTCATCAGATGAGAAAACGGAACACTATAAAAACTCAGAAAAGCAAGCATGTACCAACGAGTTACCAAAGCCAGCTAGAGATGTTTCTGTCATATTTTTAAGGCCTGATGCTAGCTATGTTCAGTTAAATGATAAAGCTGTTGCACATAGATGTGCTTTATCTTGTAAAGAATACAGCTCTTGCACACTGAGAGGGAACAAGCCCTACCTTCCCAGTCCAGATTATGTCCTGCACTTTAGCTTCACCATAATGAAGGACTGCAGTGAGTTCCTCTATTCTGTAACTGGTTTTCTGTACTTCTACTGTGTCAAAATTACAGGACTAGTTTGAACCCATATCTTTGATTTGCCATGCCTATACTAGCACAGAATGAACATAGAGTTCTCCATCTACTTTCCTTCTTCAAGCTAATTTCTCTGCCAGGAACTTTAAATCAGACTCTTTACAACAGGAGAATTCCCACTGATCCCACTAGAAGCTATTCTCTAATTCCTTAGTATCATTTACATATTATATTGGGAGAAATGGAAAAACACCATGTGTTTCTTGTGGATTATTTGGTTTATGACCTACAGTACATTCTTAAGAAACAAATGAAGTAAAGAATAAACTAAATTTGTGAAAGACTGTTTAAAAAAATAAAATTTAAGGTACACAGATTGCATTGTTGGCCCTCTTATTACTTAGCTAACTTTCATGTTAAGTTCTGTTTGATCAACACAGTCTTGGGATCTGGAGATATTAATGCACTTCCTCCTAACATTATGCAATACTAAACTTCACATCTGTGTTTTTAACATTTTCAGTCTTCTGCTCTGTTTTCTCCATAGGTGTCATATGTCAAAGCAATTGACATCTGGATGGCTGTGTGTCTGCTCTTTGTATTCTCTGCACTTCTGGAATATGCAGCTGTAAACTTTGTGTCAAGGCAGCATAAAGAACTTTTGCGATTCCGCCGGAAGAGGAAGAAGAACAAGGTAAAACTAGCAGTATTAACAACTCTGAAACAGAGTCAAAGGAATTGATATATGTCATAATATAGACTTTACTTGGTAAACACAGTGCTGCTTAAAGTGGCTGTATAAATAAAATGGCAGCACAGAATGAAATCCACTCTAGGCAGAGGGCCACTACAAGGACTATGCACTGCATAAATCCAACTTGAATTCTCAAAAGAGGGATTAAGAGGGATTTAAACGAGGCATGGGCCATGTGGGAGCCATCTGCACAGGCATGAATTTCACTCTGTTAGAAGGGTCAGATTATTCTTCAGAGGATGAATGTTACTGGTACATGAAGCATTTTGTACTGCATTGAGATTCAACAAATAATATTTCTTAACTTGCTTCTAGAGTTCAGTTCAAAGCCTTAACAGCTGTGTTTCATGTAAATATTTATAATATAAAAATCACTTTTTCAATTACTTTATTGGTGGAAGAACAAACATTTTACTTTAAAAGGCTAACTGAGGAGTGTTTTTTCCTTCTGTCTTGTTAATTAATATTAGTGTAAACTGTTCATACAATTAGTAAGAAACTTTAATGGAACAATGGTTATTAATATTTATTTTATAGCTGAAACTATCTAGACTACTTGTAAAGTAAGTCACTGCTAATGTTGTATAAAGTCAAGCAATTGAGGCTACAGATTTAAATTCTGAAGTCAGCTAAATCAAGCATTGAGTAAAGTTTTTATGCATGATTCCTACTTCAGATTTTTCCAAGAGAAAATATTTCTCCAACCTATTTATTGAATAGGTACCCACAACTCCTGTCACGCAGAACCCTGCACTGACTTTCAGTCACTAGCTAGAACATTGCTATGGATCAAAGTATGACTGTAGCAAGGAGTGACACGTGACTCAGTACAGCCGTCTTCTGTTCCTGAAGGCTTACCTCACTTTACTGCTTGTATCACAAAAAAAGTTAATTAACAGCTTGTTCCCTTTTACTTACAAGATAGTTAAAATATAAAACGCTGTAAAGCTGATCTAGCAGTTTCTGCTAGCAAGACTCTGCGTGAACAAGGGAGAGCAGGCTATGCAGTCATGTGAAAATTATATTTTCATACATTTGTCTGTTGCTGTGCGTTAAGTCCTAGCCTTGCTCAGAGACACTCACCTACCACAGCTTAGAGGATGGTCCAGACTCCATATATACCTACTTTCAGCATCTGTCCCTGTGAAAAATATGCTCTTTGTCCTTTTAGCTGGCAGCAGCAGAAAACACGCTTTCCGAGACATGCAGGAGGAAGGCAGCATTTTTGTAACAGGGTGTTTATTTCTGAAATGTGGCAGCTCTTGGAAAGCTGCTCAAAGGTCTGGAACATGGGAACGGGCCAGGCAGAGACGGATCACCGGGCTGGGGGCAGGTGTGCTGAAACCAAGGCCTCATGTATCAAATATAAACAGCTATGTTGAGTGATACATTTTAGTCTGTCCTTTTTTTCCACCATGTACTATAGTGATTTCTGGATCTCAGGCAAATTCACTTTATTCAACTCAAGTGATGTCTTTTGACATCAGCTTGAATACAGCCTGATTATTATAACCACAGGGTCAGAGCCTGGCAAGTACTATTGCTTTTCTTCTTCAGAAGCAAAATATATTTCCAGCCCTCTTTTAGCAATTTCAGACTTGCTAAATATACTTCTTCAACAATCACAGTCAATCACATTTAACCTTAGAGGTATTTGAGGAAGGACCCACAACATACAAAGCACTTTTAAGAGAAGCCTGTTTAAAAGAGTATGCAATCATCGCATCATGACATCATGGTGTGAATTAGCAGTCCTTATTCTAATTTCATACTTCCTTTGACAGTCTTCTAACTTCATGGTAGGTTGCCTGCTAGACTCAAGTAAAATTAAAGGATTGGACTTACAGACTCCAAGGTCTATGGTAAAGCATCAAATATTCCCCCTAGATACTGAAGGATGAAGACATATATTTCAATGATTTTCATGATAATACTAATAGATATATAGCTAACAGATATATAGCAGGTATAGCATCACAATACCACTTGTTGGTTAGCTAATCAAGTATTCCACCATTATAATATTTCCTTACTGCCTGAAAACACTCTATATTGTACTCCCAAATTTTCTTTTTACTAAGTGGAGCCTAGATTTTTCTTGTTCTTTGCCTTGAAATCTATGGAATTAATAACAGAATTTAATTACTTGCTTTCATATTCTCAAGGCACACAATGAGACAAGCAAAAACACTAGCTACTTTTACAGAGAGCTGATCTGTCAATTTTACCTTTTTTACTTTCACTTTTTTATTGGGATTCTGAAAGATTTACTTGGAGCAGATGTGTTTATTTTCAGCAATGACAAAAACACAAGATAACTTGTTCCTTTTCCTACTTTTTGTCTGAGTCATCTTTTTTTTTTTTTTTTTTTTTGTTACATCTCCAGAAGTTGTTTGCATCTTGCACACAGAAAGGACAGTAGGTTCTTCTAAGCCAAGAGCAGAAAATTCTAGTCGCTATGGGCTATACTAACTCCAAAAGAGTAGACTACAAAAAGAAAAAATTTAAGAAGTGGCTCAAAAATTACTCTTCCATCTTACTAAATTTTCCATTTTGTTTTCTCTTTCCCTTCTCCCTGAACAATCAATTCTGCATTAAGATGGAACCAATTTTTTGAAAACATTTATTTTTCCAAACACTTTGTAGAAAAGTAGGAGACCAATTCACCCCACAATAGCAAATAGCCTTGTAGCTAAGGCACTCACTCCACGGCATGGCATAGCAAGAGCCTTGGACATCAGTTTCCTACAACCCAGGTATTGAATTCCTACAACCCAGGTGTATTTCCTACAACCCATGTGTATTTCCTACAACCCAGGTATTGAATATTTTGTGACTATGTGTTTTTTCCTCCCTGTCTCTAAGTTTCATCATGAGACAGTTTTCTCAGCATAAGTTTACCTAAAAATGGTTGGATCCTCTGCAAGGTTATGATTTTGACAAATAGACATTTTTCTGGCAAAACAAATTTAACTGAAGGGTTTTTGACCGACTCCAGTTCTGTGTAGAGATGGAGCTCCTGACCAGAGGTAACCTTGGCGAATCTGCCCTCTCAGGCTCCAGAGACACCTCAGCTAATTGCTTCTTTTTTCTCAATGTTTTATTAAACCATTGCTTGCCCAGCAAATATACCAGAAACATTGCAGTATAGAAATTTTATCTCTTCAAAAAATTTGGATCATATCCTAAACCCTCTGGTATACAAATAATAATTGATGTCTTGCAGATCAAAGCAAGCAGTTAATAACTAGCCTTCCTTACCACAAATATTATTTGCTCACCACAATTTCTAACATGAAAACCTAGAATGGTAAATCAAGATATTTATGTTGCCTTCCTCTTTTGTCTTTTTCAGTCAGCTACTATCGCTCATGATTATAAAGTTTAGTTTGTTTTTGTGATCCATAAATAGGCCCTGATTATAGCGTGAATATTTCAGTATGAATTCACACTGGAATACTGTGACTAGCCAACAATTCTCAGGAATTAAATTTTATTTGACTTCTGAAATGATAGCATATAAACTGATTTGACCACAAAAGCAAAAGGCAAGAAAAGAAGTTAGATACAAAGACTGGGTTTAAAATAACTTTCAGGGGCTTCCTTTAACATTAAATCCCCTTCCTTTCCAAAGTGAAAAATGCCATTCTATTCAGTATTTATGTCCACATAGATTAGAAAAGTAAAGTCGTTACAATAACTTAGTAGACTTTTTCATCCTATATGCTTATCATCTTGGGACATTTTACTAGGATGATTATTTATTTAACCAGATTAAAAAATCCACGCCATATTAGAATGAATTTGCACTGATGGATACAAACTTTTTAATCTGTACAGGTACAACAAAATTCCTAGTGATTCAACTGTATTACAGAAGCCCCAAAATAGATGGTTTAAAACTGTTGGAAATGTTTTATTTCAGATATATGTTGACAGAATAGAACTTGTATGTATATTGTTATGATATTTTTTTATTGTGATGGGACAGCTGAAGGATTTCCATAATCTTTTTTTTTTCCTGTAGTTGAAAAGACATGCTTGTTGCTAGAAATATTTCACCTTTACCAGCTAACCCTAGCAACAGTCAGATGGTTGAATTTCAGTGCTGGAAGGCCCTTAAGAGGTCACTGAATCCACATTCCTGCCCTAAGTCAGTATCAACTATACCTAATCCATCCTGGCCATAAAAATCCCAGAACCTCCCCTGCAGTCTGTTCTAATGGTTTACTACTCTTGTAATTAGAGAGGTTTTTACTCATGTCTTTTTTGGCTTCTCATGGCCTATCTAGAAGGAACACAGAGAACACACCACTCCATTCCTTCTGAAACCACCTTTTACTTATTTCTCTTCCATTCACTCTTCTTTTCTTTAAACTAATATTCCCAGTTTGTTCAATATTTCTTACAGGGCATGATTCCTACACTTTTGTTCATTCTCATTCTTCTCCCCTGGAAATTCCCCTAATAAGTCCATATAGTTTCCCCAGAATTGTGGTGTTTCCAACATGAAGCCTAAACAGTAACAGTTGAGAGCAGCAGAAGCATCACATGTCATACAAGTTATACACTTGTTTATCCAAACCAGTTTGTTGTTTGCCTTTTTAACAACAGCATAGTGTTGACCCGTATCAAGACTGTGACCTTCCTTAATTCCCAGGTACTTTCCCAGAACTACTGCAGAGCCATTTGCTTTTCATCTCATGTTTGTGAAATCAATCACTCCTGCCTTAGTACCTTGTTTTTGCACCTTTTGACTATCATCCTGTTTTTGCAGAGTATTTGTCCAAATTGTCAAATTCAATTTTAATACTAAACATATCCTCAAATACATTTTCAGTCTTCCCCAGCCTGGTGTCTTCTGCACATTTAATCAAAACTAAGGGTTATTCCTTCTCATTGCTGAGTAAAAGTACAGGAGAACTGAAATCTCTCTCTTAAAAATATATATATTATCAAACTAGAAAAAAAAATCTTCTCTGAGTGAGTATGATAAACAAAACGAGAACAGTTGAGAAAAAGTATACAGTTCTACAAAAAGTAATTATCTACAGAACGATATCAAGGTATTCTCACATCTAAAGCTCATCCATCATTGCTATTTTCTTCACGCTCTTTCCCCTCTCAACCACTGCCTCCTTCTGATAACACTTTAGCATGTTTGCAGTCTCCCTTCCTGGATGGCACTAACAGCAGCAGCAATGGTCTTTCCTAGGCACAACTGCACCTTCTGGCTACTGTTTGTATACTTGTAACTCACTGAAGGATTCCAAATAATTTAAAGGCAAATTTCGCTTTAGAGGTTGAATCCAATGCCCACAGAATTAACAAAAATTTGTAATTGATCTGAGGGAGTCTAGGATTGTGCTATACATACAGTAATAAATAAAAATTATTGCAACATAACATGCAAACTATTCATTGCTGTTTTCCAACAAGCATCACAACAGGTATAGGAGATATTTCAGAAAATGTCTGGTTTCCTTACAGTTGCACAACTAGCATAATAAATCCTGAGAACAGGGAAGTTTCAGTTCCCAATCTGCAACTGCATTTGGTAGTCACTCATTATACGATCCAGTAATCTTTGCTTTGTTTGGGAAAGAAATCTGGCCAAAGAACTCATCAATTTCACAAACACTCTCTTACTGATATGCTGGAAATATTCTTTCAAAATGAATAAATATTAATTACTTATTTAAAGTTACACTCTCTTAGGTGCTTGAAAAATAAAAAATGGTACGAGTCATACAGGCATACTGAAACATATTTGTGGACGTTGTTTTTCTTGGATGCATTTTCACTGTACAAGAAACAAACATTAATTGGATACATATACTGAAAAACACTGATTCTACATTACCTTTTAGTATAAAATATTTACTTTTCAGGAATAGTCAATCTTATAATTCTATTTTCAAAAATCTAAAGATCAAGGCATCTTTAGTGAGGAAAATAGACATGTGAACTAGATTGATTTAATGGTAATCACACGTCTTTTCTTTTGTTTTCTTTTTGGTCAACCCATCCGTTTTGATGAAAGTATTTTGAGGGAGTTCTTGATGGAAATGAAATGAATGAATCATTGCAGCATAGCAATGGCTTGAGATGTGCAGGACGTATAGACGGGACTTTGCCTCAAATCTACAGTACAAATTTAAGGGTAAACTATGTAGAAGATGTCCCATTTGTCATAATGTGATACCCAGTCATTAACAGAGGCCCTGTCCTTTTGTCTGAACTAATGTCTTCCCATGTGGACTCCATAAACCTTCATTACTACCTGTATGTGATGACGTGAAATGTTAATAAAGGTACCTGTCTTGTTAATTTTGCAATCTATATTGATCTTTTAAAATCTGGATTAAAACATAAAATTAAAATTATTCTTCCTGCAACTTCAAAGGAACACTGACATCAGTTCTAGGAGCAATCAGCTGGTACCAGATAAATATTTAAAACTAAGCTGTTTGTAGTGCAAAACAATTCAATAATGCTTTTCTTCTCAAAAATTAGCAGTAAAAAAAAGTATTCAAACAACCAAAGCTAACGCTTCAAATATATCCTCAACAACCTACAGTCAAAAGGCTACAAGAGATATTTTCAGTAATTATGCATATTATTTCTCAAGAGAAATTAATTACTAACTATATGTACAGAAAACGCATAGTCATAAGCCCATAGAAACTGAAATCTTTCTCTTATTCTATGGCTGAATATTTTATAGAACAATAAGAAAAGATAAGAAAAATAAACCAGGTGAAATTATTTCCTTCAAGCCACCAAAAAATTCTAACTTTCTAAATAAAATTTGTTATCTAAGTATTAATATTTTTATTATAATTTTAATAGAAGTAATAAAATATTTAAATGCAGCTGTACACTGGATAGTATTCAAACTGCTAGCTGCTATGCAGTATGTGTGAAAACCACAGTCACATTAAAACTTCACTAAAGCTTTATCAATAATATATATGATGTCATTCATTTGCTTTTTCTCAGTGATCACGCACTAAAGATATGTGCGAAAGAAAAAAAAAACCCGTCCTTATAACTTCTTAAAAGAAAGTTTTCATCCCGAATGCAACGGACTTTTTGAGGAAGACATTGAGCTGGGCAGACTCTGTGTCAGGACACACTGCGTCCTTCCATCAGATAATCTCAACAGCTGTGGACTCAGACACCTGTATTTTCAGACATATTTCTAGCCAAAAAGGAGGACTCCAGCCAAGTCATTTTAGGAAAACAAATGGGGTATCACTGTCACTTCACACAAACGGCTTTGAAAAAGCACTGAAAAGTTAATTTCATTAGCACTAGTAGCTGCATCTCACCTGCTGTGCAGATACAAACCTGAGGCCAACTTAATGATTTTTCTGCATTACTGATCTGCTGGAAAACTCGCAGAACTACCTCTTGGATGCTCCAGCTGGTACCGCAGCAAAGAGGCAGGGGGGTACCTGGCATGCTACCATGCTCCCGGCAGTGCCCTTCTCTGCAGGGCCATTAGCCCCAACACTTTGGCCAGACTTGGCAGGCGCCAACCATCCCACCTGCCCCACGGCATCCGACAGACACAGGGCAGAAAAGATAGACCCTGAGAAGGACTTTCACATCACTGCCTCAGCAGCACAGGATTTCTGAGCAGCCTGCTGACTGACTGCATTCAGGATGTCTGCAAGGCAAAAACAAGCAGAGAGCTGAGCTTTAAAGCCCTCCTAGGGGATCACAATTCAGGCAAGCACAGCACAGGGCCAGTAAAGCCAAAGTATAGTGCCTCACCCTGAAAACACGTCCAACTGAGAGCTGTTATTCAGCGCAATTATTATATAAGCATCCTGAGCCAGTGACATTATAAGCACTATTTTCTGGAGAAGTGTGAAAAGATTTAAACCATGAAGCACAGATCTTTGCCCATATCAAGGAGTTTAAACGTCAACTCTAGAGTAATCCTCGTAGCCTACGGATTTGTAACTTCTGTTATAAAGATATTTCCCTTTTTTTTTTCTGACAGGAGAGGCACAGTACTGTAGTAATTAGTCCTTTGTTTTATCACGTCATCAGAAAATCACTCTATCATTTTGTATTTCTGTTATTCATCTCCACATTTAAGTAAGTCAGTGCTTTTTCTTCCTCTTTTGCTTTCATGTTAATTTTTCTTTACTTTCGGTTTTATAGAAGTATTCTGATATAGGTTTGAAGTATAGTGGTTTCAGTCTAGAAGTTTATTCAATTTACATATCTGAAAAACCACATCAGCTGGGTAACAACTACAGCAGGGCTGGATGCTAATCCAGCTAATTCCATTTTCCTGTAGATAACTGGGTCAACCAATATTGATAATGATTTTTTTTATTTTTTTAAAAAACAAAAGAAAATTAAAATGTTTTTTCTAGTAACTGTCACTTAATCAAAATTTTAAGGATGTTTAAAATTAATTGTCCATTCCAGAGCACTTTCAAATTTTCTGAATGACACTGGTATTGTCAAAATGAAAAATTTGAAAGTTTGTATTTAAACAGTAACTGGTAATTTTTTTTAACTTTGATTTTTAATTCACTCTAGGAAGAACTTTAAAATATCAAAATTTCTCATATAAAATTAAAATTGACTGCTGCTTACTTCTAACTTTTTAGTATTTATGAAAATGATTTTCCAAAATAGTTAAGAAATAACATATACATAATACTTTGTCATACTTAATAAAAGCCTATAATCCTAAAGAAACTGGGTTAAATTAGACATGGAAAAAAGGAAATCTTGAATTTAAAAATAGCCAAAAAAATGTGAATGCCCTCAAAATCATAGCACTATGCTTGGGTAGCATAGATAGTGCAGGAATACTCTGGGATATATTCAAATCTAATCTGGACCTGTCTTCTCAGTCTATGTATTATTTATCCATCTGCATTTCTACCTCCTTTACTACTTGAGAATATCTCTAACCAGGCGGAGAGAGGTATAAAATGCATCTCCTGATGGAAGCCACATTCTTGAAACCCATCCTTGGAGACTATGTACATCTTCAGACTATCTATTTTTGTTTCTGTGCAGTGTGATTTAAAACCAGATTCAATTTTCTCTTGTAGCTCCCTGAATTCAGAATGTCTTTGCCAGTTTTCCCCTGGACTGACAGAACAAGTCAGAAGGAAAATCTGGCCTTTAGCTTTCATTCACTTTATTTTAAACTAAGACACTTTACATACTATTCTCTATCTGTGGCATGCACAGGGAAGAGTAGAAATAAGGCATACAAATGATTAATTATATTAGTGAGAATTCTGCCTCTCTCATCAACGCATGTTTACTAAATGTGACCATCACTACTATTTGCCTGATGGTTATGTCTCAGGGCCAGGAAACCATTTTGTTTAGTGACGCATAAAGTTAATGGCTATTCTCCAAAAGACCCGTGTGAAATTTGCCCAGTTGAAGACTGCAGACATCTGCTGTAAATGGGGAAAAAGAAAACCAATCAGTAGTTGTGTTCCTGACTGCTACTATGTTACTAAGGTTTCTTTTTTTCTCTAAATAGATTACAGATTCTATAAACAAGTAGATAAAACTGGGCTTGTTGAAGTGGCTGCAATAGTTTTGGCAGAGACATTGATAGGGCCAGAATTTCAACAAGTTAAACTGCAGAGTCAAGAAGTCACTGAGGTAAAGGTACTTGGTACTTAGCAGCTGGTAAGATTTCTGTAAATAAAAAAAAACTTGCTTTTTTTTCCCTTTTGCAACAGGATGATGATGTAAGAGAAAGTCGGTTTAGTTTTACAGCATATGGCATGGGGCCATGTCTGCAAGCAAAAGACGGAGTGACACAAAAGGGGCCAAACAACCCCGTTCAAGCTGCACCAAAAAGCCCCGATGAGATGAGAAAGGTATTTATTGACCGGGCCAAGAAGATAGACACAATTTCCAGAGCTTGTTTCCCATTAGCCTTTCTGATTTTCAACATTTTTTACTGGGTAATTTACAAAATCATTAGGCATGAGGACATTCACCAATAACGAGATTAAGGCTTTTAGCGCACACAGTTCTGGCTGGCATGTTCAACAGGAGGCTGCTAGAAATATGCACAGGAGTCATCAGGAGAGCTAAAGGCATCGAGGGGAAAAACAAAAAGGAGCCTGCAAGACTTGCGTTACCAAGTCACAGTGGAATGGAAGAATGACACCCAGAGAAGATACGTCTGCTATTGCAGTTTCTACATCAAACTAAATATTATCAACTTTTTCATAGTCAATCACTCTCTACTGAAGCTTTACTGCCAAGTGTTTATACATACTGTTACATAGTGATATAATTGTACAGTACTCTTTGATGTTCCTCAAAAATTTTTTAATTCTGGTGTATTTTTTAATTATAAAATGGGTCCAGAACACCCTAGGTAAATCCCATAGTATTAGAGAATACATTAGCATTTGTAACCCTTATTTCAATTTTACAAGATAATGACAAATTACTGATTTAAATTTTGAAATTTAAGGACTTCTTCTTGTCTTAAGAACAGTATCTGTGGTTTTGCAATGAGCACATATGATGCATTTAAGTTATATTATTTATTCAAAGTACTCCATATTACAGTTCCACTGGAAAATGTGCATTGAAATAATCTCAGAGACAGCACAAGCTACTGCTGCCCAATAGTCTGAATATCATTTGGAAAATATATTAAAATTTGTCACATACTGTTTCCTATAAAGGTTTTTTTTTCTTTTAATTACAGACAGTTACACTTTGATAAATTCAAACTTAAAAGCTTTTAAATCTTTTTTATATTTTTTGACTTTTTTTCCCAATTGATAACAATTCATACAGCTTTGGAGATGGACAAGCTGCACTAAAATTTTGCAATACTCCATTTTTAATTCAGTGCAAAAGAAACCCTGTAACAAAGTTAAAAGCAAAGAGTCATCAGCTCTGCTGAAATATTAGGAGGATGAGTATAGCTGTGTTTATGTACATATATCTCCTATACGTTATGTAAATCACAGAAAGTTTGATATATAGGTATATGAAGTTTTCTTTCTCATTCTTTGAAGTTTATGGACATGACTTAGATGCTGCTTAAGTAGTACTTCACAATTTTGAAAAAACATGCAGTTCTAAAACATGAAAAAAATCCAGATCTTTCATTTTAATTATACTTCACAGTAATCAATAGGGATTGAAACTGTTAAGAGAGATTTTCTCCATTTAGAATTACATAAGTCGTATTAGTTGCTTTTTTGCATTATAACACAATAGATCATATTTATTGCATAGTGTGTAAACACTCTTGGTACTCTTCTCTATTGAAAAATAAAAACATGCTAAGATACGGAAAGCTGACATTGAGAAGTATTCAATACTTTGAGTCCAGTAGCTGAGGCTGTTTCTCATTGCAAAATGTTTTTATTTTGACCATGTTTTAAATTTTTGGTTTGTTATTGCTCAGAATGCATATACAAAAGCAAAATACAGCTGGAGGCAAACATCTAGTGCACTGCCAAAGGCATGTTGCATATGAAGTAACAGAAGCAATGTTACCCTGCACTGAGGATTATAACATAGCAACCTTGGGTTTGGTTGGGCTTGTTGTTTTCCTCCAAGGATTAGTTAGAGAGATTTTAAAAAAGCAGTTCTCTGATTTTGTTGAACTGTCTCAGAAAGAAGCTGTACAATCCTCCCTTCTTTTAAAGCAGTATTATTTTACAGTTTTGCTTCATTTATTTTATGAAAGCAATTCATTTCAAACAATTATTTTTAATTAATTTCTTTATATACATGTTCCAAAAAATTCTGATCACTAAAGAATGCCTGTGCTGATCTGTGGGAAGGGGTACTACGAACTAATGCCTGACCTTTTGGTTGGGTTGTATTTGTCTCCCTCAAACTTGTCATGAACTGTATTTTATAAAAAGGGATGTTAACTTATTTTTACTTTCAGTGAAGTCAACAGTATTTAGTTAAAGGACTATTTTAAGTACTGGATCCATAATCAAGAGGCAACCATAAAACATTACATGAACTTTCAAACTTATCTCTCTTCTTACCATTTAAAATAGCTGGCTTCTCTCAGTAAGGAATTCTTCATTGAAGGAATCAGTACCTAAAAAATGCTAGCTAGATACATAACTCTGAGTTATTCTACAACACTTCAAAGTACTTGACCGCCTGGCTCACACTGCTTCTTTCCCAATCATTCAATGGTCTAATATTACCTTGTTTGGAAAATATTAATAAATCCAAGTAATACAAGCTAAATAAACTTAGCCCTAATTTCTTTCTTCACTACTTAAGCGAGAAAAGATCTGTGTTCTCAGATGGAGAAATGAGATGGAAGCCTTGAAAGTGATGAAAGAGAGACTGGATTACAGTTCTGGCAAAGTCAGGAGAAATGTAGAGTTGTCGAACAAGAAGGACAAGATCCTTCATTCACGTATGAATCTATTAACTCAGTGAGGGGGAAGACGGTATGCTAATCTAAGGAAAAAATTACGGTATGTGATATATATATATATACACAATAAAAAGCATAAAACTACATTATAATTCTTTTCTAACATCCCTAATGGATTGTTACCTATAGACCATCATGTTGGGAGGGTGAGCACATCCTACCTGTTACTTACAACATTCAGTCCTCTAACAGGGCATTTTGATTAAGAGGATTAAATATATTTAAAACATTATGAAAAGTCTACAGTTAGAACATTTTTGTATGTATTAAGTAGCTCTATTAAGAATAAAAATATCTCAAATAAGAGGGAAAAAGCAGGAATGGTTCCATGATGATAATTTCAAATGGAACATCTGGCATGTCACCCTGCTGCCCTGAAGGAACTAAAGGTTTTTTATTTTGATACAATGGAATGAAGATCTCTCTTGAACTGATGTTTCTTTATCTTTTACTGTAACCATAATATTTGCTAATTTAACAGAAACCTTTACAGTCCCAAGCAACCTTGTGCAAAGTCACATGGCAAAGAAAAAGATAAATGTCAGTTAAGATTACAAAAGACCTCCAGGCACAAATACCAGCTGTCCACTAACTGACTATGGGAAAAGCCCCAAAATGCCAGCAGGCATGCCTGCCCTCTACGCAAAGCTAGAATCAACAGTTGTTGTCATCAGCTATGAAGATTAGTGCGGGAGCTGATTCTTCTGTAACTGTAAAGTGAAGCAGCAGGGAATTAGATCAGGAAGTTGCAAGCAGAGGTACTCCGCAGCATCTGTCACACAGCAGCATCTCTGCTACAGTCCTGCACAAGGAGCAATGTGGAAGCAGAAACGGAGCAATCAAAGAAATGATGCTTGAGGCAGATGCTACCTGTTCGGACTTCACCTACATCTAAAACAGGTTCCATTCACTAGACTGGAGTAGGACTCGGCTGTCCTGTGTGGCTTTGCTGGAGCACAGGTCCCCAGCAAAGCCGCACAGGGAAGCTTCTTGTACACACAACCCCGGTGTGACAGGCAACAGCCATTGCAGCCTGGACCTCGGTAATTATTCACCATAGGTGCAGGCTCTGTGCTATTCAGGTCGTGTGTTCATGGTTGCCATAGGTTAGCCCTTTAGCTTCAAAAAATAAAAACATTGAAGAGCCATGCGATGCACCAAAATCAGAGGCAAAGACTCTAGGATCTGGTGGATTACTCCAAGTGGCACAGCTGCCAAAATGCTGGCACAGCTACCACACAGGAGAAAGCCAGAAGCATGAGGGTTTCTTATGACCCCTGCCCGGCCGCCAGTACCCCTGCCGCTGACACGCCAGCTCAGGTGGAAACAGCATGCGCAGGGGGCACTGCCTTACTCAAGACTGCCGCTGCGAAGCGTGCGTTCCCTTGGGACAGCAGTTTCCGGCTGGGAAAAAGCAGAACTGACTTCCTCTCCATATCACCTGCTTTCTGAATGGAAAAAGGAGTGGGGCATGGGGACAGGAGGGAGAGCTGGGGCTGTGCACAGCACAGGGGCCATATGGAAAGAGAAAGCCCAAAGCAGTGCCTAGAGCCTTTCACACGACTCTCTTCTTCCTGCACTAAAGATGGATATGTGGTCCAAACCATATCACCCCCCTGCAAGGCCAAAAATTTTCAGTCACTGAGAGAGGATAAGGAAGATACTTCATAGGTACAGTAGCTAAACTGACTCAGCTACCCCGCAGGCATCCTCTAGAAACTGGAGCACCAAACTCCTACTTAAATTCTGCATAATAAAATGCATTTTGTTTTTAAAACCATACCCAAATACTAAAAAACATGTTGCCAAGTCAGAGAGTTGGTTTTCTTCCCCTACAATGTTAATAAATTAGAAGAGACTTGAGGGAGACAGGAAGGAAGTGGAAAAGCATTTTACTATTTATAATTAACTTTCATTTTGAAATAAAGTGAACTCCTTACTATCCCCCCATTCTATTTTCAAGTTTTGACTGGAGACGCTCATTACGATTTAAGCAGGCTAGTGGAATACAGGAACAACATGGAATTTCAGGTTTTTAGTTCAAAAACACATATTGGTTTTCTTTGAACTCTCTTTATTAGAGCTTGTTCCATAAGCTTTTTTATAGGCTGCTTTGTAAGGAATCCTTTCTGAAGTGTGAGATATGATTCTGTTTAATCACTAGAAAGACTTATGTTTAGGCAATTCAGATGTGCACTTTACATTTGAGGAATAAGGAAATGCTTCTACTTTGCACTATAACCAATTACAGAACTGTAGGTTGGTAATGTAGATAAAAATAGAGTGAAGATGAATTGTGTAAACACTTTATAAGAGTAGGAAAGATTAAAAGTCTTCCTTAACCTTTACAAAATTAAAATTTATTCTTTTTAGCAATAATTTTATATTAGATGGAAATGAATTTATTTTTACGGTATCCAGCCCAAATTGAGATGGTTGGTTGTAAAAGGTGAAAGATATACTTTGTGTGCAACTTCTGCTCTCATTTGAGCTATTATTGGACTGAATTCATCCAACAGAGCAGGATTTGGCCTTATACTGTGAAACTGCCGAGTGCGCTAATAATTCCTACAGGACCCCTGTAAGGTAGTAAAATAATTCTGTCCACATCCTACTATACAACCATATGGTTATTTAAATGAGAACAATATGAGATCATCATGGCTTTTTTTTCTTTTTGAGACCACTAACAATCTAAATCATGAACTCAGCTACTTGTTAATAATAAAATGGGCATGCTATTTTGCAGTGGTTATGGAAAAGGTGCCTTCAGGCAACACATGTCACCTACAGTAGTTACTGAAATATTATCAGTTCAGAAGGCTTGTGGGAGCATGTTAGATTGCTAGAAGCAGTGGGTTAAATGCCAGAAAAATGTTGGCTCATCCTGTATTCTTGACATTCTTGAACATTACTGCACTTCTTCACTTTCATCTTTGTGAAATATGCAAGAAACATTTCTTCTGTTTGTATTTTAATGTCTGACAGAGTGATGTTAATGGATGAAATGGACTAAAGTAACTACTGATGTTCCATGAATGTGTAATTGTGAACTGTATAAAAAGAAATTGTGCCATAAGCTTTTGACATAAAGTTTTAACATAAAGTACAGTAGCTTGTGTGTTAGTGATCCCAGCTTTTTAAAGGCTACAGCAAGAACAAAAAATGATAGTGTAGTAATAACTTGTCTGTGATTTTTAAACATATTCTCCTGCAGATTCCTTCTAGACAACATACAATGGCAATTTCATCTCAAAGTCCTTTTTAGTAAAATTCTATAAATGTGTTATGCATGGATTTGATTAAATTCCTTTTTCTTGTATTACAGTATAATATTGCGCTTAAACTGACATTCTCTGCAGACAGAAGTGTTAAAGTATGTGCAGTTTATGGTGTCAGTCATGTAACTCTAGATATTTTGTTCAAAAAAAAATAAAGTTAACTTTTTTCAGAAACTATGCAACTGTTTTTATGACATTTTATGCAATGCGTTTAAAGTCAAAGGAGGGACTATCACTCCCGTTGGAAGAAAGAATGAAACCCTCATGAATAATTAAGGTATATTAGTGTTTAAATATTACAGGATTGAAAACTTGAAAGAGAAGGAACTGAGTGCTTTAAATTGCTTTATTATTCAGAATAAGCTTCAAAATACTTTAACTGAATTAATGAAAATATACAAAGAGCTGTTTTAGGGGAGACTGCTGGAGAAGGGTAGGCTCTCAAGGAGAAGTCTGATTTCCCAAGGCCTCTTTTACAGTTAGCGGACAGAAAGAGGCCACACACAGAGGGTGTTTCTAGGCAGAAGACTGGCTCCTGTTATGAAAAAAATCCCATTTTGAAAGTTCAGGTAATCCAGATAAGTGTCTGTTTAAAGTACATCCACTCCAAAATAGTCCTGTTGGCCTTATTATCAGAAAGGCAAAAAAAAAATCATTTGGAGAAAAACAGCCTTATGGAAGCTTTATAGATCTGTCCCCCTGAATATTCATTGATAGAAAAATGGCTTCAACAAAGCTCAAGTGAAGTAACACATAAGAACTCCTCTGAGAACAGCCCCAGTGCTGCTAATTTGATTACCTCAGTGTTAATGTGCTCAAAGAGCATCCACAATGGGTCATCTCAGAAACAGCCACGTATCACCGACACCACTCAGGCCTCTGGATTTCCTAGCAGCATGCTCAGATTCTCAGGGCAGATGGCTTGCAACCCCCTGCCTATAACAAAAAATGGTACCAGGCCACCCCTTTCCACTTGCCTTTCAAGTTAATGGGATACAAAAACAAGAACTGTGGCATTTTCTCAAAAGAAGTATTTCCATTATCAGCTACTAATAATTCAATTCAACAACATATGGGATGGAGCCTTATGAAATGGCAATGACTTAGACGAACAGCCAAATGTGAGCAGAGCCCCAGCAGAGCTGCTGACCGAGCCCTCACACAGCCCACAGAACCGCAGGATCAAACCCCTATTTATGACGGTTGTTGCTCTATCAGGTCTTTACCATCTTTTCTTCCCAAGAGCAAATAAAACCTGCTGCCTTTGACCTTGTTCATATATATATTCACAAGCAACGATAGTATAAAACTACTACAATAGCAATGTTCTCACGCTAAGGTGCGCGGTTCCCAGAGCACGAGAACTGCAAGGGCACCCATGTGAGGTGTGCAGCAAGCAACTAAACAAGAAGGTAATTGCCAGGCAATGTGATCCCAGAGTCACAGAAGGAAGCAATAACAGATCTTAAAGGGATCAATACGTGACTGTGCTGCATAAACTATGCAGCCCTTTCAACACAACATTCTGGAAAAATACAGATATTATATCAAATAATAAAATTATTAATGTACAAACATGAACATGAGTTGGACTAGATGATCTCCAGAAGTTCCTTCTAACCTCAGCCATTCGGTGAAAAAGACGATATTGTTTGTATATAGCTACCTAATCATGTTAGAAATGAAATAAACATTTAATTCCATTTTGTCCATGCAGTGGATTTTATTTCTCATACCCCACCCTCTGTACAAGAGCAGGGGTGAGAATTATGTTTGCTAGGTATCACTTTCCCTGAATGGGCACGACCTTGTGAATTTGAAATCCCGGAAGACAATCCACCAAAGTGGCAAAACTAGAAACAGAGAAAAAAGTTTGACCTGGAAATAAATCAAAGACTTTCAAAATTTGAATAAGATACTTCCAAACCTTTAATAAACAAAAATCTATAATTTACACTAAAATTTTTGTCAATGTTTTTATAACATGTTTATATAACTTCTTAACAAGCCAAATAATATACCTGACTTGTTCTGAAAACCAGCATATTACTTATACATATATATTTAGCTCTATACAGAGCCATTCTCATTAGGCATGCTTGGTAGGTATGGACATTCAAACAATTGTTTTTAAAAGCATATGATACTTAAACCTGCTTGCCCTTGCATGAAGTAGGAGTAAACCCCATGTAGGTATATTACTACAGAATAAGTCTATATGGTATTAGAATTAGGTTGAACTTATTTAACAAGCAGAATATTGGAAATTCTTACATACTATGCTTAATGGTATTATATTTGAAACGGGGATTTTATGCCCCTCCCCCCCTGCAATTCCTTGCTTTATTATACCAATACCACCTTCATTTCTCAAGAAACTGTAAATTGAACCACAAGATGGCTCCCTCTCATATGAATTGGAGGATGTTGCAGATATTTGCATTTTATTTGAGGAGATAAACTTCAGCAAAATGAATTTTTCATGTATAAACTGCAAGCACTGACATTCATTATAGAAGATGGAAATTTATAAAGGGTAAGTACCATTCATGCTACAAATAACATTTCATTTTTGAAAGTGATGCAAACACTTCAAAGTGACGCAGTCATCTTAGAAACAAAATTAGCCGAGTTCTTAAATTATTAAGCCCAAAATCCAGAGAATTATGACTAAAAACACATATGAAAATGTAAAGGTTTGTGTATCTGGATATTTTATTAAATAAAAATTGCATTTTAAAACAGAAATCAATCGTTTACTTTTTTAAAGGATCAGCTGATTGTCAACTACTTATTGCTGCAGATACGACTTTCTTAAACAGAAAAGGAGACTCTGCTCCTAAAGTCACTATGGGAAATTCCACTGCTATTCCAAACGTGTATGTAGTTAAGCTATAATAAATGCAAAGAGGAAGCATATATAGCTTTCACTGAGGAATATATTATTCCATATCTCATATCTAAGCTGAGGTAAGCATGCATACTTCAACATTGGCAAATGATGTAAACCTGTAACTCAGTTTACTTTGTGATAGCTTGTTGTGTCACCACCCTCTCCCTCTCCTCACAGACTTTACCCTTTAATGTATTCATCGAACAAATATGGAAACAGCAGTATGAGTACCCTGAACTTTGATCTGAAATGATCTTATGAAGATGTAGTCTACCATTAACATCCATTTATTGTTTACCCCTAATTGCTCATAAGAGTACAACAGATACCTTTCTTCTTGATTTAGATGCCAGTTAAATAAGACCATGATGAAGACTACTAACTTTGAATCTAATACTAGTTAATAAATTACTTGCCAAATGGTAAAGAATTATATATTTAAGGTTCATAACAGTTGTTACAACTTAATAAAACAATGAATATTGTGTTTACTATATTCTTTCCCCAGGCTTGCTTTCCTGAATGACGACTCAACTGAATTCTTTTGATATAACAGCCAACTTCTTCACATTTAAATGCATTGTCAATAAAAGCTCAGTAAAAAAAACAAGAAGTATATCTCAGTTCAAGACGAAAACCTTTCAGTTGTACACAAAGGTGGTTAGAAGTAATATATAAACAATTTTGTATTACCACATAGTTTTGAGAAAGTAACAACATTGCAGAAGTATTCCATTTATGAATTGCATGGACAAAATGGTCATAACTGAGAAATTTTACCCATAGACTATTCCATTAACACTTTCAAAAGGTGCTGTAGCCCCTTTTCACTAATCTGTCTTACTTAAAGCCAAGTAACTTACTTTGTGAAGTTTTGAGGCAGAAGCAAAGCAGATGCTAGGTGAGGGAACTGAAAAGGGGTAACAGGTCTATCCTCTCCCTCCCCTTCTATCTTTTTTCCCCACTAACTTTGCACTTCATAGCAAATCTGACCATCTAGCAGGATGAGACCTTCTTGAAAGATTTCACCCAGCAGCTGCAGTGCAAGACAGCAGTGTGTCAAGTCCCAGCAGGGCTACTGTGGCAGAGGAAATTTAATGTTCAGATAAGGTCCTGATGGCATCAGATCACTCCCTTCTGACAGCCCCTCATGTACTGCCCTACGCTTATTGATACCTTTTTATTAACTCTTATTTCTTAATGACATCTTGGGATTACTTCTTTGATTCGAGAGTCTGTACATTCCTGCACTACCTTCTGACATAGAGCTGTGTATTGAACTAGTTTCCTCTCCCTGCTCCCCTTCTAGTTATTTTCCCCCCCTCAGATTAGCATCAACATTTCACAGAGCTGCTCAGCTGGTGGTACAGTTACGCTGTCTTTCAGACAAATTCCTAATACATTACTTTCATCTATGACACGCATGCTTGTGCTCTCACTCTGGCTCTCCCCATAAGGGAAAGTGTGGCCCCTGGTTAAGATGCAAAATCTATCCTCTTCTCTGAGACCCTGAGCAATCACTCAGGATAAAAGCTACACGAATATTTAGGTGTTCAGATCTCCTCCTCATCCCTCTCCTTACTTCAGCATCTAATCCTGGGAAAAGCTCAAACTCTGTTTTTAATATTAGCATTTCCAAGGTGCCTGAAAGTCTTCCACTAACAAGCACCTTCTTCACACTACAGAGTTTCCAGGGATAAAGCTTACATCTAAAATCATATCAGACCTCATGATATGTATTTATTCCTCCCCTTGTTTCTCTGGAGGTGCACAGCTCCTTTGGGATGTCAAGAGATTGTCCAGAAATCCTTGTAAACACACAAATTCCTACACACTGTCTATTCCTGCCCACTCTTATTATCTCTGCTGAACTTCTGCTTGCTCTCATACAACCATATCACACTTTGTAAAGCTTAAAAGATGGCTACAGAGTAATTTCAAGGCACAGCCAATATTTACTGATTTATGAATTTTTACAAGGTTATTTAACCATTTTAAAATTCAAACAGAATATTTTTCTTGTAGCAACCATAGCAACATATTCTCTATGAGTCTTCTGGCATGTGCAGAACCATCCAAAACAAAAATATTTTTCCAGTATGATAGAAAGGGTGTATGGGTTTTTTTTGCATATGTAACAGTCTTCTAATCCAGGGTCAAATTTAAGCCTCCAAAAATGTCATTCATTAGTAAGCATGCAAGTCCAACTTGATGTCTGTTTGTCCCTACAAGATTTTATATGCTTCAGTAGCAATTTACTTATGCCTCACAGATTTGCAAGTCCAGAAAGAGTAGAGGTATCTGAGTCCACAAAAATGAACTGAGTGTACAAACTCACAAGCTATTTTTAAATACTCATATTAAACAGAACAGGGTAAAATGTTACACAGTCACTGATTTTTATGTCAAACTGTCTTATCAAAGCATGATCTAACTTTCATGAAAGGCACTGGGAAAACTTACTCAGCCACAGGAAAATTGATACTGAGGAATTCTCCTCCAAAGCTTTATCTGCAGCTTCCTCACCTGTGTTGGTACCTTGGATGCGCCCACCCAGATGTTCTAGAGCAAAAGGAGCTTGTCGCAGGAATAAGACAAACTTTGGAACTTTTATTGCAAGACACCACCCTTACTGAAGGGCTGTAAATGGTTTCCTTATTTTTATTTTTTCCCAAAGGACATTCATTTGATACTTCAGGTGCCTGTAAGTGCACTATTGCAAAAGGACACATTTCCAATAGAATTTTCCACCCACATAGCATTTTTACAGAATTACATGTAAAAGGTAAAATAATTGTGTCCAAAGTTTTCCACTTACTCTTCAAACAAATATGATCTTGAAGATTTTTAAATAAGCACTTCTTGAGGAAGATGCTACTAGGCTTACTGCTAGCCTCTATTAAAAAAAAACATTAAAAAGTGGCATAGCATAAAGTAGATTGACTTATTACCTAGCACTTAACCCACTAGAGGAGAAAAGGCTAATATGTTATAATTTGAAGCCTGTCACAGTTTTTTGAGAAGAAAAGAAGGCTTGTTGTTTTGTCACAGATTATTTGGCTTACTCTTACTCTCTGAATATTAATAAAGTTTTCTAACCCTAACAGTTTCACTGCATATAATAATATTAAAATCCTACAAATGTTACAAACTATGCATCCCATCCTATCTTAACTTATAAAAGCCTCTCATGAAAAACAGGTATCATCAGTTTTCCAAATTGTCTAGACAATAGTGTCAGACCAGTGAATGACAGAGTTTGTTCTGATGTTGCAATATTCAGAACTTAATATCCTTGATCCAGTTTTAGTGACTGAGTTTCTGTAAACCTGGTTTGAACAAGAATTTGCTGTCAAGCCTGCCTGGGTAGTTCCCAATAGTCCTGTTCTATGGGTCTGAAGTCAATGGAAAAATGCCCAAGGCAACTGGATCAGGCTGACCTACCTCTAATTAAAGGCTGTTGTCATATATCTTATTGTAGCTGGAACTTTAGTTATTACTTTTCCAAAGGTAATTGAATCACTACTTTTGAAATAAACATTTTATACATTTTCAATTTGCTTCAGATTTTAAGCAAACATTCTGAACACAAAGAGTTAAGCAGACTATGAGTCCTTTCCAGGGTTTAATTGTTGTGTGCCTGTGACTTAATTAGTTATTAAAATAAATTCTGTTTACAATAAGCAACAGAATCTAAACCGAAATTGAACATTTGAACTTGAACATCCCTAGAAATAACTGCCATCTTACCACCCTTAATTCTGCTGCAATCCAATCTTGCTCTGCCTGAAGTAAGCAGGAATATTTCTATGGAATTCAGTGGCTGGGAGAGGCTTCTTGAGACTTAGATTCCTATATGTCTAATTTTGATAGTTTAAATGATGCTATAATATTTCAGATAGTAAAAAAAGAGGAAAAAAATTCTTAGAGATGGCAAGATTATATTTATGCAACATCCTGAAACATTGGAAAAATATTCCTTCTATTTTACATCTTTCTTCCCTCCTCTATCCCCCAAACTTTTTTGAGATTCTGAGGGTGAAAACCTATGGAACAGGACTCCGTATTTTTGTTTGTGCATATTGTGCCATGCATTTAGCTGCATTAAAACGATGTCCCTAGGATTATCTATCTAGACTGACAAAAAGGAATTTAGCAGGTTTACCACTCTGTAGACTGTGGAAATAAGTCAGACTCCTGCTGTGCTTCTCTTGTGAGATCAGTGGATTCAGAAAGGAAAACAGGCAGAAGAACAATATGTTGATGCATTTCCAGTCCTTTTGTCTATACAAGTAAAATCATAGAAGGTAATTAGGCTTGAGTAGTTAACTTGAATCCTAAGCCAGCTAGCCAGACTCCATGGCTGCATCTACATGGTTTTGAAGGCAGCAGAATCAAAATAAAAAGTGTTTATGCAACAAGAACTTGTAATTAACTCCATTCTGAAATCACATAATGAAAATCATATCTGACTTGTGGAGAACAATCAAAGATGCAAAGATTAGTGTGATTTACAGAGTGATAAGAAAGCTATGAACAGACTCTCCTCATACAGCACTCGTGATCCTAGTTCTATGAATATTTAGTGTGGTTTACAAAAAAAAAATCAGTTAGCTATGAAGGATGAATTGAATTCTTTCCTGTTTCTCTGGGATGACTCTCATGATATAACTAGAATTGTAGAAGAGTAAGAGAGGATAACTTAGGCCCAATTCTGGTTTCAAAAATAACCCTATTGCTATTTGTCAGACTTAGGGCCACATCCATAGCATGGATACTACACAAACACACTAAGCGGCTTCAAGTCAAGGTGCCTCTTATTTCCTCTCCTTTCACAGCCTCATGACTTATGCATTTTGGCTGCATGGTAGAGATGGCAAGTACTGACTGAATCTTCCATAGGACTCTCATGTATCATAGATCACAGAAGTATCATGAAGTATCATGATGCCAGGAGCTACAACCTTATTTCAAGCCACAAAAGGACAGAGCTATTTGGGGAGGCTGAAGGTAGGACACTGTTACTTTTCTATCCCAGATCTCCATAAAATATTCCTTCAGAGAACCCAGAGTCCCCTGCATGCTTTGCTGGTAAGAAATGATAACTTCATCAAGAAGATGGAGAGTTCTTTCCACAACTTCTGGAGCGGAGTGGCAATGCACAAAACAGTGCCTGACCTCCTGGAAAAAGAACCAGCAGGAAGAAGCAGGGATATAGTGGGTTTAACAAGAAATAGCAGGATTGCAACAAGCCAGGGTGGGCTGCACAGAGAAAGGCATGGACCACTTGCATCATGCAAGTGCATGATTGCACATGCAGCAATACTGGGATACTGTTGTCAGAGAAAAATTTTTGTATTGTTCTGTTGTACATATAGAATTGGAATACTAGTATGATATTAGCAAATCGATTACTGCTGCACAAAGCTGGTAATGATTTAGTATTCCTGCAGCTAAAATGCAAGTCATTTTTAATCAAAGTGCCTCAATAAGAACAGTGAATAAGAAATAGCTGGACATTCCTTTCTCTCCTTCAATTCACCAATAGATAGCAACAAAGAATTCCTTCCATTTCCCCCTCCCAAATCCTCTAACTACTTTCTTAAAATATGCTTTTAAACTTTACAGAGCATGTCCTGCCCTTAACACACACACGCACACACACAGAGGCACTAGCAAGCTTAGTTGCCTGGTGTACTAAGGAATGTTTGGAGATTTAGTGTTCCATATGAAATAGATCTGTTTGAATAAATGGTTTTCTTATCACTGTGCAAATCAAAATTTGAACAAAAATTCATCCTGATGGTTGTTTTTTTTCTTTTTTTAAATCAAATTAAAATCCAATTTCACATCAAAAACTATTTCACTGGAAACAAAAGTGATTGTTTTGCTTTGTTTTCAAATAATATAATTCTTTTAAATAAACTGAGTGAAACTCTAAATAAAAATTCAACTTAAAAAAATATATCTACATGTTCCTTAAAGAAATGTTTCAGTCTAAAAAGAAAAATGTTCTAACACCATCTGATCAGAGGCAAATTCATATATTCATTCACCGTGCCTAAAATTTGCATTGTAAGTGAAAATAAAATCACAGGGGTAATAGGGACTTCTGCGTTCAGATAGAATCAACTATGTATGTCCGGACAGACACTTGTTAAACCTGTTTTTAAAGAACTTAAATGATTTCAACTCCACAGCACTCCAAGGCTTTATTCCAGGACTTCATTATTCTGACTACTAAAAAAGTTTTTCTAAATACATAATACAACTCTGTCTTGTTGCAATTTAAGGCTATTATTTTTCATTCTATCCAGAACAAACAAGAAAAATACATTACTCCTTTCCTCTTTGCTATAGGTTATGTACCACATGCCTCCTCCACACCGTATTTCTTTAGTCATTTCTTCTTTAGGACAAAAAAATTCCAGTTCACTTAATTCTTTTCTCACAGCTCATGTCTTCCAGACTTCAGATCACTGTTACTGCTCTCCTCTACGTGCCTTTTAGCCAGTCCTCATCCTATCTTGGAGAGCAAAACACAGAACTGGACAAAGTATTCTAGCTGAAGCCTTACTATTGCCGAGCAGAGCAAAGCAATTACTTCACGTGTTTTGGATATTAGAGTTCTGTTTATACATTTTTCTTCTCATAACAGCATGCCTCTGTGGATTCATGTTCAATGTGTAAGCCATGCTAATCCACAGATCCTCTTTTCTGCACAAATACAAGTTAGTCTGTTGTTTTGCTTACTTGAGCAAAATGTTGTGCTCACTTCTAGTGTGAAGTGACATGAAAACAAAGTCATTTGAATCTACTCCAAGGAACAAGAGGCCCTTTTAAAATTCCTTCCCTAGCTTCACAAGAGCTTTCAAAATGTTTTAAGACTGTCAGTGTTGGTAGAGCTGCTCCCATCACTCAATAATAATGAGCTATCCCTGTCACAGCTGAGCTACATATTATTCATGTGCTGTAATAATCATGCTTTTAAGAAAGAAAACACAAACATTTTTAGTAAATACTCACTTGGTGCAATTTTTTGCTTTCAGAAAATCAGTAACAGATTTCTCCACCCTTCCCTTTTCACACATGTACACTCACAAGCACACAATAATTTATCACATAGGATGCGGGATTCTGTTGCTCTTCGTATCTTGCTAAACTTTCAGCATATCATTGGTACCTGGAGAAGAGGACTTTCTGTTGTTGAAAGGAAAATTTTTGTGATAAAAGCTGGAGGAACATTTTAGGTGCAACCCCCAAAGTATTTCAGGTGCAATCCCCAAAGTATTTCAGCTGCATGATTGCAACACCATTTTGGAGAGAAAGAAAATATCTGCAATAGCTGTTTAAAGCACTTACATATTTAGTTCTTAGTCTTACAGCAAGAAGCTCATGCAAAACTATTGATTTTAATTGAGATATAGAGGGTCACAGAGAGTCACCAAACTTCAGTGTCGGAGCCCAGTAAAACAAATAAGGTACTACTCATTCCATTAATCTGAAAATAGTTGTATTATTCAAAAATTTCAAATAAAATGAAGTTACAGGTTGTTTTAAATTTACTATCTTGATTTATTTTTTGTAGCTCACTACTTGTAGGGAATATACGAGAAATCCTGAGTAGGCAAATAAATTAGAACATTACCAAGAAAAATGGTAACTTCTGTGGAATAATTGCGGAGTTTCTATGTTCTGTTACTGCCAAATCAATTACATCTTTTCTCAGGAATGGCAACTCAAGGTCAAGATAAAATCTAACTATCAGTCTCATGGAAACAATATCATTGCAACCGACATTACATAAAAACTGTGAGAATGTATTGCTCAAAGGGTATGCACCTTTCTCTGAACATATCCTTTGACTTTTCTCTAGTTCAACAGCCAAACTTTCAGCTTTTCATCCCAAGTTATTAATGTTACAAATAATAAGGAAGAAAAAAAACAACTCCTGAAGAATATCTTCAAAAGATCAAATGATGGACAGGTTAGGTATATATTAGTATTTTAGCATAAATATTTTGTATACTTTTAATAGCAAATTGCTTTATACTGCCAATACTGGCTTTATTCACCCATTCATAACTTAGGAAAACTTCTGATGAAAGCTAGTTCCCTGACCTAGTATGGTATGGATTCCCTGTATAGTACAAGCCAGCATTATATCAGGTTTTTCTCCAAAAATATGTAGACTTTCTGAAGTATATTTTATGGACTTCTGAGGCCACAGTTAGAAAATTCAATGAAGTTTGTTCTGTTATAGAGGCTAATTGGTCAGCATTTCATCTAGCAGGCTAAGAACTACCTTAAAAATATCCAACAAGAAGAGAGAGTTTACTGCTGCAATAAAAGACTTCAGTGACAATCTATAGAAATGGTAATATAAGGGTATAACTTGTGACTAGCGGTGATGAGAGATTCATATAAAGAAATTAAATATTAGTCTTTCAGGAGGCTAAGAAACATGCCATCACGGGATAAAGATAACATGGACATCATCGTATCTCATAAGGGAAAGAACAGAAAATACCCATTTCCAACAAACAATTGAGATGTTCTGGCCTTCCAGCCCATTTTCATGCAAGTATCTAGACAAAACCTCCAGGAGAATCAACTACAAGTGAACCAAATTAATTTACATGGCATGATCTACTGCAACCTGGCAATAAATGTATTACGGATTTTTGGGATGGCTTTCATTCCTTTGGGGCTGTTGATGATCAGAATACAAACCAGTCTTTCAGCCTGTACTGTCCAGCATCTATCTCCCCACCCTTTCATTAATGAAAGTGGTTCCTATCCCCATGGTGCTCCAGGATAGCTTTGCTTGGGGAGGGTGGGGAATTAATACTCAACCCAAACATGGCTTTTTAAAGTGTCATATCCTCACCTACACAGAATCGCTTTAAGACAAAGAAATGTTGCCTCACCCTGTTGCAGCCTCTTTACATTTCCTCTAAATGAGATTCAGCCATTAGCCCATATGGGAAGAAAGTAGAATACTTTTCCAGGATTCTTTGACTACAGTCCCTAGCTTTATCTTGATGCTATCCCCAAAACTCAGCATCATTTATGGAAAGACAGCTGGACATGCTGAGTAGAGAAGCCTTTACAGAGGCTGGATTTAGTAAATTTGTAGTACTGCCACAGACAGCTGTCCTTAAAGTTATTTTTCACTAGATTGCTCTGAAAGAAAAAGAAGTATTGAAGTTTTTGAATAACTGCAGTAACCTAAAATGTATTAAATATAGCAAAAATTTAATATCCTTACAGCTGGGTTTACAATACTTCTAAGATCCTTCCCCCCCCTCTTTTCCCTCCTTCCTGTTGCTAAGGAAAACATGACCATAATCAATACTTATTTTTAAAGGACATTTTTCTCTGGACTTGCCAAACTATTCAGCGTGTCAAGAATTATTACAGTTATTTCAGACAGCACATGGAAATAAAAAATCTAGATAGTCTTCCAATATCCTGAAATGTCAGCAGATCCAAATGCTTCCTTTGATATGATTTCAAGCATCTGAGAAACGTTATTAACCCAATGTTAAGGACTCCTCTTTTAGCATTAAAGACACAAGAAGATACTAGGCCTGATTCTCGCTGTCCTTCATATAATCTAGTTACTAGATGTGTAAAATGTGTAAGTAATAGGATGCTAATTTTAGAATTAAGAGGTAAAGCAGCGAAGTATTTCATCTACCAAATGCCAGCCCTTTGGTGTCAGCTGGAGGCTGATTTCATATTAGCTCACTCAGGTTCACTGAATCAGTTTGTGGGAGCAGGATATTTCTTCTGTAAAGTGCTTTCTAAGGAAAAGACATCAAATATTAATTTGTGAAGATGAATCGTCCTCTTGCTTCCCTCTTCCATATGAATTGCATCTATGACTGCTGAGTGAGGGACGGAATATCATGTTGTGCGCCCTCTGGGAAGCGGAGTAATTGGCCATGAACGATATATTGAGAATTCTAAAGTCTTAAGAAAACTCACTGGTTCTTTTCACCTGAATTTATTTCACTAACAAGGCTCTTTGTTTTAAAAGGATTTATCAGTTGTAGAAACAGCTACAGCTCTTTCTGAGTGTATTGTGGTTTATGCTCAATGATTGTCACGGTTTACTAGATATATTGAGTTATGAGACAGCGTACTACTTAGGCGATGCTATACCTACAGTGCAGAAAGAATGATTTGTTCCTTTGAAAAAGGAATGCAGATAGAATACATTATAAAGTATGATGGAAATCATTCCCCTGCCCGTGCCCCCTGCCACACACACGGTCTAGCATCCATATATTTACTCATACCTTATCCAAGAAGCTGCTGTTTTGACTTTGCTCTTTTACATGCTTGTGATGGTATAAATGACCACTCAAATATAAGCTAATAGAAAAGAAGGGCTGGTTGTGCCTGGGGACAAGTCTGGCAGATCCTTTAGCCAGACAACTGAGAGGGTGTTGCTCTATGGAAATCTCTTTGAGGACCAGAAAAGAATATCTACTTGGGAATTAACTGCAACTTCACAACAACCTCTTGCTATGTTTTCTTAATAACTATAAATAAAAAGAGACAGAGCAGAGAGAAAGAGCCATAACTGGTTGAATTTTCACATAAGGGTGAAACCTCAATAGAAAACTGTTACTCTGAACATGGAAATTCCCTGGGTGGTTCTAGGCTTCTGTCATGCCATAGCTGTTATCAAGTCATACACATATATAATGCTTAACAGCTGATACCTAGTCAATCCTTCAACTTTTAAAGGCTCAGTGCCAGATCAACATCACCAGTATACACAGTCTGTCACAGCAGTTTCTGTAACTCTCTCCATTAGTGTGCAGCTTAAAACTTCATTTCACAACTTCCAAACACAGCTATTTGGAAATATGTGAAGCAGCTTCTATAAACCTCTCAAAAATACAGATAAAACAAAAGCTTAACTGGAACACAAAGAGAACAAAGTCAGAATGGAAACAAGATGATTGCACGAAAGCTATGTCTTAGTAGTAGAATGAAAATAAGAAAGTTCCCCAAAACCAAGCTGCAGTATACCTTGCAAAAGGAAACAAAACACACAGCAAGTGTTCTTCAGATATGTATATATGCATACATATCTATCTATAGGTAATAAATATATTCAAAATGAAAGATGAAAGATTAAGTAAAGATCAGAAAAATCCTAAACATTACTCCCCAAATTGGGAATGTATTTAGCCTCAGTTTTCAGTAGAGATGATATAATAGATTATAAAGAGAAAGGTAAAACAGATAATAGGAACACAAATATAGAAATGGAAATTACTGAAAGCAAGCTTTGCTCTAAAAAACATCTTGGTTTTTACACTGCAGTTATTACTGGAAGCAAAAATCAAGGAATCTCATATACTCCCACTCCAAGTGGGAGGCAAGTTAATTCCATCCACTAAATATAAAAGAGCTGCCAGAAGAAACTGCATGTACAATAGTCATCATTTTTAAAAATAATGGGAGCAAAACAAGTGACCTGGAAAACTACTGGCTTGCAATGTTGACAAAAGCACACCTAGATCTAAAGCAGATTCCCTAAAGAGGTAAAAGACAAGAAAGTAATTGAGGAAAACAGGATAGGCCACAACACGGAGGAACGAAGATAGATCACATCAGGAGTTCTGGTACATTAATTTGATGAGCTACTCTTCCAGACAAAGGTAAAGCCAACCTCCTCTATTTTGACTTCCATATAGTGGTGCCCCAAGGATAAGTATTTGTTAAAAGGGAGGTAGCAGGGGGAACTGTACAATGAGTAGTATATACGGCTAGGAGGAAAAGACTAGCAGAGTTTAATATTTGCATTGAACAGCCTGGCACAAATGTGTCCTGGTGAAATTAGCTGTTAGCCGAACAACCTGGCAGGTGTAGTCAGTATCCACATAACAAAGTACTAAATCATCTTTCATACTCAAGAAGTAGGAGGGAAAGCAAATTCAGTAGTAAAAAATGGAAAGAAATGTAATTAAGCTGTAAACTGGGAGCTGGCCTGCTGCAAATGCCCAAGAAAAACGACCTAATGATGATTACAGGAGGATGGTAAACTGCTGTGTGTGTTGCAGGTGAGAAAAACACAAATGCAATCCTACAATGCAGCAGTGGTTATATTTGCATTAGGAAGAGGTCCCATTCAACAGCCCTAGAACAGCTTTGAGCACATATGTTCAAAAAACTAAAACATTCAGAGGAAGATTACTGGGATTACAGGAAGAATAGGAAACCTTTCCTTTACAGGAGTAGTACTTCATTTATTTAATCTGGTGACAGAGGCTACAAAGGGTATGTCACTGATAGCTATAGACTGAGCATATCCTTATAGTCTTGGTGAGGGATGAACTCCAAGAACAGGAAAAGAACTCTTTAAGCAAAGAAAGACAGGTTAGAGCTTTCTTCTATTTTCTAGCCTAAAGAGCATTCAAGTTTTGGAACGGATTTCCAGTGAAAGCAATAGGGGTAAAAGCCTTCAGAAATAGAGCTTCTTTTATAGAACAGACTCTTTGATGTGACTGCCTCCAACAGAATGGGATTTCACTTGATGACTGAGTAATTCCTTTCCAATCCATTGTTTCTACTACTGTGCAAATATGCATGTGTGCATGCAGCTAAAACTTCTAGTATATAGAGAATATCTGTTACTGTATAAGGCATTTTACCCATGACACTGTGTATTTAATCTGGCTGTATTGAGGTGAACAGTAATTAGAGATATGTGAAAGGTTGGCTAGTAATTAAACATCATAACCTCTTGCCACTGCAGAGCAAAATATGTACTTTGGGTGTAGAGCCCTGAGTCAGTATTTTTATTGACTTTAAACTTCTATACAATATTTTTATTTTAGATAAATACAACAGCAAAGCAAAGACAAATATATTTTTCCAGGAACTAGTTAGGATCTAGTGTACCTCAGTACACCCGAAAGACAGTATATAATTCAGGGGTAGCTCATTAGAGCACCAGTTTCTGAGAGTATGTTTAGTTCCTGCTCTGTCACAGATTTCCTATCTAATCATAAGAAAGCCAAGCAGAACCTATTTTTACTGCTATTAGTTCAGGCACAGTGTTGATGGAATTACTGAAATCAGTGCTAACTTGCTTACTATATTGTGCACAGCATAGTCCTCAAGACAGTATTATAAACATAATTAAGTCAATCCAACAGCCCACTAACAGCAGTGGATGGTCTCATTCCTTCCACTCATCTCCCTGGTGCCCAGACACACAGCCCTGCCCTCTCCCTCATACCAGCTCCATGGCCCCCCACTCTGTAAGCCAATTTAGTTCATTAAGCTGAAAACTATTTATGTTTTATCAATAAAAACAGGGAAGGTACAGCCAATTCTAACAGCCGAGAGTCAAGAGCTTGGGCTCCTGGGAGACAAGGCTACAACATCCTTCAGGATAAAAAGTTCAAGTGGTTCAGTGGTCTGAGACTGCATCCACAGTCTTCCAGAGAGATGAAAAATCTCTATGTGATGCTTTTTCTCAAGAGAAGTAACAGCATTTTCTCAGGCTTCTGGCAGGCAATCATTGTGGCAGAATGCTGATGCGCAAGAAGGAGAGATGATTCGCCCAGGATAATACCTACAAATTCATTTATTCACATTTAGTATGTGAATCTACCATAAATCTTTAGAAGCTATAAATCTTTAGATGGAAATGCCTTCCAGATAGATAAAAATATGCATGTATTTGTGTGTGTGTGTGATATGTGTAAGTAAAGAATGGCTGAGTTACCCTTTCCATATTTCAAATTCCATGATAAATATCTACAGCTGTGGCATTGGTGACTTTCTGTTCTGGAAAAGGACGGGAAGGAGAAAGAACCTACACAAACTTTGTTTAATTGCTTGGGATTGGATACCTTGTACTGACAGGAAATTCTGACGAGAGAAGTTGGTGTGTTGGGTTGGGCTTGGTATGTATCTTAATATTAATGACAAATAACTAATCAACTGTTGCATAATACATTGTTTGCTTACATTAAAACAGTCATTCATCTAGTTACGGTTATCTACGTACAGGAAAAGATTCATTCTCCAGTCACTGTTGACCTAGATGAGCCATTACAAATCTCTAAATGAAGCTAGATGGTTTCGATATTTTTCTACATAAAAATCACTGTCAGCTTTCAGTTAAACTTATAAGGTAGAATGATTAGTGATATGTTGATATGTGTTTATTCGGTTAATTCATATTTTTAAGAAATAGAAAAAAGGACAGAAAGTATCTCTGTTTATTACTGTAACATTTTTTAATTTAATGGTTAAAGTGAGATGCCTACCTCTCTAACAAAACACCAAAAGAGAAATAACCTGATGGTTCCTGAACACTTCTGAGCCCCATTAAAGACAAGAGTTATTTACCTTATCATGACTAGGATCATGTCTATAATCCTAACTTGTTTTCAGTTATTATTTTAATTTTCACGGCCTCTATAGCAACAACAATCACTTTTACTGTCTGCTTTATGCAGCAGAGTTTATTAAAAAGAGATATAGTTATTCTTGAATAATCATAAATAGCTGGCCTCTTACAGGTCCTGTTATGGATGATGCTTATGCATTTACTCTTCTTTCAGGTTTAATGTCAGCAGCAAGGAAAACAGAAGACAATCAAATTGACTAGAACTACAGAACAGAGCTACAGGCAGAGCACTACAAACAAGGCAGTTGACTCCCAAATTTTGTTTCCCAGACCGCATGAATAAACAGGTCTGAACCAATGCATTCTGTATTCATCCCAGCAACTGCCTCCTTAATAAGAAAGCTATTTAGACTAGCTACCAAAAGAAGCAACAATATTTGCTGCATGATAAGGCAGGGTTTCTTGAATATTTTTAAAGGAACAAGAGAAATTACAATATTGTAGAGCAAAAAGGTTCAAACACATGCCTTTTTGCTGAATCAGCTGATAAAAAAGTTCCTACTCCAGGCCTTTATCAGGCTAATGGGAACTAGCCTTAGCCTGAGCCTTGGGCAACTGAACTAACCTTTCTCAGGTTAGTTCAGTTGCTCAAGCCCCTAAGCTGCTTTCCTCAAAATGAGCTGGGGTAGTTTAAACATTTGGACTTAAACACATTCCTTTTGACTGAAAAGATCCCAGGAATGGATATACTGGTACTAGCAGAGCTGATGGGACAGCAGTCTCTGGCAGGATTTGCTAAAAAACATCCAGGGCTAGGGTATTCCCTTACACCCACAGAGCTGCTACTGGAAAAAAATCGTATGATCTAGCCCTAGATATCCAGGGTTTATTGGCATATATTAAGGTGTTTTCCCCAGGATAATTCTAGCCAACCTACTGCCTTTGTCATGAGAAGCCACTGCCTCAAGCCTCACATGAGACCCAGGGGCAAGACCGACAGCTCGCTATATCCGGCACAGCCAGGTAGCTAAACCTGAGTTGGGCAACCACTGTCACTGCAGAATAGCATCTGGCCATCACCACTGAAGAGTTTAGATTTCTCTACATTATAGTCTGCATTTTTTAATTGTATTTAATTGGGTCGCAGATGCATAGTCTTTTCTACAATACTAATCACCACATTATCGAACAGCTTCACATGTGTTTTTATAGTGCCTCTGTAACAGAAGGAAAGGGGTTTTTGTTTTTTCTAATGAACACAGAATTGATAAGTGCCAAGAGAAATTATTTTAACATTTCAGAAGAAAAACCCTAAAGGAGATCAACAAGCACAAGACCTTATACTGAGTCAACAGCAGCATCAAGCTCCCTCCTAAAGGTTAAATGAAGCAATAACACAAGAAATGCTAGCTTCATGTAAAGTTTTATCTAATTGCCTTCATCTGTGTTTTTTGTGCTCATTGGTACCCAGCAAGAGCAGCATACTCTTAGCCACTCCCAACAGAGCATTCAGTGAAGAACTCAGCAAGCTATAAACGACCTTCCACTACCTTCCTAATGACTCGCCAGACAGTTACCTTGCATTGAGTAACACTGGAATTTAAAACAACATTTTCAGGGGCTGAAGTACGAACTGCTGCTTTAAACAAACAAAAAAACCCACAGCTCTTTATTTTCAAAATCCTTTTTCTCCATACAGTCTTAAAAGATCTTGACAGTCCCAAGGCTTCATAAATTTCTTCATGTTTTTAAGCTACAGTATAAATGAAGTCTGGACCAGAGTCTCTTACTAACAGTTAGACACGAATAGATCCCACAGATCCAGCAATAGATCGCATGTGTCATTCTGCAAAGTAGCTTTCAGAAACCCTTCGTCACTGCTATGTAAATTTTATCCTCCAGGACAAGTTTTCATTTCCATTTCATAAGAGTTTTATCCACCTTCTGAATGGAAAAAATACCATGCTGCTTTAAAAGCCATTTAAGAAACTGCCTACGTATCAAATCTGAATAGATTCCAAGGTAAGCTTGTGTTGATTTATCTGCATTTTTTCCTATTTCACTGATAGAACAATTCCTCCCACAACAGACACTGCGTATACAGCCTCCGTATGCCTTTATTCAAAGGCAAACTCAGTCTTCTGTTCTAGTTCTCCCTTTTAATGTTACTGCTTGTACTTATGACTGTTCCTTGCCAAAGGATACAATGCTCTCTTTATCTGGAGCGCTAAAATCACTAGTTACCATTAGATCCTGCGGGCCTACAGATTAAGCTATGTTTGTGTGCTTCAGCAAACAGATGGCAATCAAAGTTTTCCGAGTACCATACATTTCTATTTCCCTTAAGCTCTCTAGTATCAAATTCCATAGTTATTTTTGTTGAGAGGTTTCCCATTGCGAAAGGAATTAGGTGAAAAGCACTAGCGCTAGATGCGTAATGAGGGCATACAGTTGCGCTTTGCTGTGAGTCAGAGTGGATGGAGTCAAAACTCATGACTTGTTCATAAGAAACGCTGGCTGAAAATAATGGAAAACGCAGATATCTATCTCCTTTTATAGAGTTCATAACATGTGGCCTGAAATTCTTCCATCATCCCTTTACAAGTGGAAAACATTCTCTTCCTTCCTTCACTGGATTTACTCTAAACTTCAAAGCTATAATTTTTTTTTAATCTTAGAAAATACATAGAAAAACACAAAGACAAACTTCTGAGTAAGTTTATGATGCCTACAATCAGAATAGCTTCTTCTTTTGGTTCCTCTTTGATACATAGTCAGCGGTGAGCATTCTGATTACATGTGACTTTAAAAAGTTATATCTCATACAACTTCCCTATCACCATAGTCAAAGCTAGTAACTTTTAATCTCCTTTCTCTCCTAGTATCTTCAGCTGTATTCTGACCTTGCTGCTGCCTCCTCAAACTACAACACTCAAATGTGAATTTGTCTCATGAGTATTTTTATTATTTGGAAGCCATTCCTTTTCCACATCTTTATCAAATGGAGATACTTTGGAGTGTTTTATGACAAAAAAAAAGAAGCAGAAAAATCTTTTTTCTCAAAATGGCTGAATATAAGTACTCATGCAGTTTTGGAAAAATCACTTTTGATTTGGTACAGTGCTTTAAAACTTGCTTTCTTACACTTCTGGTGATTGCTCTTCAGAATATTCAGTATTGACAAGGGAACTGCTTCCACTGCAGTGCTCTATAAAACTTCAGTCATTGTGTGAGGGGAGAAAAACAGAGACCAACCACATGGCTCAAATGCCTTGTGTCATTAGACATTTTTGAATGTCATTAGACATTTTTGAATATCAAAATGAATTATACTCTTTGGGTAATTCAGAATTCTTCAACAATTTTTTCCTTGAAAATGGCACATTCCTGCAGAAAGCAGCAGCTCTTACTGACCTGCTGATTTCTTTTTTATTATTCTCTTTATTTATTCATTAATTTCACCCCAGGAAACTCTAAATGAGCTCCCTTCTCACTGACTGCAAAAGTAGTATTTGCCAGATTCCTTAAGAGTCTCTTTTGAAAGAGAATGTAGTTGGTATATAGGAACTCCACTTCATTTATTCAGTTATTTTCTTTTTCCTGTTTGTTGAAGTAAATAAAATATGTCTAGCACAAATGAGCTACAGGTCATTCTTCTCCTGAACCTTTTTCTCCTGGTTTACTCCCTTAATCAGATCCTCCTGCTTGTTTGAAATACTTCTCAGCTTTGTATCAGAGGGCAGATGGACTGCTGTCTCTCATTTGATCCTGTGATCCTGTGACTCAAAACCACTTTTAGAGGCAGTTTTTGGTGTCCCTAAAGAGCCATCCCATCTGTGACAAATACAGTATTTCATATTGTCTAAGAGAAGAGGATGGAGAACACAGTCTTCCTGAAAATTCAGCTGATGGAGGAAGAATATGGCATATATGTATATATATACACAAGATTTTGCAGATTCCCACAGTGTTGTACATATTCTTATGTATGGTATGAAAACAAGAAATGTAGTAAAGTTCATTGTTACATGTTAACTTTACACTCAAATTTGTCTTCAATGCACACCACTAGTGATTAGTGGCAGGCCATCTAAATTAAAACAGCACCAGCGTGGTACCACATGCTAGGGTTACAAGCTGATTTTTTCGTGTGAGCAGTTTTTGCCTCCCTTTTAAAAAAAGACAGCACTTGGAAGATGTGTAATACACCTGGGGATGAAAAAAAGCAACATCCTTTTCGTCTACTGCAACATTGCATGTTTAAAAATTGCCTGCCCATAATGCCAGCTCTATTTTGTAAGGCAGAACAAAGTAAAATATTGCAAGGCAAAACACTTGTTTCTCATAACAGTTCATTCTCTCTTTTGTGGCTGGTTCCCAGTGTTAGCCTCTCAAACAAAAACATATGGTTTATCTCTGTATATAGATTAACAGCATTTAAGAACACAACCAGAAAAAAAATGCCCATTCAGTGACACTAAGGTCACCATTATCTGAATTTACTAGACATGCTCCAGATTCTAACTTTATCATCTGTAAAACTGCCAAAACATACACAGGTTTTTTCCCCCACTCAGGGTTTGATAGAGCAGTGTTACTGCTACTGAAGAAAGCTATGGAAGTCACATAAGGTCTTAGATACTGGCTCCAAAACATGGATATGCCAATATCACATACTTTTTTTTTCTTCAGTTTGTTTATACAATCGCAAACCAGCCAAACAAGCCTCATGAGTCCTTTCTGAAATTCCAAAGATATCATTAAAAGCAAGAATTTTCTCCAAGTCTTTCATTAAAAACAAACTGAGGTATATACAGTCCATCTAGCAAACAAACAAGCCCAGAGTCACAAATATATCAGACCCTACACAAATTTGGATCTTCTAACTTACTAGGCAGATTGCAAGGGTGAGGCTGTCCCCTATATGCAAGTTATTTTTCTATTCCTTTCTCTCTCCTTCCAGAGATTCCACAGTGATTCAGTCTCACATTAGTATTTAGTCATTACACAAACTAAATGAAACTACTAAGTATCACATGAGCTAGATTTTTGAAGATTGGGTACAGAACTTTAATTTAGAATACCACCTCTGCCACTCATCTGATATATGACCCTTAGCAAGATAATTACTCTGCATTTTTCAACCTGGGATGACTATGTGAACACAAACATAGCCTCCTACATAGAAGAGTCCTGTTTATCAGGCAGTTTGACCAAGGCAGATAAGGTGTTCAGACATTTTTCAAAATAAGCTTAACCAAGAATTGTGGAAAAACTCAGTATTCTAAATAAACCTTTTCCTTTTCGCTTTATAAAATAACGTATAGTGCTGTATTTTGAAGGAAGTCAAGAGGAATCCAGAGTAAAATTTATGTAAAGCTTTGTTTTACACAGAAAGGCAAATCCAAAATGAAAGGTAAGTGTCCTTATTTCCTCTACCAGGAGTGATCTACACCTTATCAGCATGATAACAACATAGCATCCAAACTAAGATTAATATTAAAATGTTCCAGTGCTAAATAGGGACGCACAAATAGTTTAAAACAGCTCTTTGTGTTTTATCTTAGTTTCAGTTTCTCTTAAATAACATCTCTGCTGAATAGTTCATATAGACAGCTTTCGGTAGACAGCTTTGTTTTCTTACATGCTGACCCCATAAAAAATAAATAAATAAATAAATAAATAAAAAAGACTGGCCTGACCTTACATTTAGACAGATGCAGCTCACATTCTGCAGTCAAACAATATTGCTTAAAGCAAGGGATGTAGCACAGTAAAGATATTTGGACTGGATTAATACTGGATAGTATTAGATCAATTTACATAATTGTAATCATAGATGTACCCATCATCTTCCTGGAAGACACCCATGTCACCATGTTCTATAGCGCAGTTACTGTAGCAACACTACACCTCTTTTACAATCAGTGTTGGAACTTTCATTCACAAATTTCTCATTTGCTTTTGATTAGGCTGGTAAGAAGATCACTTAGATAAGAAAATACATTAAGAACATGATTTATTCCTTAGCGACATTAACTGACATTTTAACTGGCATTTCAATGAGGAAAAAAGATTACATAGCAGCTCTCAAATTCTCAGTTTCAAAACCACTATTTGACAAAAATGTACACAGCACGTTACATGCCTTGATTCTGCTCTGTGTAAACCCAGTGTAGGTTTTGAGTAATCCCACTTACTCATCTGACTGGAGCAGCAATGCAAGAGTCAGATTCTGTTCATTTACTCTGTTGTACAAACATCCTCCTCCAAGAGCTAATGTGAAGCAGAGTGGTTGGTGTTATCCAGATTTTAGTGATAAATAAACTGAGATATGGTAGAGATCTCACTAACAGCTTGTTTCATCCTATACTACGAGTCAGAGTAGGTTAAACAACTTGTCTTAGACCACGTCCTACTATCACCAGAATTAAATGAATTCAACTTTGCAAGTCAAGTTCTTAGCATACTTCTCTCTCTGTTCTAGAAAAGAACTTCCATAGATTGAGAGCACATGGAAACATCCACTCCAATTTCTACAGTATCCTCAGCGGTATCAAAATTCTGTCTACTGCTAGTTTTGTTTAGATGCCACTTGTGTGACAACATGATCTGGATTAAAAAAAAAAGCTTAATTTCTTGAAGGGCTCCACGTATTCCACATTTCTTGTCTTTCTTTTTGGATCAGAGTTAAAAGCCCTCTCCGTATCCTCACAGAGAAATAGGGAGTCAAAACATAACTTAAGTATGTTCCAGTAGTGAAGTAAATTAAATTAAATTCAACATAAATAAGATTGAATCCTGAAGAAGCAATGATAACTGTGTCTTGTCTTCACTATGATTATTAATCTGATAATGTGAGACGCTTTTCAAAATAGCTACATCAAAACTAGAATGGATCCCTTCATTCAAGAAACAGTTTGTCATACTAAAGGTTACAGTGCTAATTAAAATGAAATGTTATGCCTAATTAGAGAACTTAAAACAGACTGACCTGCTGCTGTGGAACCACTAATTCAGAACAGACTGCCTGCAAGAAAAGAAAAGATGAAATCATTTTATTTAATCTCAAACTCTTACAGTAAATATTAAATGAATTTAACAGCAATTGTTAATTTACTTAATAGCTTAATTCTTAGCTATTATTTCTAAAAATCAGCCTTTTTCAACATATTGTATTAATCTACGTTGAATGATTGATACTCATAAAGTGAGAAAACAAATGGCTAAATAGCACCTAGCTCTTTTGAACTGCGTTGTTTACATATATGTATGTTTGTATGTTTATATATTTTATACACATACATGTAAACAGTACAACATGTAATAGTTACATGAAATCTTTGTTATTCCTACAGACCTGCAGGAGACTTAGTCAGAAGTCAAGAATATTGCTCTGTATCATTAAGAGAGTAGAAACATGCAGACTGTGATGGCCAAGTTACCACCACATGACAGGCAAAGAAAAGATGCAATTTGATCAACGGTTTCTGCCAAGGGTACCTGCCCTTCTTCCTGTCCAAACTGCAGGAGAAGTATCCTTCTCCATTTTTAATACATAGCTGGATCCCCTGCCTTCTCACAATCATAGTAGGCATAGTGAAATGATGTTTGCCTACATTGTTTGTTTTCAGTCTTACATTAAAAAAAGGAGAAAAAACACTCACTATATTAAACAGTTATTGCAAAATAAGTCATCATCTGTCACACATCAGAAAAAAATTATAAGATTAATTATGGCACATTCTAGCTACAGCATTTGGAATCTTGCCCTCTGCTAAATTTGTTTTCAGTTAGCGTTCTTGAAAACAAGGACAAAACCCACTGGTTGGTGTTTAGATACTGGCTCCTATCGCTTTTCTTAACACCGCTAGCTATGTTCTTTATCTCCCCTGTGGCATTATTAATATTTGTTCTTTAGGCTCTGCAAACTTTCCCACCAACATGCACACACTCAAAAAAACAAACTCCTAGAGCAAACAAAAAGAAGCAACCCCTTCCTTGCTAAAGAGGAAAAAATTAGCTAACTTAAATAAAAACATACCTTATACCACTTTGTAAACAAAAACTTCACAGAGCTGCATGACACCATCTTCTAAAAGTCTCAACTGTCAAGCAAGGGCAGGGGGAGAAGAGGGGGCTGGGTCTCAAATTCCAAAATTTAGGCTGCAAGCCACAAAGCCTTTAGCAGCTGCCTAACTTGAAGCAGGCAAGTAGTCCAAATGACTGTAAGCTCTGTGTGCCTGATTCTGCCTGCTTTATTACCTGCCTGCAGCTAGGAAACCCTCTCCAAGCATGGAAGCCATTTTTATGGCAGATGTGCCTTCACTAGGAAATTAGGCATGTCTTCACCTGTGGTAACAAATGCCTAAGGTATTCCTAATGAAGACAGGCAATTTGCAGCTTTCACACATTAGTAACTTGACACAGTAGATTATGCTGGAGCAAAGGTCCAGCCTGATCTCCAAATTCATGCTGAAATTACAATCTGATTTATCTTCATGAGGGCTTTACCTCTTTCGGGTAATCTTAGTCTTCATGTGCTAGCTAAATTGAATAACGAACACCTTGATTCTTTGGTGAAAACAAGATGTATGACATAGCTTATCTATTTACTTGAGGTCTAAATTAGGTCTCACCTGAAAACAAAGAAGTCTACTAATGATTACATTGAGAATAGTCTGGTGATCTTTATCATCTCAGTGTTACAAAAGAAGTCACTATCTCAAACTGTTAGTATGCAAATCACTAGTAATGACCCTGGGTGCCGGTCCTTTTTATTTGACCATTCTTTGCAAAATTTGAAAATTAGACTGAACTGTGTAGGGTTTTTCAAATAAAACAATGTTTCCTGGCAAGGAACCTGCAGGTTTATATTACTGTAGTAATCTAAACTTGGGTTCAGGTGACTTACCTGAGTTTCCAAAGGAAACATACGCATGCAATGTTCCTAGAATCCTTGGGTTTGGGTTTTTTTTCTGTAAAGATAATTTCTTGTTTTATTACTTTAGAAAATGGTGGTTTGGCAGGTTATTTTTGTTGGTGATGGTGGTTTTGGTTTGTTTTATTTTCGCATTTAGCATTGCAGACCGATCCTGAAGTAAAAGCTCAGTAAAGGCAAGACTCTTCAGTTTTGCCTTTAGGTAAAACAGACTAGGTCAGCAGGATGCCTTTGGCTCATCTCATTTTTCTTTATATTTATTTACTAAACTGAAGTTCCTTGTCACTGCATGCATTCTGTTTGTAGTAATTACCTGGTGGTAAAAGCTTACTTTCCTTAATAATGAAAGCCAGCCTAAGGTTTTTGTAATTATGTTTTGTGCAGTAGCAGTTGCATGGAGTTGGTAACAGTATGAAGTCTGATGCCTGTTCTGGTTCCTATCAGTAGTCTGAAACTGTACTGTTTAGTAAATACTAATAAGTTCCCTTTTCCCTTCCAAGAGAATCTGACATGGAACCAAGCTAACTTCTCTGTTGCTTACAGATAATAAAGTTCCTCCCGGTTCATGTCTTTAGCTTTGTTCTGACTAAAAGTTTAATGCATTTCTGCTCCTGAACAGAGCAAGCAATGCCAGTATAAACATAAAAGAAGCAACCACACATAAAAAATCATATGCAATAACTATTAAATGGATGTTTCGTGTATAAGTTTAATTAACTTAGTTCAATGGCAAAGTTTATCCAGTAATGTCCAGCATATGTGTACGGTATGTTTCTTATTTCCACCCCATCTAGTATTAAGCTCATAAATAACTTTGACACTTTTCTGCTTGGTAATCTGTTAATCAGAGAGGTTGTTAACATGGTTGTAACAGAGAACCAAATTTGGACAAATATGTTAAAGTTTCCAGAGTAAATGAACAGTTTCAACAAAGTGACTACTGAAATGTACTAATGAAGTCACTAATTTTATTTGCAAGAGTAAATATAAATAAATAATAAGCAAATAATATAAGTAAATAATAGCCCAGAACTAAAGCAGAGAAGACTATAAGACCATGGGTTCAGAGTAATGTTACTAGGCCAACATCCAGATTCCAAAAGACAAGGGAAGTGCCTAGAGAAAGGCCAGTACAGTGCAAGCACAGATTATATTTCCCCTAATAGTTTCCTGACCTTAACTTTTTTTCACTTTAGGGGATTTCTTGAACCTGACGTAGTTTGTCTATTTAGTAACCTCTCTCAAGTACTTGGACCTCATTTCTAGGTACTTTTTCAGCTGTCTGCATGAGTGTATGTTAAATTATTGCACATATAGCACCCTTTAGCAAAAAGTTCCAAAGATGTACTACTCCACCGCATGAAGAACCCCCTCCTTTTGTTTTGAATTTGATTCATACTAGCTTCATTCATTAGCTCCTAGTTCTTGTGCTGTGATCCACAAGAACTGTGAGATAGTGAATAGTTTACCCCTCTTCAACCTCTCCAAGACAGTTACGATTCTGCAAAGCTGTATCATATGCTCATCCAGTCGTCTCTTTTCCAGTCTGAAACCATTCATCATTAGCCAAGCAGAAGCCATTCCATACCTTTGACCATCCTTGTCATCCTTCTCTGTATCTTTCCAATTCTACTGTAAGCCTATATTCTACTATAGTGAGATGAGACAAAAAATACACACATTCTAGGAGAAGGTGAACAGAAGGTGAATAGAAATTTTCTTTTACCTTTTGTTCTTTTGGCATTTTGTAATAAATCCTAATACTCCTTTCTGTCTACTACATCAACCTGATGTTTTGAAAGAACTATTTATCATAACCCCAGTAGTTCACTTGTGAGTGGTAATGGCACACCTTCACACTGCCCATTTGTATGTGAAATTCAGATTGCTTTTCCCAATGTGCATCGTGGTGTATTTATCTACACTGAATGTTATCTGCCACTTAATTACATAGTCACGCAGTTTTGTGAGGTCCTCTGGCCATTCTTCAAATCTCTACTAAATAATATCATTTGCAAACTGTCTCACCCACTGATGACACCCTTTCCTAAGTCACCCATGTTGATGAGCCCAGACACAGTGGAACTATAGCGGTGATCTCTCTCTGGTGAGAAGAATACATATACTCTTACATTTTTTGGATACCTTGTAACCAGTGATTAATCCCTGCACTTGGGACTCTCTTTCCTCATGACTGCTTCCTTTCCTTAAAAGCCTGTGGACAAATACAAGTAAACTATCAGTCAGATCACCCTTAGTCACAGGTTTGCTGCTTTCTTTATAGACCTTCAAGAAGTTTGCGGCGCAGGGCTTCCCTTTAGAGACGCTACACTGAAGCTTCTCAAAGATTGTATTTATTCAGTTTTCTATCCTCAGTTAGTTTAATACACACTAAGGTTCTAATCCAATAAATACTTAAATGTTTATGTATTTTGCTTACCTGAGTAACCTATTCAACAGTACGAGGCTATTTAAATGAGTGAAGTAACATGTATGCTACATCGTTTTCAAGAATGTCCTGTGCTCTAACATAAACAGAGGATCTGATTCTTTCTCCCCTATATTAATATACAGAGATATAAATACACTCCAAAAACTCAGTTAATGCAAGTGTATTATGCTATACCATTGCTACATTACAATGAATCATTTCTAACAACCAAAAGGCTTTGTTAGAGGAAGAAGTTGCAATCATCTCCCATGTGAAACAGATACTGACTCGGTCTGCAGCACTAGGGGTAGAGTATCTGGTATCTGGCAAGAGAAGTTTCCAGTATCCTGAATTCATGATGTAAAAGTAGTCAACAGCTGGGAAACAATGCTGTGTCAGAAACGACATTGGTTAGGTTAAAGCAAGAAGAGTCTCTCTGTCTAAGACTATAAACTTTATGCCAAAAATGAAACCAAAAGTAACACAAATAAACTTAAAAGCAATATTAAGAAAATGCACACCAGGAGAATTATAAGCCATTCCCAGCTTGATTTCTCCTTGGCAGCTCTGCAGAGGATTGGAGCTGATGGGACCACAACTCCATATATAGCTGAAAGCATCAGGAAATGATAAAATAGTAAAGGACTTCATTCTGCATAGAAGCAGAGCTTCTCAAAGCTCGTAACAGTCTATGTGTTATGGCTATGAATGTACTGCCATTTTGATAAGGTCTTCAGAGTAATCACAGACTACCAATTTCTACATGTAGGAAAAAAGCAGAATCACAGGTATGTAAGAGACAAGAAATTACACGTTAGGAGACATCAAAAATGAAGCAGTCAGACAGAACTGACAGAAGGCTATAGAAAAGACTGTCACAGATGTTGATTTGAAATGGGAAAAATTAATAGTCATTAGCAGGCCCTTACAAGCCATGGGCACAGAAATAGAAATCTTGGCTCATCCTGACAATTTCTGCCATCTCAAAGCATCCCAGAGAGTATCACAGCATTTGAGAGTCAGAGGATATATCTACGGTGGCAATTTATTTCAGATCAAAAGTGCCCTTGTGAAGCAAATCTCTCAGCTGTCCCCAGTTACTACATACTGGTTTTCATTGCAGAGCAGTCTCAGTGTGTGTGACCTGGTTTTCTTTCAGATGAGACTGAGTTGCAGTGCAGGACTTCACCTAACGCACTTCCACCTCATGCTTTTCAGCTGGTAACAGATATTTAGTTCACAGGAACCTGCAATTAATCTGGAGTAACTCCCTTAGCCCCCAAATACCTGTTGTATGCTAGGGAAGTGTTTCAACAAAGCAACAGTGAAACATATGGAGTTATTATAGACATTCACATAACAGCTGGGGACATGGTAATTACAGTGTCAATCAAGGTGGAACATGATCAGAAACAGAAGAAAGGGAAGGCAAAAATCCAAGCAGAAAATATTAATTTAATTCAAGTGAAGGCTAAAAGAAGGCAAATACAAAGGGAATCTATCCAGATGACAGCAAACATGAAGATTTCATTGTACAAAAATCTCTACAGAAGATCCTAGGGGCAATTAGGCTAACCATAGAGGGCACCCAAGGGACGACTACTCTACTGATACAAAAGCTGAATAGCACGATAACTTGGCAATGGTCATAGAAACATGATGGAGCACTGCAGCAACTAGAAATAGTGCTCTGTTTTGTGCCACTACTCCAAAACCCACTGCAGTGCTTTCTGTCCAGTAAATGCAGAACCCACAGCTTTAACTCTCCTATCATCTGACTTTCTTATCATGTGCTCTATACTTCTTCTAGATTAATCACACTGGCCTGATCATCATGCAGCTGGACAGGTGAAGATAAATTCGGAATTTCTTTATTACACGACCAAGGCCCTTCTTCAGAGATGTTGTGGCTCTCATTGAAACAGACCAAAATTTTGATGAAACTGAGACAGAAAACCTGGCTATCATGTTTGCCAGTAGGAACTATAACACACTTTTGCTTCAATAGCAAAAAATAGGACATAATAGAAGAGCACTTTGCTGTTAGATTCTCATGAACTACATCTAATGGATTACTCTACAGGGTGATAAAAACATTGATCTATGTTAGTAAGTTCATTTTAGACCCAGGACAAGTTAGCAGAACATACGAAAGGATGCACACAGAAAAAAACTGTAATGCAAACCTTACGTAAAACTGAGGACAGGTTGTAGAGCAGATGGCCAGAGGAGCCTAAATTGCCCTGACCTGTGAAAAATACTGTTTTCATTCAACAAGGATTGTTCACAGCAGATGACAGTATATGCTTCATCATTTTCATAGTTATATTAAGGCTTTCAAACCACAAGGTCTTGTACTGGGCCAATAATGTATTTATTAGGTGTAACTCAAAAGACAAATTAACTTATAGCTATATCAGAAATAAAGGGCATTAAATCAAAAATCTGCTATGTTATGATGAGATTTTTAATTAACTACTACATAAAGCAGTAGGGTTTTTTCCAACTTTGGCAACGCTTGTGTTTAGTTCTCTTGGAGAAGCTTAGAAAGCTGCTCCACAATTCTCTTAAGTCCATTTTCTGTTAAACAAGTCAGTATGTTCTATCATTGTTAACTTGAACGACTTATTTAAAAGACAAGGCAGCGATTCCTATGAGTTACTAAACAGCTGTAACTCAGTTTTAAATGAACATATTTGTGATGTCATAGGAAGTGAAACATATGCATTCCAGGTCTGGATAATGGTAATTCCCAGAGTACCACTGAGATGCTAAAGTCAGTGCTGCACAACACGAACACTGCTAAAGCTGAGGAATGCATTACTGACAAGTAGTTATTGCTTTCCTGAACACTTATTCAGGAGTAGGACATGAAGAATGACTTGACACACACTACAGTGATTCACAATGCCTTACAGAATTTACATGAGAGTAGAATGTGTACAGATATAAAGAAGTACTATGCCAAAAGAAGCAGCCAAATGGCTCTGGAAATTAGATGATTATGCCACACAACATCAAGACCAGCATGACAATTTCAGGCACAGTATTCACACCCAGACTGAGCCAGCGATAAAGATTGAGCTTTAGCCAATGGGTTAAGTGTTACCAATCTCTAACCTATGCAGGTATGATCAGCAGGTTGTCAGAAGTATGCCTCAGGCCTGATGATGAGGACATTATTTGTCTGAGATATTTTTAATGGGAAATGGCAGAGGTAGTGTATTGCAATACTATCTCTTTAAATTAGTCATGTATAATCACCAGAAAATTCCCATTGGGAAAACTGGGAGAGGTCTCTCACTTAAGGCAGAAACTGGCTCAGCATCTGCAAGCCTGGAATATCTCTGTACAAGCCACCGTCAGCCAAAGTTGCAATAGAAGAGCTCTGGTTGAACGTGACATTCTCGGTCTCGCTGCATTTCTGATGGTGCAACAGCTAGGAAGAGCAGTTAGAAAGTACGGAAACCAACGGCTCACACCCTGTGGCCCATGAAGGTCTCTGAACAAGAGCAGTCCTCTACTACAAGGAGTAGTGCACAGGCTAAGGAGCAAGTCATATTATCTGGAGTGGGAGCAGATGTAAATCCACAGCAATCCACAGTGATGTAGGTTCACGGCAAGGATCTAAACTGGTGTCACCGTCAAGAGCTGTTCCTATGCAAGATCGCCACTCACTCAGCATCAGAAAACTGACAAATTTCTGGTGCCTTCCCTTTACAATTACTCCTGACAGTCAAAGCACAGTGGTGTAAATAAGATAAGCATTTAATCTATTATGGGACCCTTACTGTGTTTGCACTATTTGCATATATTCCAGTTTGCATTGGTTTCGGTCTTATTTTCTGAAAAAAAGCTTTTTATTTGTTACAACATGAATTTCACATAACTGCATTGTAATCGATCCTATAATATGGAGAAATAAGACATTTTTACTTTATTCCTTCTATTTTTTTCTTTTCAAAGAAAAGGGGAGGAGGAAGAAGGCATAATTTCCATTTCTTCAGGAAGTATACTGCCTCCTTGGTCTTAGTGAGATCAGGAAATTTTCCATGCCAATAGAACACTTTACTTCCTAACACTGAAAGAATATTTGTAATTCAAGTACTTAATGCAATAGTTTATTTTAACTGAGTCCATCTCTCTAAAACAGGTTTAATTTTGCCATCTCAGATAAAATTGTATCATTGGCTGGATTTTTCATTTAAATATATCTTATTTAATAAACAGAAATAATACCAATCCAAAAAGACCTGTGATAATTCTTCTTCCTTGCCAAAAATAGAAATTCAGATTATTTTCTTTCAGTAAGCTAAAGAGACAAAGTCGAGGGCTAATATTTATGCTGTGTTTTGATTTTTTTCATGTTGTTGCCACTGTCTTAGACTAAACAAAACTGTTCTATTTCAAAGTAAGAGACTTGGTATATTTATTTTAAAGAACTAACAGGGCTTTTGAATTGCTTTTAAGAAGGCTGATGGGAGATACAAACATTAAATAAATATAATAAAACATATCTATCATCTAAATAAAAACAAGTTAGAAGAATAGTTTTGCAGTGTATTTATTTAAATACTCATATGTGGGAAAGATGGTAACTATTTAGAAAAATAAATGACCCCATTATTTTACTGTCCTTCATATTGTTTTCTTTCACTTCCATTTCCACGTATTATTCATAGGGAACAGGGGTGTATTATTTATTCATGTATATTTCCTCTTCAGTGACATACTTTTAATACATCATAACATGAGATAGCAGTACATTTTTAACCACTGAAGTGAAATGGAGGTCAGCACTTCAGAAGTACCATTGTTGAATTCCACACTAGCCTTAATGAGACTCCATAAAGTAAGTTCAGGAAAGCCAGGATGGACCATGGTGCAAGATGATTAACAGAATCAGTTTAAACAGTTATCCCTCATTTAGTGTTTAGTTTTTCATAGTTTAGATATTTCATGTGCAAATATTTTAGCTGTTGGCAGCATGTTTTGTGTGCAGGTGTGATTTGGAAGAGTCCTAATATGTATCATACTTGAAATATAAGACTGACTACTGACAGAGGAAATGTGATCGAGCCCATCGCAATTTGAAAACATTTCTGAATACTGCTTTTTCTTCCTCTGAAAAGGCTCATTTCAGCCCTGTATCACCTGGTATATGAAAGCTGAAAGGATCAGAAAGGGATCATTCTGGAGGTCATTAGGTGTGCTTAGAACAGAACTGCCTTGTATCAGCAAACCTAAGCTTTTCATAAAACATAAAGTCTATTTCCACATTAAGACAAAACCACAGCTATCAGGCTGGTGCCCTTCTTTAGTGCTGCAGCTCCCTCCTGTAAGTGTGATTTATGTTTTTCTCAGTCTAATGGGTTTCAAACCTGTATCACCTACCTTCCCATGGTGTTTTCAAGTGAGGGAACTCTCCACATTCTTCAAACTTCCACTGGGAAGAAACAATTGAAGATTCACTGCACCTGAGGCAGAGGCATTTGCCCAGGAATAAATGTTTTACAATAAATAATCTTCAGATAAAACATATTAAATGGTTCTGGAGCCGAGACAACAATCCAGGATTCTACTCATTTTGGTTAGAGCCAAATCACTAAGCATAATCATAATGCAACACTTGCTCACTTTCTCTGGTCTAAACAGAAATTAAGATACTATCTGCTTTTTTTGACCTCGCATGTCTGAAAAGGGGCACAACGAATGTGTCATGCCTCTTTCCTATGAAAATAAGAAAAATTTTCAGACATTTTAGTTATAAATTCTTCCATAAATAAGGCAGAAGTTAAGATAGCTTGTTTATGTCCTGTGAGCACAGTGTTTTCCTCCTAAAAACATAAAAAGAATGAAAGTTCAAGTGTTACATATCATGGCCTTGCTGGGTTACATTCTCCACAATTTTAGATCCACACATGAAGTGTGTTGCTTGTTTTTCTATTTAGTTGGTGTCAGTTCTATAATCTTGAATTCTCAGCAAATGGCAAGCAGAAAAGAAGATTTCTTTTCTTTGTCCATGGTGATTTTGTGTCACCTTTCTTGGGAGGACTATAGTCACTCACATATCTAGTAAATTACTTCTGATGTATCAGGAGAGTACGTAAACTTAATAGCAAGTTTAACTCCAAATATACTACATCTGGCTTTGTCTGTTTCTCTACGGTACAGAATATTTATGCATATATCTGCATCCAGGAAAATCAATCACATCTTGTAACAAATAACTGAAAACACAAAGAATTACTTGTGATTAATTAACCTCAGGCAATTCTGTTATTTTTCATAGCTTTTCTTTTACTCTTTCACATCTTTTCTCTACTCATACCGCATACCAAAACATTCCCCTGTAAGTTCATGTCCCTACAGAGAACTGTTTTAACTCCATACTAATTCATGCCTTATTGTATATTGTGTAGCTACTTAGAGCATGTTTCTATATTTCCATCATCATCATCATTATGCATAAGGCTAGGTTAATTACAGATCAACATATACGTACAAAAATGACATCAATTCAGACACTACGACTGCAAATAATAGTATAATGAAGCCAGAAGATAAGTAATATGTGCTCCAAGGTCTTCAAACTACAGGAACAAGTTCATAAGAGTAGTTTCACTGAAATGAATACAAACTGCTTATAGACTTAACTTTAAGCATGTGCCTAAGTGCATGTGAGATCTGATCCTTAGAACATTTTAAGTAGCTTCATGTATTAAATGGGTATTAAGAGGATCCCTTGGTTTTGTTCCTGAGGCAGAAAATATTGTGACCTGTCAGGATTACTTGACAAGCCAATCACAGTTTCCCAGTTTATAAATAAGACTGATTACAAAGTTCTTTGAGATGTGAAGATAAAAGAAGCATTATTTTGCTAATATTTGCATAGTACTTCAGACACTTGGGTATTTTACAGGAGTTTAATGTAAGAATAAAAGTTTCGCTTTAACATTTATTGTACCAAACTGATTTTAAAAGTAATAACCCTGTGAGCACTTTTTAACCATAAGAACTTAAGCCAAATTCTACTTACAGAGGTGTAAATCTGTAATCTCTTTATTGAAGTCAATGGAAATGTTCCAGACTTAAACTACTGCAAATAAGAACAGGATTTGGCTCCGTACCTTCAGCCACAATCAGACACATTAAGGAGAAGATGAGGGGGGGGTTATAATAATTTATATATATAAGGAAATATTTATGACTATGCCTTGTTACCCTGTCAGGTGGGAGAAGAACGGCCATTTATTTTTAGCCTTGCAGAATCAAGCCGATAGCTTTGCCGCACAGGGTTAGCGCAGGCCTGAGTCACGGCTATAGTATGCTGGGTATGGCTGTAAAAGAAAGCAGTGTGCGCCACCATGGCAATATTTGTTCTTACGTTTTGGGGCACAAAAATGGGTGTTTTTATCTGCAAATGGGTGTGCGCCTGGCTCTATGCAAGTTTGGCACCAGCTTAGCAGCAGCGAAAACAGACAACAACCATGACTGGAAATCACAGGGTATCTGGATGAAGTTATAGGAGAACCCTCAGACCCCAAGAAAGTCCCTACAGCACCCCAAAGCACAATGCTGTTTGCACAATTACGAGTATTTTCCAGGCTCCTGACAATCAGGCTGCTGGGTGTCTGGAAAAACAGCTACTGGGCAAGGTCGGGCAAATCACACACACACACACACACACACACACACACACACACACACACACACACACACACACACAGAGCTATTTCCACAGCTCTGACTTCCAGGATATGTGTTAAAATCCACTCCGAGTCAACTGCCATGTGGCCTAAACCCGCACCTGGGCCCCGGCTCCCTCCCAGCCTTCACAGCCGCTCTCCCCGCAGCAGCCGCCATTTTCCCCCTCGTGCCCGCCTACTTCTTCCCCCAACATGTGCTACCTGGAAGGCCCCAGGCATCGGGGCCTCCATGGGCTGTCAACGGACAGGCCGGGCGGACAGGCCGGGGCTGGGGGCAGAGGCAATGGCGTGGGCAGAAGCGGCCCTGAGGCGGTGGTGGCGATGGCGGCGATGGCGGTGGCCCTGTGCCCCAGCGGCAGGAGGGCACCGAGGCCGCGGCAGGGCCCCCCCGGGACCTCCAGGCCTGGGCCGCGCCGCTGGCGCCGAGCTGCTGCAGGAGGAGCCTTCCCAAAGACGCGGCATCATCCCACCGCAGGGTCACTAGTGTTCAGTTATAGGACCGCAGAGGTCCCCAGGCACGGTGTGGGCCGCCCCTGCCCCGCAGTGCACGGGTACCGCCCGGGGTATGAAAGCGGCACCGAATAAGAAACAGTATTTTCCAGAGGCACAGGGAAACAGCAGGACAGTTAGGAAGCGGGACTCCCACCTTGGCAACAAACCAATCTCTATTTTTTTTTTTTTTTATGATTTTCACTATTAGTTTAATTCCTTATTCTTCCCACACCATTCAGCAACTGGGGCATAACAGTGATATGGTTATGTACTTTGGGCAGTGTCACAGCAGTCCTGGCAGTAATGACTGCTCCCAGTTGTTTTGTTGTGGTCTAAAAGTTGCTACTGATTTGTCTAAGCTGCCCTAAGCTGAAAAACTTGTTACCCATTTTGATATTTTCAATATTGTGGGCCATTATAATACTAAGGCTGAGCTCATGATTAGGCCGAACATGTATTTGTTTAAAGTGCTAAGAAAAGCTTGACAAATCTTGTGTGCATACCTGAGCAGTACATTCTGCATTTGCCTGCCTTTTTAAAACCTCTCTGTAATAGGAAACTGCTAGGCAGCCCTGTAAACACTGTTGCAAGCCTGAAAAGGGCTTTTTTTTTCCAGGGCTTCAGGGCTCAACTAACAGATGGCGGGTTTGCCAGACGATACGCAGACCACAAGGCAGGTGTCGGTGTTACAGCTTGTTCCTCCAGATTGCAGAGGCAAACAGGAAGCTCTCAGGAGTTTCTCTCGCTAACATTTCCCTTCTTAGCACATTTGTTCTGTATTTGTTTTGTGTTCTGCTCTGCCAACAAACACCTTTTAGCATGACTCCTCGTAATAAATTACCTTGTGAATCAAGACACTTGGGGTGGATTTTAAGTTGGAGAGTGCCATTTTACTGACTCAACAGAAGATAATTTTCACCGCACATAGTCAACATATCCCAGACTAAGGTCTACATGCCAAAATTCAGACCTGATGCATTTCAGTTTAAGTGCTATGGTTTACTTCCCCTGTGAAGCTTCTCACCTCTAATGCAAGGAAACATAAGTGTACATGTGACGGGAAACTCAGGCTACTATGACCTCGAGTATCTCTTATTTCCTTTAGGCTCTTGCATCCAACAGACGCTGCCAGCTCCCATGAAATTCTTCAGAGCTCTTCTGAGTAGGCCCTTGACACAAATTGTAGCAGAATTATAATTTTTTTACTTCTGTTCCTATTTTTCTTTAACTCTTTTCAGTTCTGTTCTTATTAACCCTGAGCCATCTGTGAAGAGGGTGGTGTAAAAAAAAAAAAAAGAAAAAAGAAAGAAAACCCAAAATAGGTAGATGAAAAAGAAAGGCAAAACACTGTGTACCTGTCAACTTCAATACAATGAAAAATTTCTTCCTGAGCCCAAAAATTGATTGCTGGGAATTCAGTTTGCACTCTACCTCCATGGCACAGTCAGGAGGATAAGATAGCAGGCACCACAAAATGTGCTGGGCACTTCATCTACTACCAGTGAAGGGAATAGGAGCCGCTATTCTTCTTTCTGCCTATTCAAGGCAGCACAGCAGAGCAGATCCTGCCCCCCCCCCCCCCTTCTGCTCTAGACTGCATTTCCTTCAGGTTCCACTTGATTTCCTTTCTGTCTGGAATATCTCTCCTTGTCCCATTTTAAGTGCAAAGTTTGTGTTTTATTATTGAAGTAGTAAACTTCCTAAAAGGGCATCTCCATCAAGGTCCATGATAAAATTTCCCATACTTTCTTGATGCCTGGTAAGTGCTGAATGTACTGCAGTTACCTGGAGCTACCTATAGGCATGCATCTCCCTTAAAAAACAGTTAAAATTTTAAAAAGCACAGTACTAAAATGAACTTTAAAGCAGCTTCAAGGGCAAGTACAACCCTGAAGCGAAGAGTGGTGAGAGTAACAGACTGTTCCTTGGTTTACGTCACATGACGTTAGCCTGTCTGCAGCCGAAGAAAGAGAAACATCACTTACATGCTGTGCAACATCCCATCTTTGCCCCTTGTATCTTCATGGAGGGTCAAGGATCAGAGAAAAGTCACAACATAGCACTGAGATCACACCAGGTGCCATCTCTGCAGCAGGAGAACTGGCAGCTTCAGTTCAGGTCTTCTTTCCTCTCAGTAAATTCACATCTGTGCCTATGTGCAGTAGATGTGTCAGATCCCCTCAGGAGGTATATACTGTTCTTTCAATTCACTGCTTTACTACAGGAAGACTGAGCAATTGCAATGGATTTTCAGCTGCCATCTTTGCTTTTTTCCTTTTTTCTACCCTCCCATTCTGGTTCCCTGTTTCTCTCTGTAAGAACCCAATTTGGTCAGGCATGATAAACTAGGACCAAATATGTTTAAAGTCCTAATGTTTTTCATTTCAAAAGATTTCAGCTAACTTCTCTTTTGCTGTTCAGTTTATTTTTGCATTTTTCAAAATATTTATAGAAGACTATCAAAACCGCTATCAACATGACTAATGAGTTGCCAAAAGTAAGTAGGACAATACATTTCTTTCAATTTTTAATATGATGTTCCATGGAAACAAGACTTACATGAAATGTAGTGTCAGTATGTTTTTGTCTCACTGTCTGGCTTTCCCTAATAATTCTTGAACAGTTTAGCAGATTTTAAACAAATCTGATAGAAGTGTCAGGTGGTTTCCATGAAAATAAATGGCCAGGCAGAAAATATAGACCATACAGTTTTTCAAATTTTGAGAAAAGATGCAGAGTCAGTTCATACATTATTAAACACTAACAAATTCCCGTGGGAAAGACATCTCAGAAATACTCCTGCCATAGGAAAAGTTTTGGTCATTTTCAGAAACCAAACAAAGCCAACTGGGAGGCACAGATCTCTTATAAAAAAGAATAGGCTAGTCTCTGTGATCATGGAGCTACCTGGTCCAAGAAACCACAATATTTTCAAGAGAAGGTAAAAATATCTAGCACTTTTTTGTGAAAACAAGCTTTCTGAAAGTAGCCCATTTGTGCTGGACAAATCAAGCATTATTACTTGCTGATGCTCTAAAAATTACGTTGATCCTGGTAAGAAACTAAATTTACTTTGCTTCTTTAACCGTTGGTTTATGCCCAGCATAATGTCTGCTGAATCAGCTCTGCTGGATTGTAAATCATGCAGGGCAAGGACACAATTTAATTTTTGTAGAGAGCTATTCACCTCTGAATTACAAAAAAATTGCTGAGATTGTACTGTATGTTAATTCAGGAAAAGCTGGGCTTTAAACCTTTATTTTCTTCAAGAAAAGCATTTAATTTTATCTAACTGTACTCTTCTCAATAGACCTTATATCTTAGCAATTTTTTATGCCAAATGTGTGCCCCTACATCTCTGTTTCCTACAAAGGTATCTTAGAAAAACTCTTCAATAACTGGATTTATTTTTCCTCAGTAAATAACGCTGTTGGCAGAACACAGGCTTTACCTACAAGGACAACATTACAACACATGTCAGTGCGCCTCACATTAGCCTACTACATAAAAACCAGGTGCTTTTAAGTTCATAACCCCTAATGTTCTTCTGTAATATAACTTGGGCAGAGCTCTAAATCTTTCACTAGTGACAGCCAAAAGTAAATAATCTATTGTAAGTGTTGTAATTTTCAAAGCTTCTTTATTTTGTCTTTGTAAATGTCATAACAACGCCTGATAGCTGCTTTTATAGCTGACACCTCACAGAATCCCTGCTGGCAAAAATAATTTACTCTTTTTAGAGATGTGCTTATTATCTATAAATACCAGTGAAGCCATATGAAGATTCCCATGGATTCCAGTGAACTTAGGGTCAGGTCACCCACAGATTAATGTGTTTTAAGACTTGTAGGAATAAAGATTAGTTAGTATGACTTAATGCACAGGCAGATCAGTGGCAGATCAGCAAGTAAATGCTGCTTCAAGTCAGCAAATGCTCTGTAATTGGAACATATCATTTAAAAATGAATCCTGTAATGTTGTCAGTACAGAGGAATTCATCTTCTATCAGATAAATTTTAAGAACTTAATGGGAATATGTGCTTGGAAGAAAGTCATTATACCTCGACTCTTGCTAATGCAGGCAACACAGCATGACACTCATTCCATAAACCATATTTATAGGGAGAAAACTGGTGCTAGAGAAGTATGCATACATGGCTAGGCTTTCTGCTGCTTTTGGGATATCTATGTTCACTCAGAGGTGCAGACCCCTTTACTTCAGGCGTACACTGATTGTCTTTGGACGATGGATGTGGCTACTTGAAGAACATTTTTAAGAGTTAGCAATTTTCTTTTAATATCCAGCTCAAGATTATTCAGGGTCAACTTATATCTATTTGTTCTTGTGCCAACATTGTTCGTTAACTTAAACAGTTCTGTTCCCTTGTGGTGTTTATCCCTGAGGAGAGCAATCTTATCCCCTCTCAGCCTTCCTTTTGCAAAGTTAAACAAGTCACACCCTTCCACCCTCCTCTCGTTAGTTAGGTTCCCCATTCCTTCTCTCACCCTAATAGCCTTCTCTGCATTGAAGTGAACTAGAGTCAATTCATTTTCTTGCATGTGTGTAACCAGAGCTGTGACTCTTGCCAATGACTTCTCAAGGCCTGGTGCCATTGAACTTCTCCTTGACTGTCCTCCTGGAATTCTGCAAAGGTGTACTTGCCTTTTTTCATGGCTGCACCCCATTATCACTTTAGAGCTATCCTGTGATCATCAAGGAGGCCAGGTATTCCTCCTCCTTAACCATTGCCAAGTAAGGAGATGCAAAGTTACAGCAGACCTTTTTACTGTCAGCCCTCAAATCATGTGCACATAACCATTGATGAGACTCTGTACAGATGGCATTCTTTACCAGATTTCTTCTGGACAGATTGAACAGTAGCAAGAGACAAACATGCATGAGTAAGAGCTGTTAAAGATGAAAGCCTGGAATGAAATTTCTAAATCTTCTCATTTAACCACAACAGGATTAAGGTTAATGCTTGCTCATACAATAATAAACATTTAGAGGGGAAAAAATAAACTTAGTAGCATCGAAGTGCAGAGAAAGAAAAACAAATATTGTTAAGTCAATGTGGCAGAGTGTCTAGATTCTTTTTTCTGGTAAAATGGCTTAAGTTTGGTAGGGATTTTGGCAAACATTGAAATACTGAATACAGTGAACTTACTAAAAATTCTTAATGGTTTCATACCTTGGAAATAAGGAGAGGATGAAGAGAAATACATTTTTTTCTGAAATTCGAACATAGGATTAGTTAACACAAGCCTGTTTAAAGAAGGCTGTCTCATGTTTAGTCTTGAAAAATGTCTTCAAAACTTGCTAACCACTCGTATCTCTCATCTCTTACATGAACATTTGTACCAGTGGAAAGTGCTCTCCATCTGTTCTTGCAATCTATACTAATTAAGTACTGAAGTGAAAAGGGAATCAAGGTGCCTTATTTTTTCACAATGAATGTCCCAAACACCAAATTAGAGTCACTCTTTTCCTTCTCGTTTTTTGTTTCTCAGTGTTTTCTTTCTGCAGTTTCTACAAGCTGGACGCCAACAGAAATAATTAAAACAGCCATTCAGCACCCAGGTAGTCTCTTTCAAGATGTAAGAGAAACGATTTCAAAATCCCTCAGACCGAACAGAAAACTAAACCCCTGAGTTTATGCCTGAATACCATAGCCACCCAGCAAAGGAAACCTTATCTTTCACTGGTCTTGTGAATATACTCTTTCCTGTCCTTTGCTTTTCTGACATAACCTGGAAAACATTCATTTTGAACAAAGTGTTTTGCTAAGGGAGAGGACGGGGCAGAAAACAATGATGAAGCTCATTTCAGCACAGCAAAACAACAAAACATATTTCGATTCAGTAAAATCCATTTTTTTCTTTGAATTTTCTGGTTCAGCAGCCAAACCAGAGAACTGATTTTTTTGGTTCCTTTTCCGTATTTTAGTCACTGCAGCTTCTTGCAGCTGCATGTTTTGACACTTTGAGAGAAACTTCAAGGTTTGCCCAAACCGAGGAGCAATGACTCTCTCAGTTGGAAGTACTGACTGATGCATGGGGACACATTATTGCTTTTTAAAGGGGAAGTCTAAGCTTGATCGTGAGCTGAATTAACCTTATGTTTTAGATCCTTAAGTGTACAGGGGAAAGAACCACTTCCTGATGCCTTGTTTCTTATACCAAAATGTCCACTGCTGCCACCATAGACTACTGGCCTTTTGATCTGATCCTGTGTGGAATTATGTTATTATGGTATTACCTATGATCAAGTTATATCTCAGGCACTGCCTTTAGCTCTCAAAATTTTAGCTGATCAGCTAAAATTTACACAACGACAGCAATTTAAAAACAAGAAGATTGTTGTTCCTTATGTATTCTGCAAATTGAAGGGCAAAATACAACCAAATAAGGATGACTGCTTTTGACAGTTTATACCAGAGGAAGTTTACACTTGCATTTCCCAGTTCAATTCCTGGGTCTTTTCTTTAGCTCAGAAAAAGCTATGGGATGGTATAACTCACATCACTGAAGAAACATTCTGCATTTATATCAACCACAACTTCTGTGTTCAACATACATGGCTTTTTGTTCAAAGCCGTTTTGTTCAGAATTATCCCATCATTGTCTCTGGCTTCTTTAGTATATAATCCTTCACTCCTGTAATTCCTTCACTCCCTTCAGTTGTAGTCTGCGATGTGTTCAACCCAAAACATGTAGGTCCCTATCTTCAAACATCAGACATCCCCCCAAAATGTACACACTGATAACTTCCTCCAAGGGACATTTGGAATGTCCCTTATGTACATTTTCTCAAGCAATAAGAACAATGTTTTGAATATTAGGCAGTTCCTGTTATTTTCTGTGCAGTTCTGCAAGGTCTTGGAGGTTATCTGTCCTTTGTCCTAGCTTAAAGAATATGCTTCTGCAAGCAAGTGGACTTGGCTGGAGGTGTGAAGTTGAAATCAGTACACCCTTTTTTTTAAGAACTTAGGGTGAATATGATTTTGTTATTCTTACCCACTGCACATTGAATCTGAATTCTCAGAGTAATGCCAGCCTGTCATAGTTGCGGCTAAATTCATGTTACTAGAAAATTTAAATTCTATAAAATAATCACAAGATTAATTTTTTTAAAACCAGATCATTTCTTTGATTGAGAGATTAATTCTGAAAGATGTTAAACCCTGGAACTGGAAATATATCAGATTTTTAAGTCTCTAGAAGCCTGGGAAAATATCTGAAATATTCGCTCCAGTCCAATACCGAGAACTTTTAAATTTATCAGAGGTCAAAAATGCTTAAGAAGTTTAATTCTGGAATACTAGATAAATGTCAAGGTTTTCCAGCTCTGTTGATTTATATTTCCCTGTGTTGTAAAGCATCCGCTTTTACATGGAGAGTCTCTTTGGTAAGCACAACAAATAAAAAGCTATTTAAGTGGGAGAGATGAGAGGAAAAGAGTACAGAGAAATGGGAGTTATGAAACATTAACACCTACAATTACAAAAATGTATTTTGCCACCTGCTATTCCATGTTATTTGGAATTAATCATGTAGGGTAAGCCACATGTCTTTCTCACTCGAACATTTGCAATATAGTCTATTTAAAAAAAAAAAAAAAAAGATGAAGACAAGCAAGGTGTTAAATGAAACTATTACTGTTTCCGTATTAAACTTAAATAATTTTTTTCTCCTTTTTCACTGAGTTATTCTGAGGCCTTTCCACACTCATGGAACTCAAGAACAATTACCTTTTCACAGTTCATTCCCCTCCCTTCCTCCTTCCCTCCCTCCTTGTTATGGTCTACAGAAAGTCATTAATATCCTCTGCCACATGCATCCTTCCGGAAGCAACTGAATTAAAGCCTCTCCAAATTCTCATCAATAGACTATAAATGTCTATGACTATGGTACTTTCAAGGTGCTCATATATATATGTTATATAACAGAGGGATAGGTGACAGTCACCTGATATGTATGTTCCTTCAACTACCAGTTACCAAGGGGATCTAAATAAATTGTAAATATTTCCGTCTCCTTCTTCTTCATCCTCTGCCTCTACCTGTAGCAGCCATAGGTTCATCCTTCCACAGATGAGAAGAGGTAACTTGCAAATTGTCCTCTATTCTGTGCCAAAGGAAGGATGATTTTAGTAGCAGCAAAACTCCTGGTAGTACTTCCTTTCCCATGTCCTTCTCTCACGTCTGTTATGATTCTGCCAAAGTGCTGATATTGTCTTGAAGCACACTGATTTCTGTCATGTCTGTCAGGGCTTCCTGATGAAAGAAAGGAAGTAGCAACTGATGCTGCTACCCATCAGCATTCCGTCTCCTGACTGCTCAGAAATGCTGGTTTTCTAGAAAAGCAAATAGTATGACTCACTCCTGGGTTTTACAGAGACATCATCCACCTGGAAAATAGGTCTACATACCTTTCAGGAAACCTCTTCTTTGCCATGCTAAAGTAATTGTTTTGCACTGCCTCTGCAGCTTTCTTGTCAGGTTTGGAAGCTTCTAAGGCTCACTCCTCTGTGACATGGTACTTCGCCATGAACGTTAACAGGAGCATGTTGCTCTGCATTTGATACAAATGCACAACGTAGTAAACTGTTCTTGCAGGACCTTTTCTCCTTACCATATGTGTTCATTTGATCCAAGAGGCAGTACCACCCTATGGAGTTGTCTGCATGGTTGGTGATCAAGTGTACCCTGCCAATGTCCTCTGTGTACAGTAGTGCTCTTCCTGGGGGACCACAGAGCCTGGCAACTGCCCTTTTAACAAAAGACACTACCTGTCACTGGAGGCAGCCGCAGCCACAAAGCATCTGACATCTTTGCTGTTCCCAAGAAGAAAGCATAATTGTGGCTAGCATCCACACACATGACATGGCCAAGTTCATGGCCCCAGGGTGTTTGCGATCTTATTTTTGCTGCTTCTGAAAAGACTTGCTAAAGTCTGCTGAGCCACACTGCTGGAATGAGCTGATGAAATCATGGAAAGCAACAGTGAATGTTATGTTCAGATTGCTAGCAGACACAATGCCTGCCTACTATTCTCCCGAAGTAACCTTCTGGGGCATATTTGCTCTGTGATTGCTTTTAATGTGTTTAATCATGCCTGATGTCCCCACCCTTTTGGGGTCATGGCCAAAACTGTTTCTACATCTGCAGAGCTGGTAAATAGCAGTTGTGCCATTCAATAGTGTTAGATTCAAAACCTGATGGATTTTAACAGTTGCAAGTGGACATGGTCCGTACTAAGTTACATTTAGTAATATATCACCTGGTCTCCTATTAGGGAACTTCTCTAGCTAGGTGCTGTGAAAAAGAACCATTTTTGCCAGAATTGAAAACAGACCACTGTTTTAGAATAAATTTGAAATCTCTGGGAAATGGCCAGCAACTGTTGAGACTTTGGGGAAGTTATTTCAGGTGGTACTAGCTTGAGTGGAGATTTTCCTCTTCCACCACAACATTAAGATCCTCAAAGTGATGAGCTGTGCTTCAAGGTCTTTGTCAGTGTTCATCTTAGGCTTATTCATATTCACCAATTTCTGGGATTTATGTTGCAAAACTTCCAGATTAGCTGTCCTACTTAGCAAGTTCCCCAAAACAGAGGAAAACAAACTGTTTTTCCTTCTGAAGGAAGGCTTAGGAGAATGCTGCCAGTGAACAGCCTGTACTGCTGTTCCTAGAACCACAAACACAGCTTGTGGCTTTGGGAACTGTGAGGCTGCCAGATCAAGCAGCAATATTGCATTATCAGATACAGTTCTTTCTTTCTTTGATGCTAGGACAATTAATAATTCCCAGTCCTCTTTTTCCTCATTCAAAAAGTATATTTATGCATGCAGTCAGCCTGCTCTTCTAGGGAATCCTTTTTAGGGACTGTTACTTCTACTTCTTTTGCTCCGAGCTCTCTTCCATACAAGACTGTAAACAGGTACAGATTCAAATGGACAGACTTTCAACTACACCCAGAGGCAGACTTTAAGTGAGACTTCAGTTTGTTACAGTGAACCAAGCATATCATCAGTGTGGACTCACATAATCAACGGACACGTGAAGTAACATGTGACAGAAGTAAATTTTCTGATGTCAACCAAAATGAAATAGTAAAGCCAAAACAGGCAACACATTTTCCAGTTAGCTCAAGCATGCTACTGGAAATTTTGCCGAAACCAATACAAATTGTGTGGCTTCAGTTTACCAGTATTTTCTGTGGAAAAAGACCATGAAAAATTTTGACCAGCCGTAGTGAAAACTTCTTGCAAAGTGCTGAATAGATGCATAGAAACTCAGAGGCTTGCTGGAGTGATCTTTAGAGTATACTTCGATAAAAGGTAATGGTTGCCTGAAAAAAATCTGTCCTCTATTCTGATACAATGTTGTTAACATTTAGGAGCAGACTGAGGAGCTAAAATCTTGATAAACACAGCTGAGCGCAGAGTCACTTGATTTTAAACCTCATGCAAGAAAGAATCTATATCACAACTATTGGCATACAGTCACGACGGCTAAGTGAACTGCTAATAATGAAACCATTAAGCAAACTGAAATGAATAACAGACTCACATGTAACAGAGGCAACTTTTTTAAAAAAAAAATACTTCCATCTTACAAATACAAATATAATATCTTCCTGCAGTCATCCTGAGCTAATAATTCATTTCACACTGTAGTTGTAAACATCCTGGTGTGACAGGCAAAAGTAATTAAATTACTTTTGATTTATCATCTTATTTTATTCCACTAGCGTGCGTTGCTCTAAGGGGAGAGAGCATTAGGCTCGATCTGAAATTATTTCACAATGGATTGAGAATTAATCATTAACACGATCTCAAACATTTTACCCTATCATGAGCTCATTAACTCCTTGTCTCAGCCTATGCATATGTATGACACACACACATGAACAGATATGCTCCTTCATGTCAACTGAATTCTCAAATCCCAGGATTATAAGGCTGTCAACAGATATGACAGTTCTCATGCCACAGAGAAACTCCTCTACTCACAGGAAATCTCTCTCTGTTACATTAGAGCAGACCTGGGTCTCAGGGGATAGAATTCACTGTTACAGAATCTACTGCTCCAGAAAAGCCAGGGCTTCTTATAAGTCTGGTATCATATCTGTCAATGGATGTCTAAGATTCTTTAAAGCATCTAAAGTGGCTTTGGATGCCTATGTTTAAGCAGCAGAAGCCTTCCTATTATTATCTCTAAACTGAAGGAAAGGATAAGTGGGTCAAAGTTTGATGCTTAACTTCTAAGCAGTAACTCTTTTGGTGCCTTCTACCAACTATTTTGAGTTGGTAGAAAGGGAACAGAAGATCTTACCAAAACAGTCACTGTTCAAAAGTCAAGATACTGACTTCTTTATTAGTACACGTAGACAAAACCCATTACATACTTTCTGTTGTCTCTGAACTAAAGGAAAAAAATAGCCATAAGGGGCAAATTTGCATTCTATTGACTATTGCTTATTTCCCAGTGTCAAAGACAATCTATGAACATGCAAACTAAGTTGTTACATTTTAAATATGAAGTTGACTTCATTTGTGTAGTCCAGTTTCTTAAACATCTGGGCATAAGGCATAAGAGTCTATCTTTCTTTGGAAATTTGGCAGAAACAGTCATTTAGTTGCAACCTCCCTCTCACAGAGTACTCCATCTGTATTTCGCCCTTAATTCTGACTCCATGTCTCTTTCATAATTACAGCATTGAAAATTCAGTTTGATTCTGTGACGAAAAAATGCTATCTGATTCCAGATAAACAAAAAAGAAGTGACAGAAGTTGTTTCAAGGTAGGTTTTTACTAAGCTTGATTTATTTACCTCTTTCTCTTTTTGCCCCCAGTTTTTTTTTTTTCAAACACTAGTCATGACATTAAATAGTTGTGATAACTGACATCTGCTGACAAAGCTTCTAGGTTAAATGAACAACAAGCTTATGTAAGAATTCTACTAGAACTGCACAGATGTCCTACTTTTTCTTCTGCATTTACCCCTGTTATTTCATTTTATGTCCTTCCTGAAAACTATTTTAGCAGTATCTAGATGAAATAATTAACCCCCAATTATCGCAAGACGGATTTGTTAGTCTCAACTGATGTTTCCCAGATTGTTTGTATTGCCCACGCAGTGAGAAAACAGCCTTTTGAAGGAATTATTTAGTTTAAATGCATCATGTTATTATATTTTATTTATATTTTAACTTAAAAGCTTAAAAACAAATACACAATAAAAATACCTTATGTAGACAGGGCAGTTCAGACTATTAATTCTATTCACTAAATAGAGAAGTAGGAAGGGGAGGATAGTCAGGCAATTAGATGATTAGCCAAAAACTGAATATTAATACTTTGCTCTATTGCTCTATCACAGACTTCGTGGGTGAACCTGGCAATTTATGCAGCTATATGAAATGATCTTTTAGTCTGAAATACACAGGCATGCTTCAGGCTACTAATTAAAGTGCCCCCAATAAGTGGCTACACAAGCATCTGGAATCCAAAGACACATTTCTTTCTCTCTCTGACTTCGTGAATCTTGGATTCCTGTTTGCACCATGGCACAGTTTCAAAACCAGGGCAGTTCCCTATACCAGAACAGTGCATTACCATATAGTGTGACAGCCTCATGGTTAAGACACTTTCTAGGGAGATGTGGTTTTCAGTTCACTCATACTGTGGAAAATCCTGTACCCCTTGACTTCATATTCAGTGGAAATGCTCTAATTATTCAGGTATTCTGCAAAAGAGAATGCAACTTATGCCTCCTAGCCTGTATGTTTAAAGAAAGTGGCCAAGACAACCATACTTTGTCCAAAGTTAACATGGAGCAGGATACATAAAGACTTGGGCAGAGAAATGCCAGTTTTCAGGATGCCAATCAGATTTAAGTTTCAAGTAGCTACGAATGTTCTTAATCCTAACAAGAGGGCAGCCACTGAAGGGAAAAGTGGAATCTTATGCATGAGGAGAGATTCACTGCCAAAAATGTACTCACCAATAGTGTTCACCAGGGCTTTTGAGAACCCCAGTCTTGGATTTAGGTGCCTAAGTCCACCTAAGGTTCCACTTTTGGCTTATTAATACTTTTGTGGATCTTGGCCTGAAAGTCCTTGAGCCTTGATTTAATCTAGAGTAATTTTAATAGTACAATAAGCTGGAGAGATCTACCGCAGGAAAGTTACTACTGCTTTTGACCACCATTTTGTCTGCACTGAGGCATGCCAAGAGTTACCAGTGCTAGTAATACTGTATCAGCCACCATTAGGAATGCTTCCTCACAATTAATAATGGTTGTAAGATATAGGGCAAAAGGCTAGTATAGACATATCTCTGATTGTTCAGGCTGATTATTTGTTCTCATTTACAGCAATGTAAGGAAGCTAGGCAATGAATTTATGCAATAAATAAAAGATGTTAAGCAAAACGTTTCCCCAGTTACTGATATTTTCTCCAACTTTGCTTGATTTCTTCAGCTATCTCTCTGTTTCGAGTTTGCCACTGTGTTAGCTCTGCCTGATTAGTCATACAGCTAAGTGAATCAGCATGAAATAATTCATGTCTGTCTTAACTTCACTGGATTACATTTAATCATTCAATATTTGATGTCTTGATTCCTGGATTCCTGGTGTATGATTTTGAATTTGCACATGGTTACTCTCTAAATTTTTGGAACTTGCTGGCTGTTGAGACATCCTGACTTGAACTTTCTTTGCTCCAGATGCCAGATGTGGTTAGTAAATTTGAGCTGGAGCCCAGAAACTAAAAAAAGGCCAAAGCAGATTTGGAAAAGGAACTTACAGCAGTGCCAAGATCCACCCCCACTTTTCATGTGTAGAAGGGACTCTGAAGACTTTATGCAAACAAATGCTCCATCCACAGGCACAAAAATGACCTCAGAATAAGTGCCAAAAGGAAACCTGAGGGATCCAGCTTAGTAGTACAATTTGTACTTACTAGCCACCTCTGATTCAACACACAGATTTGAGTTTTGTGCCCTAGACCTGGGAAGCCCCCACATAATTTACTTCAAGAGAACATATTTCTACCCTACGGAGGCCTGACATGAATTAAATATGGAAGAGTAACCAGGTTTAGTAACCAGGAAAGGCAAAAAGTCCAAAATAAAATGAATAAATATGTTCAGGAATGAACTATACTATAATAATAATGAGTCATGCTATTCTCTTTCTCCTCTGTGAAAAAAATCATTCTTTTACCTAATCCAAGTAGGTCAATGGGCCTTACGGAGGCAGAGAATATTTTAGAATATTTTTAATGTCTTGTAACTTTATAATTTGTGAAAGTAACACTTTTATGAAACCCTGTTTCAAACATTGCTATTCTCTTCCTTCATCGCATTCCAAATATTGGTTGCCTATGGTTTTAAATCACATTATAAACACTGTGCTTGTATTATCTTTAGTGTGTAGGATCATGATCAGACCAGATTCGATTCTTGGTGCTTAGAAGCACACGAGGCACTAACTATCTCTAGCTCATCTGAAATTAATCTAGAATCACACAAAAACTGGACTTAGTGGCTTAACCTTAATCTCACTAATACCAGGAGGGGAGGGAAACAAATACCCCTACTGCAAAAGTGATAAAAATATCACATATTAGAATTTCTTTCTCTTTTAAACAGGAATGATTTTTTTTGGAGGTATAGAATCAGATAAGTTCATTAAAAAGACATCTGAGATACATACGTTTGCTCTTCTTGGCACTGAACTCTGTCAGCCCCACCTAATGTCACTTAAGCCAGGAAGAAAAGCTTAAACTCGCTGTGTAAATATTGTTGCCTTTTTGCCAGGTTGTACCAGTTTGGGGAGTTTGGAACAGGCTAATTTATTTTTCAAATAGAAATTACTGACATGGAGAACCAGGCTATTTCCTAGGTTTATAAAGGCATATGTGCTACGTATATATGGACGCACACATATAAACATACTTTGATTATTGAATGCATATTGCTATCGAGGGAAAGACAGAATGGAGTATACTACATTAAGTCTAAAATTCAAACATTCTTCCAAAATAATCTGTTTTCTCTTGAGAAAAATTCTGAGAAATGTGTGGAAGAGACTTAACTTGGAGATTATAGCACAGCCATTACTGAAAACATAACAGCTATACTCATTCTGAACGAAGATCCACAAAATCCTGTCTTTGACAGTAAACAATGACTAGGGAAGAGCAGAACAGAATATATATAAGGTAGTACTTCCACATTGTACTCTTCTTTTTTCAGTGATGGTAACTTTGTGTCTAATAGCTCTTCATGGATTTTTTTCTTCCCTAACTTTGCTTAATCTTTTTTTGACCTTGTGAAATTGCCACAAAAGCCTATGGCAATGAGTTCCACAGTCTAACTGCATTATGCATATTGTAATCATTCCACCACCATTAACATCTGTGTTTTAAATACCCAAATAATCCTTCCCGGTTAGGCACTGGTGCTCAGAAAGGATGCTGGATGCCAAACGAGCAGAGAGACCCAATGTGCAGCATTCAGACATGTGCTGTGCTCAGCACTCTGACTCGCAGGCTCTAAGCAACCCAGTGGGCAAGTTTCCTCTTTAAGTCTCTCATCTAATTCTTTCCATGAACTGTACAGAAGGCCTAAATGCCTCACTTAAGTTATCTGGATCAACCGGCTGAGACTAGGTGCCTCATTTCTATGCATCACTTCTTTGAAGGTGTTTGAAGAGCCATTCTGTATTTTGGTCATTAAATGCAGATGTATACATATGATAGGAGGTATATATGTACATATACATAATGATGCCAATTGGCATCATGAGCCTGAGAAAAAGTTCTGTTGATGTGGACGTCTTTAATTTCAGTGCTGGATTATGAATATCTTCAGCTCACCAGAACACTTTAATTAAACTCTGTTAAAGACTTTTGCTGCAATAATGTAAATTATCTTACAGATTTTGCTGTCTCAGCTGCTTAGAAATGGATTACATAGTTCTTCACAACTAGGCTGTGATTCACAAGCCAAGCCAAAACTTCCCTCCAGAACTGGGAGTATGATTTTTTTTTCCTCATTTTCTTGTATATCTAATGAAAGTTTGCACAACACACACTTCAATATCTTGTGAGAGCTCCAAGATATAATGCAAAAGAAAAGACAATAGTTGGAAGACATTAGAAATCATGGGGTATTGAAAGGGATGTTTCACTCAGTGGAAATGTAGTCTAGTTATATTATGAGGCTAAGGAGTTTCCCTTTATTTTGTTATCCAGGCTGACAATCCATCTAAGTGCATTGGCCTAATAAGCAATAAAAAAAATCCTGAATAGAATGGCTGAGAATTTGAAATTCAATTCTATGGGAAATTCTAGCATTTAAAATTTATTTTTTATTTCTAAAAGGAAATTCACAGTCTTGAAATTTCACAAGTATTCTGGGGAAAAAAACTACTGGGAAATTGAAACAGATCAAGAAATGTTATACATGCACAAATTGAGCTACAGTATAATATGACTAATAGAATATAAAAACTCAAATAAAGAATAACAAAACAAATTCAAAATGAAACACATTAATTTTGCAAAAAGAAATCTTATCACGATTAGTGAAATATTTAGCAGTCCTTGTTTTAACTTTTTTTAAAAAACTTGTCAGAATAAATATGATTCCATAAGAGATTTGGCCTTTTGTAACACTGAAACATTGACCATCCTTACTCATAGAGGAGAGTGATCTGAGACATCATGTGGTACACAGAGCTAGAAAGATGGAACAATCAAGCCTGATTCCCTTTAAATTTGCAGGAATACCGAGTGTGACACCTACCTGTTCTGTTCTTGAATGCTTCATAGATCTTTGATAGAGTATTTTCCTACATTAATTTTCATATTCTAATTTAAGATTTGTAACTTCTTAGTTTTCAAGATTATTTTTGCTTGTCATTCAAAAAGACTAACAATTGATCCTTACCATTTCAAAAATAATGTTGTAATTCAGTAATGTTACATGGCATGAAATAATACAAATAGCAATCTTTCTTTCTTAACTGATAAGGTATTTCACTAAATCAGCAAATTTCATTTAATAGTATAATTGTAAGGTATTGTCAATCACCATTTCCAGAAACAAGCTTCATTCATACAAGAATGAAGGTCTGGATCTATTAAAAGATGCCTGTATCTCGGTACTCTTTTATATATATTTTTATATATATGTTTCACTTATATAGCCACAGGTTTAACTCCGTTAACAGTAGTGCATTATAAAATGTGTATTTTAGGAGAATTAGGTACCTGAGTAAGCAGCCTGCCTAGCTTATTACAAGATTGTTCTGCCTATTCACTGTACCCATTTCTAAATATGTTCAAAGGCAATAAATAGGAAACAGTCAAAGGAAGGCATTTATTTTTCACTTTGTGTCTGGCCTAATGTACTTTCAGTGTTGCCCTGCAGAATGGGAAAGCTGGAAGCATTTAAGCCGTAAAGTAGCATAAATTCAGATAGGAGAATGACTCCTCTCAGGGGAAAGAGATGTGGATTTGAACCTTCTCCTGTCCCAGACAGAAAGAGGCAAGGAACAACCAGAGACTACGCAAATATTTTAAGCATGGAATTCTTTTTAAAGGTAGGACAACAGAAGAATGTAGTAAGAGGCTGTTGCCATGGTGTGAAACCCAGTTCAGGATCTGTGTGCACTGAGAGCTCAGGTCGCAGCGGGTAGGACCAGTCAGGAGATGTGAAGATTTTACCCAGATGGGTTTATGTATGTACTAGACATCAAACTTTACAAGGATTAACACACTACAGCAGTGAGACAGTTTTCCTGGTAAAAACATAAACTGGCTGCAAAAAAGGCTGCAGCAGCTAAGCAGGTGTTTGAAAACTACTGAAGTCCCTTTGCAGAGGTAGCTCTGAGTTACGTGGCCAAAGTGTGCAGGAGGCATGCAGCTGAGGGAGGAAGACCATACATATGTGTGTTTTAATCTATGAAAGGGCACAAGAATTAGGAATTCTCTTTAATCATCTTTGCCTAATGCTGCATTTTGAAAGTTGAATATCAAAGTGACAGTTTTAATATACCAGATAATATATTTAATCCATATAAACATCACTAACAATGTGCTTACCTGATCGTATGAGTTTATCTTCCCTGAGGCAACCACTGCTACATAACAGGGTGTTGGTCTATTCCTTACTTAATCCCACCATCGAAGTAAATGTTGTTAGATTTAAATGAAATCTCCCTGCATTAAAGGAAATTATATTTCACTGCCTTTATGTACTTTAGTTCCACCCTCACCTTGTCTGTGTCTTAATTTTCTATTATAATTTTAGTCATCAATCTTGTCAAGTACTCTACATATGCAGTTTTAGCATTAAAGTCATCTTCAAAACATCAAATTTATGGAAAGATTTATGAAATCTTACATCATGTAATTTGTCCCCAAAATAGCGGTTTCCGATTAGCATGTTCAGACCCATCTGGATTTCTCAATGCTGCAGTGCAATAATAACCAAACCAAGCAGAAGTGGAGAGCACAAAATATCTATCCATACTGAATTAGAAAATGAAACAGTTTTATCAAATTTAATAAGTACTGAAATGTGTAGAGTTAACTGTTGTAAAAGGCACATTGATATCATGGAAAAAATATCTTTTATAAGTTGTTATAGTCACTGTAGAACCTTTTTACACAATTGCCAAAGCAAGGAAGGACATAGATGATGAGTTAAGAAAAATTTTAATGGATTAACTTTAATGAGAAAAGTGAGACAATTTCTTAGATTGTGCTACCGACTCTGTTTATCACTACCCACATAATATTGCATGATGATTTATGTTTGCTTTCATGAAGATCTATAATTTTAAAATAATAATTAAAAAAAAAGAAACACTGTAAATTTGAAGAAAATTGCCTGTGCACTACAACAACCTCAGTGCCTACACAAAATCAAATATTTTCTGGAAATCATTTTTATTGCCCCCAGCTAGTAGACAAATACCACCTTAATCTTCTCATACCATTCTTTCTATGAATATACATATATGAGATGAAATAAGGTGAAACTTTTTGCTGCCAGCTGCTGTCTAATTTACCTCAAGATGGAATAAATCAGATAAGATTCCTCTGATTTTTTTTTCTTTAGTTTGGAGCCTAGAATATAACTATTAATAGGAGAATGTGCAAATGTTAAGAACACTGGATCAGTTATTTTTCTGTCAGAAGCTGGCTGACTCGACTTCCATAAAAGCACACAGTATTTATCAGTGGCATTCTGGATAATACTTGCATTTAAGTATTAGCTGTAATCTTCTCTTTCTTCTTTATTACATGTAATTATAGATATCTTTTTTATAACTGCTGTTCTCTTTCATATCTACATTTAAGGCTATATTTACCATGTCTGAAGTACAGATTTCTGGCTTGTCTTTGTTTCATTCCTAGCTAATATCAGTAGTTTTATTTCTTTAAGATATTTATGCCTTAATTCAGGTAGTTTTATACAACTTCTGTGTTATTCAGTTTCTGATTCAATTCTATCTATTTCATACTATGCATGAAAAATAATTTAAAAGCATGAACTGCTTATAAGCAAAAGTGTTGTGATGCTGACATTTTAGATTTTAATTTATTAATTTTGAATTTATTAATTTCAACTTAATCCTTTGGGTGGAAGTTGGCAGCAATAGCTTAAGCAGCATTTGTTCAAAGTCTTTAAGCATTAAGCACGTATCAGATATCTTAGGTTTTAGAATATTTCTGTAAAGATGTGTATATTTTTAGAAATTTGCTAAAGAACACCTTGTTATGAGCATTCTGCTATCCAATATTATTTTATTCTCTAGTAAGCAAAAATATTCATTATTATAATTACATTTCTCATAAAAATAAATTATTTGTGCAATCACTTAACTTTGTAGAGATTTTTCACAATGGAAAATACTGACTTTTCACCATCCATGACATTTGTGATTTGTTCTGCCAGAGTTTTCACTAAAGGTTTTTGGAGATGTTTGTTTTATCCTCAGATGCTGCAAGCAGCCCTTGAAAAGGATATAAATAATCACTTCTAGTCATACAAATAGATTTTTATTTCTACTTTACAATGTCTTACAGTTTGTATAGCCAGGATATCTGGCCACTTCCTTTTGCATTGCAGCAAGAGGCACGGTTCATTTTTATGGCCAACACTCCATATAGAGTTAATTCACAATTAAAAACAGAGTTGTCACCTCTAAACATTTATGATCTATGTAGATAGTTTTCTCAGTCTTGCTCTTTTTCCAGAAATCAAGTGACAGAACATCCTGCCCCTATCTGAAAAAAAAGGGGAACTCATACTCCACCTTCATTTTGCGCTCTGCTAGGCTGTTGCTCTTGAGTCGCCTGCATGCCAGGAGCACAAGTACACGAGCCAGAACTCTCCCTTCCGCACTCCGGTGATGAGAGAAAGACCATGACAAGTATCATTTCTGGTAAGTACATCACTCATTAGTTCTTTTGCTTCCCCTTTTTCTATCTTTTCATTGAGTTTTGGTTCACTTTTCCATATTATTTGGGAACATCGCTGCATCATTCTTCTGACCAGATGGTAACCTATAGTACATTACAAATGCAGCACTTCCAGGTTTTTCACATGAGACAATTGTGGAAGTTCTCTGACTTCCCTAAAACTTACATATAACAATCACGTTGCACAATAAAATACTTCGCCCCCCACCATGTCAAAAAATAAACCCTCTATAAGTGTACTTGTTTTACTGAAAGATCCTCTTAATTGACTTTAATAGTATTGTGCTCAAACTGATGTACCCAGACAGAGACTGTGTGTAGACAGAAAAAGGAAGGAGCTGAAAATGTAGCTTGGAAGAGAACGATCTCTGTCAGACCCTATGTAAGGACACCTTGAATGGCTTATTGCTAATTCATTGTTTTTCAAAGTTAGGATTAAGCTTTTCTGTTTTTTTTTTTTTTTTTTAAGATTCTTACTTTGTAAAAAGTTAAAACAGTCAAAAACATATTCCATCTCTCTTCAACTGAGTGTTGGTCAAAGAAAACAAATAACGGTAATATTTATCAAATAAAGATATATAAGAATCTGGCATTTCAACAAATATCATAAATCATGAGTTTTACCTAGGTGGTTATACCCCTTTAGAGACCGGTGGAGAACTTGCAGTTACACAAGACTCTGTAGTTCTCGGAAACATGAGACACTTTGCTGGGTGGCTGCTCTGATTTTAGTTGATTGCACTAGCCTTTTAAAGAAGGCTTTTACAATTTCAGTGTAAGCAAATAACAATTTCTTTCCGAAAGTATAGATATGTGCATTGCTCAAGCTGATAATCAAATGAATAGGATAGACAGTCCTTTATGTAGTGTGTTGTCAAATTGCCAAATTTGCAAGAGGCATGGGAGGGGTTCACATATTTTTGTTATGTTTTTATTGCCAGCTGCCATACTGCTATAGTGTTTAAAGACAGTGCCAAATGCTGGGTTTTAAAGGTTCTCCTGTAATTACATCAGATAGAGAGAGGACAGGTCATACTTTAACACTGAATCCTTCCTTATTCATTTAGAGCCTGACTCTAAGTTGAGAAGTTTAAAACCTCGCAGAACAGCCTTCTGGCAAGGCCCCTGCTGCCCTGGCAGTATACAGTTGGGCTCACGTTCTCATTCGCTCAGGAGCCTATAAATTTTAAAATGTATTATTGGTTCTCAGGCATGGAATTATCCCCATATTCCTGAGGTTGTATAGTGACTTTTAAAAAGTAAGTTAAATAATAATACTCGCATTCTCATTGTGCACCATATTAACGTAATTGCTTTGAGTTTGTTAGCTTTGCTTTGTTTCTTTAAAAAGTGCAAGTATCAAAAGTGAAATGCTAACAGCTTACTGTTCCACAGGTATTTGGCCTGTCTGACGGACAATGGATTTACAAAATTACCACTGTCCCATGGAAGATACAGGCTGTGGTAGCGGTGACCATAAGGGCAGGGTTTTGAGCAAGGAAAAAGTGTGCTAGAAGGCCTCTCTGAACAGGTATCCATCCACGCCTGGACTCCTAAATCCCCTTATCCTTAGCTTCCTAGGCAGCTATTTCCTGCCACCCCCTTCACTCGATATTTTCTACCGATCTCTCACCCAAAACCTTTCTTTGAGACACAGCAGACATTTCCACTATCTTCCTGTCACTTCAGCATAGTAATTTAGCTAAGCCTTAGCACTTCTTCTATCATATCAATGAAAGGCAATCTAAAAACTAGTCACCTCTCTTATCTCTCATTTACTGTAACATCCTTCTCACATGCTCTGCCAAATACTTTCACAAAAACTGTATACTTTCTAAGCATTCTTAACAAATCAGGATACTGCACAGTACAAGTTTCTCATTCGCTTTTCGAATGTCTCCAGTGAATCCACTTTTCCACTTTATAAAGCAAAGTGATCTAGTCTTCACTTTATGATCCTCCTTAAGTTACTAAACCAAAACTTTGTATTCTCATATACTATTACAACTTTGACATCCCTTTCTAGCCTGTCTATATTACTAGCTTCAATTACCCATATCTCATATTTTCTAAAAAATACTTTATTTTTTCTTCTGTCTTGCCTGCTGTGCTTGAAGAGATCTTTATACAAAGGTCTGCAAAGCTGTTTTACTGCCTTCCTCCAAATTCCTCCTCGGAAGTATTGACATCTTGACCTTCTTGTACTCTTCTTTGATATATCCTATTGTATTCTTTTATTGTCCACAAACACAGTATTTTTTTTGTGCATGTAATATGGTTATCCTGGATAGGCAAGATATTTCTGCCACTGACCTAGTATGGGCTGATACGATGTTGTGCAGTAAAAATGCCTTTTGGCAAATCTCTGAACCTGGTATTTATTCAGTTCCTCGACATCTCTGACAGCCAGTATATCTGTCTTGAATTATTTTATATACATAGTTAGGTACAATATCTGAAATAAAACACAGCTGCAGAACCTATTCTTCTTATGCGGTAATTGCTGCCTAAGTTGCTGTATAACAGCAAGATCATAGAGAATTCACTTTATGAAAAAACTCTGGGACATGGGAAATAAGCGGCTTATACTTGCTGAACATTTAGATTTCTTGTTAAGGAAGGCTTGGGAACACCATTTTAGGTATGTGACCTGAAACTTGCCTTTTAACTGTCCCACATCAAGTTAGACATTTGAGGCATTTGTCTAGCTTCATTCTCCACCTTTTCTTCTCAATAGAAGTCACGAAAATAAACTAGACTGCATACCAAAGTACACATGATGTGGTACTGTATCTGAACCCCCTCCTAAATTCATTGCTTGATAATCCATTCACTGGATTGTCTAGTTTTAATAGCAACTTGAACAGTAGATTGTATATTATAAAGCAACAATAACAGAAATGAGGCATGGGCTGTTTTTTGCAAAACTGCCATTGAATAAATAAGGAGATAGGTGTCTGAGAGAGATAATATTCCTGCTTCCTTTTTAAAAATGGATTAAAACCACATGAGAGTCTCTTCATGTTTTGACGGCAATGATGTGCTCAATGTGGAACATTGGAGCACAAGCCATGGGCCATAGAGAAGAATAAATATAAGTGAAAGGAGGAAAGGGAAGAGGAAGCACCACAGCAGTGAAAGGAAAGCAAAAAGACATTTTATCGCTAATTAAAACATGTATCAAACAGTAAAGTGAAATCAAATTCTGCACACAAATAATATACAAACATTGTATTCTGCATTGCACTGTTAGCAGAAGGGATGAAAGGTTTAATCTGAATGGCATCAGCCTCTAAGACAAGATTTAGTATTACTGATATTTTTAAATTTGAATGGAAAGTGCAGATTAACTACATGGAATTACTCAGCCCTCAAAGCACCCAAAACAAATATTCAGGGAGTCATTTAATATCTTTTCATGACTGTGATTTCAGATAATAGTCCTCTGTAACAGTAAGGAGTCTAGATAACATATTATATAGCAGATCCATAGACCAAGTATTAATGTACCTTTTGGTTAAGAAAAATCATGAAAGCGATATGATTTTGGTTTGACTTTACCATTAAATAATGCAACACGATTTTAAACTAATTCACATTTTTTTAAAATAATATTTCAGCTTCTCTCGCACAGAAATAAGACATCCAGTGCCAACACTTCTGCTTTTGTAAGCCAGCCTCATAGAAGGATGGATCCATTATAGTATGTTATTGCCCACTGTGACAGCTCCCAACTTCTCTTAAGCAGAGATTATCTGAACAGATGGACCACTGAAACTATCAAAGGTGGAATTCCTCATGTTTCTATGTTCTTACAAGAAAATTGAAGACAAGGTTCAAAAAACTTCCAATCTATGAGTCACAGTGAAAAAACTTTTAGAACTACCAACCCAAGTTTCAGTGAGAAGACTAAGAAGAGATGCTAACTCTGGATCTTTAACAATGCAATTGTTTATAAATAGCTTTTTCCTATGGGCAACATTTATCTTTCATGCAGCTGGTCATATTACAAAGGTGGTAGTAAATGACTATGCTGCAACAAAGTTCTTTAGAGTAACTGTGGTGAGCTAGTAGCAAAGCCAGTACAGTTTGAAGGAGCAGAGCATGTGCATCCTTTACAGCTGAGTGATCTCTGCTGGCTGCAGTAGTAAATCACAGAGCCATATTTCTACTATTGCTTACTCTATCTGGAGGATTGGCATATGCTGTTCTTCTAGCTAGGAACAGTATCTCTAATTTCACATGTATTTTGTCAAGATTTTGGGGTATCAACGTGGAACCCTTTTTTGCCTTCTTGCACAAGTATGTATAATGAATTCTTTCTGTTAGTGAACAAAGTCAGAGTTAGAAACCTTAGGCAAATTTATTAAACCAACAATTTCATCCTATGACATCCAGGACTATATTCAACCTAGCTGTTCTTTGGGACTCAGACTTATAAGATTTGTTTTACGTAAAGAGCACATGCACTCAAATCTTAAAACATTACAGCATCTCTGAAGAGTCCAGCTCGTGCTTAATATTCATGCAGAGCTATCAATAATTCAGAAAACAATTGCCAAAGGTCACTCAGACTACAGCCATTTGAAAACATGCAGGCTGCTGACAGATCATCTCCTTTGCATAGCACTTTGAAAAAAGATATTAATTCATTATGAATATTAAGATCTTAGCGGCTAATGATTGTGACTTGGTCAAAGGCTGAGGAGGCAGTCGTTATCAGGGTTGGCATTAGGGTGAAACGCTTCACTTTAATGTTGTTGTTAGAGTCCTGTGTGGTAACCCTGTTCTCATGATGTGCCTTTGACCAGGCCCTGTATTTGTCTCTCAGCAAATTAGGGAAGCTGGCTCAGCTGGTTGGGAGAGACTGCCATTAGGCATGGCAGTTTAGACGGCATAAATTTCCCAGCTGCAAAGCAGTCTGGAGCCCTCACAGAAAGACAGGTACCATATTCAAACAATTCACTAATCCCAGAGGCCAGCTCTGGCTGCTTTTATGAAGTACCATGAATCATGATCTTTAGGAAAAATGAATGGCTGCTTTCCAATTTAGCAGCTGGATTATATTAGTTCACATTTTTAAGGACAAAGGTTATAACAACAAGATCTTGTGTTACTCAATTTTCTCAATTAGGTAATGTAGTTACCTTAATGGTTTTGTAACAGTTTGTTGGTACTAGAATAATATAATTTGCTCCTTCTAGGTAATACAAAAGAAGGGAATTCCATGTATGAAGGCAGCGTAAAAGAAAACACAGCTGTGAGGAGAGAAGAAATAAAAAAGGCATAGGATTGCTGTCACTGGGAAACGAAGTAAAACTACAACAGACAATAATGATAAGGTGAAGCCTGAGTGAGAGTATTTTAGGGCCTTGAAAGCACAAGCAAATAGTTTAAACCTGATACCCTGAGCAAAAGTAGACAGACTCCAGCAGAAAAGTGTGTGTTTTAACACACACATGCACATACATGCATTTACAGCTGTATTACAGAGATTAGGACCGGAATGATGGGGTTTTTTCCCTTCTGCCCAGTGCTCCATAGCATTGTATTTTCTATGTGATAGCATTTGTGAGTCTCCAGTGAAGATAAGTGAACAACCAAATTGCTTTCAGTTTTTAGATCATTAAGGTTGTATTGTACAATGCTGTGTGTCACTTAGTATTGATAAACTTACTTTGAGTTGTATCTGATTAGCATTATATGACAAAACGTGCCTTGTACGCTGTAAAAGTGGTTAACATTTTCTAAGGCACAAGCTATCTTTCCGACTGACCCGAAATTTTCTAGAAAGCAGCCGGGCTGGCGGGTCTAACGCCCCTGATGCTTAATGACTGTTTGCTCGGATTCCACCCCTTGCGGGGAGGGAAGGCAGAGGGGGGGCTGGAGGGACATTTCGCAGGGCTGTCTGTGGGAGCAGGCTCCCTGCCTGCCTCTGCGGAGCTGCCCCCGCAGCCCGCCGGGCCGCCGCTGCCCTCGGCCGAGAAGCCTGGGGAGGGGGCGGCGGGGCCCTCGGTCGCCGGGGCTCAGCCGGGAACAGGCTTTGGCCGGGCACGACCTCCTCCTCCTCCCCCTCCCCGCTGCTTCCCCCCGCCCTCGGGCAGCTCTTGGCGACCGCGGGCGCCCGGTCACACGGGAGAGGAGCGGCGGGGGATGAGCCTCGGCAGCAGCTCCGGCAGGAGGAGGAGGAGGAGGAGGAGGAGGAGGAGGAGGGGAGAGGGAGGGAGGGAAGGAGGGAAGGAGGGAGGGAGGGAGGGAGCCCGAGCGCAGGTGACACGGCGCGAGGGTGCTGCGAGGCGGCCCGGGCAGAGCAGGCGGCGGCGCCGCGCCATGCACGTCAATGGCAAGGTGGCGCTGGTCACCGGGGCGGCGCAGGGCATCGGCCGGGCCTTCGTCCAGGCGCTGCTGGACAAGGGCGCCAAGGTAAAGCCTCCCCTTCCCCTGCGCGGCCCCGCGCGGCCCCGGGCCGGGGGCGCCGCCGGGGCCGCCGCTGAGCGCCGCGTCCCGCCGCGCAGGTGGCCCTGCTGGACCGCAACCCCGAGGCCGGCCGGGAGAGCAAGGCGGCCCTGGACGGGCAGTTTGAGGCGCAGCGGACCGTCTTCATCCAGTGCGACGTTACGGACCAGGAGCAGCTGAAAGGTAAGGAGGAGAGTGGCAGCGCTGCGCGCTGGCTCAGCGTGCGGCGACCTGAAGCAGCCCGGGCTGCTGCACCAGCGCTGTGCGGTTAAGGTTTCTGGAGGAGAGCCTGCTCCGAGCGCTCCTGACAGTGACTCGAAAAGGGTTTGTTTCTGAACCTGCAGATGTGAGATGTTATTGCCAGCATGTGTGTATTTCACTGTGTTACTTGGCGTGTTGTAAAAAAGAAAAAAAAAAGCCCCAAAGAAGTTATTTCCCCTGAGTGCTGTGTGATCGTTTTGCGTGAAAGCCTCTTCGGAAGATAATTTTTATTTTATGAGTAATATGCTTTAACGTACAGACTTGCTTTTTATGAGGCTCTGGTGCGGACTGCAGGCTGCATCGCTCCTCACGGGGGTGATAAGTTCTGCCCCCCCGTGCAGCATGCTGGCTTGCAGTGTGCACTGCTGCAGCCGAAAGAAGAAACGGCAGAAGATGGGACGCTGCTACAGCACCCTGTTAAATACGGCTTGGGAACGCTTCACGCACATTTCGTAGCTACAGGCAGCAAGGGGCTTCTGTCACGGGTAATTGGCATATGTGTCCTGTTCCCTAGTGAGTTTCTGTAGTATCTTGTAATTGTGGGGGAGCCTTCATAATATTTCGTAAGAGCCACATCTTTTCATGAAAGTTTCGTTATTAAGGGATACATTCGTAGCTAATGAGTCAGATTCAGATTCTGACATCACTTTTGCTAGTGCCCTTTCGCCAGAATTGTTCACGTCAGGCTAGAAGTGAACATTTAGTTTTGCTTTTATTCGCTGCACTTCACCTGCTGCTTTCTCAACAGCAGTGATTGAACATATTCATTCCTCTTTCACAAAACATACAGCCAGTCCAGAATTCAGCGATATTGTTCACTGCTCTGGGCTAGCGTGAGTGTGCCTAATCCCAATTTTTTACGTTAACTGTTAGTAAGAGAGGTAAGGTTTTAAACTTGCAATCTCAAGATCTTCAGGTCAGCAAATAATTTTCTGTCAGCTAGGTCGATTACTGCCTTTTCCTCTAAGTCAGAAGAGTTACCCAGGAGCACAGAAAAGCATCTTAGGGGTAGGAAGTATGTGCCGCCGCACGGGTGTTACCCCAGAGTGCTCTCTCCCACCTCCCAGGTTTCCTTGTCTCTGTAGGGCAAGGCCAGTGTAACTGGAGTGAGCAGGATGGGCCAGGGAGGGAGGCTTCGGAGCCGGTTAGTGAGCAAAGAGCAATCCGAACGGGATGGGAATCACAGCAAGGAGAAACAGCAAGAATTGTAGCCGGTTGCTTGTACTTGCTCTATGCCTGTGGCAGGTTTCATAACATTAACTTGTAACCACAATTTATAAACCTTGGAAGAGGTGTGTGTGTGGGGGGGGGGGGGTTTACTGTTTCCTTCTACTATTTTTTCCAGTTGGAATTTCCAGCCATTGCCTAAGAAACCCACATTAATTTCACTCCTGGTCTTCTAAGTTCCTAGTGGACACATCAAGTCCTGTACTTGTTTGTTGGGCCCAAGCTCTTGTGCTCACATCAAGCTCCCCTGATTTTCCTGTAGGTCTTTCCAAATAGAACAAGTTGCAGTACTGGAACCAGTATATGTAGGTACATAATGCTCACGGCTAGAAGACTGACTCTTCCATCTACATTCATGCCTGTGCTTTTTTCTCTGGTGGCTCTCTCACATATCCCCTCCCCCCCAAGGATCTTCTATATTGACCCACTTTTGAAAAATCACCATACATTGATTTTTACTTTCCACGAACATTTAGGAAGCTCACTTATGACTGGTATTTATGCCTACCATCTACTGTTTTTCTTACCTCTCCTTTAAAATGGATCCTCTTCTTCATTTTAATGGTCAGCATTCTGTATGATTGCTTTTATTTTTTGCAGTTCTGTGAGTGCTAAGTAACTAGTGTGCAATGTAAACAAAGAATTATTCTGCTTTCAAAAGATGAAGAACAAGTCAGTTTACACTGATGTGCTGGTGACAATGCTGATTAAGAAGCTAAGATTAAGACACTAAGATTTTTTAGTGTATGGACAGGTAACAGATGGGATCACTGTAGCCAGATAAACTTTTACTAGAAATATTCCAAATCATCCTCTACTTTAACATAGATATGCAAACAGTTGAAAAGTATTTGGTTATATTCTCAGTGTGTGAGCTAGAAAACTACAATTAATCAAGACTATCTGTAAACTTAATAAACAAGTAATTAGGACAGACCATTTGTCAAAAGTATTATTATTGATGGGATGTTTGAAGGCAAAAGATTTTTGAATGATAGGCATTAAGAATGAGGCTGATGAAAGACAATATATTGAGAAGGTTGAAAGAGAATCAGAGAGCCACTTTCCAAAATTAGGATGAAGGACCCAAAAAGCATTTTTTTGTAACCATTGAAACTAAGCTAAACTGATTAGTTCTGCTCGTAATAAAGTCAAAGGTATTCACGTGCCATTGCTGGTACAGGATCAGAAGGATGAGGAAAAGCAAAGCGATTCAAGAGTTTGGTTCAGGAACCAGACAATAAACTAGCAACAAATGTAACAAAAAACAGGAAAGGCAGAAAGCTAATATAAGAGGTTTTAAAAATATTAAAAATATTCCGGTAGAGAATAATAACATTAGAAAATCTGTAGAACAGGCAGCTAGACAAAGAAAACCTTTTCCATCAGGTGCCTAGCTCTTGTTCTGGTGCCAAGATGATGATTTTGACGCACTCAGAGCATTCAGGCACAGCAAAGGCTGCAGCAGTACTGGCCATCTGGTGCAAGAACAAACTTTTGTAAGCCCCTGCAACTGCTGCAAAAAAGGTAGATTTCTCAAAGCTGCTGCTGTCCTCCTGAATAACACTAATTGCCAAAGACCGAAGAACAGAGGATTCAGGTTCCTGGGACCACCTTTCAGTAAAGTGGCTTCATTAAAGTCTGTCACATCAAGCATACTTCCAGTATACCTGAAATACTCTAGATTTTTGGTCAGTCACCAAATTATGTATTTTAAAACAATATTTGTGTGCATATGTGTGTGTTTGTGTGTCTATTTGGTTCTTGGTTTGCATAATAATAAACACTTAGTGATGATGAACTGTGTTTGGAAGGAAGAACACACAAGCTATATATATATAAAACAGATACAGGCATATATATACACACACACACACATATATACATACGTTTCAGATAATGTCAGCAATCATGGGAAAACTTAGTCTGGATTGGACATCTGGAGGTCATCTCAGCCAACTACCCCCTCTAAGCAGGGCCAACTTAGATGAGTATGCTCATCACTATGATGTCATTGTGCTTTTCCATACTTATCTTTTGTCATAGTTCAAACTCTGTCACCTGGGAGAACACAATGTCACTTGGAAGATCGCTCATTTCTTTCCATCAACAAATATTTGAATTTGAGAAACACATTATTAAGTTATCTGAGAAGTAGGATGCATGGTAATTTATTCATAAATGGATAAAATTAATTGAGAAGTATGACAAATTATTTGTAGTTAAAAGATTCATACTGTTTGTATTAGTTACATCACTGAATAAGAATTACATTCTTAAAATAAGTTGCACTCAGACTCAAACAAGAAAATCGTTCTGAATATATAAAGCTTTTATTTTATTTTGGATTTAAAATAGATGAGAGCAAATCTGGAGTTTATTGAATATATCAAACTGGTTCAAGAACAAGTTATAAATGCTTAATCTGTATAATGAGGGTGCCAAACATTCTCTCTAATACCACAGTATGTATGGATACTAAGAACATTCATAATAGGATTGTTATCAGGCCCTATAAAACTGGATGAAAAGATTACTATGGTATCTTAATCCCTTCAGTTTGCCTGAATATGTTTAATATTGGTGAATGGCTAGATAAAGAATGTAATTATGCCTTGCTCATTAGTGGTTAAGAAAGCAGTGACGACATTTTTGTAGAGTAACAAGTATGCATTACATTTATTTTCAGTAAGTGCTAAGGAATTTCATCCTTGGATTTTACTATAGGTGCTTTCGAAAAAGTAATTGAACATTTCGGAAGGCTGGATATTGTGGTTAATAATGCTGGAGTGAATAATGAAAAGGACTGGGAAAGCACTATACAAATTAACTTGGTAAGCATTATCCGTTTTCAAATGTTCATACTTTAGTAATTAATGCCAGAATACACTTAAGTCAAGAGGCCATGGATTGTACAGATTGAGCATATGACAGAACATTAATTATTAGATCATGAAGTACAGCTATTTTAAAACATAACTACATAACTGCATATGTACTAACCAATAGAAGTGTGTGTGGTGAATCTTTTAAATTTTCTATCCAAGTCATACAGCACTATGTAAAGGTGCTCAGGCTAACACCAGACAACACTCTCTTGCTACAAAGCACAACAAAATCCATGTAGGTCTAATAATTTGGTCCCCGAAGCAGTAAAGCCGCATCTATATGAGGCCAGTGTGCTTATACAAAAGTTTCAGAATATTTTAGCTACTTGTGAGACTCAGCTAGCTTCTACTAGAGAAATATGTTGCCCGCCATTGGTATTACAAGAAAAACTGTTCAACCAAGAGCTCCATGTTTTCTTCTCTAATGAAGTAAGCATAAGTCTGAGTTTTTAATATAGGCCATTTCAGCAATATCACTGACTGAAACACGTATCTTAAGAGCACTTACCAGCTAAAACCCAATACATGCAACAGGTCCGTAAAATTTATTTAGAAACAAGACTATTACCAGTTGTTTGATATTGTCTGGCCATCCCTACAGTGAAGTCTCATTCTTCTCATTGGAAAGAACATATATAAGTGAGTCCTCAGTATCTGTTTTTCAGTTGAAAAGTTTTTCTCTTCAGTCTGCTTGTCTGGGAGATCTAAATTCCAAAGGAAAGACCTACTGCTTAGCTGATAAAACTCTGACTAGCTCCTATTCTGCCACATATGAAATTCTAATAGAAGGGTTGGGGTTCAGCAAGTCTCTCCTATGACCATACTTACAAAACGTTATAATCTAGATCTGCAAAGAAAAGTAGCGAAAGAAAGCTTGGAAAAGTGCAATGTGGAGTTTGATTCCAGTCAGTCATTTGGAATGTGTCAACCCAACAACAGAGCTCAGAATAAGAAGACTAAAAGTTTATATTTGTGTCAAAAGCTTTATGGACAAAGGTACCTGAGTAGAGGCCTCAGGGGGAGAGGTTAAATGGAAGCCTGACATGAAAGGAGAATTCGAATTTTCTCCTGGGACAAGAAGTAAATTCTGTCTGGTACTTTAGAATGAAAAGGGAATCACTGCTCCACTCTTTGATTTCTCTCTTGATGCAATGTTACACATTTTTTTCACTACATGGTGTAGAGATAATTCTTAATCAGGGACTACCCTACACAGTTGACAATATCAGCAATACAAATGCATCTGTAGGCTAGCTTGGGTATCAACAGGAGCTATATGGATCCTGAAGTAAGATTTCTGAAGAACATTCTCTGCACTTAAAATAGGAAATAAATTGTGTCCTAACTGAAGTATTTCTGTAACTTTCATTTCAATAATATTTTTCATTCAAATTTGAAAGGTACTGTCAGCTTCATTGAAGTCCAAACCTGTAAAAACAAAGTCCTTTGCGATGAAAGTCTTTGAATTGCAGCGTGTCCATGAAAACAAACAAAAAACAGAAAAAACAGAACAAGTAACACAGGCTGTATGTGAGACAAGTTATAGAAAATTAATTGGAAAACTATATATAAAAAAAACATAGATTTAATAACACTTTTTCTTGATCTTCCAAGTCTATCCAAGATCTAGTTTGCTCTTGGAAGGGACTAAACTGAGACCACAGGTTAAGAGTCCTGTAATAAGAGGAACATACTTGTTCATTTTCCTTTGCCTTTCTTTTACATCTTCATTAAGATTTAGTTATACATGTTTGTTCATCCATCTTTCATTTCATAAATATTCTCGCAAATTAAACATCAGGATGTTTCACTTTGTGAACTGACAGAGGTATGACACCATGCAATTTGAATACGTATTGCCACAGATAACTTGAATTTGAAAGACAACTTTGTGTTCCTAATGTTTTTTTCCTCTTTATTTCTGTGCCTGAAGTTAATTTAGAATGCAAGTTATTGTAGTTAGCTATCCACCTTTCAAATTTGCAAGCACAGATAGTTAGGCACAACTGGAAAAACTGGGGTCCATGTGAGAAATATTTGTCTGAGATTCACTTATAAATTTAGCTCAAAGAATGAAGACATTGCTGATCAGCAAGTCTTGAAGATATTTCATCCCCAGGTAAATATCCTAACTTACAGAGTCATGCCCAAGCAATTTTTAAATGCCAAGAGCTTCAAACAGGAGGCATTGAAAACTTCCTTCTCCTATTCTTTTTGTCTTATTGCCAGTAATTGGGCACCAGGACACAGGTGTGAGTTTGAACCATCTCAGGTAACAGAAAAACTAGAATCCAGATCTTCGAAGTCTATGTGCATAGCTATTGAGGTACTGCCCCTAAAAATAAAAAGGGGAAGATATTACCATAAATAATAATCCGTACAATATTGTATAGGTGAGACCACCTTAACTGTACTAATGACTCAATTCATAGTTGAAAGTTGAATAAATACATCAATTCATGCAGGTAGCTGTGGAATGAGCATATATAGGATGAACAAGAATAGCCATGTGGGTTAAATCAAGGACACTCTAGTATCTAAATACCTTTGCTTATCTTTTAATTTGAATATTTTTTTACTGCATATAATTGGATGAGTTGGTTACCTAGCTTCTTTCCATAGGGTATTTCTTTCTAGTTATAGTAATTTCCATGAACCAGTATATAAACATTTTATGCTTCCTGCTAATTAACAATGGAACAATAACATTTGCTACATAAAATATGTTGTACTGGTCAGTCCCATAAAATATTTTTTGCTTCTTGTAGAGAAAGGAACAAAATATGTATGAAGTATGTAATTTTAAAAATGTTTCTGTATCCCCAGAGTAGGACATATAGATACTCTTTGTATTATCTCTAAGAATAGGAATAAGTTCTGCAGCCACACATTTTGATACATGAGATGCAAGCATTTTCTAGTTAAAAAAGAGACAACTCTGCATGCCATTCTTCGTCTTAGTGATATTATTTATATACTGATACCACAAATATTCCCTGCCCCAGTTTAAAGTACAAAGTACAAAAGTAGAGCAGTACAGAGCAAGATAAATCAGAACAAACACATATGGGGTGTGTTCTTTATGGCTACAACAGTCCACAGAACCGGTTGGTCTTCAGGAACTATTTTTAAAGGAGTGCAAGGAAGTTCCCCAAGAGTGTTTCTTGAGAAACTGTGAGTAACAGAAATGAAAAAGTGAATGAAGAGTGGGACATAATTTAGAAGGAAAAAGCAGGAATAAAACACAGTTCCTACTCGTATCTATTACAAATGCCTGAGGAGGAGAAAAGACAGGTTGATAAAGATAGAGGAAAAGGAGAAAAAAAAGAAAAGAGTAGCAAACACTGAAAAGAGATTCCTGTAGCAACACATTCTGCAATTTAGCTATATTGTTTGCAGCACAATATCTACCTTTTCATTACTTCATTAATATTTATATTAACTTTTTAGTTAAGTATACCAGCAGTGCCATCCCTTCCTCACCACAAACCTCCAAAGGTGATAGTGCTGCCTGGTAAATACCACCTTGATCAATGATTTGTTCAATTGCTGATTCCTGTACAGATGTAAACTCTTGTTATTATGATATATAAAGACCTTGGCAACTATTTAGGAATTCTGTTTTTTTAAGTGGATATTACTGGTTTAATTTCAACAATCCACATACGTGCGCGCGCACACACACACACAACAGCATGAACACGACACATGTTTTGATCGAGTTGTATCTACAGCCCCTCTAGTATGACAAGAACAGTGTTTCTGACATTCAACTTCACAAGAACTTATGCTTAAGAAGTCCAGAAATTTTTGTAATCTTTCTTTCATGAAATCTCAAAAAAAAAAAAAAAAAAAAAAAGGAAGCTGGATTTCAATTGGCCTTGAACATAAAAAATTTGCTTCCTTAATTTTATCTTATGTTGATGATGTAGGCTTCCTGGAACAGAGAGTGGCCGCTATAACTACAATATCTTGCCTCTTTACAAATACATTTAGAACATTTTATACTAAGTGAATCCAAAAATTTACTTGGATATCCCTTTTTCATGCTTGAATTGGAGATTTCTGAAGACAGAGATAAGTCATGTTATAGAGTTAAAATGTAACAGTACTTCTGTTACATATGCTTACCTTTCTAAATATTACTGGAATTAAAAGTGCAGAAGCACTTTACATAACATTTTGGCTATCTTATTGTTTTCTTATGCCAAAAAAAAAATATTTTGTAGATATACTGATTCCCTAAATGGAACTAACTAGATTCATGCAAGAATTTGACAGCAAAATCACAATTACGTTCCATTTAGGTGATGATTTTTCACACTTTAACTAATATCTTTATTCTGGCAAAACTTTCAAGTGTAGGCTATAACTTGGGGATGCCACAAAATCCATCATACAGGATCCAGTTATTTAAGTGTTGCTCTGCTTAGCATCACAGATCCATCTAATTTATTTCAGAATCTAAGTGTGTACCTCTATAAAAAATGAAGGTTTAGTTTTAGCAAAAAAGGGGATAATTTTGATTTAGCCTTTGGGAGAAGTACAGTACAACTGTTAAAACTACAGTACAGCACAACAATACAACTATCAAAATATGTGCTGTATAAATAGTATTGCTAAATTGGATTGTCCAATGAGAAGTTTTGTCTGTCCACGATATATCTTAAGGCTGGTTGACATTATCTTTGAATAAATATCTAGCCCTAACCTCAAAATATTATGTATGTATACTGATACACAAATTTAGTCCAGAAAGATCAAATTCATAAGCCTCCAAAAATCTTGAAAGCATTCTGCTAGAAAAACAGTAACCATTCATTAATATGTAGGGAGATGCCTTTTTATTTGTTATGCATATCTAATACTAACTTGTTTATCTATTTTGGGGGGAGAAGAATTGGTTCTCTTTTCTATTACTACTTTGCTTAGTCTTATATGACCAACAAGACATATAATGTTATTGTATTGTAATAACAAATTCTTCTGAAAACCATGTCAGAAAATTATTTCATTTTTACACCAAGTATGATGTGTCTATTTTTTCCCAACATTCTTCAATCTTAGTAAAAATAGAAAAAAACGGGTGTTTAGATAGAAATGGCAAAAAGTAAGAAAGCTGACACCCTACCTCTTTCAGGATTCAGAAGGGCTGGTTTCTAAAATAAAATATCTAGTGGAGTTCTTATTCTTCTTCAATCTCTTCTCTGCATTTTAATGATAGCCCCAACCCCACCCCCCCCCCCCCAAAAAAAATAAAGGCCAAAGGCTCATCAGCAAAAACACCAAATGCCTGAAGTCAGTCAGAGAGAAGCAAACTTCAAATATATGTATAAAATTTGTTCAGGCCTGTGACCATCTCATCCTTACTAGGCAAAATGTGGCAGTACCCAGCAATTAAGTGTTTTGAATTTTTTCATTGGTTTGAATGATTTATTTATGCAAACAACAAGGGTAGCAAATTCCTGTGAATTCAGAATAGTCAATTTCTGAAGTGAAGTCTGCCTCCTTCTGGGCTTGGCCCTGCCAAATCCTTAGATTTGTGCTGCAGAGAGAAGAATGCAACAGTGTCTATTCAGTTTTTGATACCTGAGCTACAGAAAAATGAAATACTTTCCTCAGCTGTCTTGTGTTCTTCAGCTGAAAGTACTGTATTGAAAATACTGTAGCTAAGAAGCACTAGTTGATAGCATACTATTTAGTGCATCTGTTACACCAATACGTAAGTAATTTAAGGTGAGATCTGTTTATTGATAAATAGTAAAGCTGTTACAGTCAAGGAACAGAAAAAGTAAACCTTCAACCTTGGAGTGTTCTGTCTAAAATGAATTCCATTGGGAGGGTGGGAAAAAAGGAAACATAAGTGCAGTGGTGGCCTTTTTAAAGATGCAGGGAAACGGAACACTTCGGAGCTCAAGAGGATCGATAAGAATACGTAAAGAAGACGACATACTACCAGGGACCGACAATATTGTAGGAAACATTACTGATGTCAGAACAGGCATCAGTAAATCAGAAGATGGGAAAGTAGCTAGAAAGCATAGCATTATTGTGCAGATGTCTGAGTGATCAGACTACTGTATTTTCCTTGCGTTTGTTTTAACAAATCTAAAATGAAGATGAATGAAGCCCAATTCAACTGTCCAAAAAATAAAAGCAGAACCTAAGTAAGTTGAACAATTGAGAGAACTCACATTACTCCAGTTATTGGGCAAGGCGGGGAAAGGGACTTGTGCAACACATCAGACACAAAAATTTAAGCTTAGGCAGTGAATTTGAGACTAAAGCATTCATGACAAACTGCTTTTTTTTTCAGATATATTGTGAAAGAATGGGTAGAGGGGTAAACATTTCCCGAGAAAAGATTTTTTAACATCTAGACGGTCTTTGAGGATATTCACAAGGAGACATTTAGGGAAATGATGGAATATTAGCCAATTTTGAGAATTTACATCCTCAAAGATCTATGTACTCAGCTAGCATTTGCTGTGATAAATAGCGTAAGAAATGATAGCTGTCTTACTCCATTTGCTTACTCTGTGTTGCTCATTTCCTGGGTCATAAGGAGCTGGTAAAGAAGGGTGTATTAAAAATGTCATGTGCAAATGAGAACGTACATTGGAAGAAACATGAATACCTTGCATAGTTCAGTATAGCTCATAGCTGAAAAATACTTCCAACAACTACCAAACCTTGGAAATCCAATTGGTTTGTTCAACAATAAGGAAATATTTATCAGTACTGTTTCAACAGGCTACTTAGGCAAACTTCAGAAATGATTCATTTCTTTTATTTAGGGATAAAGACTTAATACTACCGAAGACAAGGATGGCCGACTGTGAAAAGCCAGACAGGGATCTCTTTGGAGTATGGTACAGCCGCCTTCTGGTCCATACACCTGCCTTTCCTTTCCCTGTGTGCCAGGACAGATGACAAGAACCTGGCTTTCATGCCAAAATAATGTGGCTAGGACACATACCTGGATCCAGCAGCTGGGAAGTACCATCAGGTCCCACAGTATAGACAGAGGCAATGATGCCAAGCACTGTTTCTTAATGCTGCCAACACAACTGCTAAAAGTGGAGCCTTTAAAATAACAACACAAAACAAAACAAAACACAGTGCTATCTGTAGAAGATTAAATGGCATAGGCAACCAGTTTAGCAAGCTTGCATTCTCAGGTATCCAGAAATACACCAGCTCTGCTGTTCAATGTCTTAGTTGCTTATTCCTTCAGAATAATTCAATGTCAGAAAGTGGACCAAGTGCCTAGGTAGAGACATGGCCACTGAAAAGTGAGAAGCACCACTTATCTTGAAATCAATGGCATAAGGATCAACCCCCTAAGTGGATAAAGAAGCCTGTAAGGCCTAAATATAATAATTTCTGCTATTCACATTGCATAATGAAGCATGCAGATTTACCTTAATTTCGTGGTAAGCCAATGATGATCTTAGCTTACAGCTTCTAATGCATGTTTACAGTAACTGATGTTGAAGTACAATGAGAGGTAAATTTCTCTGACCGAAGAAAAATAATTAAGCCCAGCTACCCAAATTGCAATACTAATCCTAGGTCCTTGAGGAACACGTAGGGAAAAAAGTAAGGAAAACTGCACAGTAGATACTAAAGCATAGTATTTCACTCCTATACTGTACAAGAGCTACTGATCTCTAGCAAACGATCAAATCCTACTATACATTCCTTCCTTCTTTCCACCTCTCCCTTGCTAAGCTTCTTGGTTTCCATAGTTTGGGCTGGAAAATACAGCCTGAAAATTGATTTAACAGAGTAAGTAAACCAGTCTATACATAGGAATGCCAATGGCCTTGCACACTTGCTGCAACCTGTCTGCTTCCTAGGAAGTCTGTGTTAATGACAAGATCAGTCCCACCTCTCTGACCAACAGCGAAATGCTAAAATTTTCCAGAGATCTCACTAGCAGGACTTGGTGTCAGACTTTTAAAGTGTGTCCTGGGTAGTTTATGAATAGCTCAAAGTACTTCAAAATGTTTCCTTCCAGATAGTCATCTATCTGCAACATCACAATATGAAAGTCAAATGATCTTGGGTCAGATTCCAGCCCTGTGCTGGAATGCTTTATGAAACTGCAAATCCATTGCTCTTTCTTTCTTTTTGTTCAGTGTCTGTGGCATATAGGCCTAGAATTGTTTAACTTCGAAACCTATGCAAAATGTCAGGACAGATTAGTGATTACCATTTTGTCCTCTCAAAGGAATGCATAGTGCCTTATCACTTTGGCAACAACAGACTAGTCCTCTCCAGCACTGAATGCAGACATAATTCCTCAGCATAGAATAGCAGCATTCCTAAGGAGAAAGCAGAGGTATCAAACCTCTGGAGGTGGTAGGGGAAACTTTATTAAATGACTATAGGAAACTATGGTAATTAAAACACTTGTCTTGAAACACAAGAGAAGAAGCACTGCATACTAAATTATTCAAAAGCAATTGTAATTTGCAAAGGACAATGACTAATGATGTTTTGGAAGTCATCTCTGCTAAAGGATATGCATTTTTTCATTTATAGATCAAGCTAAGAATGTTACAATGATAGACACAAGGTATGTAAAACTGAACTACAGGTGGCATGTTAGAATACAAGAACATTATACAGCACTGACTAGATAGGTTGCTAAAGCCAGAACAAACTGCATTAGGTCTTTATTGAAGACTTAGAGTCTTATTAGAGTCAGTTTCAATATATGTTTTTGTGGAGACAATACAATTAAAACAATGCAGCTGTAGGAGGCATAGAAACGATGAGAAGCTCAGATTTTATAACTTTTGTTTTTGATTTTGACTCTGATACCTAAATTGCCAATCAATATGTTAAATAGAATCACTGGTTGTTGACAGGACGATTCCAAGAGCAACCGAAAATGTTTTGAATATTTGCACAACTACTTTACAAACTTGTACTATGCAGTGGGATATAGGGGTTTGTTTTTATTACTGTATGGTGCTCCAGAATGTCTTATTTCCTCTAATCCGGATCTGTAACTTGGGGAAGCTAATACTAGGAAATGTTCCCATGTTCACCATTATAACTTCACTGGAAGGAAGTCTAAACTTTCTACTGGCAGTTATAGTGAGACTGGCGTTCCTGGGAGCATACTCAGATCTTTAATGCACGTTAACAAGCTGTCCTTATTATTTTCAATAGTAAAACATTGTATTTTGATAAGAAAACAGACATCAGTAGCACTAAGATCACAGGTTTTTTGACAGCTAGGGTAACAACCATTTAGACTAGTTTCAGATTCTAATACCAGTCTTCAGTAGCCATGAGCAAAAAGCTAGGTTAGAGTCAGCTTTCCAAATTTTTCATTTCACCTGCATTTAATTGCATGTTTGACTGCTTTCCTACTCTTTGTTCTTGACGTTTTTATGGAGAACATTCATGCAGCTGAATGCAGTTGTAAATAAAGTAACTGTAAAAAGTCTCTCCTGAAAGGCAACATGCTTTCTTGTACAAAGTTATTCTTGCAGCATCCTTTGCCATAAAAGAAGACTCAGACTTTTTTAAAATTAGAAAATTTTAAATGTTGACTTCCCCAAAATTGCTAATTGCAAAAGATAAACTATGAATTAGCATTTGTTAAGAGCATAGGATTAAGCTACTATTCTCAAAAGTATACGCAAAGAATTATCCAACCTGAAGACACCTTTGGTTTCACCCCCAACACATTCCCACTTTTGTCACTCCTTCAGAAGTTTACTGAAAGACATGTTGCTCATATTTTTCTGGGCTGCAAAACTCATCATTCTTTGGCTGTCTTACTTTCTATCATGCATTTTTATGGTATAGTGAAATAAGAGCTGAGAAGATTTCTTCTGGAATTCAACCAGAATATTCTGTCTGACACTAGCAGATAGGAATTCAGACTCATATTTCATGTGAGAGAAGGCCTCAGGCTTAATTTACGCACTTGCAAAGATGGATTTCATAACAAAAACAAAAAAAATGCTATTGTTCTTGAAAGTATATGCATTTCCTTGAAAAACCTCTTTCTCATTTCTGTTTGGCACCCAGCCTACTTCAGTTTATCTCAGCTGGATCCACAGGCTGTACTGGAAAGTGGTATTAAGACTTAAAAGTAGTACATCTTGTATGACTTGTACTACAGTAAGTTCAGATACTGTTGTTCTTTAGAGGACTATTGAGAGAACTTTCTTTCCTGGATTCGAGGAATTTTGGCAAGACAGAGGAAGACCTGTCAAAAATACCCTTCATCCTGAGTCCCACCTCATAGGTCTGCAGACAGCCAGGTTCCTGTCACCCTGCATATCCTGTGCAGGGTTTATCTCCAGAGTAATTCTTCATGTTATCCGCCCAAACATCAGAAGTAGCCAGGTTACCCCAGACGAGCCACACTTGTGGAGAAGTTTTGCCTAAAGATGACAGCAAGTGTAAGAGCACTAATGGAATGAAAGTCAGCCTTAATTCAGAAGACAGCTTCTTGCAAAACCTACATAAAGCAGAATACTGCCCCAAACTCCTTGAAGAAACACTAATGGAATTAATGTGGTCTAGAGAGAAAAAGGAACAGCACTGTAGTTTTGATAGAAGAGTCAAGCTACCCACTTTTCCTTGTCTTACAATCGTGGTTTGGCCAAAGACTCATCTAGCTCTATTATCGCTTTGATTTAGATAGCTGGAGGAAGAGAAAAATCCTCTGGGAACCCCAAGCTGCTTCCTTCTGCCACTGATTTATTTCCTCTAATCCTAAGTGGAATTCTCTTTGTCTATACAGCAGGCTGAGCCACTGCTCCAGGGCATCATAGGACCCGCAGCTGCTATTCATAGCTCTTCATTAACCCCTTCCTTTCTAAAATGTCTTGTCACCTGTCACAACCTGTCACATGTAAAAAAAAAAACAAAAACAAACTAACTAAAAATCCCACAACCCAACCACCCTTAATTCCAAGTCTAACTTCAGCTGAGCTGCCAATGGGTTTATCTTCAGAATAAATGTACCTTACAGCAACACTAGTGGGCATTAATGATCTTGTTTTCCAGTAAAAATTTTGAAATTTATATGCAACAAGCAACATTAAACAGTTCTAGACATTACATTTTAATGACTCTACTACTTTACAGGATGTGAGAGAGGAATCCAGTATAATTCAGGATTTTGTAAAGCCACTGGAGACAGTTTTTTGGAATGTTTCTGTTAAATCATTTAATCAATAACGTTCTTTTGGTATTAATCAAAACTTTTTTAAAAGCACATAACTTATGACAGAACTCCCCAGAAGAAAAACATAAAACAAAAAATCTTTTCAATGGGAATTTTTTGTTTAAGAAAAGTTTAAAATATCATTTCAGAATTTTGAAATACTAATATTTTGTTATGTTTACATTATACCATAATACAGCAGGAATATGGAAAATAAAGCAGAAAATAATGAAACTGTAGAAAAGCAAAAAAACTGAATTCAGTATCAAAATTCCAAAGCAAATTTGGGGATGAAGTCTGAAGCTGTTTTATCTCTGACAATGGGTAATTTAACTTCGTGTTACTTGGGCACTGAATAAAGCAATGTTAAGAAAGCAAGATACACAGTCTCCCAAATCTGATTCCCATTAAAATCAAGAATAATTCTTGAAGAAGGGTGACAGAACTTGAATTAGGGGTTTCACGTTAAATTTTACAACATGTATATCTAAAAATATCAGCTAATGAAAATGAAAAAATACCTATCTTAAAATTATTCCAACCTTGGTTTTGGAATTTAGATAACAGTAGAAGAATGCTTAATGTTCTGATTTTTAAGAGCTCTTCCTTTCCAGCACAGCTAGCCACGCCATTAGGGTGTTAGCCATGTGCACGTGTGTTACCGTGTGTTTGTGTTACTTTGGGAGATTTTCATCTCTGTGATTCACAATTCTGTAAACCTTCCCTCAGCGCTCTCAGGGAATTACGTGCAGAGGTGGAAAGATTTGTAGGGCCACTTCATCTCTTGAACGTCTTGATTTTAGTTGGGTCCAATATCACTAGACACTAATAAAATATATATGGAGTTCTAGTTTAAAAAGTAAAGTAATATTTGTGGAAATATAGAAGTGATTCAATTTATATGTTCATTTTAAGTAGAAATTGTAAATCAAATGTGAATTGATTATGGGGAAATCTAATAAAAGCAGTAAATAGTTGTGAAACCTATCACTAATGCAGTAGTACTGCAATATTACACAAGTTAGTAGCTCTTGCACTAGGGCCATCTTCTGTTACCTTTCTATTAGCACTCATTAAATTGACTAGTAAAGGGACTCACTCTCTGGGAGAGACTCTTCCTCTTGGTTTGTTTAGGAGGCCAATAACTACAGGCTTTGCCTACACATAGGAATCTCAGCTTAAATGTCTGAAGTTTGGTGGGATGAATCCCAGCAAAAGTTCTGACTGTAGTTGGGTTCAAAAAGAGATCTTAAGGAATCACGATTATACGAGTCTCAGAAAAAAATTTCTTCCTGAAAATCTTTTCTGAAAAAACAATAACAAAAGTTCTTACACAAGCTGCAGCTAATATTATGCTAACACCATCTTTCACATCTCTTCAAATGCTTTTTTTACCTTTTCTTTATTTGTCAGTTCGGGTTAACCTTCTTCTGAGAGGAACCGTAATACTCCAGTAATGTTAGTCAGAAAAGAATACATATTTTAAATACCCTGGGAGCAGAAATATATCACATAACTTAATCCTAAAACATGGAGGTTTCTTATGTCCCCAGCTAAGTGGAGTTATATGTGTTACTGATATCTTCAGATTCAGTACATTTCAGTTATATTTTATACACTGTAGAGAAGTTTGGCTGTGCTTAGACAATAAAAATATTGAGATTTGGATCAGTTCATCCACCACCCATATCGTCAGACAAAACATTTGTTTGGTCTATAAATTATTTACTTATTCTATATTTCATTTGCTTCACACTGTTTCTGGTTGTAACATTTTAGTTTGATTATTCATACGTGAATAAAAAAAATAACCAACCTGCTATTATTTCTATCCACTGCAATTCTGCTTCTATAGTTACTATGAATTGTGTTACTGTGGAATATCTTATTTGTTTATAATCTTCAGAGTAAAAGATCACTGCTAAAGCAATACAAGCTCTGTGTATCACAATTAAAGCAAGATTCAGTTTTTAGGAGCTACTGGAGACATATTTTGAATATGCCTTTTTTCCGTATACCAGACATCTGTGATTAGAGGAACCTACCTTGGCCTAGAATACATGAGAAAAGGAAATGGAGGTGATGGTGGAGTAATCATTAATATCTCATCCTTGGCAGGTGAGATTTTTTTTTTTAATCTAAATAATTGCTAGTCACTGTTTTGTTTCTAAAATAAATGGGTCATATTGATCAGTCATATTTTTCTTCTTTCTTATGACTCTTCTTTTTTTCCCATTATGAGCTAGCTTTCATTATAGCAACAGAAGTAATAACAAAGGACCATAGTTTTCCTTTGCTTTTTTCCCCACAGTTCAAAGAAGAATTCAGTAATTTCCCTAAACTATAAGTCTTTATTTAATAATTTTGAGCATGATGTAAAAACTTTATCAGATAGGTTTTGCTCAATATATGGCAGTATGGAAACCTGAAAAAAACCTAACCAGCCTCAAGTCATTACACTTATTCAACACTATTCAGTAGAATTGCTGAATTAAAACAATGTGTACACTATACTGTGTGTAAGCAATATAATCCAATGTATAGACCTAATTTGAATTCAGGGTTTCTTTAAAATTGGTTATTTTTGGTATTATATTTATCAGGCACCAAATATGGAAAAATCAGATAATCTTTTCACAGAAAGAGAGGAAGCAGCAGCAGGTCCTCCCTACTCAACTCCGTAGGAGCCCAGCTCTAGGAATATTTAAGATTAGACTGTATCTGCTTTGTTAATGAAGGTTATCACATGCGCTCTGTCAATGCTTCAAGCCCTGTCAGGTGTGAGCCACTTCTGCTCAAGCCATAGTATCAGCATTCTTATTTCATTGAGCTTAAGTTAACATATTTTGTGCTCATAAATTGAAATACAGTTGTAACACAGAGAAGTAATCAGTACAAAACTAGTTATATGGTTTCTGAGTTAGTCCGGGTAAGTGCTGCTCAGTTGCAGGGGACCCTTCTTCATCCTTTTCTGTAGAAACATTGAGTTGCAATGACTGTGTTCAGAGTGAAAAAGTCCGACTGAAGGGGAAATGGGCAATAAGAACGATACCATTCCTCCAAACATTTGTGGGGAAATGCTTGCACTATCTCCTACTTATTCTCTCTTGATACTGTCATAGAGTCTGGGAAAAATAATATCTATACTGGCTTATTCTTGTAATGTCAATGCTTTCTTCAGCATCTGTGCTGAATACGATATGATAGTCACTTTATTCAGGGGGAGCCCTCTCTGTTTTAACAGTGTAAAGCTGGTAAGACAGCAGTAGCCATAGTTCCTGACTGTGGATGGGGATTAGTGCAGGATGGGTGTCAATGTTCTGAATACTGTTAAATTCTCCTGTATACCAGGGAATTTGTGATGAGAAAACCAGTTCACCCTATTGACATAAATCAGGTAAATATCTTTGTTTAAGAGTATCTGGCTTAATACATACACTTACCTCACACAGGTGGGCATTTATTAAAAGTCTCTATGTAACTTTAAGTCAGTCTTTTCAATGCTGCCTAACACATCGCCTACTGAAGCCAGCAAGCTTATCTCCAATGGCTCAGACAGACATTGTATTCAAACCAAATTAACTAGAAGGAAATTGCTATTGCAGTACAACACTTCACCAACACAAGTAAAAGATTAAACATTTTCACAAAAATGCTGATGCCCATGGAGTGCTTAAAAAAGGGCAAAGGTAGCAATTTCATTCCTTTTATAATCAGTCTGAAATGAATACAAATTATTTTGCTTTTAAGATCTAACAGCTTGGCTTTCCTCGGTTTGATAAGAGCTTATAAGTGTCATCTTAATTATTCAATCAAAGTTTGCATTTATTTACTTACTTTCTAATGTGAGTATTGAGCTCTAATGATTGTGGCTATCTCTGTCAAAAACGAAGTGTTCTTTGCTTTGTTTGCTCTTACATGGCTTGTATTTAGCAATTGCTTCCAAGGTCATAAGGAAAACCACATTATAAAAGCTGACCTGGACTAATTTTTATAGTTTATTTATGTATTATTATTTGTGCTTTGTGACTCTAATTCTCCTTTACTGCCTAAAGGTCTAAGTCCTGCAGTTCACTGCATAGATAAAACTCGAACTGCCATTGACATGTTTAACATTCCCTTCAATTGTTTTCTTTTCTCAGAGGTAGCTTCTGTTGATCATTAAACTTTTGAGTGGTTTTGATCCCTTTCACCCCAGTTCTCTGCAAGATTTTACCAGATGTGTTCTGCAGATAGCAAGTATTTATGTGTCTCGTTGAGCAGTAAGAAGAGTAACATTCAGTGCTTACGTAACATTCAATAATATTTGCTTTACATACTAATTAGTTTCCATTTTTTACCATGGGATTTTTGCCAGTGATCTGCCTTGCTGTTTGACATTTCAAAGAATACCCATAGAGCTACCTAAGTGCTTCCTGTGATGTGCATGTTCAAAGTGTTTAGCTAGATGAAAACCAGTGTATTCACCATTTTTCTAGTATTGATTCTGCCTTTCCTAAAAAGGCCTCTACAAGACAGGACTAAATTAGAAATGGAGTGAAACGTGTAGGCCCATGCAGCAAACACAACTCCTAACCCTCTCAAAGCTATAAAACTTGCTTACTTTTATGGGAGTTGTGCATTCATATCAATAGGAATTAATACCACTACATCTCTGAGAGAATGGGCAATATGGGTTTTCCTGCCAAACTGCCCCCATAAAAGAGAATGCCAATGGTTGCAGGTTTTTGAATGCATTATAAAAAACTCCACTTACAATTTAAAGAGTAAAATGTGGTAAAATTCTTTCTGTAGGAAGCTACTCAAATTAATTTTAATTTTAACAGATAAGTAGTTATATACCAAACAACAGAAAAAGCAAAAATACTAAATTTAAACTCTGATATTATTTGATGATTATATGTAGCATTCTGTCTTATCTTTTAGTGGCTGCTGCCTATGTACTTTTAGCAAATACAGGGGGAGAGGAAAGTTTTGCTGCTGGATTCATGTGTGTGTATACATTTGTTTTGATAGCTTTCACACTTTCAGGAAGATACTCTGTAAAACAGAATTTGTATATGTCCAGATTCTGGCAGATGATAAGAAAAATCAAAATATTTATAGAGGGCTTAAAAACTGGCAAAATATTTAGTATAAGATCATGCCAGTTTTTTATGAGGGGTTGCTCAATGTGTAGTGTATCTAGAAACCTTGCTTTGTGTAGCTGTATCAGTGGTTTGATTGTACTCAACTTGTCAGTCAGGTTCCACAAGCAGTCAGTTTGTCCTCCTCCTCTAGACAGCTTCAGCCAAAGGAAGTGCTTAAGGTACTCCTCAAAGCAAGCAGACTTCTGTAGGACCTGGCCCTATATATATATTACAGGAACAAAGTTAAGTGCATGGTTAACATCATTTGAATAAAGACAATGACAGTGTTAAAGGAGAGCAAAGATGTAAATGGCTGTGAGACTGAGCTCAGCGCTGAGAGAGCTTCTCTTCTCCTCCCTATGTATTAAAGAAGATGGTGAGCAGAATCCACAGGAATGAGACTTAGAAACTAATCCCCAGGCACTTCAGTTCCTTCTTAGAAAATTTCCTAGAAGTGATGCAGCTAAAAATTTCTGCTATGCTTCCCATGTTTCCTTGGGTTTGACTAAAATCCCAAGAGTAAAACTGACATAAGGAATGTGATCTTGTAACCTTCCTTATTCTTAAGGGTAGGGTAGGATATAAATCCCTTTAACCAATTCTCTCATCACTCTGTAGGACCATCAGGCCCCTAGTTCATTTCTCTAGTTACATATCTGGTTGTTCAAAGCACACTGCAAGCATATTCCATACTGTTTATCCAGACTTTTCCCTAAAGGTGATAAAGGAGATTTCTTTAATGTGGTTTGGGAAGATATTTGATTTAAATAAATATGGCTAACTCTTGTGATGTTATTTATTTGTAACTATTCTGTGTTTTGGAATAGGCTTTGATAAGTATATTTTATTAAACAAGTCTAATACAGAAAGGAAAACAAATTACTTTGGCAAATTACTTTCCAACATACAGAGAGTAAAATATTTTTGGTTTGCTTCTAAATAGGTTATGTCAGTCTCCCAAAACTTACCTTTCACCATCTTCAAATACCTCTTTCACAACAAGTGAAAATTTAGGATGGCAGAAGACACAGCAATTATTAGTGAGAAAAAACTAAAATATTTTAATACAGTATTATATGTTCTAATAGTAAATATATTTCTCCAACATATCACTGGAAATAGAGCTTGATCTCTGCATAATCACAGCGTAGAAGGGCTGCATTCTGATGAGGCCAAAGTCCACATGAAATCAGCAGCCATGTAGAAAACAGACTTTGGCTCTTTATTCTCTATGCCACACACAACCAAATACGAAGTACAGTTTTTAAAGAGTTGCTGGAACTTAAAAGATACTGTCAAAGAGAACTACATTTATCTCGAGCTGGCTAACAGTGCAGCCATGGAGAAAAAAAGGGAGCGGGGGAAAGGCCATGTAAATGCTCATAAATCTGATTCAAAGAGGCTTGTTCAAATCTCTGATGGCAACAGTGTCCTGTAGGAAAGCATACCTGTGGGTACTCTGTATTCATCAAAGCTCTTCAGTGGACTGAAAGAAAATACTGGTTTCAACAAATTCAAGCTTATTGATACAGTCCTCCACCTCAAATACTAGTTTCTCAACATGTGGACCGTGAAACCTAATTAAACCTATTGACTGTGATAAATGAATAAGCAATTGTAGTAAGAAGCCTGACATCATGTCTGAGATGGTAGTGAGTGATCTTGATGCCTGAACAACAAGGGGACCAGAGTATAACCAAAGATAAGAGCTGTCTCCTTGTCAGCCTGCCATGAACTGAGAGAAATAAAAAAGAGCAGATGCTTCTGCTGACACACAGGATTGCTGTCAGATACTTGAATTGTTTTTGGTAAGCAAAAGAGCACCTTCAGTCATCACGGAATCATTTGCACTTCATCAAATAGTTCCTGATGAAGATCTTTCAGGCAAATACTTAGATTTATTAAATTTTAGCAAGAGTAAAGAAGAAGGAAGGTCCTTCTCCCCTTCCACGTAACAGTTCAGTGATGTGGCAGCTTATCCGGAAAGAAGAAAATCTAGGTGTAGTCACCTCCCCCTGCTCAGAGAGATTTAAGACTGCATCTACCACTTCCTGGGAGTACACCGCCACATCATCATCCATTTGAACGCCCTCTACTCCGTGCCTAACGTTTTCCAGTCTGTTTCACTGATGCTGTTCCACTCTGCATAAGAGATATTAGGGGGCAGCAAACAGAATCTGGATGTTTTAACTCTCCAGGGAATGCCCTAACTGACATGCTATGAAGTCATCTTCATTCGTTGGTTCAATAAATATTTAAGCAGAGCAGAATCAATGTCACACAGCAGTCTACCTAAAAATACTTTACAGCATAGTCTTTAGGACTGATAACAGATCCAGGTTCAGTTTCCCCTGGGGCAGGGAAGTGGCTCAGACTTAAAACTCCTGCACTGTGGTACTGGGTACTGAACTCATGAATAAAAGTGAGATGGGATTATCATTGTTTTGGGTGAAGGATGCAAGGACTAGCTCTTCATAGCTCATTCATTCATGTTAAAAAACAAAACAAAACAAACTTCTAAATTCCTCCTCTGTTTCCCAGTAAATTTTGTCTTATGTATGTTTCTTAGCTGCACCCTCACTGAGATTGTCTTCATCTTTACAAGACATACAACAACTCAAGTGTTACATAAAAAAAAAAAAAAAAAAAAAAGAGTAGTACTATAGTATTGCTAATATGAATTAGGAAACTGATAGCATGCCAGTGCTTCCAATTATCATGAAGAATGGTGATGCTTGATGACTGTCCATCAGTTACAAATCACCAAAAAGAGGACTATTAAGCTTTGCTTGCAATCCCAATCTAGAGGAGTTACCATGGAAGATATTTTTGATAAAGCAGGTTCTCATTTAGAAGCATGACACATTAATCCACACTAAAGAGATAAATACAGACTTCAGAGAACACCAGCCACTAGGATAAGTCATTCATTTCCCACCACTGAACAGTGCTAACAACAGTGTTGTTTTCACTGGATCACCATTACAGCATTTAAACCAGGATAAAACCCTGAAGCTGTCAGGGTTGTAATTAGAGCTCTGTGCCTTCTTAGAAAGTTATTTCCTTTGGATGAAATGGATTCCAGAGCAAAGAGCCCACACAAATCTCTGGCATACATAATCTTTCTGGCAATTCCGTACTTAAGAGCTGAGTAGTGTATTCATCATCTCCACTGAGATAAGTCACACCCTTTCTTGATTATATCACTTAAAAATACGAAATAAAACCCAGTTATCTTAGATATGAATTGCAATGAATTCCATTAGATTTAAACGTTAAGGCATCAACATCAGCATCCAGACTTTATGATACCACATTCGTAGACAAATTTCTCCCTCTAACTTTAGGACAGCCTGGGGTTTGCTGTTTGCAAGGACATAGCTTTCATATGGAATTAGAGTACCCATGCACCCCATTTCAGTCCAGATTGTCATGGTATAGTGGAAGTTGTTGGCATAACATTCAGAAATACATATATTCATGGTCTGCCATCTCTGCTTTATCAGTTTGTTACCATCGAATTCAGTCTTACAAGAATGAAGCTCTTGTTTTTCCTCTGAAGCATCTGTTCTTTCTCTACTGCAAATGATGATTTTATGCTCACCCATTCCCATTATAAAGGTTCAGAATCTCAGCAGGTTTTTTTGTTTGTTTTGCTTCTCCTTTTTCCCTCCACAGAAGGTAGTAATGCTATTGCCCAGTGTTGATAGCTCTTTTTCCTCTCTCCTTCCAAAGATCCTTTCACTGGTTTATTGTTTCAGAACCAGGACGACTTTAGGAGGTACCTTACAGTGAAATACTTTTCGTCCCATCAGATATGATCTAGAACATGCTTCAAAAGCTTTAGTATCCACATGCCTGCTTTCATTTCTTTCTGTTCACTATCTGCGGGCTTCACTTTATCATTCCATTCATAGAGTTTTCCCATTCATCTCTATTCCCTCCTCACTGAGGTCCTGCATTCCCTTCTTAGTGCTATTTCCATTTGCTGATTGCAAAATGACCTCCTTACTTCATTTATTAGGGAATCTATCACCTATGACATATCAGAGTAATGTCACAAATAAAATAAATTTTACAATGCCTCTGATGGTGCATCAAATCTGAATTATTTTGTTTATACACATAAATTTCTTAGAGCAAAAACCACTATGCAAAAGAGTATGTAACCTACTTTTTGTTTTAGTCCTAAGCATCTTGCCAAATAAATAAGCAATAATAATATTGCACTCAAGGGCATTTTATTTGCTGACTGCGCTTCAGTCAGCTGTGCAGCACACATTCCTCTCTCTCATTAGGGCTAGGAGTAGTAAAACTAAAAAGTTTTATCTCAGTTTTGTTACTATCCCACAGAAGTAACTTAAGGAAGGAATTTAAGTAAGACGTTTTATTTCTTTACTGCTTTTTTGTTTATTGGTGTGTTATAAAGATAACACTAATTCAGCCACAGTAGCTGAGCTGGATTTTGTTATTTCCCTTGCCTTGCTCCACACTCCAGAATCATTGTAAATGATTACAGGTGTCTAGGATGCATATCAGGAATTAAGGTGTCAGTAATCAAAATTTGTCTAAAATACTTTACATATATCCAGATTCATAGAGTAAATCTAAAAATCTTCCAGATCCTATGCTCCATCTTTAAGCCGTACTTCGTATATCCTGCTTTTCATCTTAAAAGTCATTCTCTCTTCATTAGCTACCCTTCTTTTGCCTCGCACTGTGTTTTTGTCTGTTATTTCATATCTTTTTTGCAGCCTACATTACAAAATATATTTTGCCAATTTTTACTAAACTGCTTATCTTTTTGTATCTCTATAAACCCATCATTTATTCCACTATTGTCTTATACACGTGTGTTTAATATAATCATAAGTAGGGGTACCCAACATCTTTATTCAGCTGCCTTTTTATTTTAAAGGACTTATGCCTGCTGCATTCCAACCAGTGTACTGTGCTACAAAGCATGGTGTAATTGGATTCACACGATCAATAGCAGTAAGTATGTGTTTTCAAAAACAGTATCAGCAGCTCCTTGGGAACAGGCTAAGTTTCTCATATTCCCTCTCTATTGTCACACAACTGGAACCAATTTTTGTAAAACAAGAGAAAATGCCTGAAATAGTGGATGTTCCCTCCTTTCACAAGGGGTATCCAAAGATGGAATAAGTAAGGCACATGTGGGTTTATGATTGATCTGAGGTTTACGGATCACGGGAGAGAGAATCTGAGAAGTAATTTAAGGACAGTGGGAGGAGCCCAGAATTCCTAAACTCTTATCCAAGTTTTAACAATTTTTTTCATAACTCTATCCTAGTCATTTAACATTTTGGTTATCTTAGTTGTAAGTCATACTGATGACATTTTTTATGATGAATAGGTGCTGAAGTGTGCAGAAAGTGAGTTCAGCACAAAAATGCGGCCTATTATTTATTCTTACTTTTAGTTAATATGCTAAAAAATGCAAAATGACACATTCAGGATGGGACATGTTGGATGTTATACAAGCATATAGTACGCCTTAGCCTCTGACTCCAAAATTTTATAGTTAAATTCACAAGGAGTATGAGAAAATAAATTGAAGTGCATTAGAAATTAAGTATTAGTAGTAAGTATTAGTAAGAGTATTAATAACAGGCTAATTACATGTTCAGCTTAAAGATAGCTTGCTTACATAAGATTTGCGGTCTAATTTCCAGAATAAAAATTCATGTTTTACTCTCCCAATCACTTTTTTTTTTAATTAAAGATTTACTTAAGCAGATTAGTATGGATAGTTGTCGCATATCACCTGTTAGCCACATCATGAACCTGAAACCTTGTTTTCTAGTTTTATTTTTTCATAATATGATTAAGTGTTACAAGTCCAACAACAAAGAGCTTGCAGGAAAATGAGAGGAAATGCTGTCTCTCTATGGAACATGAGAACGTTGGGGAGAGGAAGAATGGACCAAACATGAAAGATCATTATACTTACCAGGGAAGACAGACAGCCTAACACTGGGCAGGTATAACACAAAATGGCTAGGACTTCGGTTTCTTTTCTTCTCCAAACCTAAAGGGCAGGCCATCACATCATGAAAATGACATATGATTTACATAACACTAGAGAAGAATCCTTTTAAATTATTAAGATATATGGAATTTATTGTTGAACAATTACGGTTGCTCTGGGGCACAGATATATCAGCTGTAGTTCATAAGTTCTGTGCCACGACTAAGAAAGTTCACCCAGCATTCCCACCTCTCCTGTGCTACAGACACGTAGCGTCATAGAGGACGAGTCCTACCATTCCCCAGACAATTCATACTGCTTGCTTTCATTAGGTTCCTGAGCAGTTCCCCCTAAAAAAGGAGAAATGGCATGGAGAAAGGGCTACAGATGCCTCTAGCAGCAGCAGTACCCTCCAAATTCCTGCCTGGGAGAAAGAGATTTCCTGGAGTTCACAGCAGCTTTCCTGCATGGATGTGTAATAGGCCAACAATGCTGTGTGATAGATCCCTCCCTTGATGGGACAAAAGGCCAGCTGGAAAGGTTTAGCATTACTATTATAGTGGTAGAGACTGAATCCTATTCCAGCTGAAGTAGAGGAGGTAAATACAACCTTAGAGCTAGGTCTTAATTTGATTTCAGAGATTTTTTTTTTTTTTTTTTTTTTTTTTGTAAATAATAAAGTTCTTATACACTGGAAGCATCGATTTGGGAAATATTTTTTATGTGTTTTTGTGTAGGAGGGTTATGTCATTATCCTAGAATACTGTTAATACCAAGAGCACTGATAACAAAAATTTTAGAAAAACAGCTGTACGGAAAGAAGAATTTTGATTTCTAGTGGAATTGTTCTCAGCAAAACATACTGGACAAAAAAAAGTATGATTACTAGAGAAAACATACTTCAAACTTAGTTGTTGAAACCAAACAACCAGTAGCAACAAAATTGCCAACCAGGCAAGGATGTAAACATACTTGATGAGAAGTAATCTTTGAAAAATTACTTTCGCAATAATGTTTAAGATGATGATGGTGGATGCCTAACTTGTATCTCTTTTCTAGTTAGCTGCTAGTATGGAGAACTATGGTGTGAGACTCAACACTATTTGTCCAGGATTTGTCAACACACCAATTCTTCAGTCAATAGATAAAGAAGAGAATATGGGACAGTATTATTCATATAAGGATGAGATCAAAAATATGATGCAGTTCTATGGCGTGATGGAGTAAGTAAAGTTAGATGTAGTGTTCTTTGCCCTTTGTAAATGAAGAACAAGTAGCACTTGCTGCTGATTCCCTGTTCCCAGTAAAGCACAAATCAAGTTCCTGGGCTAAAGATTGTATTTAATAGCCCTTGGTGGACTGTTCTTCCATAAATTTGTTTAATCAGACTTGTTATGCGATACAGAGAGTGCCATTTGAATCGAGTTTCCATACAGTTTGAAATTGAAAGAGTGAAGAAATCAAACAACTGGCAAAAATAGACCAAGTTAATAAGAACATAGTAGTGACCACAGTAGATCAGACCAATGAGTTACCTAGCCCACTGTCCTCTTTCCAACAAAGGCCAAAAGTAGACACCTAGGAAAGTGTGTAAGAACCAGACACAAATATACTGGAATATTTCTGGAATATTTTCTTAGCCCCTAACAATTAGCCACTCAGACACTTCTGCACAAAGGAAATCATGCAAATATGTTGTGCTGCCCACCCTTTTTCAGGTGTCAACTATACTGCGCCTATTGACCACAACAAATTGCATGCGACAAAATTCTCCTCACGCTAATTTGTATGTCAGTCCTGTTACTGAAATGGGATAATTCAAGAGCAAAGAGCTGCAGAAGATTGTGTAAAGATTACTTCTGTCCATTGCCCTGATGGAGAAAACTTTGATAGAAAGCCCAGTGGCAGCTGGATGCCCACAGGGATTTAGCACTGACTAGAGCAAACAAATGATGATTTGTAAAGTTGCAGCTGTACACTGTACATCCTGACTGAGGAGACTGAATTTCCTTCCTGAAACACTCATCATTCTTCTGCTTTTGTTGAAAATAAATTTCTTCAAATAGTAGATCATTTTATTTGCAGGGCATATATACTTACACTGAGTATCTTTACTTGTCCTTTTCACATATTCTGGTATACCACCATTCTGAAAAAACAACTTTTTTTTCTTTTTAGCCCACCATTAATTGCCGAGGGACTGATAACAATAATTGAAGATGATACTCTAAATGGAGAAGTTATGAAGATTACAGCATCACAAGGGATTCATTTTCAACAATACAACCAATTGCCTTTTTCACCATCAAAGAGATAAATCTAATTGTTTTATGCTATTTTTTTCTGCTTTTATTAAATATAATTTTTGAAAAAAAGTAATTTTTGGAAAAAAGTTAATGTAGAGCAGTGACAGTATTCAAACAGTTGCACCCAATAACAAAGACGCAAGAGAAAATTTGATGCAGGAAGGTGTTATCGTCTCGTTTTGATTCTATAAGCACTAATAATAGGGTTTACTTTTTTTTTAGTAGAATAAACACACTGCTCTGCAAGTTTTTAATTAAGCAAAATGGGGGTCAGATTTTTCCGTTTGGTAGTTCTGTGCAATTATCTGATCTGCATACCCCAAGCATATTTTGGTGGACCTGATTTACTTAGTATAATTCTTCTTACTGTAATAAAGGTGTACTTATTTACATCCTGAATTCTTCATGCCAGGAATTCAGTTGAGGACTCCAGAATACAAATATACCTATAAGGAGTCAAGAATATTTTTGTCCTTATATGAACATGTAAAATATAACAAGAGGCAAAATTCTCTTTCCCCATTTATAAATACAACTGATGTTGCACATCATGGAGGAAAGTACTAATTTTTTCCTCTTGGATTTCAGCTATTTATAAAACACTTTTAAAATATTTTTTCTTTTATACATATATAAAATATATATATATGAATTTTCTGTCTTTGTATATACAAGGATAAAGAGCTTAGCATTGCTTGAAATATCTATTTAGTCATCTTTAAATCTCATTTTTTCAATCTATAAATCTGATTTCTTGTCTTGATTGATTAAAATCTCAGTTAAATCCAAAATGCTTTGTTTGTTTTGTACACCTCCGTTTTGGTATCACAATACTTATTCGTAGACAGAACATGGCATATAACAGCAATGAAACTAAGGGGAAAAAAAAAGGCTTTATACTCTCTGAGCTCCATTGGATCTTCTGAATCCAGTTCAATCCCTGGCTATATCTATGAAACAAACCCTGGTCCTCTGTGGGCTACATGCCTGATAAAAGTAAATTTTTACACAGTAATTAATTTAGGCTCACCGCATAAGAAGATTTAAGAACCTCTGGGAGAGCCGGGAAAAGTTAACAGACACCCTCCTCAGGAGCACTGATTTTAATTGCACTGATTTAAGCATTGTTTTTTCAGCAGTGTAACTAAAAATAATAGAAACAGCACTAATATTTATCTTGTGTGGAAGTCAGGGAGTGAATTAGAATGTGGGAAGAAGAAAAGAAGCAGACATACCTCGAATAACTCAACATTCTTTTTCTTTCCCTCCTCCTCTCCATCCCCCCTCATCCCCCCGCCAGTTTTGGCTCAGTTAACACTGATATTTTTAAAGTCTAATTTGAATGCACACATGATGCTAACATCAGCATTTCCTTAAAGCATCTGTATTTCCCCTAGACTGAACAGCTAGTATCTGACTTGGTCATATTCATTTCTACTTTTATGTTGTTAACATCAGAGTATGATATAAGAGATTTGAACATTTCTTAATACTTGGCCAAATGGAGCAAAAGACATAAAACAAAGAAGTCAGCTTACTTCTTTAGATAAGAAGTCTGTCCTAACACTAATGGTCTTCTACCTCTGCTTCCCTCCTTGTTAAGTATTATTTCAAAGTAGCTTATAAGCAAGAGAAGGTTTAACAATAATGATGGTATACGCAAACCTCGTAACTACCAGAAACTGTATTAGATTAGACAGTAACTCAGCTGTTTCTCTTAATAACATAGTTCAGATAGTGCTGAGAATATTGTATTATGCACACTGGTGACGTACTGTTGCCATGATTGCTTTTGCACATCTCTACTCCCTGCTGCCCCCCACCCCCCCCCCAAATACCTGTTAAACAGGGAGGGTTGAGTTTTCCAAGGGGTCAGTAAAAGAATACATAATTGAAGAATGTAAATAATAAAAGGTCAGCAACTGTTACATAAGCCCCCCGGAAAAAAAGAAGAATTGAGAGAAAACAAATTTAAAGTTAATTAGAGCCAATAGTTTTAGACAGTGTATAACTAACCTGTGGTATTTCAGCAGTACAAAATTCTAATTCTGGGAAGTGGTGGGATTCCAAGAATGGATTCAATTTATGTGGCACATCAGTAGTTACACAAGACAAAACTAGATTAAAATCATATGCAGTTAGACTCCAGAACACCTGGAAAATCTGAACCCAAAAAGTTAAAGACATACCTTTCTTATATGTATAGGCCTTTTCTTCTGGATTATTTTTGTAACCCAAAAAGACAGGGGTTTTCAGATAAAAGCCATATATAATGCAATCATGAAAGGCAGAGACTGCGTTAACTTTCATCTGATGATCTGATAAGGAAGTCTCAGAATGCAATGCATGCTCATTTGATCAAATAAATATTTATACCACGATAAATCTCAAATTATTAGGACATCTGGAACTCACTGAAAGGAACAAGGAATTAGCAATGAGTTCTTCATGCAGAGTTAAATAGGAAAAATCAAACTTCTATGTTTTAATTAAAAAAAAAAATGTCCTAAACCAAATGTTACAGTTTTCCAGCTTCAGTTGTATGTATTAAAACACATCTGAGGGTCTTATCTCTACAGGAAGAGGAAGTCCTAAATACTTTTTGGAAAGATTTCCTGTAAGACTTCCCCACAACTTTTGGAAGTCTTCCAGAAAGCAAGAAAAAGAGCATGTGTTTGATTTACAGACAGAAACACCCAAGGAAACAGTAGGTAGAAAGATGAGTTAAAGGGAGAAACAGTGAGTTTCAGTTCTGTACAAAGACTGTTTTGAAACTTTGTCTTCAGTTACAAGTCTTGACATAATTCCAGGTCTTGATTTATTTTGCCTAGGAGATCATAATTTTCAGACTGTTCCAGTTTTGTAGGGAAACTCAGCCAAAAGGAAAAAAATATTTAAAATGAGAGATGCTAATTGCCAAGAAAATAAAATGACAAGTAAGAATCGAGACTCAGTTATCATTATTGTAGTGAATTTTCAATTCTATGGTTCCTTGATATACCTAATACAAAGTTTCCTTCTCAGTGGGTTCTTACAGTCTCAAACAGGAGTCTTTTTCATGGATTAAACAAAATAAATATTATTAGCACACTCCATTTTTTCAGTATTTATCACTGTGATCCCACATGAAAGCCAAAATCATAAGGCATTTTAACCTCTTTCTGACATGACAGTATTCCTTTATTTGTATGTAGTTAATGCCTTGATTTAAGGAAATCTTTATGAAAAGGTACATACACACAACCATCACCATTATTATGGTTCTGTGCTATTCAGGAGGATTTGGAATTGACTTGTATCATATGTATCATAAGTATCCATTTATTATTGAGGGAGAGGTCAGCACAGTAACTAGTCCTTCCTGTAGCTTCTTTAAATTAAGGGAGTCTTAAGGGAGTCTATAGGAGACCAGATCTCTTTCTCCTGTTTAGAATGTAAGCTTTGCAAACGGCAAAAATTAACATTAGTGAAACCAAACTCTGGTTTCCACTGAAATCTTGAGTACGAGCCTAACCTTTAAGGGAACAGCATTAGACATCTAATGCTTTTGCTTTTGGACAGGATGGGGCTCTTTTGACAATTAATGATTTCCTTCCTCCAGTGTTGAACTGCTCTAAACTTTCTACAGGGTGACTCTCCAGCTTTAACTTCCCCTTTTAGCTAAGTGTATTTGCTTTACATCAAGAGATGTTGACAGTTTTCAGCTCTGTCTCCAGAAGTCCAGATGGTTCAATGAAAGTGAAGGATAATATCATATGACTTAGAATTTTTTTCCCTCCAGTGCAGAAAGGAACAGCCAAATGTCAGGTCAAATCTGTAACTCAGACTGAGAGGGACAGTAAACAAGAAGAGTTATGCTCTCACTTTGAAGGGGACAATAAACAGGAAGAGAACAGAATTGTCAGGTAAAGAGAAGTAAGATTTAGAGTAATCTCAATCTAAAACATGTCTTTAGAATAAATAACTTAATCCCATTCTTTGGAAGGCCATTTTGGGGGGTTGGTAGACAAAATCGAAACCTGAATGTTTTCTGACTTGTGTACAGAGATAGTCTAACATACTATTCTTAAGTATTCAGAGGATAACATGAGGGGCTTTGGAGTAAAAATTAATCTTTATAAAAAAAAGTTAATTTATTTCAAGCAATTATACTTTAAGCAGTATGTCTCTGCACAAGAGTTAAGTATTCAGCTTTAACTTTTGACAAGCTCTGTGCTAATTCACTGCTGGCATCTGCTGGGCAAATCTTACAGACATTATTACCGCTGCAGAAGCAGAATTCCTCGGTACAGAACTACGCTCTCTCAGCTTTTATTTTTCATCAGAGGGTTTCCAGCCCTCCTGCTTTCACCCAAAAGCAACAAACAAGAACACAGAAGAATACATGTAGGTATCCTGAGCTGGGATAGAGATGCTGAAACTTAGCATGGACCATCTATGATAGGGTGAAAAGTGGGGCACTTTATTATGATATTCATTTCACTTATTCTAAATAAAAACAGTCCCCATGATGTTTGTTCTTCATATCAAATTGCATAAGAACTACTGCTATTAAAATGTGCTTACATATGCTGGAGTTTGCTGTACAGTTTTGGGACATTGCTGCCCATTCATTCTGGATGAAAACTCCATAGTTACTGTGGGAAAAGTATTGGAGGAACACCTACAGCACTGGAAAACCTGCCCAAGATAGGATGCTCACCTGCTGATTTCTCTTCCAGGCTGGCAACCAGGGAGTCTTCTTTTTTCCTTTTCTCTCTCCTTCTTTTTTCTTTCTTCTATTTTTTTCCACCAAACTAACTTTTACCATTAGAGTCAATGTGTGTCCTCAATTATGGATCCTGTGAATAACCTTTTTGCATGTGAGCCCATCTTGGTATCCTTCGTGAAACGTGTCAGGTCAACTGGGGCTCAGAGCTCTGTTTATTCAGGTTAAGGGTACCTGTGAGATTTGTTATATGAATTGGGCTGGTTTATGTCTGGAGATTACTTCCTGAACTGCATTATATAAAAGTTAGTACCGCCTGTAAATATCTTCCCAACCTCCCACCTTTTCAGAACTTAAGTTAGAGGTTTTGCTCTGCCCATTTATTTATACACTAAACTGTCTTTTGGGAATAGCATCAGAAAACATAGCCAAAGAACATTGTCCATCATAGTATTTGACAAATGCGACCAACTCAAAGCTTGTCCATATCAGCCATATTCACTCTCCCAAGTGTCAAAAGCTCTGAGTCTTCCTTTCTTTGGACCCTACTTACTATATCTTGTTGAACAAAGGTATAGTAAGAAAAAGGTATAAAAGACAAAGATCTCTTACTCTCCAATTTCTTCAGCGCAATTTACTGCGCAAGGACACTGCAATGGAGAAGACACTGCTCCAGCTGGCACTTGGAAGACACCACTCCTAGCAGCAGGCCTCAAGCTCAGGGTCAGACCCTCAACCATTCAGTCCTAAAGTTGAATGAGCTCTCAGCACCCCTAGCTTTGAGTCCCACAGTTTCCTTTTCTCGCCTTAAAGCATCAAACAGCCAATAGCGTAAGTCTGAATTGAGACATGCTGGACTGACAGCATGTATGCCACACACATGTTCTGTCCAGGTGCAGCCACTCTAGTATATTACTTCTGCCTGGCCAAAGCAACTCAACAGTGAATCTCCAGTGACCATCATCTCGTTGGCTTCACTGATACTGCCGAATAAGGGCTAAGGAGCTTTCTCTTGGATCTGAGTATTCTCCAGGGCTCAGGAGACACCCTTATGGCTTTAAAATATAACAATTTTTGTTCATGTATCTGAGCTGTGAGGCAGCCCATCAGAGTGGTATTTTAACAGCACGGAGGGTACATGTTTCATGCTAGGCAGAATGGCATGTGGGCAAAGAGGAGGTTTTGAGGGGCAAGCTTACTGGGAGAGTGTTGGTGCATTGTTGGACAAGCCAAAGTGGGTGATTTCCCCAACATCTGTCTCAATGGCAAGTGTTTTCCCCACACTGCAGTCAGCAACTGTCTTAGCACTAGTTGGCCCCGACCAAAACAGTGCCATGGAGAGTGCTGCTAATTAAATGCTGTGGATAGTAGACTAGTGGCACTGAGCTCAAGCTTACTTGCCAGCCCTGTTTTGTTCTGTAATACAGACATACCCACCACGCGTGCACAGGAAGCCGGACCCATCAGAATTGCTACCCATGCACTGTCCGGGATTTCTGGATAGTTTAAGGCTCTAGAATTGACCTTGTGAAGCAGAGCTTTACACTAGTCACATCCAGCCGGAATGCAAAAGGTCATTGCTCTAGTCTACCACCATGGGCTTGCCATTTCCCTCTTTGTGCCTTTCCATTGGACTACCTTAAGCATAAAAGCATTTCAGCATCAAGCTAAGCTTCAGCTACACCAAAATGTAACAACTGCCTCTCCTCGGCATCAGTCAGCAAGAACAATCTCTTAAGACCTCACTCATTTCACTGATTTCAGACAAATTGTGAGGCCAGTTTATTAGCTCAGATGATGCTGCATGGAAATGGCCCAAGATACTTCAGTAGCATTTTTCTCTTTGTGATGACTGCTTTCCTCAGCAGCTGCAGTCTTAAAAAACTAAAGAGAGAAGAATAGGAAATAGGACTCTCAGTAACAGGTCGTTGAACTCTTTACTGTAAGAGATGAGAATAAGCACACTTCTGTCTGCTTTCAGAAAAAAGTGCAAAACCCACTTTGAGTGTACTTTCCCACAGCTGCAAACAAAATCCACAAAAGAGAAGAGGAAATAAAGATATTTTTGGAACATGAGAATTTATAACTCTTTAGAAAAATAGTTCTATCTTAGTTCGTCTAACTACTCCTATTTACATAAATGACTAATACTTCAGAATCTTGCACAATGTTTGACCTTGAAGCTATATTATGGCAATTAACGCTACGAGCAGATTACGAGTTAACCCTATATATATATATGTATGTATATATGAATGCTGCAGTTCTCAAGACAGACCCACAGATGGGCAGAGAATACTGAAAACAGCCACTTAGTTTGGGTCAGCTCCTATAAAAGTGAGTCACCTTCCTTGTACAGAATCCTGCCGACAATTTCACTTCAAACAGATATGTATAGTGTTGGTTTATGGACCGTTTTCCTTTTCTGCATTTGTAAGACTGTTTAAATACACTGCCATCAGCAATGCTTACAAATTAGCTAACAGTTTTCAAAAAATATTCCTGTTTTAAGAGATTTACTTTACTTGGTGTACATTAATGAAAGACTAGAGAAAATGCAGCTATGCATTCACGTGTGACCAGTGTTTGAAACGAATGCTATGCCAGCACTTCATCTTATACTCACATTCTCCTAGGGGAAGAACAGCACATACCAACATCATACAGGGACTGCTACGTTTTCATTTTAACACCTTCTGTATGTGACGATCTATATATCTACATACACACAGAATATACATACAAAGACATACAATAGAAGTTATCTTTTTTCTTGAGCAATATACATAGATAAGTACCAGAAGCTAGTACCTTTTCCAAAAATTGTAAATCATTATTTTTCAGTCATGTTCATCTGCAAACTCTGTTCTGCGGTTGAAGTACACTGAATATATTTAAAGCCTGCTTAAAGTATATTTTATTGAGCAGATTTTATCCAGTATAAGTATAGTTTGCAATTTGATTTTTCTTCTCAACTTTTGAATTAATCTAAAATTAGATTTGCTCTTTAATTCAAACGCTCTTCCATTAACTGATATGCAACCTTAGACATCTTATGTACCCTTAAAATTCCACCTGCTTAGGCAAATCTATTACATTATCTGTTACATTATCTTCTATATTGTTTTGTATATTATTACAGGTGAACCAATTTCAGCTACTAAAATGCTTGGGATTCTATGCACTTAACTACACAGCATATGCCTGAACCTGTAGCTCTTTCTTGTGCAAGCAGCTGGCTATACTCCAACAGATAAAGACTAATTAAATCTGGATACTTCCCAAATATTTCATGGCAGTCTTTGTGGCAGGAGGAATTTACTTTTTCATATAGGTTTTCCTTCTTCTGTTGTTTTAGCTGCTGTTGTTAATAGAGAGTTATTAATAGGGAGTTATTAATAGGGAGTATACTCTTTATTTGCAGAAGGGGGGGGGAATGAAACAATGTCTTTTTAAAAATTACCTATCCAGCGAATGATGACAAAAAAAAAAAAAAAAGAAAAAAAAAAGAAGAAGAGATTGTACACAGACATCCTATTTATTGAACAGAACTGTCCACTTAAACTAGCAAGGAGTTCTGTTTAAAAAACATTCATGGTACAATATGACCAAAACCAAAGTGTACGTCATCTGGGGATCAGCAGGCCCATCTCTGGCTCTGTATTCATTGAAAAAATCTTCAAATAAATCATCATTTCTCATTATGTCTATGTCCACTGTTTAAAAAAACAGATGGAAAACAAAACATTTCCATAAACTATGAAGTTGTATTATTAAACTGAACTGAAGATAAGAAGTAGCTACTTCTATCAGTATAGATATTTCTCTACAACATGCACCTGGTGCAAACTCTGTGGCTGAAGGAGTAGGATTCATCTGTAAAAGCAAAGAATTGTACTGTTTGTACACTTATTGGTATGAATAATAAGGCCACTTTTTGCCACTAATTTTCCCTCAACTTGTCATCATAAATTGTTGGAGAAAAATATTTATACAGCTTAGAAAGAATGGTTCAGCGATTGCTCTACTCTCTGGGATGAAATTCAAATTTCATTTCCAAGAAGAGTTTCTCAAAACATTTGACCATGAAAATATGTTCGTAGTATAAATTAAAATACAACAGGGTGCCAACAAAGATCTGTGAGGTCTGTTTAACAGACACCGGGGTTTGAAAAATAGTAGACTTTGTTAATAGCATTTTTAATTAGTCATAGCTGGAATAGCAACTATTATTGTTTAAATAAACTATGTGTATTTATTTTTTTATTTGTTTTTTTTTTTAAATAAACCTCAAGCCTTGGTGCTGTCATTTACAAAATCTTTTTGTTTTCAAATTAAGTGGAACTTGGTCATGAAAAGCTTAGTAATTTTGCATCTGTATATGCCTGTTTGGCATACACTAAAGCGTGTGTTTAACTTCAGGCATATGCTTAGATCTCAACAACTTCAGTAGGACTGAAACCTCTGAACTAGTCAAATGAATCAAAGCCTAGGTTTGTGCTATAGACAAAAGTCATGAGATGGCACATACAGCACTGAGGCATGAAGCCCATCAGCATGGTGGCACACAGGTCCTGGAGACGTAGAACTTCACCTCTTTGCCAAATCCTCCCGTGAGGACGCAGCATTCTGCACAGCTCTTGTAGTGAGGGAAGGCAAGAACTATGCAAGAGTCCACTAGAGAAACGAGTTGGATCTTTCTGCCTCACTCTTTAATGCCTCTTGCACTACACTGTCCTCTGTGTTCTGGAGAAAGTGGTCTCTGTTAGCCATCTTATTCTTTAACTCATCTACTCCAGCTTCCTTTAATTTCAGGATTTTCAGAGAAACATCCATTTATAAAGTCATTTTTGGACTCTCCCAGACAACTAAAGTTCTTCTCCAAATTTATTGGATCACAGCTTCTGAGCTGCACAATTTTGGAGAAAATGAATAGGAAAGTATTAACTTACATGGTCTTAGGCATTAACGTAAGTGACAAAGTGTCAAGATTTGTTGGTAGTTGAAGATGGGCAAAAATTCAGATCTCTAGTTCAATTTCTAAAAGAAATGCAACTGGCAAAGCAAACTGACAGTGAATACCTTTGCCCTCCTCTTCAGGGAAAGGTAACCAAGTCCCCAGTTTTAGAAGTCAACAAACAGCATTCTAGAAATTGCTAAAAGAAAAAGAGCTGTCATAAGATGAGGTTTTCACAGTCATCAGTGAAGATTAGTACAAGGCTACCTATAAAGACCCTAGCATTATGGCATGAAATCATTCTACATTTTCAATATCCATAAGAATTTGCTTTAAGGAGCTTGCTGTCAATAAAGCAGACAATTTTACGTTAAGCGAAGGTATCCTCAAAAATATTACTGTTCAACGCTCATTGCTATAGAACTCTAGTGTACAAAAGCATTTTACACTTTTTAAAGCTGGCTTATATCATTGTTATATATTTATAAGCAGTACAAATACCTCCTCTTGGAGGTGAGCCACCTTTGTAGTGTTAAAGCTTTGAGGAAATATCGGACCTACAGAATGTTAGATATTAGTTACTAATTATTTCCTTCATTTTTTTTCCACCATAGTTATCCTACTTTCATGCTTATTTTAAAACATTCAGAATATATGAACAGGAACTCTAATCTTCCAACAAGCAACCTACAATACTAGATCCTTAAAATTAGCCTGATATTAAAGAGCAATTTTTGTATGTGAGAAGCATTTCTGACAGTGGTATTTAACACAAGAGCTGAAGTCCAAGTCCCAAAGCATAAATGCAAATTACAGTAATACAGAGAATGCATTTTGATTTGCAGACTTTTTCTTCGGATTTAGTACATATTCATGTCTGATTAAAACTCAGACTTAAGTACAGCTACTGTGGTTGAATTTCTAAAGCCTCCTGTGATTTTATAACTCATTACTAATTTAAGCATTTTGACCAAATTTTCACTCTCTAGTAATTCTTTATAGCACATCTTTGAGAGTGAGCTGCATAAGCAGTTCTGTGATTTGCCAGATTCTGATGGATTCAGTAGCTTTGTTTAGAGGGCAGCTGCCAAGACTTGAGTCACTAAGTCAGTCTGTGACATGCCTGCTTGTATAACTTGTATTCACTGCCAGCATCTGAGGGGTTTGTATATCTGTTGTTAGATACATAATTTTACTCACATATCAGAAACTGAAATGAAGTGATAAATTTGTTTAAAATTAGTTTTAAAGCTGTACTCATTAAATCGGATGGAGATCAGTATCTGTTTTTCATCCCGCACCACCCTCGTACCTGGTGGCTGAAGAAAGGAAAAGAACGTGAAGCTGGTAAAAAGCAAAGCTCTTACCACACATCACCCTTTCGATCAAGCGAACGTCTTTAAAATCCACCAGAATACTATACCTTCCTTGCTAGCAGAAGTTCATAGATATCAGAAGAGTCAACTGAACCAGTTCATCACAAGTATCACAGACTGTAGCCTGCTGCACACCAGTAACTTACTGTAGAAGTAACTTACCTGGAGAAGAGAAGACACATTCCCTCTCTCTCTTTCAGCCAAATACACACACAGGAGGATGGGTTGAGGGCTGTTCATTTCAAATTCAGCCACCTTTTCTGATAGTTCATCTGTTGCTTTAAGTTTTTCCCTGATTCACATTATGATCCAATCTGTAATTCCCCTAACCATCTACTTCATCAAATTAAGGCGAGAACAGGGGAGAGGGGAGTAACAAGCATATTGTTTTGCTTTGTAAGCTCAAGTCAGAGGTTACACTGAAATAGCTGGTGTCTCCACATTCAGAGCTCAGTTGCACTTTTCCTGCAGATTTCATATCTCTGGGAGTTGTTTCCCAGCTAAATGGCTCGAGGACAATGAAGACTGATAAATGTTTTGATAAAGGATTGGAAAGACCTTCAGAGTTTGCTTTGCTTCCTCTACTGCCTAGCAAATGTTTAGGTTTTTCAGATCTTCAGCTTTTAGTTTTATAGGCAGTGCTTCAGTTCTGGATTAATAGTTTCTAGCCATCAACTAATATTTTTTCTCCTAAAACAGAGGTTTGTTTAGCGAAACAACTAACTCTTATCAGCTTGATGACTCTGGCATCATCTTTAGGTGGTATAATACAGTTTAATTCCATATCGGATTTTAAAGTTTGTTGGAGCTTGCTTAGTTGTTCCTATTTATCTTTCTCTGGAAAGGAAATGTTTTGTTTTGTTTTTTCTTGTCTCATTTTGTCTTTGAGGATTCCAGTCAGGTTGAAATCCAGAATATTAATTACCTTGTATACCATTACATCAACATGATCTGGAGGAAACAGATTTTTCTGGGTTTCCTCCTCCAAATGATGTGGGTTAGAGTCAGATAATTAAATTGGATAGCTGAGGAGTAGGGCCTCTCTAAGTGCAAACAGTTCCTCCTTTTCTAGTAAAATATTTTTAATTTTGTGTTCTGATAGTGCCAGAATGAATTGATTATTTTTCATATTTGACTTTTCCACACCAAGAACTTGGGTTTCTTCCACTTTGAGATGGGGCATCTGGTGGTCAAGGACTAGAAGGTGAAGTAGAGAGAGCCCTTAAGGAAATAAATCTGTTTTGGCATCACCTGACTGGACACAGAATCTGAAGGCTTCCCCCCATATTTAGAATCAGGCTGGTATTGGCTTAGTTTCAGCTGTTTAATTCTAGAGAAAGGTATCTGTCAGGTGACTATATATAGAAATATTTGAAGAGTAATTTTTCACCCATGGGCTTGAGGCTGGTTAGAGTCCGAAGGATGAAATATCAAAGTTCAAGCTCCTGTAGGAGAAGAATATGAATCCGTTCCAGTTAAGAGTACAAAGGGTAAGGAGACAGAGAATCCACCCAAGCTGTAGAAAAGCCTTGTTAGAAGGATCTTCTCAGGGATAGAGAAGCCTATGATGTTCTTGCACATTACTTACTCTTTTAACACTCTGTACTTGCACCTTACTATGGTGCTTCTGGTGCCATTAATTTGCAGACCACTATAGCATCCCATAACCGGCCTAAATTCTAATCTGTTGACAAGCTGTCAGATGGTGGAAAGCAGGGTATGGCAGATAGGAATTTGCTTACAAAAAAAAAAAAAAAAAAAAAAAAAAAAAAAAAAAAAAGTTCTAGGCTTTTGGTCAGAAGAGAGAGATGGGCAGAATCCCTTTCTGGATCCAGAGTTCTGGGTTTCTCTTGCAATCGGTGAATATCGCTGTGAAGTTCCACTTCCCATGCCAAATCCAGAGGCTTAGAAATTATACACAGAAAAATGGACTGCAGGATTTTATCCCATACCAAGTGATTGATAACAACAGTGGCAATTGCAGAGTAACAGAAAGAACGCATGAACCTGAAACCATTAGACTTTGGCCACTGCCTGAAACAGCAGAGGTCCTGCTTTTATGTGCATGTCCGGATGTCCTGGGAAAGGAAGGGAAATTGTTACTTATGGCAGAAGAAAGCAGTGCTGCTAGCCATTATGAGAATGCTACACTGAAAATCTTCGTTATTTCTGAATTATCCTCTCAAATGGACTCCTCAATGGAGGGAAAGAACACATCCCAAACGATCTGAGAAAAAAAAAGGATCTTTTGTAAGCCAGCTGAGGGGGGTAGTTGCAAGGGGGAGATATCTAACATTTCAAAGGGCTTCCTAGGCAAGAATATGCTGCTGCATCAAGGAATCTCCCGACGTGGCACACTGGAATGCAACAGAATAATCTGAGTGCCTCTATGCTCCCCCAGCACCAGCGCTTCTCAGAAGGCGGCCTGGAGACACAGCTCTGTCTGCCTTCCTATCGCCTCCTCGGCCTGTGCCCCGGCACGAATCGATCAGCAGATCTGGAGTATGCAACAAATGCCTCCTTCGGCTGCCAGGTGCTGATTCTGCAAGCTGCAAAGCTCTTGCAGTTGTTACTGATGTAAGCTTAGAAAGTGGGCTGGGAAGAAGGACTGAAACACTAAGGAGACAATTTATTCATGCAGTTCTCTGCTGCAGCATTTACTGAGATATAATATTTTTTGGCTTTGCAAAAGCAGACAAATTTCAAGAGGGAAGGCAAATTAAATGGGATTACTTTAGTAAGTAAGGCTTCCTCACATAAAAGGATCTAATTCTTAATTAGTAAAATCTTCTCATTCCTCTAATTTCCCTGTAATCTTTCATTTCTCATAAGACACTGCTGGCTGTGCTAGTGTCATTTTCAAAAGCCTTTTAATATTTTTTTAGTCATTGAGGAAAAAAATGAAGTTTCATATTATTAGAACAGATAAATTAGAAGCTTCATATGAAAGCTTTAACTGAACTTGTCAATGATAAACACAATCCTGAATTTTGCTGACAGTCTATTTGAGACTAGGAATATTAGAAGCACTTTTGTTATTTTTCTTGGCAGGTAGGAAGCTCAGGGCAAAAGGTTTTATCTCAAACATAATATACTCTGTTCCCTCATGAAAAGTATTTCCAGCATTACTCACCTGAGCTTATATGATCTATTCTCAGAAATATCACAACATATTTAGGAGAAACTCAGTGACTCAGCATAACTAAATGCTGTGACTAGTCTAATGTGTAGGGATAGCAATTTGATTTTTGGGTAGTGGTTTTAGAAGGTGCAAGGCATCATCATCATTTTGCAGAAGGAGATGTACTTGAAAAAATAAAGTGTGGAGTTCTCTAAACTCACCTACAATTTCTTTTACTGCACAGGCTGGCATGAGCTAAAAATGAACAAATGTATGATGCCTTTCATTTCTTGGATAGAAGAGTAACAAAAGTAAGTTTATTGAAAAGTTATGGCTTTAGAGGTCATAATTAAGTATACATGTTGGGTGAACCTTACGACAGGTTAAAAGAGAAAAGAAAGTGACATCAAGAATATGACTATTATCCATGCTGCCCCTATTCCAGGGGCTCTGGATGTGGAGAAGGCAGCACAGGGGGCAGATGTGTGGCTTCGTGATGTTCGGCGGTAGCATATGCTGGACTTCCCAGCCTGAGAATGCAGTTTTTAGAACATGGTGCATGTTGCCTTGGCAGACAATTTCTCTCTTTCACGAGCCAAAGGTGCAAGTGATTTTATATCACTATCTGTGGTGATATAAATGGCGATTTTCCAGCTACGTTCTCCACTGCCAGCCATTCATCCCAGCTGGTCACACTACCAGCTTTCTCAATGAGCTGTTCCTGTACATAAGCCAGCTGTCAATAAAGTGGTGCAAGTAATCCAACAGATTCTTCAGAACCTTTTGTACCTCTCAGACAAGTGACGTGACTCAAGTTTGGGAAGGTTGAGCCAGTTCATAATGGGAAGCATGGCCGTGGGTTTGTGGAGGGAAGAGTATGACTTGCATGCCCACATCCTGACCATGCAGGGAGATGTTTGCAAGTACAGACTCAGGCTTGCCTGTTCTGCTTTTCTTTCTTACATTTGGCCTGAGAAGGAAAGCCTACTGGATTAACTCTTAACAATATTTAATTTCCAAACCACAACGGGTACTTGCCAATGTAGAGCTGCTTTAATTTTTCAGGAAGTAAACTGTACATTTTTAATTTTGGCTCTCTTTTGACTTTTCTCTGCCTTTCAGCTATCCATTGTTTTTGCTTGTTATAAACAGCTTTATTTCATCTCTCTGTGCTTATATGATTAGAACCATGGGATTCAATGCATCTTTGGTTTACAGACAATTTGTGAGTTCTGATATTTTATGAAAACATTTCTGAATAAATACGAGTGTCCTCCTTCTCACTAGAACCTTGCAACAGCCAGGGCTTTAAGAGACTATGAAATGTCCATTAAGCAAACATATCTCAAAGAGATGGAGAAAAACCCTGTAAGCAAGACATCTTGTGAAATTCCTACTTTCTGTGAAATATTCATGTAAAAATTCTCAGTAGACATTGCACAATGTCAAATAAGTAACCCTAATCTAAGCAAAAAACAAAGCAAAACAAAAAACTGCCACAGAAAAATTACATCATTCATTATAAGTAAAATGTGGCTTTCCGTTGCAAGAAGGTTTGCAGGAATCACGTTGTGGGGTGGTTAGGAACCAGAAAAAACTCTGACAAAATGCAAAGTGAAGCAGCAGCTGATAGGCAGAGACAAATTGCCATCTTTTTGTTTTGCTTCCCAACAAACTCTACAAGCTTCCCAGAAAAAGGCAGAACAAGAATGTGAAATTCAATTAGTGTTTACAGGGACTTTTTAATCCAGGTAACCCTAACCTCATTCCTCCTCCTCCTGTTCTTTGCTAGATCACACCCAAGTTCTTCTCTTATCCAGCAGTTTGATGGAGCCTTTTACTCCATCCTTCAATCTACCAAATCGCTGACCTTAATCTCATGCGTCTTTCTCAAACTGGCCATACTGAAGAGGAGTAACCCATGGAAGGAAACGGTACCCAGCAGCTACTGGCTAGGACTGGCAAAGGGATTTATAAAGCAAACTAGAGAACAGAGTGAATAATAAAGGTCTAAAGCAAAACTGAAATCACAATAAACAAAAAGATGCAGTAGAAGCTCTAACTACATTATGTTTTCTGGTTTTGACCTCTACTTGGCTCCTGTTTTGACACAGCCCCTGAACATTTATGTGACTAATATCAAGGCAGAAACAAAAGCCTCTCTTAAAACACTCACCAGGAACTCCTCTCTCTGAGATACACTTTCTGCTGAGTGTGGGTTGAAGGAGGTGAGTTTCTTAGAAAAAGCAGCCTTTTCTGGGAACTGTGATGAAACTTGTAATGATGAGTGTACAGTCCTGTGGCAAATTCCCCAAAAGCTAGCGTTTTGGGCTAGTTTTTAGAGAACTCGCCACAGCTTCCAAAAGACCATGAATATTCTAACTTTAAACCAACATTGTTATATCTCGACATTGTTATATCTGATCTTGACATAAGGCTGTGTTGTAAACTATCTTACCTCCTTTCAACATTGAGACCTGAATGACACTTTTCACCGAACTTCATAGGCATAAAATGCTAATATGTCATCACTAAAACATTTGGAAAACATGCATGAATTTTGTCAGCTTTTAGTCTGGAACAATATTTATAAAACTATGAAAATGTTAAAAATGTAAGTTTTAAAACTTTTCCTTTCAACATATCTTCTGACTTGATTTTTATAAGTGAAAAACTCCAACTTAAACATTTTGTTTCCCTTGAGACAAAAATGTCAGCTTCTGTTTATGGTCTGATTGACATCATTTCTAACCACTAATGAAATGAAATATGCATTACCTACCCAGGATGCTTGTACACTTTCCTCCAGAGTCCGCTGTATGATTTCCAGAATGCGGATTACTTCATTACTTTTCTTTACACACTCTATAACCCTGTAGGGGATCCAGACAGAAATTTAAGCAAAATTTAAAAAAATCTAGAAACCCCAGTCTTGTAATCACATTCTGTACTGCTACCTTATACACTTCGCAGCCTCAGAGTAATGAAGCATATACTTTATTTTGTATGCTTCACTGTGCAATAAAGCATGGCTGTAAAACACTGCTGGGGACCTGCACCAGGGAGATATTAAAGACGAAATCCTAGCTTCAAAGAAGCCTGTGGAGCTTTGCCATTTACTTGCATGGAGCTAGTATTTTGTATGGCAAAATTCATGTGGTTGCTTGGTGGCACTGAAACAGACCTCTGGGGAGCTCTTTAACCACTGGACTTGTCCACTGCTGTGCTTTGCATCTAGCAAACCTTTAATCAGTGGAAGAAAGCACATAATGAACACCTTCTCTGCAAAACAGTGAGAAATAAAATAACCTACAAGATATCACACTTACCACCCCCCCCCTCACCCTCAGCTACCACCCAGAAGACTTTAAAAGTGTTGCAATTTCCCATCCTAAGAACTTTGATCTGCAGCTTGCATTTTAAAGGAAGAGTTCCTGCGATGTGCAAAAAACTTTGCGTATGTCACTGAAACTTTATTTGCGTTCTTTCTGGCAGCTGTTTGTATGAAGCTAAAATGAAACTAATTGCTTTGCCCTCAGTGTTTAGTACAAACAACAATGGTGAGGAATTAATTTAAGTGCAGAACAAGTAATAAAGGAAGAATACTTGCATGTTAAATTTAATTCTGTAAAATGGTCAGGAAAAATGAGTGAGCTGCAGGAACAATGCAACTGGAAACTGAGACGGCTAGATAAACAATAAACTCTATATTTTTGCGTAACATATAATACCACTTTGAATTTGCAAGAATCGGCTGTGAAATACAACACGAAAAATATGTAGTTGATACAAAAAACCCAATAGCAGGGTACTTGGCTAAGCTGTATTACTAAGAAAAATCTTTATGAAAAATATAGCTAAAGAGAGATTAAAGAGCATGTGTAAAATACACAAACATAAACATAAATAAAGTCTCCTCAGAAAGCAGTGAAAGTATCATTGGTTGAACTGTAAACAAAAGTTGAAAGTTGCATATTAATCACGGAAAATAGCACATGCAGGGATAAACATCGAAGTTATTTGCTCTGTATTGAAGTAGAAGGTAAAGTTCTGGAGATTAAATTGTTTTGATTTATCTCAGCAGAGCTGATTTGTTTCACATGCATGGTGTTTGTATGGGGTTTTTAATGAATCTAGAGAATCTCCCATTTAATTTATTACAATGCCTAAAGTTTTTGCATGCACTTCTTGTAGTTGATATAATGGAAACAGAAGTGAAGAACGTTTTTAAGCAGCTCTGTGAAGAAACATGCTGTTAAAAGCATAAGGATGGACACATTCAACCACAGGAGCTGACTGTTAAGAACAGAAGTATTGTTAAGAAGTTACGTAATTCTGCCTCAGATGCTGGTGTATTAGTGGTAATGTCCTTAAAAATAATTTTAAAAAATAGCAATTAGAAGTTATGAATTCATATACACATAAACAAAAATCATTCATCTTCTCAACAGCTCGTGTTATGCCTAAATATGAGGACACCTCAATCCTATTGCCCAGACGCTCATATGGCCTTTCACTATCTCCCATACATAGCACACACCACACCTGCAATCAGCAGGCTTTTATTTTGTTCTTTTATTAAGAAAGAGTCCAGGAGGAAAATTACTTCCTGCATTTGTGGCCACAAGTCACAATAGCCCTGAACTACGTTCATAATGACATTCCTTATCTGTCTTGATCTTGGCTTCCTTTCGTTCGCTAGGTTTTTTTGGGAGCACTTTGTGTAATAATTACTCTTGTATAACAACAACAACAACAACAAGATTAAAATAAATTAAAATAAATTAAAATAATTAAATAATAACAATAAATTACCTCCCATATACAAAATGGGTTGAGACACAGGAGATTTAATTTACACTACTAGAATCAAATTCAATAAACTAAGCAAGCTATTGATATCAGGCGCTGCAAATCAGGGCAGAGGCTGAACCCCAGAACCGGGTATAGTAAGGCAGATGACATCAGTGGGGCTGTTCAGGAGTAGGTTTGATGTTTATTTGTTGGCTTTTTTTTCTTTTTTAACAGATAAACAGGCATCCCAAGTATTATGTAAGCCCAAGGCGTGGGACAGAACGGTCTTTTCTGTTCCTTCCGCTGACCAGGGAGGGGGAAAAAAAAAGAAAAAGAGAGAGAGTTAGGTGTCTGCAATGCACACTGAAGTTTTGTGAAGTATTCTTTTGGCACACAGAGAATTTTCATTTAGCCTTTTTGGATCTGTTTTCTCCATTAAACTAAAAGCAATGCAGAGTGAAAGTACTTCCCTCTCTGCTTTATGTAAACGCAGTGAACATAACAGAGTACACGGGAAGCGTCACGCTTCCATATCCTGCCTTTGATAGTGGTCACTAGCACATTTATCAGAAAAATTCGGGAGAGGGTAACAAGACTCCCTATCACCATGGAAAGCTTCCCTTTATTCCCACCATCTGAAATTCATTTGCACCTAGAAGATTTCTATCCAAAATAACTGTAACAGATATGAATAACCTCACTGTCCCTACAAAGAGGAGGACTGTTCTTTAGTCATTTTGCTTTGGTGTTAGATAAGTGTTCTTGAGCTCAGGGTATCTTACCAAATATCTCTCTTATTTCTCCCTCACAGGACGAGATTCCTTCTCTTGCCCAACTCTACTGCCTAACGATAGAAGACCGTCCTCTTCCCCGGCTAAGCACACACGCGCCTCTAGCTCACAACTGCTGATGACAGCAAACAGAAATAGGAAAATACCACAAACTTTATACAGTTTTACTGTATAAGGTAAAAATGCCACAGACTTTATACAGTTTCTTTCTTCTCTACAACTCCCTGCAAGGTCTATCAATAAGGTCCAAATTAGGCAATGTGATTGGCCATCATTAAAATTCAGAACAAATTATTACACTACTTTTCTACAGAAATGTATTAACAATATGAAGTAGTTTCCCTGATATTCTCTATCTTATCAGTAATTATCTAAAGGCCTCTATTGAAACTAGTGCTGCTTCTCAGCAAGGGACAATATTGCCAAAATCCTTCTGACCTTCCTCAAAACACCTTTAATTTCTAAGGCCTGATATGAAATTAATCAGTCAAATACATTTTTTCTCACAGCAATCTGTATGTATTCACCTATGAGAAGTTGTGCTTTCTTCAAAGTAATCTCAAAGGTGAACTGAAAAAGAAAATTGAAAAAGGTGTTCTTCCAATACATGTGTTGAATATTCCCACAGAGAAAAAGGCAAAAGCATAAAGTAAGTTTAAACAAGCTTTTTAATAATACCACCTTTTGTAAACTTATTTAACTTTTTCCATGAGAAACTTCCAGAATATGTTATTCTCTGATATCTGAGGTCACCCAAATCCCATTTCTTGTGGAATAAGTCATAGAAGATAATAAAAATAATAATTAAAATGGAGTCTTGTTGTAAGCAAGAAGGTAAGCAAACTAGTATAAACATTTAGATCAAACTTCAGACTTTTTTTTTTTTTAAGCTTACCTTAGTACCAGATCATATTCTTCTTGTTGCAGGGTATCATCACCTGAGATAACTATCATTAGAACATTAGTAGGATTTCGAAGTTACATTTTTATTTTATCTTTGGCATTCAGTCATTTTACATCATTCAAAAAGCCAAGACAGACTTGCTGGATTAGGTCTTCGAGCATATCTCAACAGAGGCTGGTCCTCATGGACAGGGTTTGGTCTAGTTTGTTTTATAAAAAACCACCATAGTGAAATTTCCATTACATCTGTCAGTCTCTTGATAAATTTCATTTTTACGAGTGAAAGCCTCTTAAGAAGCTTTTTCACATATTTGATTCTTAATTTTATTTTACAGATTTCATCCTGTTGCATTGCATTCTTCCTCAGTGGCTCCCACTAAGTGATTCCTTTCATTCTTTGTATCTGTATATGCAAAAACAGTTGACAACCACGACAACTTGTTTTTTTTCTTTCTTGGTTTTTTTTCCCCACTGCTTTTCTGAACTAATCAATCTCTGTCCTGCAACAGAGATGCAGTCCCAGATGCAGGCTGCGTATGAAAGAGGGACAGCAAAGAGGCCACAAAGAGCTCTCGAAGTGAAGGGAAATAGCTTGCAGTTAGTATGAGATATAACCGAGTGCCAGCACAGAAATGCAAGCTTCCAAAATAACTTAGGCTGCCAACTATTCTGTTTAATAAATAATTAGTAACTGGCTAATCTACTTCAATTTTCCAAACTAAAAACAATGTGAATGTTTATTACACAACAGAAAGAGGCAAAGAAAATTATGTTTACATTCTTTTCATGTAGCAGTATCTTTTTATCACCAACAGTATTGTTTTATGTATATTGTACATGCAGTGTTAGATCGCTAAAAACAGCAGACCATATAAAAAGAATTCGAACAAAACTACTCCGTCTTTTGAGATGCTCGATACCTCCATTATTTTCTCCATAAATAGTTGGATTAATTGAGGATTCCCACAAAGGAGAGTCTTACTATGAATCACCTCCAGTTTGGCTGGCTTTCGTTAGGCCACAGGAATGTTCCCACTCTGAAACGTACATTTAATTGGAAGGAATTCATCAACTGTTTAGAAAGGAGAAAAACACAATAACATCCCATCCGTGAGAGCTCAGTACTTTTTAGGATACTTGGCTCAATAGTAAATTGTCTTGTAATTTTCAGATGATTTCTCCCCCTCACTGAGAACCTGAAAAGTCTTCAGCATAAAGGCAACTGGATTCTCATATCTTTTCTGTTCTTTCCCTTCTCTTCTCGCTCCACACGTAACAACATGAAGTTTGCAACATCTATGCATGTTGCTAACTATTGTCTAAAATGTGTTTATCCAGGAAGCCTAAAACGGTCACAATTTATCCCATTAAATTGTTCACGCTATAAACTTCCCAAGAAGGAAGGTTTCTATCGGGGCACAGAGGAAGCATCTGGCAACACCAATTATTCCCAGAACATGGATGGGTTAAACTTTAACAGATCATGATGGAGTCCCGTACTGCAGAGTGATCTAGTCATCCCACAGTGAAAAGGAACATTGCATTGCAACACAAAGGTCTCTGAACAGCCTGTACAATAGCGAGTTGGTATCACGTCAATGCTAATTAGAGTTGACACAACTTTTGTAAGATGGTATGGAGAAAGATGTCTCAACTTGGGAAAATTTGTATAGTTTTCTTGAGTAATATTAGGTTTTATGAAGTAGCTGATTTATATAATGTTTACCACTTCTACCTGGGAAAGAAACAAGTATTAAGTGTGCGAATACTACACTCAAACCTGAAAGGAAAAGCAAGTTCATCTCCTTGAACACTGTGGAAGCAGCATGTAATAAATGCATATTGTAAGAAGGAAAAACAAAGTATTTATAAAAAGTAGCCTAGCTTACAAGGTAGAAAGACTCCTGGTGCCCATGGTAGATAGAAATTCACCAAGATTACAAACATTATGGGTTTGATCTCTCTGCTGTCCCTACTAACTGCCACTCTCTTTTCAGCAGAGTTGTTAGATAGGACATAACTAGTCAGGTGCCTTATTGATGTGACAAATTCTGCAACACACAAGTATTAAAAAGATAGTAACATGTTCTGTCATCCCTTAATTGATCACAAGAGTAATACTTTAAGTTTATTTTAAACAACATAATGTTTTTATGCTGCTAATCCTGTCTGTTTTAGGCATTTCCTTCGTGCTATCTTAAGTCTTTGCTATGGTACCTACCCATAGGGAGTCATCTGAATGTTTTCCATACAAGCAGATTACTCAGTTGAAGCCACGGATTATCCACTCTTGAATGGGCAAAAAAGACAGCTCAATAAAGCCTTTGCATGCAACACAGTACTCCCAAGCTCATTAGGAGAGTCTGGGTAAGATCTACCACTGGGATACTGGAGAGGAATACCTTAACATAGAGCGTCAATTTGAGCAAGTTTGCTGTTGACTAGTAATAGAAACCTATGCCATTACTTAGCTTTCATATTTTAGTCACTACTGTGCAGCACAGTTTTTTCACTAAAGCATAATTACACAGAAGACATAGAACTCTTAAGAAATTTACATTTTCAGCAAATGCTTTTACTTTGAATTCATTTTTGTCACAATAAAAAATGTGAATGCAGCATCTATGTAGATCCTCACATACCAAATGCCTGGTGTCTTAACACTTGTAAGAACAGCTTGGAGCAAGACAACTCGCACTAAAGGGAAGTAGTCAGAACAAATGAAGTATTTTAACACGAAATGGGTCAAATATTCAGTCAGCATCAGCTTACCCCAATTTATAAGCCAGGCTGTCTTTCCTTCACTGCTTATCTTCGTTTTTCTTTCAGAAATTGAAATAAATTGAGAGAGATTTAAAATATTCTAAAAGAGAGGAAAAGAGGGAAAAAAAACTGTGAAAGAAGGTGTGGAGTTAGTCCATCGGAAGTCAAATCTACATAGTATTTTCCATTTAAAAAAAGTAAAATACAATCACAAATGCTAAAGGCAAGTTCATATTTTAGTCTTATTTTAAAAGTGTGTTCACTGTGAATGCAGAACATATATACACACAAAGCAAATGGCTATTTCAAGGCCTTAAGCCAATACTTTTTTTTTTTTTTTTTTTTTTTTTTTGGAAGGGTGGGAGGGAGGTGGGAAAGTGGAAGGGAGGGGGGAATTTTGGAGGGAAGTGATTTAGCAAGGAATTAACATCGTGCATGTTGTGAGATATTTGAGCAGAGAAAAAGATGAAAAATTGCAGAAATACTTCTGTGAACTCACAGATTTTAAGATGTTTTCCTCACAGTACAGGACAATTCTATTCAAAATGACAAATGGGAAAACTGAGAAAAATAGGCTGGCCTGCTGTTTGCCAGAACAGTGGCCTTAAAGCAGGTATAAGGTCAGTGAGAAACCAATAATGTCTGAGATGGATTGCTATGCAGATTACAGCAATATCTTTTTCTTCTTCTTCTTCTTTTTTTTTTAAACAAATAAACAAGCACACATGCAGATTAAGAGCACATACTGAAAAATTAAGTTTTGCAATGACCCAGATAAGATGACTGTATGGATGGTAAGAAAAGCAAGACTTACAATGCTTAATACAGCTTTTCTTCCAGAAATGTTTGTAAAGTAGTTCTTCGCTCACTCAGACACTTACTAGTAAAAATGAATAACTAAGTTAAAAAAATAAATAAATCAGTGTCATGAATGAAAGCCAGCAAAAGTATCCTTTGTGCTTTCTTTCATGTGTCTGTGTCTAAAATAAACATAACTTACTAACTTACATGATGAAGCTATTTTGGTTAGACAAAGGAGAGCAGTGAACATTGTGGCTGGAGGTACTGCACAGACAGCAAAAGCTGCAGCTGCACGTGCATGAAGGTACCAGGAAAAGAAGCAAAGCTCGTGACACACCAGGCTAGCTTCCACTTTGAGCAATGTGTAGGGAAGATGAAAATCCCTGAGGGCACAAAGCTCTATCACACTGGATACTGGTGGGAGGGTATCATGGTGTCCTCAAAACACAGTGCTGGTTCTCTTGCAATATACAATGCACCTCCTATGGACAACCTTCTGAGTTCCCCTATGAGCTCTCCCACAGCTCTTAATATTCTTTCACACTTCCGTAATTTAATCCAAGTTCTTTCCTTTATGGTGATACTCTTGAGCCTGGCTTTGACCTCCCTCTTTCATTTGATTAGCTAAAAACCATACACATCTGTTTGCTGCAGCGAGTAGAAAGCAGAAAAGATCTCTCACAAATGGGCACGCCAACAAGGAAGTCCAAGGCGTTGTCAAACAGCTGAGCAAAATAAGCGTCACACTCTTGTTTATTGGAAGCAAGTGAATTTTCCATGAGCAGGAAGCACATAGGGCAACAGCCACGTACAGTTAAGCATTAAATCGTGAAGATAGTCGGGGCGCACAGTGACTGCCACAGCAGGCAAAAGAGCATGAGGTTCCAGTCAAATGATCTGGCAGCAACACAAAAACTGCTGCAAGCTGGAGGAGCAAACACATGGCAGGTAAATTTGACCTGCAGTCCCGTGAATTTACTTTAGAATGGCTTTCCTGGTACCCAAGTCATTTGCCAGTTTAAATACTACAAATAAAACTTTTCTGTTGTTGAGAAAATCCACTTAATAAACAGCAACTCAAGGAAATTCCCAGCAAACATCGCATGTAAAAAAGCCCTAAAACAGCATCACTAAGGACTGGAAAATAGAATAGCTGCTGCTGCAGTGGCAAAAACAGTAAAATTTGTTGCTGTAGCTTAGTCCTGGAGAGCACTGACATCTGCAGCAGGAACAACTCAGTGAGCATCTACTTGAAGTCATTGCTTACAAACTTGCTACCGGCGTAATGCGCTCTCAGCTCTTCCTGTTGCTTACCCAATATCTATAGCAAGTGCTGGTACACTGCAAACAAAACTGAAGATGTCTGTTAATGTTTATTAGCAGCTTCTCTTTATTTGTAAAGATGAATCATCCCTTGGCTCCCCGAAACTCTGAGTAAATCTTAGCCACTCCTGCACTGACTCATACTCACTACTATTACTGTGGGGACTCCAGTGAGATACTCTAGTCCATATAATCCATATAACCAATGCCATAATACATTCGTATCTGATTCATCCTGAGCAGCTTATTTGCCAGCAGGCATAGTACTATCCCAGAACACAGAGGGCAATGGAAATATCAAATCATAAATTTGAATCATTTTTGCTAAAAGGTTAAGAACTGGATGAAGCTCTTGATAACTGTCAACAATATATAGCTTCTCGAGCCTGGTTTAGATCCAGTTAAATGCACCGAGCCCTATAAAGTTCTAAAGCAATAAAAAAAGGAAGCCATTCACCTGGGGGTAGGTAGGTTGCCATTGACTGGGAACTTCCTTGATGCTATTCCTGTGCCTTATGTCAAACAAAACAAAACAAAACAAGAACAAAAAGAGTCTCCCCCTGGAGACTCTGGTCTCCAGGGACCATTTTCATCATTCTGGTTTCTCCAGAATCCTTAAGATTACCTATTAGTAAACGCATGCCTATCTGGTAATCTCTCCTTCACTAAAGGAGCCTCTCGCTTCATGTCTAATCACCTGACAGATGCTTCATGTCTAATCACCTGACAGATGCTCGTAACAAGTTCCACGGCAAGTCAAGGTTGTCAGAACTCCACATGCTACTCTTTACAACACCAGAACTCCCTTACTGGAAACATGCAAAATAAAAGGTGCAATTCTTTAAATATATTAAATACCCAGTCACTAAGGATTTCAGACATTAGAAGTAAAAAAGTAGTAGCATGATCCCTTAATGAATTATTTATCTTCAGGTTACGAATATTCTGCTGTGACTCCCATCAGTAACAAGGTTGTATGCAGGTCACAGGTAATACAACCTCAATTCCCAGCCAGTTCTCTAGCAGATTGATTATGTGATCTACTGCTTCTGCTCTACAGCAGCCTCCAACTCCTACAAAGTACTTTTTTCTTCAAGTGATATTTCCCTTTCCTGTTCTTCCTATTGTCTTTTGCCACTAGCAAACTGAATAGGAGAATAATCCACAGGTCCATCAACACACAAGCTGAGGAAGTCATCTAAGTTAAAGCATACACCTGAGCCTGCTTAGACTGGAATGCACAGACACCTTGGAAGTGTTAATCTAAATGAAATGATCTGAATGTAAAAATAATAATAATAATTTTTAAAAAGCCCAACCCCCCTATTCTACTTTTATTGGACAGGGAGCTGTGCAGGATAAGGCAGAGCAGAAATAATTCCTTACTCTTAATAATTAAGAGGCTTTTCCCTACCTCTCATACCTCCTTTTAGTAAATGAAATGTCAAAAATTTGCTACAGAATTTAACACTGATAGTGTCACAACCAGACAGGACTCTTCAACTGCATTACTGTACTCAATATTCATGAAAATAATTATCTTAGATAAACTTAATTACTAGTAATTGGCCCTCTTCCTTCTCATAATCAAAATGAGATTTAATTTTAGTTATTCTAAGAAATAAGCTTAATTGAGGGTGATGTTCTACACACGCCGTCTCGTGTTCTGTATCACTCAATAATCATGCATGTTCTGTAGTCTCTATCTCGTGCTAAAGGCTAATCCAGATAAGAGGAGAACTGTTTATGCAAATATTTTGCATAGAGAATTTAACCTTAGAGAGCATATTAAAAAGAAAATATAGGAGGTTTAATTTACCTTATGAGTTGGGAATCTACACAATAATTAACTCAGGCAAAATACTGATCAAGCAAAGAATATTTTCATACACCAAAGAGATGTTACTCACAAAATCTCCTAGGCTATTATTTTTTAAACCTTTCTTGGTTCCTACAATTCTTCCCCAAATAATTCTGTCTGACAGTTCTAACGTGCC